>NC_135364.1:14696250-15422500 GCF_051622035.1 Arctopsyche grandis
GAGAGGTTCCCGGGTTTTGAAGCCCTGGGTTGACTTCGATTGAAGATAATTTTTTCCGAGTATGTCTGCAGTGCTGCCGGTCATATTTGGATACTTGTGACTCCAAGTCAATCATTTTCTACCAAAGTTTACTAATTTATCTGATTTCATTGTTGAAAAGGTTCCTCATCAAATTTGCAAAACCATCCTACCTACTATGGATTTGTCACCACTGATTGAATTTGATTTCAAATGTTTAATGTGTAAGCTTATATATGTACAAGTTAAATACCATAGGTGTTGCTCAGGGGCTAAAGCCCGTAATGGTATCATGGTAAAATGTTGATTGCGAAGAAAAAAATAATTAATTGACATGCATTTTGTCACAGCTAAATTTTATATTAAATTTGATTTAAAGCCCCTTTTCCACCACGACTGAAAAATAATTACATTCAGAAAAATGTAGACGGGCGTCACCAGGCTCCACTCGTGGCAGATTGCACACGACTACTTGTGCATGGTGAGAGCACGGTATAGTACTACACCTGATCCACTTCTACTACTCGTGCTCTCGGTTTTGTGCCACTCGTCACATGAGGTTTATATATGTACATATACATACATATGTATGGACATTCCTCTCGGACACGTGGCATGAAACATACCGTCCCCACATAACCATCCCCCATGGTGCAACCACCCCTCGTGTACCACGTGAAGAGGCGCCCCTGTCAATTACTGAGGGTATCTTTCGCATTCGGATTAACACTCAACTCTACGTGACTCACACGCGCGCGCCTACATACAATCTCATTTACAGTTCTGCACAATTTACACACAGTCATATTGGATGTGTTCGGAATCGGATAGTCCCGTAGTATATGGACGTAAATGACTTTACTGCCAATCAGTCTTCTTTGTTATGTGATGAATATTGTATCGCTCCATAAATAATACGTATGTTGAATTATTACAGTGTAAAAACAAAAAAAAAGTCACGTGGTGATTAAACGTTTCATTTTTCATCCTTTGATTACACCGAGCAACAAAAAACCACATTTTTTACTTAACTGAGCGAAAAAATTAATCTTTACTAATTTTGAATCCCACTTAATCGAATATGACATTGGTTTTAGTTGTTTTTTTCTCGTTTATTAGATATAAGCGCTTAAAAATGCGAAATGTTTACAGAATTTTGGCTTTTGCAGTCTTTAACTCAAAATCTACATAGTATTACTGTGCCAAAAGTGAGTATTGGAATCAATAGTTAAACATTTTCTATTAATTGTGATTTTTTATTGCTTTAAAATACGTATAATTAATTACCTAGTGAATTTAAAAAGTCAAAAATATATATATTTTTTTACACATTATTTTCTCGAACTATGCATTTATTTAACCAGTTCATTATTTCAAGGGTTGGTTGTCAACCCCCAATATTTTTTTTATTTTATCTGAATTCCAGTGGTAATTGATTTTGAGATAAAAATATTGAGGTAAAAACGAAACCTTATAAATATGTTTAAAAAAAAATATATATATATATATATATATATATATATATATATATATATATATATATATATTTATATATATATATATATATATATATATATATATATATATATATATATATATATATATATATATATATATGTATATATATATGTGTGTATAAATATATATATTTGACTTTTAAAATTCGCTAGATATTTAATTATAAGTACTTTAAAGAAATAAAAAATAAAAAAATACAATCAATATTGATTTACTGATGTTTTGAAATCTATTGGTTTCAATACTAACTTTTGGCACAACAATACCAGATTTTGAGTGAAAGACTTCAAAAGACATATGTTTTTATTTATTTTTCTTTCTTTCTTTTCATTTATAAGACATTCCCTTCTTTGTTGTTTTTTATAATTTGTAATTATTATTATTATTAGTTCTTTGTGTATATACATATATGTTTTGTTTTTGTTATGTCTAATTTCTTTAGTTATTATTTTATTTCTTTTCTTTTCTGTTATATTTTTGACCATTGTGGCGCATTAGGAATTCCTGTAATGCTAAAATGGTCCAAACTTCAAATAAATAAATAAATAAAATCCAAAAATCTGAAAAAATTCGGCATTTTTTAAACGCTCATATCTCATAAACGAAAAGATAGCAACAAAAATTAATTTTAGAATCCGAATGGGTCAAGTTTATTAAAGATTGAATAGTCCCCACTCTGTTAACATTTTTGTTGCGTGTTATTGGAAAAACCGTTCATATGTATACTTACAAATGCTGGATGTTGATTCATTGATATAGTAACCATTTATCCAAACATACTGATGATGATTCAACACAAATTTTGATAAAATATCATATGTTCGTGGAAAATTTCGATAAAATCATCTCTATGTTATTGTGCCGAGAATCGATTAGAAGAATTCTATCCTACTATCAGATTTATAAAGTTAAATAAAACTATGTAGTTAATATGTTGAACCAACTCGAATCAGTACTTGTACATAATGGAATAGTAATAGTAATACTAATACTAATACTAGTACTTGTAAGAATGGAGGAGATTGTATTTGTTTGAAAGAAGGACAATGATCTAATAGATGGATGGTTTGATTTGAAAGTTCCAACTGAATACAACATCTTCTGATTTTTAGTGTTATATCCTTTGATTTTATAATATTTGTTTTAGAGGACAGTGAATTAATATTACGAATGTAATTAATATATAATGCCTTGGTAGGTGAATGTTCTGTCTGTCACAAAGTGGAAAATTTTGTGTTGAGAAAGGACAGGAGGAAATGGGTTGTTATATATGAATAACTTGACTTTGTAATGCTTTCCTAATTTATATAGAGAATATTTGACTCAAGCAAAGGCACTCTTGATCCATTTTCCAGTAAATACATTTATATATAATTTGATGAAAGTGCAAATTTTGTATAAATTTTGATTTTAAACAATATAAGTATGTATACACGTACATATATATTTTACTTGTTTCATGTTTTGATTCAATATTTAAATATAAATATATTTTTGAAAATTTTATTTCATATTTATTATGGTGTGATTAAATTATGCAATAATTAAAATCTTTCTAATAAAATTCACCTAATTGTATTGATTTATTTTATAAAAAGCGGTGCCAGTAAAAGTAAATCAGCTCTACATATATTGAATGAAATATTGTATTAATATTTACTAGTTTTTAATTCAAAATACTTCATTTTAATTTGTCAAACAACACACATACATTCTTTTAAATTTGTTCGTGCATTTAGCATTTCAATTATACGTTAAATCGTGCGTGAATCTGACATATTGTTTATTCTTACGTTGGCATATTTTATTAAATTTTAAAGAACGCACTTTGAACATGCTATTTAACATTATGGCTGCGTACATTATTCCAGTGTGACAAAATTGTCCACAGTGGCCGCGCTTTAACTCTTTAACCGCGACTTATCAGGCCGCAATCGTGACGTGTATCTCGCTCGAAAAATATAATTTTCAAAGTAAACGCATGCGATAATTCGTTCGTAAACGCGTTTTGAAATTTTTCATTTTCTGAAATCGCGGCCAATTTTTATCTTGAAAACCCATATATAAAATTTATTTTATGCGCGCGAGCAAGCTCGTATCTTTTACACCATTTAAATTTTTAAAAATTCGCCAGAATTAATTGGACAACGTCACGAAATCTGAAAATCTTGAAACGAACGTATGCGTAAGCATGGCTGATTTGTATTTTTTGCGTATAAATATTACGGGCCCATAATACTCTTATGTTTCCGATCGTTATACGTAACGAACGGAAAATTCTGTTTTGCGACTGAAATATCATTACATTTATTTTCCGCCGAAAATATTGTATTAAGCTTGTGTATGTTTTTTCATAATACGTTCTCTCTGTACAAGTCATGAAAAAAGTTGGTATCGTTAAGAAAATTGCTCAAAAATTGTGTAATTTAATGCATACATACATATGTATGTATGTATACATATATGTATATGTATATATACTGTCTAGACACAAAAACATTAAATTGCAATACTTCTGATCTGGTAACGAGGCAGATTTTATGTACATAAACCTACATACAGTTATCTATACATATACTACCGACGAAATTAGTATGCGTTAATAATAAATTGAATAATAAATCTATTAAAAATCACAGAAAATTTGATTTTTAGCGAGTATTCGTATAATTTTGACATGTATAGGCTAGTCAAATTTCCCATATTTTTCAATATGTAATTCCTACCATTTTCACAAAAAAAAAAAAACACTATTTAGCTATTTAAATATTTTCACGGAAGCATAGATATATGTATGTATAATATGTACAATCGGTTCCATTCTTGAGCATAAAATTAATTGAAAGAGTAACGTCGAAACCGGCTTATCTGTCAAACTTTGATCAGCTGTTGATGAATGAATGTTGGCAAATGAATTTTATAACCAGAGTATACCTTGTCTAGTATACCTTGTCTAGATACTACGAAATTTAGCGTTGTAAGCTTTAGCTAAAAATCAAAGCTGGTGTATGCACTTACTAAACAACATATACATACATCTGCGAGACTTGACGCTTTTACTGTAACACATACACAAATGGACAGCACATATAAAATTGCAATTCCTCTCAATTATAAATTAAATTGTACATAGAATTCTATTAGGTTTCCTAGTTGTAAAATTTCTAAAGCGATTAATTTTGTAACTAAATAAATCATCATCATTAACGTAGTATGAACAGAATTCTGTTAAGATAAGCAAATTGCCAGAATGAAAGTGCGAAAAGGCAAACAGATCTGCGAGACTTGGCGTTTTTACTGTAGCATATACATATGTACATACATAGAACTGCCTCAACAATTGTTGTTATAATAAACTACTACAAAGAGACGGTTGATTTAAAATTTTATTATTATCTAGATTTTGGGTTTTGTGATTATATGTACATATTCTTATTTTTTTAGAATAAAATAAATCTTTGAATTTCCGTTAGATTTGGAAGTGGCGGAAGTCCGATTTTCAGTTCCAAAAACACTATTTCTGTTTGAATTAATTACCACATATTTTAATTCGATATGTCCAGAATCTCAGAAAAGCAGAAAAAACGAATTACAGGCCACCGATATTTTTAAATATTTTTAAACGCAAAACGCTATATTTAATGCTTTGCGAGAATTTCTAGAAATGAAGAAAATTGGACTTAGACCGCTTTCAATTATTTAAAGTTTGGACTATTGTAGGTAGCATTATAGGAATTCCTAATGCGCCACAATGGTCATAAATATAACAGAAAAGACACAAAATAATAACTAAAGAAATTAGACATGACAAAAACAAAGCATATATTTATATAAAAAACATCACATTTAACACAATCATAATAATAATAAGCTTTATAATAGCGGTTAATAATAATAATAATTTCAAATTATAAACAACAACAATGAAGGGAATGTCTTATAAAAGAAAAAAGAATATACACAGACAAAAATACATTTATAAATAATCATAAAAAACAATAGCAATTAATAATAGCACAGATATCGTAAAAATATCAAATATAAAATATAGCATAAGGAATATCTTGCACCTTCAGCCAGTTCCAATAAATAAGAAGCAGCTGCAAATACAAAATATAACCAACTGCAAATTACAAAATTATAACGACTCACATATTGCTTTATATAGGTGATATTAGTAGGGATAACTTTCAAACATTAAAACCCCATTTCCCATCGTGACGTCATTATACCGAATGCCTATTGAACCGTCAAAAACTGATCGCAAGCTATTAAACTTTCCAAAACAACCGATAGACTGTGACTTATTTTATGTTAGGTTTAAGCTTTTCGTTTCACATCTGGTCTACGCTCAAAATTGTTGATTCGATATGAGCGCCGAATCTAGCGAATTGTTATGATTGAAAAGTGAACGGCAATAATTGCGAATCCAGTCAGATTATCGAGCATCGAATCCGACACGCAGAAAGTCTCAATAAGTCACGGTGACGGCAAAATTCGATTTAATCTCGCGCATTTACGACTTGTATACAAGCTCGCGTTTAAGGGTCGAAATTGAAAACGGCGTCGGAGCGTACGGGACGAGGGGCGGGGATCACTGGGGGGGTTGAAGGGGATTCCAGGGGTTGGGGGCGTCTCGACGCCGGGGTGAGGGCGACGCCGGACCGTCAGTCGACCGCGGATCGCGAAGGGCGACACAAGGGCCCCTACGAATCGACCGAAAGATCGCCGAGACCTCGCGAAACTTTACACGTCACAACGAAATAAACAACGGTGTGAATTTTCCACAGATCGCTCTCTGACTGTGTTTTTCCGATAAGGTACTTCTTGTTGCGAAATGGATTTTGGTATTTTTGCTCCATGTATATTTTGAAGATTATTTTCTGTGGTGTGTGGGGGGGGGGGGGTGTTTTTTCAGTTGATTTTATCTGTAACTTTTTGAACGATGAGGATTTTTCAAGTGTGTCGGTACGTTTTCTCATGAAATATTTATGAAATGAAATGTCGTTTGTATGCACGACAAATCTGAAATATTTTTGCCGTTGGGTAACATTTCGATGAAAATTTCTCGCATTTTACATACATATATGTATATGTGAATTAAACTGAAAAGTTTCGTAATAATATACTTTTTAGAAATATTGTCAAATTTTTAGCGTATACCTATGTATGTATATTGTTCGTGTTTTCGCACTTCAATCTTTATTCGATCACTTTGAAAGTAGGTCGTGTTTCGCCCCTTCACTTTCGAGATGGATTTTCTTCGTCTCCTCTGGATTTTTTTCATTTAATTCCTTTCTTGTTTCATCATCTCATATTTCCAAAATTATTTAGGTTTAAATCCTAAATATTTTGAAGATATCAAATTAATTACCAGAGAAAGGCTCAAATTGGAGACGTATCCAGTTTCACGCTTTGCTTCTTTATTTAAATATTTTATTATAAATACCATTTTAAAACAAGATTTTTCATATAACTACAATATTTTTTCGATAAAATTTGTAATGTTATATATTTTAGTTTATACATATGTATGTATGTACTCCTATATGTTTGTACTAGAGTTTCTGACTTCCCGGACTTTTTCAATTCCCGGGACCTATGATTTAATTTTTGTTAATATAAAATTTATTTACTTAAAAAATATTTCATAAAAATAAAAAACAAAACAAAACTTCATCTATTGTTACTACGTACATAGATAATGTAACTAGCATATGCATTAGCTGGACATGGATTTATAAAAATAAATTTATTTTAGAAATAGCTTAAATAAAAATCCGAAAGCGTATTTCTAGACTTTGTACAAATATTTCCAGCAATGGAAAAAATTGTTTCAGTTTCGTCAAGTTGATTTTATGGTTAAAAGGCATGAAAACATTTTTCTTAAATTATCTGTTTTTTTCCTGTCAACATGTTTATTTTCATTATTTTTGTCTCGGCTTTTGCCATTTTAAACTTGCCAGAAAGATCCAACTCAATTTTAAAAATTGCCAATAATCAATGTACATCGAAATGTCATCTGCGCAACCCCATGAATATCTCGTCTTTCGTACATGCTGAAATTCAAACAGTTAAAATGAAATCGAAAGAGCATGCTGAAAGGCTGGTGGTTTGCAAAAAATTTAATTTTTTTGTAGTTTTGTCTTTTATAACTCCCCATCAAATTTTTTATTCATCGCCAAACACACAATCGTCTTAACATCAGAATTTAAAAGAGTTTCTTCCATTGTGGAATAGTCAGTAAAAAAATAATACATTCGTTTCACAAAAGTTTCATCGTAGGATATACATTCGTCTTTATTTAACCATTTAAAGAAAGTTTTGATTGAAATATTTTAGCAAACCACCAGCCTTTCAGCATGATCTTTCGATTTCATTTTAACTGTTTGAATTTCAGATGTTTGAATTTCAGATGATTTGCGCAGATGACATTTCGATGTACATTGATGATTGGCAATTTTTAAAATTGAGTTGGATCTTTCTGACAAGTTTAAAATGGCAAAAGCCGAGACAAAAGTATGAAATGAGCACGCGAGTGCTTGGTTTGCAATCGTTTGCAGTGCAGGGTGAACATATGTATGTACATGTGTAAATTGTATTTTAAAATTTCTAGTATTCAACCGTGAGACTAATCAATTTTCGATCTTATATATGTACGTACATTCTAATATTAAATATACATTTAAGTATATAATTTTAAATTATTTTCGAATAATAGGGCTCAGGCTTAGTATCAGCCCAGGCCGAAAATGATTAATATTCCTTTATAAAATGACATTAGATTATCGTCAGCAGCGCGAAGCGTAATATAAATTTATTTCAAAATAATTAATATCCCAAAGAATGTAAGCATTTTCTTCGTTAATAAGCCCACCCTCTACAATTTTCGCATCGAATATAATTAAATTCTAATATCGATACGCAAACGCCTCGTCGAAACATTTTAATTGAACGAAATTCGATATTAATTCGAAGTACGCATATATATGCTTTCACGTACCTAATAAATCACAAGTACCTACACAAATGTAATGTGTATAAAATAGTACTTGATGTGATTAAATCTTTCGAGCTAATTCACCACTCAAGCTTTATTGAGCGTAACTTTATACAAAGAAAGATTGCGTCGCACCGCATGCAATATTTACGTTCAGTTTTTCTTTTCAAACGGGCTTTTTTACTTTTTTTTTATCCTTTTTTCAAGGGTAGTACGACTCGAGAAAGTAACAAAAAGTTGGGAGTCTCTCCCTCGAACTGTGGCTCTCCCCTTCGTAAGTCATTATTTATTTATAAGAGTAACGGGTTCTGTTTGTGTTCTTTCCTACCAACTTCCACATTTAACCGGGTGACGAAACGTCAAAGTTACGATACAGCCTAACTGGCCGGATAAAAGGTAAAAAGTCGTTATTACCACTGAGGAAATTATACCATCAACCACCCATTTTTACCCCTATGTGTTACCTTCTGGGATGAAAAATGATTTTTTTACATGTTACATGTACTATTTTAATGCAAGTACATTTATTACAGTACATAATTTCATATTTTAGGTGGCAATAACATTCCATATTAATACTCTATTCTTTTGTAAACTTAACAATGAAAAAGTTAAATTAATTTCAAAATTTAGTAATAATTGGAAAAGTTCAAACTTTATATATGTACATAGCATATACGGTATCAATGTATGTACATATGTGTTTGCTTGTTAATTTAAATATTGATACAATTTGAATGAAAGTTCGAATGAAATATATCTTACAGTCACTCGGCGCTTTCTCCAAATATACATGTACCAAATATTTTCAATTAACTTAAATCAACTTATTTGACACATCAATATTCATGTATTCAGACCGAGAATTTTCCAATTACGCTTCCCATCTCGGAGAAAGACAAATAATAACTCGAAAATCCGTCTTCAATTTAATGTTATTATAAAGCTCTCTCGTCATGCGAAAATATACAACAATATAAAAATGTATTACAAGTATGTATTTTGGGGAGTTTGCTGTTGCGCATTGCAATGCGATACAATTTTTTGTATTTGTATAAAAGTTATTTGGCTTGCATTTAATTTGTCCATTGTTCATCGGAGCATGTTAATTATGCGCTTAATTTCCCTTTTGTGAATGGTGCAATTGCACTCAGTGAAATACTGATCGACAACCAATTATTCGTGCCATTGCTTTGCACGAAGCCAGCTTTATGTGCATCCGAATTTATCAGGCTGCTTCAGCTAAAATTTCCGACATAAAAAGATTTCCTTTAATTTAAATTGTATTTAAATTTAATTATATTAAATTGTAATTTCGGTTGAAAATTGTTAATCTGATAGATTAATAGCTTAATTATCCGTTGAACTTATTAGTAATATACATATAACACGAATACACAAGTATGCGTCAAAAGCCAACATTACAAAATAATTCAATAATATTTTTTATAATTTAAATATTTATCAATCGAACTAAGTGCATTAAATGATACTTAAATGTTTTTTATATTTAATTTATTATCGTAATACTTGAGAATTAAATATTCTTTTGATCCTCCAATACCAATGCTGTTTTCATTGAACAAAATCCATCCCAATTTTTTATATGTTGTATTATATTTCACTTTAATTAATTTAAATGACAATTAATTTATAATATATATAAAAACGGACGCGACGTATGTTTGTGACGGACGCGTGTCTATATAAAAATGAATTAAAACATAATGAATTCTGTATCATTTATCGGAGTAACTTAGTAGATTCAATTTATTTCTCGAAATTATTTTTTTTTGCTGTAGTTTTCGAATTTACGGTTAAATAATTTAAAAAATCTACATCAACCTAATGCACATCAGAAAAAATGAGCTTCAGCTACATTTGGCAAAGAGCTTAGTCGATTTGGCAACTGTGCCCAAACTCCGCCGCTTAATGTGATCACCTTTTCGTTACGGCGCCACTGCACACTGACAGCTCATGATTAATAACGTTTTGATATCTGGTCGCGTGTCGAGCTCGCCTGTCAGCCATGAAAATGAGCGTTTTGCAATTAGCGCTGGAGCTGTTTTATTTTTTTATTATCAATTTTTTTATTCAAACATCCCCTTCTACCTCTCCAGGTGAAAGCGTTTTGAGTATTTTCGAATTTGATAAGCCCTATATAAGATATTGAAGCTTTTATCTAGTCAAAATTTCCCCTGCTTAAGCTTTGAAGGGTTTATTTGCACGTACAAAGAGTGAAACGTTGCACGTTTGCAACTGCTGCATTTTTCCGCAGTGGTCCTTCAAGTCTCTCACTCCTTTCCTATGTCTCTCATCCAGTACAGCAGCCAGTACCTTCTACTGCTCGAACGTCATCAATATGAAAAATTCAAATGCACTTCGACTCCCGTTCAAATGCATCTTCAGCAAGAAGTAAACTTTATTTCAATTTATTCCACTTCGACTCAGGCGACCGTCTCTAAGGGAAACTTACACACACAGTGCATATGAAATGTGCACGTATCGAATCAATGGGGAAAATGCATACACGTATGTACATATAAATAATGTATTTGAACAATAATATGTGCTCGTTACGTCAAAAGACGATTTGCATATTAAATTTTTAGGAAATTCCACGTGTGTGCTCAAATCTCGAGAGTCGAAATTAATAATTTCGAATTTGGTCGCAAAGTTACCTGTTTTGTACGTAATACACGGTGAACTTTATTATTGCTTCTGAAACAGCTGGTACGCTCATGGTTTATAACGTTTAACAAACACATACTTTATACATATATGTGTCAAAAGTGTACTAAAAGCAATATAAGGATGGAAGTCTCCCTATATTTAGCACGTACAACATTTTCCAATTCTATTGGGTAATATTATACGAATGTATATACATATGTACATATGTATGTAATTCCTGCGAAGCTTTCTCGTTTAAAGTGGATATGTTTGCCGCTATTGGTTACGACCGAGATATCAGCTTTTCCTTTGAGTGCATTTTTCATGAAACCAAAGAGGATATCCTATGGAACGATAAATTCGACATCTTGCAACGTCGAACACATAATTGACATATTGGCATGAAAAGAAATGCTGCCGTTTGCTGAATGTTTCCTAGTTGGAAAACTAACATTTTTCTCTTCTGCCGACTTAACTGGGTCCATAAGTTCTTGATTTGTAGATTTTTTAAATACAAAACGTCAGCTCCGGTTCAATTTACTTGCCACTTTGGAGGTAAGATTAGAGTGAAAAGTTCGCTTGACTTTGAATGAACGCATTACTGACGGAAAGTCAAAAGTTACCTTCATTAAATTTTTATTTTTCCCCAGACTTTTCAATTTTCCGTTCACCTTAAAGTTTTTCAATTTTATTTCAAAATTTTATTTCACTTCGTAAAGATCCTTCCGGGGCATTTAAAATTACCTTTTTCTAAAATCCATTTCGCAACGCTTTGTACTTACAGATGTTATGTCAGTGAACTCGAATCTGTAGAATATGAGATCGAAAAAGAAATGTGTCCAGTTATAAACCTACATAAGTTATGCAGTGATGTTTAATAATAATATGTGAAGTTTGAAACATATCATTTAAAATGCATAGACCTCCCTATGAATATAACTCGCCACTCAACAATTACTACACAGCGAATAGGAATCACGAATATGATCCAAATTTTGCGCAAATACCCCACGAAATATATCCAAATGCTCCCAGAATAAGCCCGTTGAATTACAATCCAGGAAATGCACATATCACTCAAAGACCTGACTTGTACGAGGGTAACAATGATAATACACTCAGAGCTGAAGAGAGAAATTGGTACTTAGAGAACCATAGAACCAATCATAACCACTACGTGAGACCGCACGAAACCCTTCCGAGAACTTCAAAGGAGCAACAAAAGGAGGAAGATAAGAAACATGACGGAGATAATGGTACCGATGTCAATAGACGGACTCCAACAACGAGCAGACTCAGAAGGAAAGAGGATAGATGCTCTTGTGAGTGTTGGCCTACTGGAAGTCCTGAAGCTACAATCAATGCTGATAGCACCCAGCAAAAACCAGTCCATCAATCAGCTGTGGACATGGTGGCTTCTTATGGAGTATATCAGAATCCGCAAGAAGACGACGATCAAGCAGGATTTGTTCGAATAACTAGAACATATCCATACCAGAATCAACAGCAAGGAGTGGTCGTCAACGAAACTGGTGATAGTTCAGTAGTACCACGTGGTACTGAAGTCGTCGATAATGCCACTTCACAAAGAAGCTTTGTCCAGAAATGCTGTGGAATGTTGGGTGGAGGTAACAGCAGTACTCCAGCATCCAGTGGACAAGATGTCGACTGTTGGATCACCTGCTGCAAGCCGGCAATTTTCATGATCCTGCTTGTTTTGATGGTTGTAGTATTCGCTCTGGTTTCCGGTCTTCTGCTCTACTACAATTGTGAGTATTCGTAGTATTTTTACTTTATTGTAGTTGTATTTATATACGTATATGTATTTCCATTATTACGTTGCTAATTTACATTTTGCGGTCTGGTCGGGTAGAGATAGCGCTTGGTCACTTTTTGGCCCATATCGCATCTTCTGAACCTCTCTACGTATTACGAGCGACCTTAAAAAATAATATTTTGGCATGGTTTTATGGCGTGATATTTCTTTCGTATTTGGCTCACAATGTAAATAAAGATTAAATGTTTGAAAAAATAAAATATTTCCAGGAAACAGTTTCATAAAATGTATACGTATGAAAACTGTAGGAAAATTTTTCCAAAAAAAACTTTTTATATTTCTGCCAATTCATTTGTGGACCTTTCAAAGGATCAAATTATACTTAAACAATATTGATTGAACAAAGCGAAAGTAAGAGACAGTTGTATTCCAAGGAAATGGCATTCAAATGAACGAATCTATTATTATACATAGTTATATATATCGGCGTTACATAAAGATCATGAAAAGAGTCACACAATTCATTTGCTTTTGCTCAAAGGAGCGGAAATTTATATCATAATTAATACATAGTATTATTATTATATTACAATAAATTATAATATTATTATTATTTTTAATGAAACTAATCCATAATGTATGAGTTCTTTGAACTGTAATTGAAGTAAATTGCAGAAATCATTTTAGCTTGAAAATAAAATAAAACATATAGGCAGATATAAAAGCTTTTATTTTATGCTCTACGTATTTCTGGATTTAAAAATTATAAAGATAAAGTTTGAATATACATGCATAAGTATATCGATTTTCACCTGAAGAAAAAGATTGTAGGTATGTTTTGCCAGTGATGACGAACATATGGATTTGAAACTTGGTCATTGAAAGTCTAAATGCTACACAAAGTCCAATGCACTCAAAGATGTATGGAACAATATTTGGCAGAACGATGTGCTGTGACCAAAACCAATTGTTTCTTCCGCTCATATTTTTTTATTCACATTTTTCTCATTGATTTATTTGGGTATGATATTCATACGCATATACTATCAATGAACTTATTTCTTATACCTATTTAATTACCGATAATTGAATAAATTGAGTTACTAGTAAATCAATTTATTCAATTGATGGTTTTTTTTAATTCCTTTCATCTAATATATAATTTCGAAAGAGACTTTTTATGTAAGTATCATTGGTTGGGAACTTCGTAAACTTTACAAAGTTTCTATGACGAAAATTTAATTGGTTGAATATTATATTTTTTCGATTCAAATAAATTTAATAAAAAATCAAATGAATATTTACTATTAGATTCGACATGTTTAAGCTGTTTATATTACAAATACCGAGCGAAGCCGGGTAATACAACTAGTTTTTTATATTTTGGAAATCGTCATTATTTTTATAACTAACAATTTTGTACGTTGGCGAGAAATGTCGATCTTACTAAAAGTGTTCAAATTGGATTCGGAGTAGGAATCTGCGAATTTTGAACCGACTCCATAGCCCTGCTATTTACATATGTTTAATTGAATTAAAAAAAAAAATAACTGAACAAAAGCCTATACACACTGAAACCTACATATATAATATGTACTTATTTAACAACGACCTTTAGGGTTCTGTTATTTGTTACAAACTTAACGTGCAAATTACCTTTCCCAATATAATATTCTGAACTGATCAATTCTATTAATATAAAATTATTAAGATACAAGTGGTGTTACCCGGCTTTGCTCGGTATTTGTAATATATTTAAACCCCTTAAACATGACTAATCTAATAGTAAACATTTTATTAAATTTATTTGAATAATTTTATTTGATATAAATTTATTTGAATACTCATTTGTTTTTTTTCTACAAACCTCTTTTATGTTTCACTCACGATTATTATTAAATTGACTGTCACGAACAGAGAAATGCTATAATAATAGAAGCGGCCTTTGGAATACATTTCTTGTTTCAATACACGCGTACCGTTTCCGAAACTACGCAATATTGTACGCGTATGCGTATGCTAGCTGTCGCCAAGACGCTTTCATGAAAATATTCATGCGATGTTAATTATATAATATGTTACTTAAATGATCAATTTACTTATAAAAATGTATCCCATGTTGTTTATTGTGTGTTTTTGAATGCATCGTGCAATTTTTAACGATGCACTTGCTCGTTGCCCTTGCCCAGAAAAGTTTTTTGCCCAGACATACATATATACGTCGACCATCAAATACGACTGATGCTAAAATTATTTAGGATTGTCTATGGACAATTGTCACTTGACAACAATATAAAGCCTAAAGCCATTTCTATTATTATAACATTTCTCTGGTCACGACAAACAAACATATATACTGTCTCTTTCGAAATTATATGTATACCGATACGAATTTTATATATACGAATACCGATTCGTTACGAAATTATACGAATCCGGCGCCTACGTCCCCGGACCCTTCGCCCCTTATGACTTCGCCCTCAGTGGCTGCGACCCCAGAGGCTTCGCGCCCTAGGGTTCCGCCCCCGGCGGCGCCTGGGCCCTCGACGCCTTTGCCCCCGGGGACTTCGAAATCGAATAAAAAAAAAATCGGATTCGTCGTCTACGAACGAAGGTTATATACATACATACATACATACAAAGTCTATTTCGTAATTATATATTAGATAATCAACATTTTAATAATTAATTTCCTTTGTTAATTTAATTCATACATTTCTCAGAAGGGTAAATTTTCAACGAATGACCTTCGTGGAATTTCACGTAATTTTTTCAGATTTTTTTGACCCACCTATGTATATGTATACCTATGTATAAACTAACTGACACGTGCTCGGGAAAAGGAACCACTTTCGGTCGCATTAGCTATTAATCAGTTGGCGCGTTATCGCACGCGCGCCCCCACGTTCGATGTTCGCGTCCCACATTTTAAAATTTCCACGTCTCGGTCGTACATCGCGGCTCGTTCTCGTAAATATGCATAATTCGAATTAACCGTCTGCTTTTTATTACGGGTCGGTCGACTGTTATTTTTATGACTATGGCCGACGAGCGATAAGAATAAAAGGAGGCTGGCTCCACTTCCGTTTCGAGTTTTCGACTCTTCTTCGCGAACAATATCATCCAACTACGACACGACAGGCGTGTCAAACTCATTTTGGTCAATGGGCCAAACCGGACAAATTTTCATTATGTTATTCAAAATCGTAATTAGAAATTATCTGCTTCATATTCCTTCTATATTTTGATCATTTAATTAAAAAATATATGCTTCATATCATATAATATCATATTACAAAGAACAATTTGAGTTTGATTCGTCTCGTACAGTATTGAGAGTAATCATCTAATAAACGAATTAAACAATTACAGTTTTCAGTCTTCCAAAAATATCCCCCATATGTACAACTGCTCTCGTGCTCTCTTTGAGCTACCAAGTGGCTGCAGCGCGTCGCAGATATTTGTATATATATGGGAACGTGTCTCATTTCGAGGCCATTCTCAGTATGACAGCGGCCTCCATACGTCGTCATGTTTTATATCGTCAAATTGTTTTCTTGCCGCCACGCTTTTCCGTTCATCATTATTTGTTTGGTGTCTACTTCACCAACCGCCATAAACTTTCAATTAATCAATTAATTGCTATTGCTATTATTTACAATTAAATATTATTATTATATGAACATTCATATTTTATTATTATCATTATGATATTATTATATTTTTTTTATGTATACATATGTACATATATTATTTATATGAACGGTGGGGATTATCGTCTGACATAAAAAGTTATAATTATTATTATTATTTATTCTTATTTATTTATGTACACTGTGTTTGTCAAATTTGGCCAAACTGACATTTCGAATAAATCTAATACGTAAAAAAATAAAAAATAAATATATGATAATTATAAAATCTCTTATTTCTTATATATAAACAATTGTTATATATAAGAAATAAGAGATTACGATTCGTACCTGTTTGCATACATCTATTATCTGAATGGTCTTTAAATAATAATATATAGAATTACTATCTGAATGGTCTTTAAATAATAATATATAGAATTACTATCTGAATGGTCTTTAAATAATAATCTACCATTCAGTTTGACTAAATGCCATGTTATTTCCTTCCCAAGGTCTCTTTCTCCTATTTGCTTTATTATTAGTTTGCTAATAGCCTTCGGAACTATCTGTTAACGCGAACTCACTCAACCTCTGATATTGGTATACTGTTTAGGAGTGACTTCAAATTTTCGACTCATATTTCTGATATGTGCTGTAGGGCTACCAAAATGCTTGGATTTGTTTTGCACAATTCTCACTACCTCCAAGATCCAAGTATAATGGTTTTACTTTATTGTTCGCTTGTCCGGAGCATATTGGTGTTTGGGTCTGTAATTTGGAGTCCCACTAAAATTAAATTCTCTCTCTTGATAGAAAGAGTTCAAAAAAAAATTCTTAGATTCCTTTATATGAAGAAATATAAATATTACCCCTATATATTTCCCACTGTCTTTTTACAAGGTATGCTATGCTTTGACTCACTATCTTCGAGAAGAATTATTGCCATTTCCAAATATTTCTTTGGAGTATTAAAGGGAAAAATTGACAACTCTTCGATTTTATTGGAATTTAAATTTTCGGCGCCTGAATGCGGTAGAGCTTTGCGTCATCATTTACTTTTCCAACCTATTCCTGCGAAAACGTCTGCTTTCAACAAC
Source organism: Arctopsyche grandis (assembly GCF_051622035.1). Classification (NCBI taxonomy): domain Eukaryota; kingdom Metazoa; phylum Arthropoda; class Insecta; order Trichoptera; family Hydropsychidae; genus Arctopsyche; species Arctopsyche grandis. The sequence continues at coordinate 14,713,969 of NC_135364.1, forward strand.
TCGTCTCTTGTAAATGCTATTCGGTTCCTTAATGTGATTGATGGGCATTTGGACCTGTTCAATTGTCATGTTGATTAGTTAGTTTCTTGAGACTCAACTTTTTTTTTTGTTATTTTCTTTCTTTTGTTTTGTAAAACTAATGTGACGCTTTGGGGCATCCTGCCAGGTCACACTGGTCATTTTATTGTTATTATTATTATAAATAAATATGTAAAATAAAAAATAAAAATAAAACTTGTTTATAAAAACTTGTAGACAACGGGCCACATATTTCACACGCCTGAATTACGCACCTATGTACATAAAATCTACAGGCTTCTTTTATAAGAAATTTATACCCAAGTCATAAATTACCTTGAAGTGCATCGTCGTATTTTCAACGCAACGTAAACTAGACACGTGAATGAAAGTTATCGACGTAAGCTGGCCGGGCTTATGCGGTATTTTCGCTCTGCCTACAAGCGGATTTCTAGTTTTGGGATTTTGTAGTGGTTCAATTCTAAAAATTGGTTCTACCAAATCTCCTTTGACGGGGATAATAACTCCTCTTTTGAGGTCGTTTCGTTCAATCGATCCGAGCCGAGTCGATTCGATTCCTTCGACAAAAGCGCCGCGATCGAACGAACGCATTCGCATTTTCCAGAATCGGTCGGTTAAGTAATTGAAAACTCAATTGTTTGCACAGTGTGTCCCCGGCTACAAATGGAAAATGTCCCTATCCGATCGAACGGACAGGTGTATGTATATGTATAAACACACATCTATCTTTTTCCATGTATATGTATCTGTGTACATATGATAGATAGCGTTCTTGTGCGGTCGGCGGGACAATTTACACAAGTGAATCGCGGAAATTGGACGATATTAACGGAATCGGAAAAATCCGGACGGGTTTTCATGTCCTCTGTGTATTTGTACAAGTAGGAGTGTATTGAAAGATAAATTCAATTTTTTTTGTAGTGGGAGTGTGTGCGCGTTGAAGTGTTTGTGCTGCAAGAAAATGTCGACCGTATTTTTTATTCATTTATTCAATACGTTTATAAATGAATCATGTTTAAAGAAGAGAAATTTAATTAAGAATCAATTTCAACCATAATACTCTTTATCGTCTATATACATTAATATTTTCCTAGAAAATAGATGTATTGAGTATAATAAAAGCTTAAGATTTATTAATAAAGGAACATCAAACAAAAAAAGTAATCATCTTTTAGCGCTTTCGAATTTTTTTAAACGAATTATAATTTTATTAGTTTTTTTATAACATAAGATTAAATTTGATGTTTACAACGTTACAGTTTTTCATTCGAAAATATTCACAAAAAAATAAAAGCTTTATGGGATTAATTAGAGCATGGAATTTACGAGCAAATTTTAATTGTCGAATGCGCAAAAATAAGGATAGTATTATGTACATTAAATTAAAAATGCGGTGTACAGCGTTTCATAAATGGTTCAATATTGATTTTACGTACTCAATCAAACATAAAATTTTATTCAAGCTGTTTTAAAGGACAATGAAGTTCACCCATATAACCTTTAATGTGTGCCCTCGCTAAATAATATAGTATGAAAGATGTTTCCAAGGTTGAACGAGACAATTAAATAACACAATTAACAACAATAACATGTAAAAATGATAATGGAGTAAAATAAAATAAAATTCAACCCTAGTACGGGTAGAAGAATAGACTAGTGGTTAGCATATAATGCTATGAACAAAGTGGTCACGGGTTCAAATCCCACTGGTTTCTGCTGGCCAGATCTTGAATTTGCGCTCCAGGTCGATCGATTCCTATCAGAGTTTGCCAATTTATCTGATTTTCATTGAAACGGTTCCAACAAATTGGCAACCTTACCCTCTTTCTTGGAAATCTCGAGTTTTCAACAATCTCGAATTTCGCTGAATTGTATAAAATGCTGCAAATTTACAAATTTCACCATATGTATTAACATTGTACAATACTAATATAATAATTGTATCAAACGTACAATGTTTCTGGGCAGAAAAGCGAATTAGGGCTACCTGTTAGGCCTTCCTGGTGTAAATTAAAAAAAATATATATAAACATATCATCATCATCATTTACAGCCACTCGCCATCCACTGCTGGATGAAGGCCTCTCCAACACGCTTCCACCCGTCTCTGTTTTGCGCAACACTCATCCATCTCACCCCGCACATTTTCCTAATTTCGTTCACCCATCTTCCTTGCGGTCTTCCTTTTACCCTTTTGTATTCTCTCGGGTACCATTCAAGCACTTCTTTTGTCCACCTTTCGTCCATCCTCCTAGCTACGTGACCCGCCCATTGCTATTTCAATCTCTTCACTCTATCCACTATGTCCACTACTCTTGTCATACTTCTCACCCACGTGTTCCGCTTTCTGTCTTTCCTCGTTATGCCAAGCATACAGCGCTCCATACTTCTTTGAGTGCATTGGATTTTATGTAGCATCTTGGTGTTCAGTGTCCAAGTTTCACATCCATACGTCATCACTGGCAAAACGCATTGATCAAAGATCTTTTTCTTCAGGCAGAGTGGCATTTTTGATTTAAAAACAGCATTCATCCGTCCAAATGCACTCCATCCTAATTTCATACGTCTCTTTATCTCTTCATTTTACTACTAGACATGTCAATTATTTGACCTAAATATAAATAATTATTTACTACTTCTACTGGTTTATCATCTAAGGGGATGCTATCAGGCATGCAATAACTATTGAACATTAGTTTAGTCTTATCTACGTTAATTTTTAGTCCTACTTTTCTACTTTCCCTGTCCAGCTGTGTTAGTCTGTTAAGTAGTTCAGCTGCATCACGAGCTATTAAAACTATATCGTCTGCGAACCGAAGGTGACTCAAGAAACGACCGTTGATGCTTACTCCGGCTGTGTCCCACTCCAAGTTCCTGAAAACTCCCTCAAGCACCGCATTGAATAACTTGGGCGAGATTGTATCTCCTTGTCTTACTCCTTTTCCTATGCTAAATCTATCTGTACCTGAAAAAATTTTAACCGAAGCTGTGGCATTCTTATATATTGCAGCTAACAGCCCCACATAGGGTTCCGGTACTCCCTGTTTTTGTAGAGCGTTAAGTACTGCATTGTGGCTCACTGTATCGAAGGCTTTCTCATAATCGACGAAACCTAGGCACAATGGCCGTTGATATTCGTTGGCGCGTTCGATTAGTTCGCCAACTACTTGGAGGTGGTCCATTGTGCTGAAATTTTCCCTAAATCCTGCCTGTTCTATAGGTTGGTTCTCGTCGAGGATATTTTTCAGCCTTTCTGTAATAACCTTCGTGAAAAGCTTGTAGACCGCTGAAAGTAAACTAATGGGTCGGAAGTTCTTGATATCGCTTTTATCACCTTTTTTGTGTATTAAGATGATAGTTGCGTTATTCCATCCTTCTGGTATAGCTTGGTTCTGGATGCATTTGCTGAAAAGCCTAGCTAAGATATTATTTAGGGGGGAGCCGCCACATTTTAGTAAGTCAATGGGAATATTATCTTCCCCTGGAGTTTTACCGTTCTTTGCAGTTTTTAGCGCGGCCTCTACTTCGCTAGGCAATACTGTAGGAACCCTTTGGCCGTGTGTCGATTCCAGAGCGGGGAATTGACCGTTGTTGTTCTCGTATAATTTTGCATAGAACGTGTAAACTCTGTCTATGATTTCTTCTCTATTCCTAATTATTATTCCGCTCTCTGATCTGATTGCGATCATTTGGTTTTTGTCTAAGAAAAGATCCTGTTTGCACTTTTTCAGGCTACGATATATACATATATATATATACATATATTTTACAATTTATCTTATTTTTATTACATTGCTATATTTTATTCTGTGTACTTTCCATGTTCCTTATTTCCATGTGCTTTATTTTCCTACTCTATTAATACGTTTCATTTTTATGTTTGCATACATATTGACATGTGTATTTTCGTGTATAATTGTATGTACATATGTGTGTATGTGTTTATATGCATTTGTATATGCACTTATATATATGTGTGTGAGTACCTTTTTATTATTTTTCTGAGACCACTTAATGGATTCTATTAATTTATATTATCAAAATGTACGTGGTCTCCGTACAAAAACTGATATTTTTTTACGAAATATAAACATGTCCAATTATGATATTATTTTGCTTACTGAAACTTGGTTGATGGACACTATAAGTGATCAGGAACTCTTTGATGAAAGATATATAGTGTGGCGAAGAGATCGTAATTATGTTAGCTTAAACCAAATACGTGGTGGTGGTTGCCTTGTGGCAACTAAGCGTGAACTTGGAGTTGTTTCACGTCCAGAGTGGCACTCTTCTGCGGAGGATATCTGGATATCTCTCACTTTACGCAGCACCACTAATCATCGCAACCTTCTCAAATTTCATATATGTGTATTGTATTTATGTTCTGAGAACATAGGTAATTCTTTTAATACTCAACTTACTAATTTTCTTGAAAACATGTCTACTATTTCAACTAACTACCCGGATGATAGATTTTTAATTGTTGGAGATTTCAATCTAAGTAACATCCAATGGTCCCAGGATATCTCCAGAGGAGGACTTATACCTATCAATTCGTTAAGAAGCACCGAAATGACTCTTATTGATGCATTACATTTTTGTAATTTTAAACAATATAATGGAGTACTTAACTTATTCGGCCGTATTCTTGATCTAGTTTTATCAAATGAACATTTGGTAGTAGATGCCTGTTTAGATCCTCTCGTTCCTGAGGATCCTTATCATAAATCTCTGTTAATTACTGCTGATCTAACTTTTTATCGATCACTTAAATCTAAACCTTATACTAGATTCCTTTTTGATCTTGGTAACTATAACGAGATTCAAAATGAATTAAACTCTGTTTCTTGGTCTTATTTACATACTGTTTCTCTTGATGATGCTGTAAATTCATTTTATAATCTTATATATAATTTAAGGGATAAATATATCCCACAGAAACATGTTCAAAGTAGAAAATTTCCCGCTTGGTATACTGCACCCCTAAAAAAAGTACAAATTTTTTAAGAAATTCAAAAATTATAACAACCTGGCTGACCATCATACCTTTGTACTATTACGCAATCGGGCAAAAACTTTAGAGAAAGAATGTTTCAAAAATTATATGACTTTAGTAGAAAACGACATTTCCTTGAATCCCAAAGCATTCTGGTCCTACATTAAATCAAGGAACAAAAACAACGTCCTACCTCATATTCTGTATCATGGTGACATTACTGCTGATACGGGGGTGGACATTTGTAATTTGTTTTCTTCCTTCTTTTACTCGACGTTCCTTAAACCGGTCTCTAATCAATCGACTTCCTCTTATCCCTTACCAACCAACGTCTGTTCTGTCACATCTTCCTCTGAAATTGGATCAATTGAAATTCGAAGTGAAAAAGTATTAAATATTTTGAAATCAACTGATATTCATAAAACAGCAGGCCCAGATTTAATTTCTCCAATTTTTATCTCAAAATGTGCTGAAAGCCTAACTTTACCACTAACCATTATCTATAAAAGATCTATTAGTGAGGGCCTTGTACCTTGTATCTGGAAATCAGCATTCATATCTCCTGTACATAAGAAAGGAAAAAAAAACGAAATTTCCAATTACAGGCCTATATCAAAGCTATGTATATTTGCTAAGATATTAGAAAAATTAGTGTACGACCAACTTTTTCCAGCTATCTCGCAATCTCTTAGTATGCAACAACATGGTTTTCAGAAAGGACGCTCAGTTACAACAAATTTACTACTATTTAATGATTTCGTTACTAATGCCATGAACGATCGGTCTCAGGTTGATACTATATATACAGATTATAGTAAGGCATTTGACAAGATTGATCACGATATTCTCCTTGAAAAACTTTTACAGATCGGTATTCATGGTGATCTCTATAGATGGTTCACCTCATACATTACGCGTCGATCACAGGCTGTCTCATTAAATGGATTTATATCGAAATGGATGAATATTCCTTCTGGTGTTCCACAAGGCTCCCTCTTGGGACCTCTATTATTCAATATTTTCATCTTCGATATTGAAAAATGTTTTCAGAATTCAAATGTACTATTATTTGCTGATGATATGAAGATTTTCAAGAGAATAGACAACCGAAATGATGCTTTGGCCCTACAAGATGATTTGTTCAGACTAGAGGCTTATTGCAGCATAAATAAGTTGGAAATTAATGTAGCAAAATGCTCCTGCATAACCTTCACCAGAAAACTATGTCCAGTTGACTTTCCTCATTCAATTAACGGACATAGACTCACAAGGGTATCGGAAATTAGGGATTTGGGAGTCTTTTTAAACTCTGATCTATCCTTTAGTAAACATATTGACAATGTTGTAGCTCGAGCGTCGAAGGCCCTCGGGTTCGTCATCCGATCCTCCAAATGCTTTACTTCTATAAAATCATACAAAATACTATATTGTGCATACGTAAGAAGTATTGTTGAGTTTGCATCCCAAGTTTGGAACCCAGATTACTCTGGTGCAAGAGACAGATTGGAGCGCATTCAGAAGAGATTCCTGAGGTACGTCAGTAGCCGTTTTGGATTAACCTATACTTCCTATGAAGATGCTTGTAGGTGTCAGCATCTACTTCCTCTTGTCAAAAGAAGGGAGATAGCTGACATCTCAACAATTTTGAACATCCTTAACGGCTCGATTGACTGTCCTCAATTATTGAGCAGACTATCATTGCGTGTACCAAATAGAATGACTAGATGTAATGAGCTCCTTTACATACCTAATACTTTTTCTAATTATGGAAGAAGCTCATTCATCTGGCGTGCAAGCTCCACCGTCAACACACTAATCTTAACAATTTCTATGTTTGACTTATTTAATATTAATGCTATACAAGCTAGAGTAATTATTGCAAATTTGTTTTTCGATGATTAATTTTAATGAAAGTTTATGATTATGATTATGAATTTTTATTTTGATGTATTTATTTTGTCTTTTTGTTTTTTGTTATATATTATATTTTTTATATTATTTCATAATTTTTATCATATTATTATTCTTATTATTCTGATATTTTTATTATACTGTTATTTCTATTTTTTTTCTTTTTTTGTTTTCTTTAACTATCTTACTCTATTATCATTTTTGTTTCTTATTTTAAATGTTTGAGCTTTTCTTTTTTTACCTATATGTGAAAATTATTAATGGTTTACTTAACATAATTATATTTTTTTTACTATCAATCTAATAAACTGTAAACTGTAAATTTTCCAAATAAATAAAATAAAATAAAAATATGTATATATATATATATATATATATATATATATATATATATATATATATATATATATATATATATATATATATATATAAACATACTAAAACACAAACGGTTACGATGGGTCCATTGGACCTTTGCGTATATCGCCCTGTTTTATTGTTTATTGTAGGTTTATATGAAGGGAAATTAAATATAAAAGTCATATTATGATTTATATTGATAAAATAAAATATATTTAATTCATGTAATACAGCAGAACTTTGAAAATGCATAATTCCATAGTAATTGCCTTAGTAGGTCCAATGAACCTTTGTATCCAATTGCGTTGTGAAACGAACGTAATAGAAGTCTTAAAATGTTTTATTATAATAAATAAATAAGTTAATTAGTCAATTAAGGATGTAGTACATAGAAGGATATTAACCATTTTTTTCTATAATTCAGTTATTGAAATTTTAAAAAGTAAGTGAGTCCGTTGGACCCGCCTTATCCGGATTAGGGTTAAAACGTTGAGTATTATATATAAAAATATTTTCTTCTTTGTATGTATGCATGTATGTGTGTGCAAAATGAAATGCAGTGTTCGTCGAGAGAGCTTTCTTAGTGCGACTCGTACCAGTGCGGCGAAGGAGATGCGCTTTTTACTTTATCTGCAAACAGGCTATTTCGCCGAACAAAGGCTTTAATCATGGACTTTCGTCCTCGGTTTACGATCTGCGAAAACGTGAAATTTTAAAATGCACCTGTCGTACTCTAGTGCTCTCCGAAGCTGGAGACGCCAAGTCGCGAACGTGTCGAGCATCTCGATGGAGCTTAATCAATGCGGTTTAGTGCAACGCTTTCGCGAATTAGCCACGTGTCAATGTATCTTAATTAATATTAAACACATCGTTCACACCTCGGATATGTATTATTCAAAATAAAACCGTCCCTTTTATGGGATAACCTCTTGTTAAAACGACACCTCTCTTAACCCACACACTCTGCTTTTTATATGCGGCGCACACGGATTCGGATGGGAAATCTGGCCGAACATATGTAGTCATAAGGGAAATATAAAAAGAGGACATTTATTTTCAGCTGTAAAAACTTTTTTCCTCCACTATCTGGGATGTGTCACGTCCTCTGTGTATACTCGTTTTAGTCCCACTTTGTCATGCGACGGGACGATCGATGCAACTGTGCTTTTGTAGAAATTCCCGGTCAAAAAATTTTATTTACCACATCGCGCTCTGAAATATTTCGGTACGATAATAACTGTTGTGTGTGTATGCGTACAGTTTTATCGGGTTGCTCGTTAAACTTGCATTTCCAGCTTCAGATCTATGCCTGCAAATACTGTGCTAGGGGTGGGGGATGTGTGGACGCATCTGGAACATAAAAATCGTCATAAATTTTTCAGTATAATTTTATATCGGTCGTGAGAGGGCTTTTTTGTCGCATGAAAGCTCGTGAACGCTGATAAGAGAGGTTGTAAATATTTAATAAATGCTGAAATATTAATCAATTTATACGCTACATACATACATACATACATATATGTACGTTTGCGCACCGAAGATATTGGATAACACATTTTTAATTCGAATTAAATTTGTGGGTTGAGATTGTGGGTTGAGCGAGCTCGGTGCGGACGTGTGTTTGTGTGTTGTCCCGATAAGTATGTAGAATTTTGTGTTAAATTGGAGCTAAAGAGGAGGTGCTGGGATGAGTATTTAGCTCTTCTGGCGCCTCGCAAGTTAGTACATATTCAGAATCATTACCTATGCTTGATTTCATATTTTTTTTTTAAATGGAATTTAAATTTATAATATTTTCATATTTACATAATTACCCACATAATTTCGATCACATTTCTTTTGATAATAATTTATTATTAACGTCAATTGATTTATTAATGATAGTATTGATAATGTTTAACGTCGAATTATTTCATATTTAATATTGAGTGTTGAATGGATTATATTTCAATGTTGAATTATTTCATAATTGATTATTTAATATTGAGTGTGAATTTTATTTAATGTTGATAATTTAATATATTGGATACTTGTACTCAACGTTAACGTCATTGTTTGGTACTAATTTCATAAATATTATGATTGTGAATAAAATGTCAATATATGTAAATATATCATAAATGGAAACACACGTCCGTCCGCACGGAGTAATTACTAAGCTCAGAGCAGAGCTCCATGCAACCGCTCAGGTCCCCAAGTTGCAAATAGGGGAACGACTCTTGTAGTCAACTACCATGGCGACATGGTGGTCCTGGACAAGGAGCGCTGAGATAAGAGTGGTGATGAGTGAATCCGTGGTAAGTTTCACTCTATAAAATGTCACACAACACTATGACGGTCTCAGGTCAGCGGCGAGTAAGTGCCGCCGCTTAACAAAAGCACAACCCGGTTTTGAAAGGTGCCGTAACACCTTTCATAGAGAAGGAAACTCCATAAAAAAATTCCCTGGCAGTGGGCAGCAGCTCTGTCAGTACCATCCACGGCGGAAGTATATGCAATATACTAAAACGGCAAAAGATGGAAGATTCAAAGCGACGTGGCAGCCACTCAATCGGTTTGAATTCTGCGGAGCAGAAGGTTTGGGGAAAACTACTGTGCTCTCATATCCCTAGTATAACCACCATGAAGAGAAAACCTAAAACCACGGCCCCGAGTCTCCGGCGTCCCTTCAATGGGACAGGGGTGCTAAGAATCCCCGGACTCAAAGTGGTGAACATACGAAAAATTGGTACATGGAACGTTAGGACCATGTATCAAGCAGGTAAAATTGAAAATCTGCAAATAGAAATGAAAAAAAACCAAATACAGATGCTCGGCATAAGCGAAGCTAGATGGCCTGGAGCAGGAAAAACGATGCATTGCAATGGATATACGACTTACTACTCGGGATCGCTTGACGGCACTCATAAGAATGGTGTTGCTGTGATTCTGGAAGACGACATCAGTAAAAGTGTGAGAAACTTTATTCCGTTATCTGAACGAGTCATGATGATACAATTAGCAGGAAAACCTATAAATGTTAACATAATACAAGTGTATGCCCCCACTTTTGATAAAGAAGAAAATGAGATTGAAGAATTTTATCAACAAATCAAAGAATTGATGACATATACGAAAAAACATGATGTTAACATTATAATGGGAGATTTCAACGCCAAAGTTGGAGACGAAGAAACAATGGGTATAACTGGTCGCTTCGGACTTGGAGAAAGAAATGAGAGAGGAGACAGACTAGTTCAGTTTTGCCAGGAAGAGCAGTATGTTATCTTGAATACTTTCTTTAAGCTACCTAAAAGAAGATTATACACATGGAAATCCCCAATGGACTGTCCTGATAATATTGTGCGAAACCAAATTGACTTTATTTTGATAAACAGTAGATTTAAAAATAGTATAAAATCGGTGAAAACCTACCCTGGTGCAGACGTGGCATCCGATCATAATCTACTTTGTGGGAAATTGAAGATAAGACTGAAAAAGATTTTAAGAGCATCAAAACCTAAACCAAGATTGGATTTAGAGCTGCTTAAAAATCTTACGATCCACGAACAATTTACAAAAGATCTCAATAAAAATTTTAAACAAAAATGTATTGAAGAAAATAGTAATGTAAACTTAAAGTGGGAAGGTATGAAATCAGCAATGACCCAATCTGGGAAAAAGTTTCTTGAAACAAATCAAATAATTAATAAAAAACAACCTTGGATGACGGATGAAATTCTACATTTAATGGAAGAACGTAGAAAACACAAACATAATAATCCAACACAATATAAAAATATTCACCGCCAAATTCAAAGGAAAATTAAAGAAATCAAAGAAAAATGGATGGAAAATAAATGTAACGAAATTGAAAAATTACAAGAAAAACACGACGAATTTAACGTACATAAAAAACTAAAAGAAGCAACAGGATCATTCAGAAAAAAAGATTTCATACTCCTTAGGAATAAAGATGGAAAAATCATTTTAAATATGGATGAGAAGAAATCAGAATGGACCGAGTACACAAAATTGCTCTTTAAAGACAATAGAGAAACCGGAGGGCATATTGAAGATCCAGAAACGGGACCATATATATTGAAATCCGAAGTGGAACATGCTATAAAACTAGCAAAGAGTCGGAAAGCTACTGGACCGGATCTGATTCCTGCCGAATTTCTCAAGTTATTGGACGACGATAACATAGAAAATCTAACAAAACTCTATAATAAAATATATTTATCAGGCGAAGTACCTAGCGATTGGTTACAATCCATATTTATCCCGTTGCCCAAAAAGAGTAACGCGAGGACGTGTAGCGACTTCAGAATAATGATCCTAATGAGTCACACATTGAAGATCCTACTAAAGATAATACAGGGCAGAATTTACTCACGGTGTGAAGAGGCGATTAGCAGAGAGCAGTTTGGGTTCAGACAAGGCTTGGGTACCCGAGAGGCCCTTTTCTGTATGAAAACACTACTCCAAAGATGCAGAGAAGTCCGTAAACCTGTGTACATCTGCTTTATAGACTTTGAAAAGGCCTTTGACCGTGTCCAACACGCTCGCCTGATGGAAACATTAAAAAATATTGGCCTGGATGACAGAGATGTCAGATTGCTACGAAATATTTATTGGAATCAGACTGCAGTAGTACGTGTCGATGATCAATTCACTGATGAGATTCCTATAGAACGGGGCGTCAGGCAAGGATGCATCCTATCACCTACTCTTTTTAACACCTACACCGAATCCATCTTCCACGATGCTCTCCAAGAGGCGGAGGGCATCAAGGTGGGCGGCGAGACGATCACCAATATAAGATATGCTGATGACACGGCACTAGTCGCTGAAAATTTAGCAGACCTGCAAAGATCTCTAGACCGTGTACATCAAGAAAGCAATCGAAGAGGTCTGCGCATAAATCTAAAGAAAACAAAATTTATGATAGTAGATAGAATGCAAACAGACACCGGGAATCTAACCTTGGATGGAGAGGTGATAGAAAGAGTAAAAAGATTCAAATACCTGGGTACCTGGCTGAATGAAGAGATGGACCCAGATGAAGATCTAAAAATCCGCATCGAGATGGCTAGAACAGCATTTGTAAAAATGAAGGCGGCCCTTACAAACAAGCATCTCAATCTTCATACGCGGTTGAGATTCGCGAAGAGCTACGTCTGGACAGTATTACTACACGGATGTGAGACGTGGACTCTGAAAACCAAGATGATCAGCCGCATTGAAGCTTTTGAGATGTGGGTCTATAGGCGTATGCTGAAGATTCCGTGGACCAAAAAGATATCAAACGAAGCTGTCCTCGGCATGATGGGGAGAGGCAGGGAACTTGTTTCTGTCATCAAGCGGAGAAAGATGGAGTACCTCGGACACATGATACGGGGTCCAAAATACGAATTTCTCCGTTTGATAACCATGGGGAAAATAGAAGGAAAAAAATGGATTGGCAGGAAAAAGTTATCTTGGCTTCGAAACATGCGCATGTGGACCGATATGAGCGCCGAAGAGCTGTTCCGAGCCGCTGAAGACCGATGCGGATATATTCAAATAATCGACGAGGTGGTCGCCAACGTCCGGATGCGGACAAGGCATTAACAAGAAGAAGAAATTAAATACATAGCAGATATATAAAGAGGTTTATATGAAGATATGTCATCATATTGTTTAAAAAAAAATCAAGTTAAAATAATTTTGTTGAAATTCAAAACGTTATTGTATCTACTGTTGTTAAGGTGATAAAAACAATTATAGTCTCTCAGTTGTTTTATGGAATCCATTTTGTAAGTACGCTCTGTTTATTATCGATATTTAACTGATACTCGATATTCATCTATCAAATTAAAATTCATTTTCCGGTGATCTGTTCGTTCCAAAATACAAATACACAACAAATTTTTATAGACATGTAATGTATGTACATATATATATTGTACGTCTGATATATGTACATATGTATGTACGCACATAGATTCTATACTTATTGCCAAGCTTTAAATATAATAATAATATATAATATACAATTCCAAATGCTAGAACTTAATTCATCTATTTAATTTTACTAACATTAAATTTATTTTTGACCTTCTTATAACGAATTGAAAAAAAATATAATTTGATGAAAATTTGTCGAAGAAAAAAAACAAAAGAACTAAATACATATTTTCATTAAATATGAACGTATTTCCTTTGACTATATATATTGAAATTTAAAACATAATAATTAAATTTACTGTTTAATTTCATATTTGGTTGCATTTACACATTTAGTACACCCAATTAAAATTCATCAAATTTTAATTGGGTGTACTTATGTATATGGAATAACAATTTAGGGGTGCCAAACCATAACGTTGTTATTGCTCAAATGTGTTTTATTTGTGGTTTGCTGTTTAACAATTTAGAGGGGCCACACCATAACATTGTTATTGCTCAAATGTGTTTTATTTGTGGTTTATCTGTCTTTAAAAACCTCCTAGGGGTAGAAACTTGCAGTGGCAAGTCATAAGCATAACGTATTTAACTTTAACTGGATGAATATAGCTTAAGAGATGATTAGCACCAAAAAGCTAATGATATCTTTAGCCACCATGATCGGGGTAAAGTATACGAGTTGAGAGAGTCGAATATCTAATATGTATTGATTGCTCGTTGAATTATTATAATACCTCGCAGGAGAATTATAGAATGTATGCATTATTTATGAACTAAATTTGAAACGGTATGGTATGGCACTCCTCAATTGTTATAAGCATTTAATTATAGCATAACAATTAATTGAAAAAATCCCTTTGACGTTTTTCCTCTTAAAAACGACACGTAAATATAAAATAATTTAAGCTCATAAATTTTTAATATTTATGAGCCCTTTCCAATATAAATATTTACTTCTTTTGTCCACATTTCGTCCATTCTCCTAGCCACGTGGCCTGCCCATTACCATTTTTCTTCACATTATCCACTATATCAATTATATACCAACAAAAATACAATACTAGAATTCAAATATCTTATATACATATAATTTCGAAAGATACTTCGTAAATCCGTGACTTCATCGAACGAATGAATATTCAAACAAATTTAAATTAAACTAAATCTAATATATAGTTTCGAAAGTATTATTGTTGGTTCGTATATCCTTGATGTCATAGAACAAATGAATATTCAATTAAATTTAAATAAAATGAAACTATTCAAATAAATTTTATAAGACGTTTACTATTAGATTTTTCATGTTTAAGCAGTTTATATTACAATTTGCCGAGCGAAGCCGGGTAAATACACTAGTAATAGATACATATATGTACATATAAGATACAGTAAAAATGCAAAAAAAATAGTTATGTAAGCTTTCCAACTATGTATCTCATGATAACAGTTTATGATTTTCTAACTGTTATACGGTTTTTTTTTGTTTTTTATAATGATCTAAATGTCGAATGTATAGTTATTCAGATCGAGCTGTACATGAAGTTAAGAATTCATTCGATTCAGAATTTCTTTCATCCCAAGCCGATCGATTTTCATTCCACACATTCTTATATACATACAGCTGAGATACAAACATACGTAGATGTATATTCTCGTATATGTGGCAACGCGTCCTTATTCCGGGGAGACGATATCCTTTGAGGCGTATTTCCCCACGTGAATGGCTTTTCCCTGTTTGTCTTCCGGGCAAGATGCTCACATGCCCATCGTGTGTAGCACGTGGCTTTGTGAATATCTTAGAAGGATTACCATTTGTCATTTGGCGTATGCCCTTTGTCACCGGAGAGATGCAGGGCTGCCGAAGGCTAGGGCCCGCGGTCTACACACACACACACACACACACACGCACGCGCAGAATCCCCACTCACACAGATCTCTTCTCTCTACTAAACACACTGACGTTGTTAATGTACTGACATTTCACCGTTGACGTTGAAACATTGAGGTTCTTCTTTCGACGTACGTTGATTTTAACGTAATACGTGTGCTTTCCGTATCGCAATTTTACATATTACGCGGCATAAGGCAGGGCTTTTCCAAACACAGTGTGATAAATATGCACGCGCACACTTTCAACCCTTCTAAAAATGGCTGATTTTATACGACCGTTTTGGCGACGTCGAAAAGAGAATGTACGTATGTACATGTGTGTATAAATGTGTTCGTCTTGAATGTCGCTCTGAGACGTGTACTCTGTACAGAGTTAATTAATTATACGGATGTCTCATATATTATACGGGTGTATAGGTATGTATGTACGTTGCACGTTAAGGAACTTTAGGGTCCGGCGGAGGACGAGTTCCTTGTTAAAATGCGTAGAAAAAAAAGGAACAAAATTAAATACAACATCAGGCAGAGTAAAATCTGGTTAAGTAGGCTTTCCTCTCGGAGACTTTTACTTGTGGTGTATTTATTCACTTAGAAAGACTATTACAATCTTGAAATATTCGTACATAATGAAAAATAAATTTCAAACTAAATATAAAGATAGTATTTGGCACTAACTTTTAGAACGTAGCTTCTATGTAATATGTACATACATACATAATAGATACCCATAAATATTTCGTGTTTATAAAGATTTAGTACCATAATTAAGTTATATACACCAGCAGCATGGACTAGTGGTTTGCATATCTTGCTATGGTCAGTGTGGTTATGAGTTCAAGTTACACTTCTTCCTGCTGGGCAGACCTTGGTTTGTGACTAGGTCGGTCGTTTCCTAGCAGAGTTTGTCAATTTTTCTGATTTTCTTTGAAACGATTCCTGCAAAATTGGCTTTCCTCCCCACTTCTCTCGCAAAATCTTGAGTTATCATGTTATATCTCAAGGTTCGCCGGGTGTTTCTCCATATATGTCTCTGTGGATGATTGTTGTATAAAAAAAAATCGTGCTGTCGTATTAATATTTTTTGATCGTATTGTATACTATGTTTCCAATGCACTTTGCTATGTTTGACCATATACATATTTCATATATAATTTCGAATTATGTAATAATTATGCATATAATTTGGTGTGTTTCTTGATCTTTATAGTACGCTCGTCGCATTGGAGCGATCTGTAATGACGAGTATATACATACATACTTATATTGATTGATTAAATAAAATAAAATAAAAATTATAAGTCTAATTGTTTTATTTTATTTTATTATTATACAACATCAATTAATCAAGCACACTCGTCTAACAGATTGCTCCAAAGCAACGAGTATATATATATATATACATATATAATACAAGCCGAATAGCAATTCTATCGTACCACTTGCTTTAATGTGCTTAATAAAATCCGCTAGCCACTGTGCTGTACGCCAAGCGTCCAGTTAAAAATGTATTTTTTAAGTTAAAATAATGCAAAATCTGTGAGGTTAATTATTGCAATTATATATAATAATTATTTAATCATATATTTAACATAGAATAATATAAAATAAATGCAATAAATAAAAAATAACAACTGAAGCAGAGCCATGCAAGCCATGAAGCAAGTCATTCTAAGGCGGATATCATTCTCACAATGACCGTTATCATTACACAGCGTAATTTTTTGATATTTTAATACATAAATATCCTTCTACGACATTGAAGACGTGTAAATTGAATAAGTAAATTAAATTAACTTCTCCCCTTTTAATTCAAAAATGTTATGTCGTATTATTTGTAGAATACTCTCATTTCATTTTGTAGATTGATTTTTCAAGGTCAACCCAAAATCTACCGACATCGTTCCTTCCACATACTTTATTCACGAGCGACCGGTAAAAATTAGCCAAGTTCGCCATGCGCACTACACCGTACATGGCATGAGCCTTTAGTTAATTAACCGCGGCAAGCTCACTACAACAAAGACTAATCACCTTCCCTTTCCCGAAATTTCACAACAATTCCTCATTTAATTATGCACAGAGGATACGCCCGATGAGTGGAGCTAGTACACGGGAGGGGTGGCAGGGGTCGTAGAAACAACCCCCCCCCCTCCGCCTTCTGAATCTCCCAAACCACCGCAACCTTTGCACTCGTGAATGCCCAACGGGATTGTGTGAGGAAAACCCATTGCGTTATGGCATAATCAAATATGGATTAACGGCAAATTGGTCCAGTTAGCCGGTAGATACTACACACTGTATGTCTATAGTTTGCGTAGTGTGTGTGTGTGTGTGTGTGTGTGTGTGTGTGACTCGGTGCTTAGGCCACTGGAGGATGGGCTCGAGTGTCATTAGTCCACGAATACAAATGAGGAGCTTGAAGCTTGAGGGTCTCGGTCGACAATAGTGAATACAGGATCAAATACTGGAATATATGTACATACGAGTATATGGTCACCTCTCGTCGTTGTGCTCACGGTCATCTGTAGGGGATTGCACCGTTTTGGCGCGACTCGCATGCATATGAATGAAGATGTGCAATGTTTGTTTGTGTACGAGGCTAGTTGTGTGCTTTCGAATGTGAGCATGCTAGATGTATGTATGTATCGTGTTTAATGTATCATATCAGTGGTTGAGTTAAATTAAATTGTTTGATAGCATTCACGTGTGGAGGATCGAGCTTCGCCCGGTAGAGGGAGATCACAATTATGGTATTGCGCTTTAATTCGAAATTGTAAAGATCGAGTTATATTAAATTTGAATCTATTATGTGTGTGTGTGAGAATGAACACAGTGGATAAATTTTTTGGAATGCGCACACGATTTTAATTCGGGTGAATTTCGTAACGAAACGCAACGCACTCACTAACGTGCATATGCTTATGTGATAAACCGGGTTTGTTTGTAAACTCGCTTCCGGCTTCTCGTGTTGCATATTTTTCCATTATTATGTCTGCAAATGCATTTCCGTCCGTCTCTCTCACTCTTAAAGCTTTCAACGATCCGGTATTTTACGTAATCGCACTCAAATTGCGGGAAAAGCGAACATTCGAAACCACGTGAAATTGTGTGTGCATTATTTTAAACGCGTTGACACATTTTGCAGAAAATAATTTGTCGGAATTTCAGTAATTTTACGATAGAATTCTGGGAATATGTACTATGTACTATGCATGTTAAATTTTGTATGGGTTTATTCCTGGAAATTTTTCATTTATGTAAAAACAATGAAATGCAATAAATACAAAGAAAAAAGCATCGAATAGTGGTGAAAATCATTGAATATGGGATATTGTATGTGATAATAAGAATAATGACAAAGGGAACAACAAAATGGATCAATGGATGAGGGGGAATAATGTGTGGAGAAAAGCAAGATATGTATGTATATATATGTACATACATATATACATATAAAATGGAATTACAGGAATAGTTGGTAGAACAAGGATTAAATGTGAAATAAAGAAGGATTACCGAGGGATCTGATTAGACATTGGAATAGGATCTTGCTTAATAAATAAGACTATCAATTATATTATTCAAGAACTTAAACAAAATATATAAATCATACATTTTCCTTCTAGATTGTAAGGAAATAAAACGATTATTGTAAGGAAATCTGAAATTGCAGTAGGAGTGGAGTTTTTTTTTATTATTTATGCGTTCTAAATTATTAACATAGTGGTTTACCCGGCTTCGCTCGGTATTTGCAATAGGAACCACTTAAACATGGCATTAAACAATTTAATAGTAAAAACTCATTTGTTTTTTTATTAAATTAAGAAAAAAAATTAATGACAGCCAATTAGAATTTACACACACAAACTTTTTTTTATATGTATAAGGAAACTGGAACTGAAACACTAATCCGGATCCGGAACTAAAACAGGAATCCGGATCTGGTACTGAAAAGGAATAGGGATCCGGAACTGAAAATAGAATCAAAATCCGGAACTGAAACAGGCACCCCGGACCGGAACCGAAAAATAAATCCAGAACCGGAACATAAAAAGGAATCTATATCCGGAAGTAAAAAGTAGTTTGAAAACATAGAAAATTTGATTTTTTCGATAACGTCACGGATTCTACCACCCAAACCTTACATACTCACATATATACATTGTACATACATACAAAGTCTCTTTCGAAATTATATATTGAATACTCGATATAAAGGATTCCAAACAGTGCTAGCAAATTCCAGATGGCTCCTTAAAAATGAATCGAAAAGTAATGAATTTGGGATAAATCGATACGGCCAAAATAAAGAATACGGCTGGATTTAAATCTAAAATATGATCATATTTCAATGTTTAAATTTTCGGAGTGGAATAGTTTAATTTAATATTAAATGACATGATCGAATGAATTTTGAAAATGTTTTTGTCATTTAATACATCGTGAGGGATCAATTAGCTCAGACAGTTCTTATGAAAGTCGTAACGGAAGCTTTTCGCTCCCACCCCCTCAACCTCTACCCGAAAGTATAATTAATTCGGAGCAATGGATTGGTTTAAAGTTCGCATTCATTCCGTTGAGAGCCTTCGACAATTCTTTGTCAGATTTTGATAAATCCCTGTTCAAACCTCCGCCCCATTTCACTCGACGGAAAAGCTTTATCTCGCACCCCTACTCCTGCAATTTCCTCCACCGCGGAAAGCTGCCGCGCGCTGCTCTCCTTATATGCGTGAGTATTCCGTGGGGGTCCTTTTACGCACGGCGCGTGGCGACGTCGATGAAAATAATAATAATAAAAAAAAGAGAGATATTATAAAAAGAATCCTTTTAAATTCGAACCCTTCGTCACATGTGTCCGGGTGACATGAAAACGTGGACAATGGCCGCACGCGAAATCAATGCTTGCCGGTGACAGTTATAGGACGTTCATTTTGAAAGTTCGAAATTCGGTCAAAGCCGGTCCCTTTTTAGCCCACTTTCCCACCCATTTTTCGTGTTCGTTTGCCGCCCTCGTCGTCGAATATTGAAGGTTGTCAGGTCGTGTAACTGAAAATAAAAGCCTAAAATATTCGTTGCGGAATATTTTCGGTGCGGGCACTACGTGCTACCGGTCCGCTGTCCATCTCTCATTATGCTTTTACAACTTTAAATAAAAATTCTCTCTGGAACATATCCACTTTAGCAATTTTTTTCGAAATAAGTATATTCGGAAAATAAAACAAGGCTCAGAGTTGAAACGAGATCATTGTTAAAAATCTTGATGTAATTTACTTTATTACGAAATCCAAATATGCCAAATATACTTTTTTATTTCAAAATTTATATTGCCATGGTACCATTACGGGTCATTCCAATTAGATATAAATTTACAATATTATTACCATAAATTTGAAATTAAATTGAAAAATTTTGGATGTGACCAACCCATGACTTTATAAGAAGGTCGCAAAATAAAAATCAATAATTAAACATACATACACGTTCACACATGCCGGTTATGAGAGCATTTTCGATACAAATTGAGCGCAAATATAAGGCTTAAAATTTATAATTTATATTATATGTAAAAAAAATTCAGTCTGATTTGGTTAGTGGTTTGAGAGATAATTGAATTCAAAAACATAAAAAAGAGGATACCTATAAGGGGAGGTACCATTTCCGGTCAACTTAAAAAATTAAAAAAAAATTACGTCGTATCGATAGGAATTTCAATAACCGATACTAAGTTTCAGTTCGATAAGACTAACGGTGTTCAAAAAATCCCCAAAATATACAGACGCAGACATACAGACACACATTTTTTCTAGATCATGAAAACGTGATCAGTGATCGGTTCTGAGTTCGAATCAGTCAAAATCTCCAGTTCGAATTTTTGCATGATCACAAAACTTAATCTATTGTTACTACGTACGTAGATACCTTAGAACCGTACCGTAGCCGTAGCCGATACCGTAGAACCTTCTTATATTCCTCAAATATATAGATAAAGTCATGGGTTGGTCACACCCGAATTTTTTAAATTTATTTATCGATATTTTGTATAAAGATATACTGGTTTGATATCTATGAATGGAAGTTTAAATCTAAATCTTCTAATTAATACATTTTTTGTATGAAGTTTTGAGGATTTAAAAACACACGGTGTGCTGACGGTCTTTGAATGAAGTTTTATTAAAAACTAGCTGAACTCGGAATGCGTTTCAATGCCACAATAACGCGTGCAATTCCCGTTCCCGTTCCCGTTCCCCTTACCGTTCCACAGACATTCAATTTTATATATATTTATATATATATATATATATATATATATATATATATATATATATATATATATATATATATATATATATATATATATATATATATATATATATATATATATATATATATCCGCCATCCGCTGTGTGTTTGTGGTATAGCCCTGAATGGTCAGCACATTCGAGTGCGAGGTAGGCGCGGCACGATTATTGTCAAACTCGAGGCGTGATGCGTTGAAGGCGGGAGGATAGCTTTACTTTCGCGTCAGTAAAATCGTAACTACTTATATTATTTTTAAGAGGACCTTTTCCCTTTTTTTTTTTCACAGTAATCTTCCCGGACATGCATACAACAAATCCTGAAAGTTCCATCTTAATCGGTTCTGTGGTTTAGGAGCCTATACGAGACACACACACACAGACATTCAATTATATATATATATATATATATATATATATATATATATATATATATATATATATATATATATATATATATAACCTAATTAAGCATAAAAGGAATTTAGATAGGGATAATAATAAGCAAGAATACAATCTAGTAAATAAGGAAATTAAAAAGAGAATAGTCAGGGATGTCAGGGATTTTAACAGCAAGCTAATAGAAAATACCATTAAGAATAACCGTAGCCTGAAAAAGTGCAAACAGGATCTTTTCTTAGGCAAAAACCAAATGATCGCAATCAGATCAGAGAGCGGAGTAATAATTAGGAATAGAGAAGAAATCATAGACAGAGTTTACACGTTCTATGCAAAACTATACGAGAACGACAACGGCCAATTCCCCGCTCTGGAATCGACACACGGCCAAAGGGTTCCTGCAGTATTGCCTAGCGAAGTAGAGGCCGCGCTAAAAACTGCAAAGAACGGTAAATCCCCAGGGGAAGATAATATTCCCATTGACTTACTAAAATGTGGCGGCCCCCCCCTAATTAATATCTTAGCTAGGCTTTTCAGCAAATGCATCCAGAACCAAGCTATACCAGAAGGATGGAATAACGCAACTATCATTTTAATACACAAAAAAGGCGACAAAAGCGATATCAAGAACTACCGACCCATTAGTCTACTTTCAGCGGTCTACAAGCTCTTCACGAAGGTTATTACAGAAAGGCTGAAGAATATCCTCGACGAGAACCAACCTGTAGAGCAGGCAGGGTTTAGGGCAAATTTCAGCACAATGGACCACCTCCAAGTAGTTGGCGAACTAATCGAGCGCGCCAACGAATATCAACGGCCATTGTGCCTAGGTTTCGTCGATTATGAGAAAGCCTTCGATACAGTTAGTCATAATGCAGTACTTAACGCTCTAAAAACACAGGGAGTGCCGGAACCCTATGTGGGACTGTTAGCTGCAATATATAAGAATGCCACAGCTTCGGTTAAAATTTTTTCAGGTACAGATAGATTTAGCATAGGAAAAGGAGTAAGACAAGGAGATACAATCTCGCCCAAGTTATTCAATGCGGTGCTTGAGGGAGTTTTCAGGAAATTGGATTGGGATACAGCCGGAGTAAACATCAATGGTCGCTTTTTGAGTCACCTTCGGTTCGCAGACGATATAGTTTTAGTAGCTCGTGATTCAGCTGACCTACTTATCAGACTAACACAGCTGGACAGGGAAAATAGAAAAGTAGGATTAAAAATTAACGTAGATAAGACTAAACTAATGTTCAATAGTTATTGCATGCCTGATAGCATCCCCTTAGATGATAAACCAGTAGAAGTAGTAAATAATTATTTATATTTAGGTCAAATAATTGACATGTCTGGTAGTAAAAATGAAGAGATAAAGAGACGTATGAAATTAGGGTGGAGTGCATTTGGACGGATGAATGCTGTTTTTAAATCAAAAATGCCACTCTGCCTGAAGAAAAGGATCTTTGATCAATGCGTTTTGCCAGTGATGACGTATGGATGTGAAACTTGGACACTGAACGCCAAGATGCAAAATAAAATCCAATGCACTCAAAGAAGTATGGAACGCTGTATGCTTGGCATAACGAGGAAAGACAGGAAGCGGAACACGTGGGTGAGAAATATGACAAGGGTAGTGGACATAGTGGATAGAGTGAAGAGATTGAAATGGCAATGGGCGGGTCACGTAGCTAGGAGGATGGACGAAAGGTGGACAAAAGAAGTGCTTGAATGGTACCCGAGAGAAGGCAAAAGAGTAAAAGGAAGACCGCAAGGAAGATGGGTGAACGAAATTAGGAAAATGTGCGGAATGAGATGGATGAGTGTTGCGCAAAACAGAGACGAGTGGAAGCGTGTTGGAGAGGCCTTCATCCAGCAGTGGATGGCGAATGGCTGTAAATGATGATGATGATGATATATATATATATATATATATATATATATATATATATATATATATATATATATATATATATATATATATATATGTATATATATATATATATATATATATATATATATATATATATATATATATATATATATATATATATATATACATATATAGAAAAAGCGTTTGTGCCAACGGTTCCGTATTGAATTAAAATAAAACAAAATACAATAAATAAATATTTCCAAAATTTATCTTTTTCAATTCGTTTTTTTCTGTGTACCTGAAGTCAAATTTAGTTATTTGTTTCCACGAAAGTTTTACAGAAACCTTCTCTTTGCCTCGCATATTTTCAGTGTCGCGTTTGCGAAGAGCGTAGCTAGCTATGTACAT
Source organism: Arctopsyche grandis (assembly GCF_051622035.1). NCBI lineage: Eukaryota > Metazoa > Arthropoda > Insecta > Trichoptera > Hydropsychidae > Arctopsyche > Arctopsyche grandis. Next base: position 14,738,072 of record NC_135364.1, read on the forward strand.
AGCTCTCCATTGTCTACACGGATACTCCTAATGTCTCCGTAATACTGTTTGCCGTTTAACTGCACGGTACGAGAAGTTCCGCTAATCCAATAGCTGAAACTTGGCTTTTAAAAGCTCTCGGCCCAGCCGTACTGTACGACGTAGCAATAAAGGATTACTCGCCTCCACCCCTCCCCCTAACCCCCCATCTACATATGTAACGTACGCCAAAAATATATTACAAATGCCCTATGTGTGTGACCCGCTTGTATCATTGTCGATGTGCTTGTAAATGTGATAATATAAATATATACATATATGATTCGGTGTACAATAAGCAAAAGATTTTGTTTCTTGCAGATTATTCGGACAGCGTGCCGATACCACGCAGCGGTTCGCATCGCTATAACAAAGGTAAACCAGACACAATACATTGATACGCACACAATTGCGTATTTTGTGTATTACATACATACATATATCTGTGTTGTAATAGTGTAATAATTGATGTTGTATATGTGTGTGCTTTCGTATTATTGTGTAATGTAGTTATCGGCATATGTGTTCCGGTTGGCCGTTATGCCGTTAAGTGTAGTACTAAGGTGCGCATGAAATATTGAAGCGTCCTCGGTAGATTGCTCAACACGTACCCGAAACCTCGTAAGGGCGCAATAATCGCGCAATGTTTACGTTATGAACTCCGTGTGCTCAAATCCCACAATATTAAGCCATTATACGTACCGGTTATCTCGGATCTATTAACATTTACGGCCGAGACACGCAATATTATGCCTGCGTCGATTTGCCGGGGGGGGGGGGGGGGGTGAAAAGTGCAACCCCCGCCCTCTGCCGTGGCTCTGTGGATACTTTTTAGGGTGTTCGTGTTATTTTTAGATAAATTTCAGAACGTGTCATTGTTTGGTGGAAGATAAGGATAGCGTGAAGAGTTTTGTACTAAATTTTTGAGTCGAGTCTAGTATGTGTACAAGTGCCTATTTGATTTGTTTGAACTGTTTTAAATAATTTACTACTCGTTTATGTAATGTAATTATTTTTTTTTAAATTTTAATGCATATTTTAAGCGTATCTTCCAATTGTGATATATTTTGACTAGTTGGAATGTATTCCATCTAAACTGGTACCAACTAACGTTATAGTTGAAGTGTATTTTCAGTTGTAATAGATTTTGACTAGTCGGAATATACTCAGTCTAATCCACGTAAGCTGATTCATATGGTGAATTACATTCCAGCTGGTTAAAATATATTACAACTTAAAATACAGTTCAATTATAAGTTGGTACCAGATTAGATGGAAAGGTTTGGTTTTCGATAAAACGTCACTCGGCTAGTAAATTGAGTTGGAAAGTCACATTTTTGAAAATATTCTTTGATTTTTATCGTAATACGGTACCTTTATTCGTAATACGTGTATATAGCAAATATTAAAGCATTATTGAATTGTCAATAATTCGTGAAAACATCAGAGCTGTCAAAACTAACTGTTATATTACAACTGGCGCACATTGTTGAAATCATATTTGCGCGTGTAGAGATATTATTTACTGTTGAATTGTATTCGATTATGAATGACCGAAAACGTCAGTTGGAATATGTTACAACTGAAAGTACACTTCAACTATAATATATATGTACATATATGTATATATATATTTATATATATATATATATATATATATATATATATATATATATATATATATATATATATATATATATATACATATGTACGTACATATGTACATTTGACGTAAAACATCATCGTATATGTATAAAGCTGCTGTTATACGTATAGTAATATCATTACCGTAAATTGCTTCTGTGTATGGTAATTATGGAATCGGATGTTACAATACTATTATACATATGTATAAATTGATTGCTTCAGTATCGTCATCTAATTCGCATCGATCCATTGAGAGATGTCAATATGTGATTAAATCAATCAAACGGGCGTATCCTGTTTTTGTCTATAAACAATAGTAATACTATATCCATGCACATTACAAAATTGCATTAAATCTAATGAATACAAATTAATACATATATAAAGTAAAAAATTTCCAATATGGAAATATAATATATGGAAAGCAATTATGTAAAATCTATAATATATCGTGAATTTACTGTAAAAACAGGAACAAACAGCATTGTAACGCACTTTAACATAATATTACCCGAAAAAATAAAAAAAATAAAAACAAAGAAGAAAAGCTTTGAATAGTAGGTGATACGGAATGTAATGTTATATAATAATAGCCAAATAATAGAAATTTTACTAGATTTCAGATAAATGTATGTACTAGCAAATTCCAAATGACTTACAAATGAATTAAAAAGAAAGACAACATGATACCTGACGGTTTAACATAATACAAACTTTAATTATAAACTATATTGTATATTGTTATATATTACTAGTTTTACCCGGCTTCGCTCAGTATTTTAATAATAAACAGCGTAAACATGGCGAATCTAATAGTAAATATTCATTTGTTTTTTTATTAAATTTATTTGAATCGAAGAAAGTATAATATTCAACCAATTAAATTGTCGTCATAGAAACTTTGTTTTGTTTACGAAGTTCCCAAACAAAGATACTTACGTACATAGAAAGTCTCTTTCGAAATTATATATTAGATATAATAAATATTAAATTATATTAATTGTAAGTTAATACTATATATATACATCCGTTCCATTCACGAATTTGTCCATTCCACTCACATCCATTCACGAATTTGTGTCAATTTCGAATTTAAAAATGCGACATACATACATATGTATATGTATATGTATGTATGAGCGAGCGATGACAAACTTAAAAGTCGACATACATATATTATAAAAAGTGAATAAAAAAGTTATCTGAAAAATATTCTAACGTAAAAAAACCATTAAAGCCAAGATTTTACTGTAAGTAAAGAAAATACGAGTATAATATTTTGATGTGCGTCGAAATTGGCGCGTTTTTCTCGAACAGCGCTGAAAACAGACGTGAAATATGAACACTTTGATGAGCAGAGAGAGTTCGGCTGGCATTCGTTCTTGGAAGGCAGGGGTTTCGAAGCGAGGATATACAATATGTATGTATATAATATGTATGTATGTGTATCTAAATATAATATATACATATACAATATATGTATTCGTTTCTCTCGTGTGTGATTGATGCGTCGGGGCGCAGCAGCCCAGCCCGGCCGCGATAACGGCTCAGCTCTGCGAACACTTGTCACTGTCGCTCGCCCTGACGAATAAGCTCCGCGAAAGCTTCACGAAAGCTCTTTCGTAACCCTCCCCTATTTTCCTACATGTAGATGTTCGATCCCCTGCCGTCGACTCGCCTGAGAGCTCGTTCGAGACTCGGGAATTTGGGATTCAGTGCTATATGCGTGTCCGAAAGTGATATTTGTCTGTAAATATTTTCACTTCTCCAGCCAGCTCAGAACATCCATTTTTGAGATTTTCAAAGACACGATCTTGCACAGTGTTCTATTCTTTGTTCCTCTTGTTTTTGATCGATTTTTTATAGAACCAATTTCACTGCATCCTTTAAATGCCGTTTGGACTGCACATCACGATAATTTAAGTTGTTTGGAAATTGCTATCTGTCTTACCCTTGAAAATGTATAAAATAATCCGAGCTTTGTTTACATCACACGATTCCCGTATTTTTGGCGTTTTTACAAGCCTGCTATCAGGTTGTTTTTGCTTTTTCGTCTGACAAAATATGGGCTTTTCAATTAATTAAGATGCACTTAATTAAAAACAAAATAAAAAAGGATACAATTGAGAAACGGAAAGAGATAATTTCGTATTTTTTTAAATAGGTGAAAGTAGAGTTTAGCAATATAGGAGTTCGTAGTGAGATCCGATGCAGGTAGTAGGTGTTTCAGCCAGCAGTATTAGTAGCTCGGTGCTTGCGTTAATGTTTACCACCGAATGGTTCCCGGGTTCAAACCCTGGGTTGACTTCGATTGAAAATAATCATTAATAATCATTTCCTTTCAGAGTTTGCCAATTTATCTGATTTCACTGTAGAAACGGTTCCTCATCAAATTGGCAAAACCATCATACCCACTATATGTATATCAGCGGTTCCCGAATTCTTTTGGCTACGGAACCCTTTTTGGTTTACCATTTTTGGGCGGAACCCTAGCTTAAGTAAGAAGTAAACTTACTGTAACATTGTTTTTTTACGTGAAATCACACCATACTGAGGCTTTTTGGATTGGTGTCCGCATCTTCTAAGTATAGTTTGACTTTAAAAGAAAAACTTTTTAAGATAAAAATATTTATTTAGTTGGAACAAAAAGATATTTATTTAATGTGATGAATGAAATCTTTTCATAGTTTTTCTTAAAATAAGATTGAAGTCAGGTTTTATGTCTGACAATTGGATGCGGAGGTCTGGTGTAGCATTCAACTTACTCCTAAACTTATTTTTCGTGTAGGCGTAAGCTGAAAACCCAGCCTCGCATCTGTAAGTTGACACAAATGGGAAATCTTGAATGGAACCCCTGAGAGCCTCTTACGGAACCCCAAGGTTCCGCGGAATACCATTCGGGAACCGCTGCACTATATTGTCACCACTATTTGAATATTATTTCAAATTTATAATCCATAAATTTTCATATGTACAATTTTAATACTGTAACGTACGCCGCGGATTAAGCGAATAGAAGCCCAGAGACTGTGACCGTTCAAAGATTATCTGTAACGGATATCTGTTAACGGATTAACTAAATGCATACCGTGCGACTGGTATAAGTGGGTTTTAAGGATTAGCGACAAGCTAAGTGCATGAAACAATGATTGCACTTCTCATACCGTGGGAATACATATCCGAATACGTGACTATACAGTAGGTAAACAGATTAGACGTCCTGAGAGACCGTGAGACCGGTGTAAGTGGTTTTAGGGATTAGCGACAAGCTAAGTGCATGAAAGCTAAACAATGATTGCACTTCTCATACCGTGGGAATACATATCCGAATACGTGACTATACTGTAGGTAAACAGATTAGACGTCCTGAGAGATCTACCCCTTATAAGGCGGTACGTAGGCGATATCATGTCATTCTGGACTGAACACTGGCAATACGTGTAACTCCTTAATCATCAATAAATGCTGTGAGACGACTGTTGGCCTTTTACTTGGATCCTCCACCCACCCCTACGCAACAATACCATAGATGACAATCAGGAAAAATATGAATTTAAAAAATAAAATAATAATTTAAGCAATTAATATATAGCATTTTTACAAAATGCCTAATACATTTGTAGATATCTGTGTATGTGCATGTCGATATATCCATTGAAGTTTACATACAAAGGTAGGTATATGCGTCCGTCTAATATTTAATATAAAAAAATTGTATTGATTTTTTGAGATTTTTCTTTCGTGGACATATTCGGCGAATTTTCACACTTCAAATATTAGCTTCACGAGCGAACTTCGCAGATTATTATTAATTTTAAGATAAAAAGAAAGCCGTCGAAATTTTTTTCTCGAAGGATGGGCTTGAGAGGAGGGGAAACGAGGGGGTTTGTTTCGACGAGCCTACGGTGATTTCGTTTCGAGCAAACAAGAAAACAAACTCACCCCCTGCGACTGGGCAAAATTAACTTTTGACGGGCAGGACGACACCCCTGGTGGCACTAGTGAACACTCGTTCTCATAAATAAGCGATATAACCTACTACACTTTATTGTCCGTTCATAGTTTTCCTGCGTACCATCTTGTCGCAAGGACGGACGATACATTAGAATAAAATGTAAATTTTATATAGCGAGTGAAGTGGAAAAAATCCGGTCGAAAAAGTTCGGAGATCGCTCGTCGCCATTTCGACATGAAAAAAATTGCTAATTTAAAAGCGAATAACCATTTAAAAAAGGAGAAAAAACCCTAGAGAGTCCATTTAAATCCTGTTGAATTGGGACGAACGAAAAAAATTAGAGCTAAATGCTAAAAGCAAAGTGCCAATAATGGTTTCGTTCTGCCTTTTATTCGCTTGAGATTTCATTAACGACTTTAAAAAACCCTTTTTTATATCAATTGGCGGAATCGAATTTTCCGCATGACTTTGAAACGCCTATTATATGAACATAATTTGTGATTTCGTTTAATACGTTCGACACTATCGCAAACGCTACGCTTCGGAAATTTTTCACATCTAAAGTAACTATAATTAGTAACCATTTTTTCTACAAATATTAAATCACATATTATATATGAACATGTGTATATACATATATGTACTAACTAATGTACCCATGTACTGGTGTTTGTACAACAATAACAAGTATTAGTGCCAATATTTATCATTATGCGGATAGCTTAAAATTTATAAGATACATTTAACAGTGGTTTTATTACTCGATTATACACACATATTTGCAATGTATTATGCAATCACAATCGATATTCCGATTTAGTGTCTGCGTTCAGCAGAAACGGCGTTTTCATTGAAATCCCCACAATCTGCCCCCGAAGCAGGATAATATAGAGGGTAAGAAAAAATTAGGGGGACGGTCGGGTTCCGGTTCGCCAGCGACACATAGATGTCATTTTTTGCCGATCTCATTTATCCGGGTGGGGATTCCGGATAATTAATGTCGGCCGGCGCCCGTGGCGTCGTCGGCGTACGCCGAGTTTTCCGGAAAAATCTCCACCGTTCGCGCGATAAAAAGAAACCATTAGGCGTCGCGGGAAAGCGACGCTTTTCCCCTCATCTCCCAGCACCAATCCCCCTTTCCCAAACTCTCATTTTTTCTATCCGAAACGATTCGGAATCTTTTCACGCCCGACAATGGTCCAAAAGAAAGAAAAGATGAAAAAAAGCGTGTTGTGAAAGAGTCATTATTCATTTTTTCGGTGGTTGTGTCAGCTTTTGCCGCTCGAACGAAGATGCATTCGCCGAACAAGACCACCCCTAATAGCCCGCCAAGGGTACATAAAAAGTTTTTCAACTAACTGTTGAACTACCTTCTCGGAAATAATTAATTTATCTCCTCAAGTAGGAAATGAGATTTGCTTCTCTGTGTGTTTAAATGTATTTACATCAAATGAAAAAAACTCAATGAAATTTTAAGTGGTTAAAAAATTGATTAAATTTGGATATATGCACTGTTATGTCTACATAAGTCTTTATTTGTTTTATGTATTCTACTCCCACGACCTTTAAATCAATCTGCGAGACGAATTATGTTTCCCCCAAAAATATCAAAGCCCTTCTTAAGCCTGCATAACAAATTGCATGCATCTACTCAGCCATTTCTCGATACATTCAAGACACATATGTTAACATTAAAAATATCGTTTTTCAACTAACTTTATCGCTTTTCTGCATTATTCTCACGACTCTTAATCCGCACAACGAATTGCGTGAAATCTACCCTCAAGGGATACATATGCAAACACTAAAAATATTGTCTTTAATTAGTTTACCAGCATTTTTCACACGACTCGACTCGAATCGTATTCCCTCAAAAACCCTTTTAAAGCTGCGTAACTAATTGTGTGAAAACCATTTCTCGATACACTCAAGGGTCAAAGTATTAAATTCTTAAGATATTGTTTTACTTAACTCGAGTTCCCCCCTATTTTATCACGAACTATGGTCCAAATTGTTACGTCTATTAAATATATACTGATATTAAACATATGGAACGTCACTTGCGATCAAGCCGTCTCTTACTTAACACTTGCGATCAAACACTCTTACTTATCACTTGCGATCGACCCGTCTCTTACTTATAACTTGCAACCGAACCGTCTCTTACTAATCACTGACTTACAATTGAACCGTCTAACTAGTGACTCGCGATTAGACGACTTAACTAGTAAACTACTAACTAGTAACGTGTAATACTAACTAATCTCGTGTATACTTACTACTATTAAAGAAGATAATCATCTTATAAAATAAAGTGAGTTTTATTTACGGAGTAGCGTTCCGCAAAAACGCTTGGTGGCAGCGGAAATATTAATAACAACAAAATACACATCACCCACGAATGTAACAGTACGTATGATTTTTAGTGTGTAAATTAAAGGTAATAATGATTCATGTACATAAATACATTGTATAAATTATCTACATACATACATATGTATATGTATATTCAATTAACCTTTTAGATTGCTTTTTATGTCATAGTAGCTTCCATGATTCTCGCATAAGCCGATTTGAAATTGCAGATAATTAAATATCATAGTGTGTACACTAGGCCGCAGCAAAAGAAGCGAATTTTGAATATCCATCGATCAATTAAACTACAATACAGGTGCATATTGACCGTTTACTTTGAAGAACAATTTCTCATTTTTCGTTCCGACCCAATACACATAAATACATACCATCATCATCATTATCTACAGCCATTCAACATCTACTGTTGGAAGAAGGCCTCTCGAACACGCTTCCACCCGTGTCCGTTTTAAGTAACTCTCATCCATCTCATTCCATATCTTTTTCTGATTTCATCCACCCATCTCCCCTGTGGCCATCCTTGCGCCCTTTTAAATTCTCTCGTGTACCATTTGAAAAATTTCTTCGTCAACTCTTCTTGCTAGGTGACTAGCCTATTGACATTTCAATTTCTTTATTCTCACATTTACATCAACCAACTTTGTCATACTTACGTACCCACGTATTCCGTTTTCTATTTCTCCTCGTTATGGCAAGCGTTCTATTCTTCTTTGAGTGCACTGTACCCAATGTACATATTATATTATTCTGGCATTCAATGTCCAAGTTTCGCATCCATGCGTTATCACTGGTAAGATTTGAAAATGGCATTTTAGATTTGAATACGGCATTCATTCGCCCAAATGAACTTAATCTTTTTTCTTACGTCTCCTTATTTCCTCATCTTTATTACTGAACTATTTATTATTTATGATTTGATATAAATAATTTTTAGTTTTTATAATTAATCAAGCAAAAAAACGTTTCTTTTCTGTGTTATATGTATTAAAATGTCACATATTTTCCTGCAAAAAAGAATATTGAAACAAGCTTGTATCATAAATAATAATAATTCAATTGTGTAGTGATTGAGAAAGGGCAAAAACTATTTCTTCGTTTCCTATATAGGAAAGAATATGGGTATTATCCATATATCCACCCTACTTCCTTCCTTTTGGGCATACTTGGGTATATTTCCTCTAAACTTCATAGAAACTTATCATTAATTTATTTTATTCTCCAGCTTCTATAAGGAAATATGATATACATATATGTATATGTCATGCCTGTCGTTGCTGGAACAGTTGGGACTTTATTTCCCTCTTAATTATGTACGTGTTAGACTTCATTATTTGATGATTACACCTCCTGACCGCATAATGCTTTACCGGATGGCTCCTATTCCAAAAGCTATCCGACTTCTTGATGAAATCATTGCTGCCGTTCCTGAATGTGATATTTTCTCCTTCAGTGAGCGTAGGTTATCGGAGATTATTTTAACCTACATATTTGTCTGGTAGCCTGTGCTCATCATTATTTTCATAATTGGATGTGATGTACATTTGTACATATGAGTGGAATTTTGATCTTCTCTTTTTCAATTGGGCCTGACTGGCATGTTTTGTATTTACAGCTGGTTCTTATACATATGTATCTCTGTAAATATATATTGGTGCTGGCTGTAGATGCAAGACATTCCCTATTACAGATGTATTCTGTTTATTTGATATTTTTACGTTATATGCTGTTATTATAATTCTATTTATGGCGAATTAGAGACTCCTGTAACACTACAATGTTTCAAACTTAAATAAATATAAAGGTGCCATTTGAAGCATGAAAATATAACACGAAATCGATCATTGTGTAGTTTTGTAAGTACATAATATATGTATATTGAGGCAATGATTAATTGTATGAATAGTTTTATGACAATGGCTTCACCGTGGTTGAATATGTGAACGTTCATACCATCAATCGTGAATCGTTAAATTTAAGCAAGTACGACATTCAAATACCATTAACTAACTGATATATGTATATATTTTCACAATTAAACTGTAGTAACTTATCTGTTTCTAATCTATAGATTCGCACCAAGTACGGTCTTGGTAGATCGGTATCGTTTTTAGGTTCGTGTATGTAAAGGCACTCGCAAGACAAACGCGCTCGAGTCTCGTGTTTATTTATCGAGATAACCGTAATTAAGATATGTGGCCACTAATTGCGTGCGGGTAGAAATATGTACGCGAAACCCTGCATGCCCCACAAACTCTGTGTTTTGCTGCTGGTGTATAAAGAAAGAAAAACTTATTCCGAGTTTGCGAAAAAAAGCGAAAGCTCGCTCTCACCGTTCTCTCCATTTTCCGCGATGGCGTTTCTTTGGCGCCCCGTATGTAGACATTAGAAAGATTAAAGTTCCTTTAATTAAAAGTTTTCCCCGGTGGCGAACCGCCCGAGTGCGCACGACGGAAGTAAGGAAAATTCGCGTCGCACGCGGTGAAAAATAAAAATAAAAAGAAAATATTTACGAAAAACTTAAATGTCAAACCGCCATGTCAAGTTTAGCTTTTTCATGTTTTCCTTCTCTTGTTTCAGATATGACCTACAAGCCGAGGCAGTCCATACCCGAAGGTAATCCAATATTCATTTCATTCGTTTAGAAAATGTCAGTATGTATTTTTTTTGTTTCTTATGTACGATTCGTATAAAGATGATCTTCGTTCGGAAAAATATATTTATATAACGTGTACGTATGTACATTTTCTCGTCGATTTTCATATTTCAGAAACACTTGGATAGCATGCGACTATGTTTAATAATTCATTTTCAACAGTCATATTTATAATACTCAATTTTCATATACCAAATTTGGAAAATATATTATATATTTTTATCGCAATACTTTAAGACTTTGATAGCAAATATGAATACGGGATACATACAATATGCTGCAGTTTTAATAAAACTTCATTCTAAGGCCGCTAAAGCAGCGTGTGTTTTTAAATCCCCCAAAATCCTTATTGAAAAAAAGTATTATTTAAAAGATTTAAAAGAATTTCTAATCATAAATATCATACCAGCGTATATTTCTCCAAAATATTGATATACTAAAACATATTAACGGTATAAAACTTGTCTTTTTTTTCAACGAATTTGTCGATAACGTTCCAACATTCAGAAATATGTAATTTCAAATCCTCAGATATCAAAATACACTGAATTTTCTCACGTAGCATACATACATACATATATATGTATATACTTTTGAAATTTAATATTTCATTCAAATTAATTGTAATACAATGATCTAAAAAATTTATATCGTTTATTATGTGATTATACATATATTGAAATGTATATATATATATATATATATATATATATATATATATATATATATATATATATATATATATATATATATATATATATATATATATATATATATATATATATATATATATATATATATATATATATATATAGGTAAATTGTATACAAAATTTAATACAACAATCACCACAGTTTGTGAAATATTGATCTGATAGTTTATACGTTTTTAGACAACTGTAAAAATCATGTATTCCAATTTTCAATTTAATTGATATGAAGGTTTATATATGTTTAATTTACTAAAACTACTATTTTTACCGTTATTTTGCGAAAAATACGTGGGCTCTCATAGATATGTATGTACATACATATATAGTATTTGGGTTATACGTGCGGTCCATAATGATTTTTGTATACATATATGTTTGTGGAATTCATTTATTTTGTTTAAGCGTTTCCTAACTACAAAAGATTTGATTACATCTTTTTATTTTTGTCGAAATCATTTTATTTAAAAATACGTTTGTTTGTTAACGTTACTGCAATTCAATTCTATTAATCCCATGCTTACTTGTTTGCTAGTTTGCAATGCTTGCTCTTTTTAATCTTTCCTTGTTATTTATTATAAATAGAAAATAAAAAATGAGTGCAGTGTTTTTAATTTTGTTTTATAGTAACCGAAAATTTTAAATGTATATCTTATGTACACGACTGAAGGGATCTTTTTACATATATACATATGTATCTTTTTCATATCCATGTGCCATGTTTCACATTCATATTTCATTTTCAAAACCGACGTGTATATATATATGTATATGTATGTATGTATGTAAGCGATAAATAGTAGATGGTCGAGTGGTGTGTATATTTTGATTGGAATACTTTCTAGTTTGCACGAATGCGTTTTCGTAAAAGTGAAAATAACACGTCTGGGAAAACGCTTCCAGTTTTCATTGAATTTGTAGTTGGAAATTCGATAGCGAAATTACACGCTCGCGCTCCATTGTGTTTTCGAAATTGACTATAGCCAGGTCTCTCGTGGAAACTAATAGCGCTTTGACGATAAAAAAAATATTACCTTAATAACAGTAATAGCCGTTGTAATTGATTGCTCGTGGCTTATTAAGGGGGCCTCGCGGCATAATAATGGTCGAAACTCATGAAACCGAATAGGAACGGACGGACGGGCGTACTCGTGCTAACTTCTCATAATCATCGTTTCGTATGAAAAGTATGCGCCGCTTTGGTGGAAAATCAATGTGCGAAAATTGCTTCTGTCGAAAATTAAATTGTATTGATACGGTGGTTGAACGGAGCGGACGCCGAACGCGTCGGAATTACTTAATTTTTACGATTTATAATGATTCCAATCTGGTGGGTCCCTTCATGAGAAAGCTAATTTAGATTTTATTGTTTTATTGTCTCGTCACGTCAGGTCGAAATTAATGTGCGCGTGACGTGTGCAGTATGTAAGTGCAGGGTGGGAAGGGGGGGTGAGTGAAATTGTGATTTATTTGAAAGTTTGTACGTGCGTGTAAATCTTTTGGATTTTTTTTAAATTATCCGTTGTAAAAAGAGAAGGTTAAAAGTTTTCACAACACATGGTATGCTTTTTTAAACCGAAATGTGTTTTATAGAAATAGTGACACACACATATGTATGTTTGTAATACAATGGAATACATATCAACATTTTTGCATCATAACCAATCTGCAAGTCTTCATAAATTATTTGTAAAGAATTTGTTTTGTAAATTTCACCTATCTTTATTATTATACTAGTATTTTACCCGGCTTCGCTCGGTATTTGTAAGATAAACCGTTTAAACATGGCCAATCTAATAGTAAACATTTTATTAAATTTATTTGAATAGTTTTATTTTATTTAAATTTATTTGTATATTCATTTGTTCATTCGTATGTAAACAACAATAGTTACATTCAAAGTCTCTTTCGAAATTATATATTAAATTTTTCCGTTTTACAAAGAAGTCGAAAATTTACTTTACAGCTTATTTTGGTCTATGAACAATTCGGTTTTGTTCGATTTTGATTAAATAAAATTAAATATAAACAAAGAAGAGAAGCATTGAATAGTGCTATGTAGATATGGGATATATGTATGTATGTACATACATATATAATGAATAATGACCTAATAATTATTGAAGTATATCATGTTAGTATGTTAACATGTTAATTATGAAAATAGCTATATTATTAATGTGCAACATACACAAAGTATTGGTTTCTCGCTTTTCCAAGCTAAAATATGCATATACGTATTTATATATTGATTAAAACACATTATTAAACTAAAATATGTATATGTATGTTATATAATTTATATTAACGTGGAATGGCACGTTTTTTCCTATTCGCATCATTTACAAAAAGCATACATATGTACATATGTACATACATTCCAACAAATTCATTCAACCAACTAACCAGAGTTAAATGTAAATAATGTAATTGTAATAAATTGCTTTAATTTGAAATTAAGAATGTTTTAACTGTTAGCCAATCGTGAATTGCGTCGATTCTGATGATTTTGTTAATGATTAAATTCCTCTAGCGTAATATCGGTGACATTTGCTTACTTTAATGATAATAACCACCCTCCTCATGTCGGATAAAATCTGAAGTGGTTCAAAATCGGTTCACAAATTTTGTGGTGTGAAATTAACAAAAATCATGTAAAAAATTTAAATTACGAAATTGTAAGCTTTGTGACATGTTACTAAACATTTATATAGGAGCACGTTTTATATGTACATATCTACGCACATATATCGATAGCGTCTAAATATTTAGGCGAATGAAAGTATTGCTTGGTTTTCGTGTGGATTGCGGACATCGATGTTCTTACGTATGTGAGGTTTTGTTAGACTTCCATCTCTCAAGGTATTTCGCGCACAGAGACATTCCAGACACGCGAAAATGTTGACTATCGCTGGCTCTCTATATACCCTCGTGTACGGCGTGGCTAAACCGTGATTTACGTGCAGACGGTTGTATCTTAAATCTTGTTAGCGGCGCAAAAGTTGCGATTTACACCTGAAGGCTGATAGGTAATACGCGAAGCTTACTACCACCACTACTACCATGCCATTCTCAACCCCTTGACAGTCGCCCACCCTTTTCAAACCCCCCACCCATATCTCCCTCGGCTAGATTGTTGTAGTGGCGGCTAGTGTTTCGCCGCTTCACTCTGATTATTTTGCGGTGGCGACTTTCTAGATTTACCGTAAGCGGATTATCCGACAACGGAACGATCTGTTCATTAAAAACGGAATCGAAACGATTCAGACACTTTTATATATGTACATACATATCGGCAAGTATTGGTATGTTTGATTTTCAATTTTCGCGATGTTAAAGTTTATGTATAGATAGGTAGTACTATTGGCCATTGATATTAGCTTATAGTTTAGTATTCTACCAGTGTTGCATTGTATTTTTTGATTTAAAATTATGTTTACTAATTTAAGCTCGTTATAATTAAAATATACGTTTTATGAAGTTGTGTTGTTTATGCTTTCACAAATTATCTCTCGTATTTCAATAACGCTTTTAATTATAGGGCTTATAGGACGCTTTGTAACAATACGTACTTCCTTGGGCCGATGGCTTTAAAGCATTTTATGGTATTGGGTTGAAGTTATGCGATAAATTTATAAGTTTTTATATAAAGTTCCGCGAGTTATAAAAATAAACTATAATATTCACAAAGTAAATGTACAAGATAATGGTATCAACGATGGGATACTGAAGTCTTTGTAAAACAGAAATACAGATACGTTTAAAGTTTTAGCGGAAATATCCCATTCGGCTTCTTTATTTCTTTCCTTTTAAGAATGTATATATGTACATATGTACATACATATATACATTTTGTGATTTTAAAAAATTTCCGATTACTCGTAATCGGCACAAAAAATTACCGTTTTCGTGAGAAACGTAATCCCGTTGCCGAATTCACGTATTTAGCTAATTCTTGTATTCTTGAATCCTTTTTTTGCTTAGCCATAGTGACGTCTTGGGGCAATTCTGTAATGTCACTATATTCAAATTTTAAATAAAACAATATATAAATATACATTCTTAAAAGGAAAAAAAAAAAAAACCTTATATATATAATAGCGCTATTCTGTGTGTGTGTGTGTCGGTGTAAAATAACGCTCGCCGTACTATAATAGTCGTTTTGATTCGACGTACGTCACATCTAAAACACTGCCAACAAAAGTTCCTGAGCATTTATTTAATTAATTAACTAATTTTTCTATAGGTGTTTTATATTTTTTATATGCAGGTAGGTAGGTTTTTACAATTTTTTTTTCATATTAAACAATTAAATACAAATATTAAATTAAATATATTTAAAAGATATTTGAAAAAAAAAATACGACCGCGTGCGGATCGAACACAGGACCTATACATTTTTTTATTTAATAACTTAATATACGAACACCCGTGCGATGATATTTCATCGGATACAACACAAGTGTTGGTAGAATAAACAAAAATATGTGTTAGCGTTAAGGGCTAAATTTTCGAAAGTCAGTGTCGAATTTTCCCTCGTTTTTAAATCAAATCAGAATTCAGGCTTAATTTTTCTATAATTAATGTATTTTTAAATAACTCCCCTCTTCTCGTACCGTTGTTTTCAAGTTTTGTACATGTTATCGAAAATTCCTCCCCGATAGTAATAATTATACAAGCAAAACGGAGTGTGTTGTTGTACAATGAACCGACGTCCGATAAGGTACCGGGGATTACGCCAAAGGAAGGGCGGATTTGTGCGGGGGGGGGGCTAAGCCCCCGCAAGAGTTACGGGCCCCCGGAGGCTACACCCCTACCTCTCACCCTCAATCCACCCACACTCATCCTGACCCCCAAAGTCACCCACCGATGCGACACATTAACATTTAACTCGACTCGACTTTGAGCCTAGTGCGACCAGCGGTGTCGATTCAAACTCGGGCCTCGGAGTGAAAAACCCCGTGGGAAAACGCTTCTCCTTCAGGGGACACTCCATGTTTATTTATAATATTATAATTGTATATGTATACGGAGCAATAGCCGGTGGGGAAGTGGCACGAGACGCTCTTTTGCACCCGCAACCGTGAGGGTGATTAAGACGTGACGCTGTCGAGACGCCGGGAAACCTCGCAATGACGCCTATTTCTGTTGTTAATGTGTTAAATTTTCCAACGTGCCTATTTTGCAGTTTTAATTAGACGTACATACAATCTTACAGGAAAATATTTAAAAAAATAATAATATTTAATTTTTTGTTCTTCTAATCACATTCAAATACACTTGAATGATGTTATTTTAAAATCTAGACAAAAAATATTATAGTTTAATGCAGGCGTCGGTAACCCTTTTTGGCTATGGGTCAAAATCAACCAAAACTTAACTTTAAAAGTCATGTTTTGGTTGATTTTGATGTTTAGGGTGAGTGGTTATTTACATTTAAAACTGTCTTTTCGCGAGAATTAAGATAAAAAAAGAGACAAAAACTCTTCCATTCCTCGTACATTTTCAAAACTGTGTAGTTATTTTCTTGGAGTCGTTATTTGAAATCATTATATTTATGGTTTATTTTCCCTGCTAAGAACAAAAGTCTTAAAAACATCGTTTATCATCGAGATTATTTTTAACGATTTCGTATAGAAATATTTGTATGTCATCAAAGCTCTCTATGCACAATCTATTAAGAACTTTGCTTTTACTTAACCATAAATATTTCAACATGAAACAACAAATCTTTATATTAAAATTCAATTTTTTTTTCAGTGAAGTGTCTTTAAAATGTGATCATGCAAAACGTGCTACTATTTTGTTTCCGATCTTCATAACCTTTTACGTTACATCCTCAATTTGTTGCGTATCAGATGCCTTTGCAAATAAACTTTCTTCATATAGCGTTAATTTTATCATTCAATTGCAAATCATTTTTGACATGACGCATAATCTAAAATATAGTTTTTGGTACTTGTTATTTTTTGGTACTATAGCCATAAACGGATTAACTCAAGTGGGTCACTTGAAATTGTCAAATTGTTATAGGCTGTCGATGCTTGGTTTAATGTGTCTATAAAAAAAGTTATTTGCAATAATACATCTGTTTTATTATGTATTGTATTTACAATACAATAGATATATTACTTAGAAGACAATAAAACTATTATTTAGAAATTTTCTATAAATATAAAAGAAGGTTATTTATATTTCGGTAAAATAATCATATTTTTTCTACATATACATCGTATTGAAAAATTCATAATATTATTAAATATTTATGTATGTATGTTTATTTAGTTCTAAAAAATACATCGTTTTAATACTTGATTATTGAAAAAGAGTCGATTACAATATTTGTTCTTATTATTTTTAATTCACAACATCGTTTATGTAACAATAATTTCATCGTTTATACTAAAATAACGTAACAAAAAAATGTTCCAACAGTTTTGAACGAAATTGAAATGAAAAGACAACACAGATGTTCGGCAACACATGCAATATTATCATAAAAAAACTCGCTCAAAATACATATGTATGATTATCTACATACATATATATGTACATACATATGTACGTATATGAACGATTTTATTATTTCGTAAATTCATCTCAAGTTTGTAAATATGTATTTTATATCAAATCGAATAAAGAAGCCAAACTCGAAATTGAGATTTCGAACCTTTTCTCGAATCACGCAGATTCGTACTCGTAGTAACAAGCTAACGTCAAGCAGTTGTTAGAGGTATTAAGATGGAGTCTCGTCTTAGAGAGGACGAGGAAGGAGTCTCCTTATCCCTCGATGACCAAAGCTAGGGGGGGGCGGTTTGATAAAGGGGTCGTAACAACGCGTTCAGCACCCCCTCGGGGACCCGTCTTGGAACCCCCATAGGACTAGGAGGTGACGTTGAATTATGCGACAGATACGTCTTGCCGCGTTAACCCTGATTAATATTTAGCACCCGGTTAGCGTCAATTTAAAACGTGTACTCGCTTAAAATATAAACGTCAATGGTGATTGAATTGTGAATGGCGTGTGTGCTCGGTGACATGCGACAGTAACTGTACCGGGAAGGATGAGGAATGTTAAAGGGTTACGTGTGCATATATGTATGTACGTACATACATATGTTTGATTATGATTGTATGTATGTATATACGGGCTAGTTATTCGGTCAATTGGAGTATGCAGTTTTATAAGCTGCACTAAAATTTAGTGTCGATTTTGCACTAAATTGCCAATTTTACGATCCGCCTATTTATGCGGATAAGTGTGTTTTTATAATGCTGATGCAGTGTGAATTTTAACGGTAATTATCAAACAGATAATTCAATTTTTTGATATTTTTTTTTATCACATATAACAAATGCATAAATTATTTAATAATATATAAACACTTTTTTATTTGAAAAGTTTTTATAAATTCTATCATGCTAATTGGGCCGCGTTCTGTAGAGTGTAATTAGAATCTGTTATTATTGCGTAATAGCTTGTTAAAGGTCTAATTTTCTTGGATAGACGTTACATTGCAGGCTAATTACAAACTGTATTTACGCTCATCTACGTTTATACTTTAATAGGGTCAAATTTTAAATAAACGGCTTTAGATTTTGACTTAACTGTAAATTGATTTTTGTTTTCGTACCTATAATTTTTTCCAATATTCATACATATGTATACGTACATAATTTCATTGAATATATGTATATATGGATATATATTGTCGCATTCACTCAATATATACATTCACTCAATATATGTATATATTGTGCGTAGTCTGGAATCTTTTACCGTTTACCGGTTTATTAAATTTGACGGTAAATTGCAATCTCTAATCGTTACATATGTACATAGATAAAGTAAGAAGTATATATGTATCGGTCTTTATATATGTAGGTATGCGTCATATATAGACTAGTTTCGGTGAATAGAACTACATCTAAATACATATTTACGAGTGAGGTTAATTTACGGATATTTTTTAGTGTACAAAACCGTAAAAAATCGATGAGGTTGGAATTCATTTACTGATTTACATTCAAGCCTAACATAAATGCTAATCGAATAATGCAAACTGATTTAATATATTATATGACGTACATGCATATATGTATGTACATACATACATGATGCATTGATTAAAATTCTTTTTTTTTATTCATTCAAAATATGAACCATAAATTTTTCTTCTATCGTTTCAAATCTTTTAAAATTTTCAAATGCAGATATTTCTTAGTCATTCAAATCCATACGCCGACTTATAGAAGGTACCAATGTATGAATGCATGTATGTATAGGTATGTATGTACGTCTTATGTATTTTTTCATATAGACCAAGTTCCAGTGTTAATTAAACATGGCATTCGAGCCGGAGTTAACCCTGTCGTCCGTAATAAAGTGCCTTGTAGTTTACTGACTAAACTTGGACATTTTTTGCCACCACCCCTACCTACCCGGAGACCTTACGACTACTTTAGACGTCACCGCTGCCCCGTTTGTCCCACCAATCTTCTTCCGTTTCTCCCTGCTCTCCCTCTCTTCATCTCTCCGAACCCGTGTTGACTCTCGCCTAATTTCTTACTTTCGCCGGGACGCTTAAAATTTTTTTTTCGTTAGCATTTATATTTTTCACTCTTCTTCGCTGGAATTTTTGGCGAGAGCTTTTTTTTGTCTCCCTGCGGAATTCCGAATATTTCCCGGCGCGAATCAAAATAATGGACGGGGAATTAAACGTGACTGGAAATGTTCAGTGTCGTTCCCGTTCCACGGTGTAATCCTCTTCCCCGTTTTACGGCCGCGTGGGCTTCCAGTTACTTTTCAACTGCATTATATCTATGTCTGTACATACATACGTACATAGTTGAATTTGCGCGATTAAATTAACGGATGATAGTCGAGTTATGTTAATTTCAATTTGCAATGTTGGAAACTCTCACCTCTGCAACTATGCAGCCGTTTTTACGATCACTACCTGATTTAAATTGAAATTTTGCCTTCTATGCCCTGCAACATATTCACTATTTTAGTTCAATTGCGATTAAATATCATCCTTTGGTAGATGAAGGCTTTTTTCATGCATCTCCGTTAACATTCATCTATGTAGCTAACCCCACACACTTTTATTACATCATTTTATCCTTTTACACTCTTTTGGGCACCAATTGAGAACTTCTTTTACCCTCCTTTTTTCTCTTCTATTAGACACATTTACAACCTCTTCACTGGCTACTCGAAGCATACATACTTTTCACTCGTTTATTTCGTTTCCTTTTTCTTAGCATACAAAATATTGCCATTCAAGGTCCAAGTTTCAAATCTATGTATGTATACGAGATTACTGAAAAAATTTCTTCTCGGTACGATACGGTGTTATTTTATTTTAAAATATCATGAATCCGCCCAATTGTTCTCCATCTTTTTATTCGTATTTTTTTCATCCTCTTTACTTCCAAACGTGTAAATGACTTGTCCCGACAATTAAATAACTATTTACCTACACATGTATTTGTGAATGATTTTACGGATTCTACCCCAACTTGCTTCTTTTATCGCAGTATGTATGTAAATAGCAGCATAATTTACTTTTTCGTTACACGCATATTATTACGTTGTGCATACGTACATACATACATATGTATGTATGTACATAAATACTGTTTTCCGTGCGTTCGTGGGTCGACCGTGGCTCATCTTCCTACTCCTCCCATCAGCTAACAAAAGGCTCTCCCTGGGTTCCCATTCTTAAATTGCCGGTGTGATCAACATTATGTAGATCCTCACCCGGTTTTCGTCCCTTCCGTGTCGCGCGTGTGTTTTTGTCATCATTTCTCCCGCTTCGTTTCGCCCAGGGGTCGTTTTTACCCCCGAAGTCACCCCTCCCCTCCCTTCCCTTTCTACTGGCCCACTTTGATATCCTTAAGCGCTCGCTCGTCTCTCTCTCCACATCCGTATCCTTCAAACCTCCTTCTTTTGGTCTCCAAAATCCGACGAGGCGTCCTCAAATCCGTCCGGTGTCCTCAACATAGGAGGGTAGATTTTTTTCCAGGTAAATCGACAATGATTCCACACGTGCGAATAGAAAAGCCAAACAATTCTCTATTGACGGTGTATTTTAAGGTTAACTGGTTTTCGAGAGCGGGTTATCTAGAACCTAGTTCGATTATGTTATGTATAAACATACATACATATACCGGATATACATATTTCAACGACCGAAGTCCTTTTGTATTGAATTATAAAACTGAAATCATTTTAATCACATTATAATATATAATACGAAGCATTTATAATAGTTTTTTATTTGATTAATTACACTCTATTAAAGTCGTTACTAGTCTGAAAGCGTCTTAGGATTATTACATCGAGTCACTTTAAATAATTAGGCATTTGTAGAACAGCCTTTTATAAATGCTCCAGAATTTGTAAATGACTTCAAATTAATTTTAGCAAATAAATATAATACTTTTTACTGCCGTAGCAGATGAATATATTCATTATATAATAAATACAATTATTTAATTAAGTATTTCCATTTGCATCTAAGTGCATATTCAATTTCTTATATATTTTTCAATACCATTCAATTACTGCTTTAACAATTTATTTTTATTTTTTTGCAAAATTATATCAGTTAGCGTGTTGAATATAAAAATCATATATGAGCTGTTATAATTGAAAGTAGAATAAATCCATTTTTCTTCATTTCGAGAAATATCTCGCAAAACATTAGATATAATGTTTCACGTTTAACAATGTTTAAAAATACTGGTGGCCTGTAATACATTTATTCTGCTTTTCCGAGATTCTGGACATACCGAATTAAAAAAAAGTGATAACAATTTTAGAATTAAGTCAAACAGAAATAGTGTATTATTTGTAACTGAAAATTAGACACCACCACTTTCAAATATAATGACTCATATTAAAAACATTCATAGACAATTTTAATACAGAAAATTTGAATGATCTAAATGTTTGTACGTACATATACCTATATATTTTTATGAAAAAATACATTTTGTATGACGTTGATTGCATTTAAAGCGAGGTAATATTTTCTGCTTCAATATTTCGACTGAAATATGTTGGATTATGTGTGTGTGTGTGTGTGTGTGTACATGAAATGAATTACAGAACAGTCTGTAAAATTTCGAGTCGTTATTAGCCGATACGATCAGCCATGAACCGACTCTAATGCCAATTTACACCGGCCTCGAGTGGACCTCGAGTGAATGCTCTCGCCTCGAGCGTTCGCTCGAGAATGCGTTGCATTTCAGTGGAGAGAAAGTACAACGAATTTCTCAACCGAGAAGTAAAACCAGATTACGAACAACTCCAATCACCAGCTCCGGTAGCCGTGATCGTCTAGTGGTTAGGACCCTACGTTGTGGCCGTAGTAACCCAGGTTCGACTCCTGGTCACGGCAGTGTTGATCCACTGTCCCGGCGGAGCATTTTTTTTTTTTTGATTTTTAGCATAATTTCTGAAAGAGCATTCGGTATTTTCCATTGCTAATAACTCCAATCACCAGCTTCGATAGCCGTGATCGTCTAGTGGTTAGGACCCTACGTTGTGGCCGTAGTAACCCAGGTTCGACTCCTGGTCACGGCAGTGTTAAACCACTGTCCCGGCGGAGCATTTTTTTTTTTTGGTTTTTATCATAATTTCCGTAATCGTATACATACCACTGAAATTTGTGGTAATCTGTGTGTGTGTCCCAATGCTAGCCGAACATAATGAATCGATAAAAAGTCTAAAGTTTGTATAAATTCATTCGCGGTCTCCTCTCAACACAAATATCCTCTATATATGTAGGTATATTCGAGTTGGGAGTTAACCGATTACGCCATGGTCCGATTTCAAATTGTCCTTTTTTTTAAACATTAATTGAAAATTTTCATTATCGCCATATAAAAATATGTAATTATAATCATTTTATTTAGCGAGGTTTTGAACCACTTTTTTTTGTTTTTATAATTAAACTATTAAATATATACTTTTAATTGAAATTAATTTTAATTTGATTTGAAAAATAAAATTAATTTCAGACCGGGAGATCGGACTTACCCCCCGCGCTCCCAGAGATCGATACGCAGACCGTTCGCCTATGGTCCCGATCATTAAAATGCTTTAAATAACAAAATTTATAATATTCAAGGTTGCGAGGTCAATGACCGCGGTTTGTTTATACGTAATTGTGGGGATTAAGTTTTGTATATTAAACATACATAGTTCACAAATCTTTTTGCTTACGTCACGCGATATAAAAATACGTACTTTTTCATATTATCCGATTTCGGCTTCAATTATTACTATTTTTTATTGCATAATTTAATCGGCATAACCGATTCCCGTTGTATTGATAATTGTAGGTATTAGGTTTTGTTAACTAAACATACAAAGTTTTTACACCTTTTTCCTAACGAAGTTTTGAACATTTCTTTTTTCATATTATCCGATTCCCGATTTGGAATTCGATTTTGACTGGGGGTTTTATTATTTTATTATTATTTTTTCATGCATAATTTAATTGCATCATGCATATTTCAGTTCCGATTTCGATTAATTATTACTATTCATTTTAGATCTTTATTTTAAATCATGTATCAATCCGAAAGCACCCGTTGAAATTTCAACGGGCATAAAACTAGTTTATATATAAAAATCCAATAAGATAGCATTTCAGGTTCATGTTGTGAATAACAACTTAGTCAACAAATTTATTAAATAATGACACTGTGCTCACACCTGTAACCTTGTTTTGAACATGATGTGTCTGAAATATTTCAATTTTCACCTCAAGATGTAATATTAATATTAATTTCATAATTAATAATAATTTCATTTACTTGTCATTAATAACATTTACTACGTAGCAGTATTTCGGGGGTTTTTACACTTTTTGTCTACAATTGCCATATACACACACAGCTACTCGTATATAGTTTTCATTATCGTGTATTATATTTATGTAAAAATTCTTGTTCGTTTAGCGAAAATGTGAGAACTCAAGTATCACATAATCCACACGTTTGAATATACAGATTATCGCCCCCAACCTACTTCGTACCGGGAACGGTGGTTAAGACCATCGCACAAAGAAATATCATCACAGGATAAAGGGGAGGAGAGTAGGTGAGAGATGAGAGGGTGTAACGAAAAAAAAAAGAAAACTTGGAAGGATCGTTGGTTCCGCTTTTCCTCGTCCGATCGTTATCCCTTTCGGGCACATAAGGGTGCGCGCACACGACACGCGTTCTCTTGGCCTAAATTTGTTCTCGTCACAAGAGGAGCCTTCCAGATTTCTCATATTGTGCTCAAATTGCTATATTATACGAAAATTTATCCGGGCGTTTGTGTTGAATCTGAACCGCAAAACGTGAACAATGCCCGGTGTCGTGCATTTTATGCTAATCCGTCGACAGTGTCTAAATTAGAGGCGAACGAAAAATATATTTTTATTTAAAATATTCGTGTGAGTTTTGTTGAAAAAAGTGACATAGAAACACTAAGAAAAAAAATACGGTAATTTTTTAACTGAAGTGATGTTTACACAGATGTCGCATACGAACAAATGTACGTATTTATGTATATTCCAACAATTCCTAAATAATAAGTTTCCGCTCATTTTACCACAGAAATTGTTAGTTAAAATATTGAAATATAATGCGGTATAGAATTAAAAAGATAAAGATATAGGCGTTTTAACAATTAAAATCTGACAATACGAGTTAGTGGCGGAAATTCAAACATATAAGGCTACTGACTACTGGCAGAGAATGAGCTGTCTCCAAAATATTTGGGTTCTTAAACGTGTTTATTGCGATTGTTTTTCACCATAGAATCAGCGGAAGCAATGTAAATCGGTGACCAAACCGCACAAAATGGCAAAGTTTCAAACCGATCGATAGAATGTAGGAAATAGAGACTGCAAATAATGACTAAAAGGCGAAGTAAAACTAAAATAAAGTAAAAAAGGACTCAATGATAAATTCACAAGAGTTTATGAAATTTTACAAGCTTTACAAGATGTCGCGTGGAAAGACTAGTTATGTTAAATAATATAATATTTCATCCATTGATACCTTGGTAAAGATAAAAATTAACGATTAAGTAGTGATAGTTCTTGATGTTTTAAGCACGTAGTTTTTTGTTATTTTTTATTATTATGGTAATGAATGATCATTTGTGTACGGGTATACTTGCATAAATACATATTCAAATATGTATGTACATTTAAATGTACCTATTTGGGAGAAACCGTGAATAAAAACAGGTCTCTTGCCATCAGAAAGATTGAGAAAATACGAGAAGTTATGCGAGACAACTATCATAAGATATTCCGGAACGCTTCTACGTGTAAATTTTATAGGAGGGTAGGAGCGACAAATTTTGTTCTCCTCTCCAACGGAATATTCTCTCCTCTCTTATCTGATACAAAGTAAACGTGACACTTTCGTATTTGAATTGTATTTTATTTGCGAAAGATGTTCTCTTAAGATAAGCCTTTTTCCTTCCTTTTACTATGTATTGTATAATATATATGGGCGCGAGTTTTGTTTATATTTAGACAAATTGCATGAATTCCATTATTTAAATGTTTAATAAATAATTTAAACTAAATGTAAATAAATAATTTAAACTACTTTGAAAAGACATTCAGGTATATTAATTAAATTTTTCAGTTAAATTCGATATTAACTAGTAAAATATTAATATAAATTCGTGTGGTTGTTTCTTACCGTATAATTTAAAACTAATCATAAAATAATTCGAGTTCATTTAATATTTAATGAATTCAGAATTTTTAAATTTTGAGCTATTAGTTATCGATTTATTTGATTTATTCATTATTTTGACTGACGTTGATGTATGTATGTATGTATGCACATATTCTAATTGCTTTCACGCATATTGTTATGATTCATAAAAATATACTCTTAAGTAATAATATATAACGCTTTCGCACAGATTCGAGATAGCGTCCTCAACACAATCAATCTTCTTTTAAAAAGGAAAACGTAATAAAAATCCGAGCGCTTGCCGAAAAAAAAACCACCCCTAATTGCGCCGGCTATTATACAAACACAGCGTAATATATTTTATATACTTACGAAAAAAAAAAGCAAAGCACTGTAGCATCTAAATGTGTTTTACGGGAAACGAGAATGAAAACGTACACGTGTTAACCCCGATGTACACACAATTGTTGCCCTATAGAAGAAGAATAAGAAGAAGCGGGCGAATAAAAAACTCGGCGTCGAAATACCGAAGAAAGCACAAAAAAAAGACGTGAACCACTCGAAGGTGGGTGTAATTCTCGATGTGAATATTTCCAACGGTGAAAAGGAAAATCCGGCTAAATAAAAATAAAAGCTTTCCTTCCCCCCCCCCTGGTTTTTCCCTCCCGTGGCACGCACGGAAAATGAAAGCGGTTGTGGCATTCAACTTTCAGCGCGTGATTGATGGAGCGACCACTTGTACGAGCCGAATAAAGGCCAATGTTTAAGTTCCAATATATCAACGCACAAATCGACCAAAGATACGTGTGGGGAAAAATAGGGCGAAATTCGACCATGACGTGCGTCACCGATTCCGTAATGTTCGCGTCACGTGAATGTCATTATTTTCTATTTTTACGAATTTTTGCGCCTCACAAATTATGCAGGTAGTGTTACGCCATTGTTCGCAAATTTCGAATAAAATATTCCATACCCCATTGCGTGTGTTTTCAATAGGTGTTTTTCCTTTTCTTTTTCCAATTGATGTGGGTCGTGACCCTCTGGATTGAGGTGATGTGCTCATTCTTGACAAACCTGTTTCACTTATGTATATTGATATTCACAGCAATAAATTGGACCACAGTTTTCTCAATCTGGTGGGAGAATCATATGATCTGGATTCAATTTTCATCAACATTTCTGTTAACTATTGATATTACATATATTTGACTAAATAAACAGAGAAGGGTCGACAGATATACATATAATATAATATATATTATATACTCGGATGTTACATATATTATTTATTTACTATTTGTTTTTTTATACATATCTATGTACATCCTGTCTGTTGATTTTTCAATTAATAAAATAAAATAAAAATAAAATAAAATATATCTGTCGACCTATATACATATATCTGCCGACGTATAACATTTAGCTCTACGTATTTATGATTATAATAAATGATATATACATTTTTAAACATATTCAGTTAGATTTTTTATTACTCTAAGAAAATGTCAAAACATTTACATATGTATGTACCTATACATAATAGGGTTTCTGATTTCCCGAACTTTTTCAATTTCTGGGACACGGGATGGAGCTCGAGATAGTTCCAATTGTAATCGGAATAGAATAAAATCGGGATAGTTCCAATAGAAAATGTCAAAACATTTACATATGTACCTTTACATAATAGGGTTTCTGATTTCCTGAACTTTTTCAATTCCTGGGACACGGGATGGAGCTTGGGATAGTTCCAATAGTAAACATAGTAAAAAATATATTTATAAATTGGAGAAATAGCTTCTTATCAATAAATATATTTAATATTCAAATGAGATAAGAATTCCTGGGACACGGGACATAAAAAATTCCGTGATTTCCAGAAAATTTCTGTTTCGAGTCGATCTGGGCAGAAACTCTAGTATATGTATAGGTACATACATACATACATCCAAATCTCAAAATATCTTTAAAATTATTGATTTTTTTTTATAGTTTTAAATTTGAATATATCCTACATACATTGTATATACATACATACATATATGTACGTACATATTCGTAAAATATGTCAAGCCATTTTTATTTTCAATTTATAATATGAATCTTATTAACATACGTTTATCTTGTATTTATTATAATATATTTGAATTATAAATATTAATAATACATAAAGTCGTTGTATTTTTTGTACACTTATGGTTACAAATTGCATATTAAAACATCAATATTTTTAGACTATTTGTCGTCGGCTATATAAATTCAAAATCGATTATTTAATTTCAAAATAGATTGGTTTCCGCCCACTGACGGTAGATTTATGACAGTTATAAAGTTTGACCATATTATAATGTAGGAGTCGTGTGGCCATAAAATTAAACATAATTGGAAGAACAGAAAATAAAACAAAATTCATTTTTGACTAGTCGCAATTTGTCATTTCGGAGATTTATATCAGAAAATAGTTCTTATTTATAATATAAACTTCAACGAAAAAGTGATGTTAGCATTTAAATTAGTTTCGAATTTTCCCTTTTGGAACTCCCCTCCGTTTAATGGTCGTCAGAGTGTTTAATAATATCTCAAACACGATATAATCCGAAGGGCATGTTTCGGGGCAAAACTTTAAAATGACTTTCGAACCCATAAGACGTTCCAAACCCCTAAACTCCGTCACTTAGCAACTACGAGTTGTCGAGTTTTGATTTTGTTACCAAAACTACCACTTGTTCGAACGGTCGATTGATAACATCGATGTATCCATAAATTGCCATGGGGATTTTATCTCAGAAATTTGAATGCACTAATGTACATTTATTCGAGTACACATATGTATGTACATATTTCATGTATAAATTATACGAAACGCGTAAATTCTCCAAGCTACATTTGCATTCAATGCACCCTCACCTATAAAACCCCTATATTACGACTATCTAACTTCCAATGTATATGCAAATCAATAGTACATAAATATTTATTGCATTCATCTAACTGTATTCAATTATTTCAATTTACTTATTAATTTCATAAGCATTTAATTGCTGGCATTTTTAATTGGTTCTTCATTTCTTGACTTTTATAATATATTTTAGGGAGAAAATTAAAGGGGGGGGAGGTTGAATAGAACTGTTAAATAATAAAATGTTAAATATTTTACTCAAAAAATAAAATATACGAAATATTTGATAGCTCAATTAACAATAACGTAACAATTACGTAACTATGAACTTTATTTGACGATTTTTTCATTACATATATGTACATACATATGAGGCTCATAAGTCGACGAACGTTATCGACTAATACAAACATGGGCTAAAGATTTGGCAATTAAATATAAATATATATATATGTATGCACTGTATATATATGTACATAGCTAAGATTTAACCCTTTTAATCCCAAGCTATTTTCCGAGTTACATGAATCCCAAGGCATTTTTTCGAAAAAAGAGGTAGTCTTTATTTTATTATTTATCTTAGCTTATATTCAATTTTCAGTATTAATATTTTTGTGATGTCATCTCAATGATGTATAGTATTATAAATGTTATTTATATGTAGTTTTTAAAGCAATTAATTGAAAATAAAAATGAATGAATACAAAAATTGAGTTATCAAAATAATAATTTTTGAGTTTGAATGTTATTTGTAAATACGAAGTACAAAAAGGTCAAAAATTCTTAAAATAAAGTTTATTTATTTTGCAAGCCGCTGGCATGCTTTGTGGCGCAGCGCAACAAATTGCTGCGAAATGCTGATAAATCAGCTAAAATAAATAAATGCCCATAAATCGACCCTGTGTGATTAAAAGGGTTAAATATGTACGATCTCCATTTGCGTGACCAAGACAAAGTAGAGATGGATTGATCTCTCTTCCCTCCTCAAACTATCCATTTTTCAATATAAAATGGTATGTACATATGTACTTACATACATACATATATACTCAAATTTTCTTACGTTTCCGGTTCAGGGCGGAAATGAAAATTGCTGTTTTGGGTCTTGTCCCAATTACTTGGTCGAAAGCTCGCTGCGTAGTATCGCGGCACGTGCGCCACGGGTCTGTCATCCCTTTGCGACTCTTATCTCGTCCCCACCGCTCATAAGTATGAGAAAGAGCTAAACAAACACGCCGCAGATAAAAAGTAAATAGACGCATAGCTGCGTAGGGAAAAAGAAGGACAAAGACGGTGAATGAGGGTGTGCAGGAAGCGAAAGATAGACGCATACGCTGGTAATAACCCGCGGAAAACTTTAAAATGATCGCGAGATTTTCTAGGTTTCTCGCCGCGAGTGGTTTCCGGTCCACAAAAGCTCGTTATCGTGTTACATATGAGTGTGTTAATACTGGGGCTTAAATTTGTTTAAAAATGAACACGTTTATAATATTTTGAGTATTATTATTATTATTATATAGCAAAGCTCGATTTTGAAAGAATAATATAAAAGTTTAGCGTTCTCTTTTGATTCGGTATGTACCAACATTCTAGTTCTGTTTTAAAATCCCCATACACGACCGGTATGGTTGGTCAATGGTGAAAGCGTAGTTTTTTGTCATCGAATTCATCTTAACACTTAAATTTGTTCGAAAATTCTCACAAAACTTAAGCTTAAACAGGACATTTTGCAGGTATAGCCTCTCTTAGTATATCCTTTCAACAAAAAACAATCAATGCTTATAAATATGAAAGTAAATTTAGGACTAATTTAAATGGATAATAGTGTAATGACATTTATGTATAACTTAAAGCGAGAAAAAATCTAAAAATATTCCCTTCGTTTAAATCATTGCTACTCGAACTATGGTCCGGCCCAGACGTAATTAAAAAATTAAAACAATAGCTTATGACAACGTTGCATCATCTCATCCATTATATAAATTATATAAAGACAAACCCTGCAAATTCGAGATTATTTATGATATTATTCAAGGGGTAAAGTGCTGAAGAGAGTATTTCAGCTCAGGGATGAGATGGCTATATTCCTACAACAAAAGCAACAACTTATGTCAGAACTATTTCAAAACATAAACTGGATAGCTAAGCTAACTTATTTGACAGATATTCTTTGCATTTTGAATCACCTTAAGTTATCCATGCAAGGAAGAGTGTCATCTTGTTTTACAATAGCAGACAATGCAGATGGGTTGAAACGAAAAGTAAAAGCATGCAATATTCGTGTTACAACATGTTTCACAATTTGGCTGATATTTTTCACAAAGAAGGAGACGAGCTAATGACGTCTTTGCGCGATGTAATCAGATGTCATTTGATAAATTTATCAGAGCGATTCGATTTCTATTTCCACCAAATGACGATCCACGAAAGAGAAAAGGATGGAGACGAAATCCACTGTTGCTATAGAATGATCAGTTAGTTTGGAAGTTAAAATTATTGATCTGACTACAGATCAAGAATTAAAAAAGTGTTTTGAAGCCATAAATTTATTTTATCACTTTATCTATGTACGTAGTAACAATAGATGAAGTTTTGTGATCATGCGAAAATTCTAACTCAAGATTTTGACTGATTTGAACTCAGAATCAATCACTGATCACGTTTTCATGATCTAGAAAAAAATGTGTGTGTGTATACGTGTGTCTGTGTATTTTGGGTAGTTTTTGAAGATACCCAAATACCCAAAAAGTTAGTCCTATCGAACTGAAACTTGGTATTGGTCACTGAAATTCATATCGACACGACGCAAATTTTTTTCAAATTTTTAAGTTGACCGGAATTGGTACCTCCCCCTTTAGTTGTTATTTTTTTTTAAGTTTTTTAATTCAATTATCTCCGAAACCACTAACTGAATCAGACTGAATTTTTTTTACATGTAATAGAAATTATAATTATAACTTGATTTTTTCGAATGTTTTTACCTGAACCGGAAGTAGTACTTTTACTCCAGAGAATCGAGGTTTATGTTTTTCTCAGAAACCTTTTGGTTTATTGAACTGAAATTTCATATATAGAAATTTAAGCCTGATATCAAGTTATGTATAAAATTTGGTAACCATCCGTCAACCGGAAGTGGCAGTTTACTCTTGTTCGATTTTTCTTCCACTATTTTTTTGACCGAGCCCTTAAACATGCTCTTCACTAAAAAAATCAAGTATAATTCTTGTATCGATTTGATGAAAATAAAAAAAAATCACACGGGATTTTTTCCTCTTAGAAAGGTCAAAAATGTTGTGACTATTCTGTCCACACCACTGAACTTATCAAACTGAAAATTTATATTTGTATTCTTTATGTACTAACTTACAGCTGATACGGTTTTGGTCAGAATTTGTAAACCGGAAGTAGAATTTTTTTTAAAACAATATTTCATTATTTTGTTTTGACCTTTCAAACTATTTTAATTTTCTTGATATTTATTGTGTATAATTCTTATAGTAATTTTAAGTAACAAAAAAATTTTGAACATAATCAGACAACCGGATGAAGAAATTTTGTCTTGTGCAAGTTTCCTTACATTTGCCCTCAATTTGTATCGAAAATGCTGTCATAGCTATTAGTATTTCATAATGCTGCCGGTATGTGTGAATGCGTGTGTACGGTTCAATATCAAATTTTGTTTTGTGACCTTCTTATATTCCCCGAATACATAGATAAAGTCTTGGTTTGGTCACATCCGAATTTTTTTACATTATTATCACTTCGCAAAAGAAATAAACAATGTATAAAAATCTTACTATAATACTATTTAAAAATAAAATTACCGTAGCGTAATACGAATTTTTATAACTAAAGCAATCTCGATTTTCTATAATTGACATAATTGACAATTAGTTCACTGTCCGAACAAAGTCTTATGACTTTTATAGTTCTATATATGTACATATGTATGTATAGTATTTAAAATTCAAATCTATATTTTGCAATAATATCGTGAATTATTGAAGGCTGTGTTGAATTTCTTTAGAAATTCATATCGAATTTGTAGCAAAAAGAATTTCATCCACCTCCCATAACGTCGATTTTGATTAGATTTTGGAAAAAAGGAAAAACACGATTTCTTTTGATTTTATATAAATTATAGAAAATACTGACAGTATTTTTCTTCGAGCAAAATCGCTTCCAATAATGAGCGCCGAATACGAATAGGTGTTGAATACAAACGAGCGACGCCGAATTTATATTTTAATTTATTTTTCGCACGTTAAAAAAAATATATATATATATTATTACGGTGAATCTTATTACGTGACATCCCACATATTACGTATTTCTAAATCATAAATTTTCTTACGCAAAAATTTTTGCGTGAAGATTAAATTGGATTTTTAGCGATGAAATTTTAATCCTACATATGTGTATGTTCTACGTACGGTCATCATTTATTCCTTCGCACTATGTACGATTTCAATTAGGTCACTGAATTGGATTTTTGTTATTCTTTTTTTTCATTTGCAAATATTTCAAAGAATATACTGGCACATTTGTTAAATAAAAGTATGAGTTTTGCGGCATTCGAGGGGAGTGCGACCGTTGTAAATTTACAAAATAAAGTGTGCCAGCGGAGCGTTTATCCTAAACAATATGGAAATTTGCCGAAGCGGATGCGATAAGGTGATGATATACATCTGAAAGGGTCCCTCTATATACTGAATTTTTATGAGTTTTTATCACAAACGCAAAAAAAAAACAAACGCGGGACAGTACAAAATACAGTAGAATAAACTCGTTCGAATGAATACGTAATATTTTGCGACGCTTTTACGATACACATTTTATATTTATTTGTCTGAATTGGAAAACGTTTAGTTATGCTTAAAAAATATATGGATTATGCTTGCGGATAGGCTTGTGTGTATTAGTAAATATTGGAATCTGGAACGCACGTCTTAGTATTCATCGCGGTATCTCTCAGATATCGGTTTTATCTAACGTTCTGGGAGGAGGAGGAGCGAAAAGGCGCGGAAGTGTAAATCCGGGTGAGTTTTTGTTAAAATTTCGATAAAAGGAAGGGGAGGAAAACGTGCGAAAGTGAAGGAGAGGGGCATCGAGATAAAAAAAGCTCAAAGCTTTATACATTTATAGGTGGGCTTATTTGAATCTTGGGAGACACGCATTTATTACGCAAACAAGGGCGGGTAAGAGGACCTCGCTGCAGGGTAGGAAAAGACATTGAGAAAAAAAAACACGGTAAAGTCTGTTCTATCTGCAGCCGTTATCTAAAATCTGCAGAGAGTCTATCGCGGCTAAAAAATATACGGTACGTCTGGGCTTTGAGCTTACACCAGCTCAAGCCCAATTCTCGACGGGTGGTTTCGTTATACGACACCGGATCACCGGCCACGATAAGGTCATCCATTCTCGTCCGCATTGAGCCTGAAAAAGGTGGGTTTTCAGGACTTAGGCAGTCGTTTCGGTGACATATTATTTCAGCGAATGAAACCAATTTTTCAGGAAGGACCACTTCATATATCATTCGATAATGTCGGTATATTGCGATTAAAAAAATAAAATTACAAGCGAGGTGCAAAATGCACGAATAACAAATTTATTTTAATTGAATATAAATAATTTACTATATGTATATGTTTCGTATAGTCGTTTCGATTCGACATATGTACATATGTACGTCTTAGCTAAACCACTGCCAAAACGTATATACAAATACAATAACAAAAGAAAAAACTTATATATGTAGGATATTAATATAAAATAATTATAATTATGTATAATGATGTGGCTCATGCCGAACAGTTGGTATTAAGGTCCGTACGCACCAAACCAACGATGATTTTGGGCCAACGTTTAAAACCAGTAGCGTATAAAATATCGAAATAAAAATTAAATAAAAAAATTGAAATTAAATATCAAAATTAAGCTAACGAGCGAGATTGAGCTAAAATTAGATCATCGTTGATGTTTTAAATTACAACAATGTTTTGAATTACGACGATATTTTTTTTATTTTTTATTTATTTATTTAACATATAAGCCACAGTGACATTACAGAGATCTCCAACGCGTCGCTGTGGCCGGTCATTCAGTAATAATAACATGATAACAGTAATAATAACTTATAATAATAACAATAGTAACACAACATCATTAAAATCATAAAATCATAAAAAAAAAGAAAAAACATAGATAAAGTAATAACAATCATTAATATTTATAATAGGCAAAATCAACCACTGGCATTCCTCAACAACCACTCAACCAGATTAGTATATTTTATATTGAAGAGGTCAATTTCACCAGAAATCCTGTTAAGCAGATATATCGCTCTAGATATAGGAGCCGTTGACAACATATTTGTGCGAGCCACAGGAGGAACAAACAAATCACGATTTCTCAAGTCCCTGAATTTACAAGGTGCATTAAACCTAAATTCCTTTAGAACCTGAGGATTGTGTATTATCCCATTCAACAGCTTAAAAAAGTGTCTTCCCAGTAACATATTCCGACGAGACTCCAATGAGTTGAAACCTAACGCCCCTAATAGGAATGCACTAGGATATAGCCAAGGATAATAACCATACTGTTTCAAATAAAGATATCTGAGAAACCATTTTTGGATTCTCTCAATCTTCAATGAATGAGATATATGGGTAGGATTCCATATAATAGAAGAAAATTCTAGAATACTACGTACTAAAGATTCATAAAGAATTTTAAGCACCAACGTACTCTGGAAAGGTTTGCTAACTCTTAGTAAGAATCCCAGCATTTTTGTTGCACGCAAACAAATATTTTCTATGTGTCATTTAAATTGAAAATTATTCGAGAACAAGACCCCCAAATCACAATATTCATCTACAAACTTTAATTCAACACCACTTAGGCGATATGGATAAATCAAGCGATTTGAAGATCTTGTCACATTGAGAACACAGCATTTTTAAATGCTAAAAAATAATTTATTATCGACAGACCAACTTGACAGCGCATCTAAGTCCAATTGGGGAAGGGCTGCGTCACCAAGAGACTTAACTGTCTTAAAAAGCTTAAGGTCATCGGCGAATAAAAGATAGTCTGAATACTTAATTATTTTTGAGATGTCATTAATGTAAATTAAAAAGAATCATGCACAGAGTCGTCAAGCCAGGTTTCCGTTAGTACCAGGATGTCAGCACATTGAATAGCCGAGTTAGAACCTAATTCATCCAGTTTAGATTTAAGGCCTCGTACATTTTGATAGAAAATGCTTATATTATGCATTACAACCAGAGAAATATTATAATTACGAGCGAAAAAAACCTTGTTATTGTTTCTTATAAGTCGTCACGATACACCAATGTGTTTCGCCGTCGATGAAATATTTAACAAAAAAAATGTCGGTGATTTGTCAAAGGGTTTTTTTTTCTTTCGTCTAAATTTTACCTCTGAGATGGATTTAATTATTTGATTTATTTCGACGAGAGAAACAATTGAAGACATTATCCGATAAAATTTACCTCTGAAATGATTTAATTAATTGATTTATTTCGACGAGAGAAACAATGAACTTATTACATGTTGCCAGTATTTTTAAATATTGTTAAATGCAAAACGTTTTTCAGATGGATCATGCAAATGTTTTGTATATTCCTCGAAATGAAGAAAAGTGGGCTTATGCCACTTTCAGCTATAACGGCTCGTATGAATGTATATTTGTTTTGAAAATTTGTTCTAAAGTTTCAGCTCATTTTATTTATCAAAATTGCTTGACGCAAACAAAGTATTATTTAACAGCTTTCAACGGATTTTCAGCTCAATGTTATATTACATTTACATTGCAAATTATATATTTTATAATATTATATAATGTACCCATTCACCAAATGTAGCTTTGTACACATGTAAGACAGGATAATGTATCTCCAGAGTCACGTTATTTCATCATACGTTCAAGTTTTGATGTTGCCGTCTGAAAGCTAGCTAACTCTAGCTGGCTACTTGAGTTCTTCGTTTTTGCAGGCGAATGCATTTCAGATATATGGCTTCAAGAAGAGTGTGGTTTTCCTCCTATATACATATACATAACATATAGACATGTACGTAGTATACGAATTTTCTCCGTGTACTCAAAAAGTTCTTATACGGTTCCCGAAAGCGTTTTCCGATAATATCAAATTTATCCAATTACATCAAATTAGTGGATATCTAATGTGGACATCAAATTAGTCAAAAATTTACTTATGTATGTATGTACTTGTCAAGTAGTCATAAGAAAAAAACTTTTAAATATTCCTATCGTATTAAGGTTACGCACATCACGATTTGTAATACCGGCTTAAGCGTTTGCTATTCCTGGGTTTGTCCCTTAACAAAAGACTGCGGTAACCATCCTTATGGCTTTGGAGGAGGCTGGGTCGAAGTATAACAGAGATAAAAAAGGAGTAGGTAATATGGCGTGTTTAGGGGGAGGGAGGTAGCCTCTGAGGGATATACATACTTGTGGTGGATAGATCGTGAAAAGTTGACGTTGCTCTTGAAACCTTTATTT
Organism: Arctopsyche grandis; assembly: GCF_051622035.1. Lineage (NCBI taxonomy): Eukaryota > Metazoa > Arthropoda > Insecta > Trichoptera > Hydropsychidae > Arctopsyche > Arctopsyche grandis. Next base: position 14,775,601 of record NC_135364.1, read on the forward strand.
GTCATTTGGAAAATTGTGGCCGACGTTCGCTCAGGTAATTCGTCGTCGAGTTTCGGTTGAGTGCTTTAATTTTTTTCGACGAAAAAGTTCTAGTAATGAATTAAAAATATACAGGTTTTTTTGTTAGGCATTAAATATTTCACCTGTTGATTGAATTTCCATATTTTTCGCCCGTTAGATTCAAAATTATTGACTACTATTATTTTCTCCATTAAGTATCAATACAATTTTCATTTTTGAGATTTAAAGATGAGAATATACAATTTAAAACAAAAAATATAATTGCACAAAAACTCTTATCTAGCTATATACATATAATTTTTTAATCATAATACGGTTATATGCATATACTTATGTATATGTGTTATAATTTGGATGTAGATATGAGACTCGCAGCTTCTCAAATCAGAGTATTTTTATTATTTTCATGTACATACAATATATTTCAATCGGAGTTTCTTAAAATGGATTGCGGCACAAATCCGACTACGAGCATTTCCGGTCGACTCGTCTTAAATGGCATCTTGTAATTGGATTTCCGTTTACTTTACAATCCTTTTTGAATGAGTGACAATATTGTTAAGGGAAATTGCTTACCAAACGAGTTGCTGTGTAGACGATTTGTTCAATAAATAAATTGTCATTTTACTAGGTTCCAAATAAACCAATCAACTGTCATCTTTTGTTGACACTCTCGATAGTTTCATCAAATGAGCACTAAATAAATACAAAAAATACCCCTTTGAGTTTTGATTTGGATGAATTTTATTTGCACACTTTTGTGGAATGATTTTTTTTAAAGCTTTACTTTATTTCCATTTTATTTTATATTAAAATATACATACTTTGTCGAAATGAGACGCATGTGTGGAAAAACCGGACATGAATAAGATAAGTTTGAGCCCGTAGAAAATTTAATTAGATTTAGAGCCTCGCGAGCGGAACTAGATTGAAGAGCGCTTTTGATTGCGACCGCCTCCTTGTTTGCACAATTTTATTAAATTTTACCGTATATAATAAATTATTTTATGCATGCAGGTTGTTCTCAAAGCTACCGAAATTTCACACCGTATATTTAAACTTCGTATGTTTAATGATTTAACGTTTTTATATACGTTTTATTTTGATTCACTTCAGAGAGTCCGTAAAATCGACTAAATAGATATTCTATAGGTATAGAGACAATTTTTTGTTTTCTTACTTTATTGTGATAAAAACTTAGAAATACAAATTTTTATATATAAAGATAAGTAGTGTTGAAGTTACTGAATCAAAGCACTGTATAATATTTATTAAATTTTTAATCATTCCTGGCATTTCTATTTTACTGTCTAGCAACTAAGAATTAATTTATATTTCTATAATACTATATAGAACGATTACCAAATATAAAATTTATTTATTGTATTTCGTATTACATATACATACATATGTATATATATTAATATTTTATAAACATATGTACATAAATGAATCGATTAAAATATATCTAAATATAGAAAACAGTTTATCGAGAATTTCAAACTCTTGATAAATAATTTTGTATTAATTTGAAATTTTATTTACATGTGTATATTATACAAATATGTAGGTAGATATATGAGTATATTTATAAAGTGTAAGCATAATAACGTTTTGCGTGTGTGACATGAAAAAAAATATTGCCCGTTCATTCGATTTAAAAATAAAATCATTTTCCCAAAAGCTTTCATCAAAATGTCAACAAAGATAAAAATAATCAAACGAAGCAACAATATAAAAAATAAATAAGTAATATCGCGTACGCAAACAAGTGAAAATGACGAGTGGAGGTTTCGCGCCCGCACCTCCCTAACAAAGGAAGCTTTTATTCAAAAGCTCTCGTCACGATGAAAAAAAAATCCCCCGCAATTAAGCTTTGAATTTCCGTAATGGAAATGAAAGGTAGATATTGTTCGGATTATCAGATTTTACCTTCTCTTGTGAAACGACGGCAGTCGTTGAGAGGTACATACAATATTGCTATGGATACACTGTTTAAATGCAGGCACCGATTTCAAATCATCGGTCGCCTAATGGTTTTTTCTTGTAGCAAATTCATAAAAACGACCAAGATGGCCGGAAATTTCTGGAAAAATTAAGCTCGGAAAAGTCGACGGCAGCGTGCATTAGACGGCAAACCGCCTCGAAAGTGAATACTTAATTCCAGACCAACTCAACAGTGCCAACCCTTAAATGCTGCCCATTTGCCACCCCGACTATACCTACTCTTAAGCCCTCTCCCCTCTTTTCTAACCCTGAAAGTATAAATTAATTCAGAATAAGCCCAAAATCCCGGCCTCGCAAAAGCTCGCTGGAACGACGGCGCACAGACTCCTTCAAATCCTTTATCCGTCGATCTAGATTTAATTTCGAAAATTGTTCGTTGATTGTTTTTACTGAAATTTTCTCTCAAGAATGATACTGGATATGGAAAATGGAGATTCAAGAAATCCTTTAATTATTACTACAATTTGATTCCAAACTCAGCTTATATAAAAACCATTATAGGTATATTATACATTATAACAATTCCTGAATAAGAGATACGTAAAATTTATTGAAATCATGTCTCATTTGTATTTTAATCGATTTTATACTCGGAAATTCATTTAATAATGAAATCGCATTCATGCGATGAGACCTAATGACCAATTTGTAAGTCCAAGTGGGGACAGTTATAATGAAGTTCGTCGCCCCGAGGAGTGAAACTTTGAAGGCGGTGAAAAAAGGCCTCAAGCTTTCGAGGCTTGAAAGGCTTATATCATTTTATCTCAGGGGGGCATTTAGCAAAATCTCCTCCCCGAACCAACCCCATCGCGTCGGTATACAATTTCGCTAATACTTAATACCGATTTAAAGCGAATTCCGAAAGATTTTCACTCCCAGAGGGAAAAATGTGGACGATAGCGAAATCGACTAATGGACCGCATTTAAACTTAAAATGAAACTTATTTTTATTCGTATTTTTAAATAAATAAATAAATAAAACCGAGCTATACACTTCCACACTATCTTCGGCAGATTGCAGAGATTATTTAAAGAGGGATTATCGGGGAGGACGGAGGCTTTAGACCACCCTTTATCACCCCCGAGGATTTACGGAATACGTGCACTACTATGTGTACATACATGGACAATATGCTAAGACTACTATACAGAATTTACATACGCCAACGTTTAATTATATATTTACATATGAGACGTTATATTTGAAAGTGGCATAAGTTCACTTTTCTTCATTTCGAGAGATATTTCGCAAAACATTATGTTTTGAACAAAACATTTTAAAAATACTGGTTATAAAAACAATTTGATAATTAAGTCAAACAGAAATTGTGTTTTTATATAACGGCTCATTTGTATATATGTTGATATCATTACATTTTCAAATATGTATGAAAATAAACCTCAATTTTGGACTAACTAAGTGATTTTAGTATTGTTTTTATGGGAGTCGATTCCATTTAAATTAAAATTCTTGTAATGTTTCACAATTTTTAATTGATATATAAAGTATTATTTGAGTTCAAAATTGATATTTCAACTTCCATAATGTGCAAATTGCATTTTCCCTCAGGCATCATCGCGAACGTGTTCCTAAACGATCCACAATCATATTTCAAATGCAACACAAGAGGATCGCGTGACTTGTCTGCTCGGATAACCCAACATACATATATATATATAGAAATTCTTTGTTTTTTTAGTTACAATACAACAATACAAAGTATACATACATACATATATTCGAGTCGTTCGAAACGCCCCTGTCTAAATTGATCTACAAATAACACTCTACGTTTATTACACGACACAATTTGTATGCGCTAAGCTAGACTTTTCCAGGCTTAATGTGAAAATCATACCACTCATATAATAATAGTCAATATATACACTGTAAGCTCAGGAGCACGTTTTCACTATTGCATATACATAAATGGGTCAACGATACCCGAAGCGACCCTTGATAATATTTCATCAATAACTCGAACGTTATTCTAGCGAGTTTGACGAGCACAATTAATCCTTCGCAAACCGGAAGTATACATCCGCACATAACCGATTCCCAATTTCAATATTTATACAAAGCTTACCCGTCTCCACACGTGTACATATGTACATACCTATCGTAGACAAGTGTGACGTTTCCATTGTCAGAAGAGGTATTTCGTTTCGAAAATCGAACCCATCTTCCAATAACATCGGTGGGTGGATAGATACATACATACTTATATGCATAGATAGGTGAGCTTTCCCCATGAGATGCGTTTATTCCGTTCATATAAATACCATCCGTCCTTCGGGATTCGGGACTGTACCGTCTGACGGAGGCTTTCACGGTTCATAATCTCTTTTGATGAGGCCATTCTTCGGGTTAATAATGGAAGGACACGCGCAAAGAGGCGATCTCGGTAGTTTTACGGTCGCCTCGTGTTTCTGCCGAGCTGCAAAAATGTCCCTCATCCCTTACGGTCAGGGTAAAAAATGATATTATCATCCCTCGGGTGGATAACGTACGGCTCCGGGATGCGGATTCCGCGCGCCATCCCTTTATCCCAGACGGTACTGTATTAATTTTTCTACCTACCATTCCCTTTTCGCATGTCCACTGCTTCCGGAATTGTTTCAAACATTCTTCAGATGCTTCTTTCATATTATATATTTACTGAGAATTTCTTTTACTAACTAAAAAAAAGCGATACTGAAATTTCACATTACAATAATATTTTTTATCATATTACATATAGATACATCTATTATATCTTCATTTAATTAACATATGATTTGATTTTTAAATACTTGGTAATTTTATTTGATATGTACAGTAAAATTACATCAATTCTTCGTTAACACTTACCGCACGTGATGGATTTTTTTATTATTTTATTTCTCCAAATGTACTGAATACAGGGTCTTCATATTTTATTTATTTCTCATCAAACCTATATGATTTTAATTATGTGATTACGAAATAAAAAAATTGATCAATATCAAACAGACATAATTATTTTCCCGGGAAGCCTCTTCGACACGTGCCGTGCCTTACAGATGCGAGAGAGGAGGGATTAATTACGATTTTATAACCAAAAGTAATAACCAATTTAGAACTTAAGACTTGCCTTACCGTGATAAAAAATCCACTAGTGCTGGACGCCAATCTTCCAGTTTAAAATGTGGATTTTAAGTTAAAATACTAAAAAATCTGCGAGATTTATTATTGCAATAAGCCATAAAAATCATTTTATCGTGTATTAGACTTAAATTAAAAAACAAATAACGGCTAATGTCATTCTCACACTAACCGTTGAGCGCAGAGTACTGAATGCCCCCTCTCTCTTTCGCACACATAACCAGCAGTGTGGACTAGTGGTTAGCATATTATGCTTTAGAGCAGAGTGGTCACAGTTCAATTCCCGCTAGTAGCTCCTGGCCAGACCTTGGTTTGTGCTCCAGGTCAATCGTTATTCGTTTCCTATCAGAGTTTGCCAATTTTTCTGATTTTCATTGAAACGGTTCCTGTAAATTGGCATCTGATTTCCAATCTCTCTTGCAAATTTCAAGTTATTCGGTATCTTGAACTTCACCAATGTGTATATAATAAAATTCTGCAAAAATGTATCCATAGATGTCACTGTGGATGATGTTTGTATGAATTCGCATTGTATAAAATACTTGTATTGTTTGTATATGTATATATTGTATCTGTATTAGTACACTTGTCGCTTTAGAACGATCTGTAAAGGCTAGTATACATATGTACATATGTACAAGTTCAATTTAAAATAAAATAAAATCTGTGAGGCACGTGTACAAAGGGCTTTATTTCTGTTGATATTGATCAATTTTGTTAATTCGTGTCTGGAACAATTCAAATCATTGAAGTTTTGATGAAGAATACATAAAATATGAAGACACGTGTTAACAATATTCTTCTACTAGTGCTGTGCCATACTAGTTTTGTGCCCGTTAATATTTCAATGGGTAGTTTCGGCAAAAAAATTGATAAATGCATTGAAATAAAGTTAAATGTATGATAATAAAAACAAACAACAAATATTGTCGTCGTAGTTGAAATCGTAACTGAAGTCGGAACCGAAATCGAAATCGGAACCGGAACTGAAATAGGATTCGTGAATTGAAACTGAAACAGGAATCGGAAATTGAAACTGAAATAGGAATAGGAAATCGGAATCAAAATTGCAATCGGAACCGGAACCGAAACTGGAACCGGAATCGGAATCGAAGTCGTAATCAATAAAATAACTCTAATTTTAAATTATTATTTTTTTAAATCTCCATACTCATACAGCCACATACCCACATTTGTACATCTCTTCAGTAAATAGGTTTTTGAGCTATTTTTCCTATTATGCTGTACATTAACATTAGATTACATAATATAATATTATAATTACTAACAAAATTAAATAAAAATTGTAAAATAGAAAATTATCAGTAGATCACTAGCTATTAAAACAGATATAAGTATGTATTGTGAAGATAATTTAGTAATAATAAAAAGCATTTAAAAAACAAAAAATTATATCTCTTCCGTTTTCGTATATATATATTATATAAATATGTACATATGTACACACATATACATATGTACATGGAATATCAATAAATTGTTATATTAATTTTCAATATGTCTCATGTTGAAATTAAATATGATACAACGTAGACATTTTCTATTATACTCGTGCGTGCATGCTCGCATATTTAGCGGGAAAGTATTGGATCATAAATTATACGGACGATTTCAGATTGGGACATCCCGCCGATTCACGGTCGAATTTCACCAGCTTGCAGCCGCGGAAAGTCTAATTTTCCTACGTCGGTATAAATTTAATATCCTTGTAAGGAATTAGGCTTCGTAATAAGGTCATAAAAAGCGCCGTAACAGAGACATATGGCCGATTGGAAACGGTCCGTCGTATATCAGCGGCGTTCCGGGCGAACGGGCGTCCTCCCCCATACCGGCGCATTATCTTTCGGAGCGGTTTGCTCGCGGCGCGCAACCCGCTCGTAATGTCCGCCTCCATCCCGATCAATTGGGCCTCACGGACGTGTATGTACGGCCAATTTACAGACAACGACCCGGCTAATCAATATATGGCACAAGATAGGAACAGAAGTCGCGCCACCCCGGATGAAAAATGCCATTCCGATAATGGCAAATGGCGCGGCCAACGTACACGACGAGATGCTATCTCTTTAGATCCACCATCCCCCCTCCCCGTCCCACCCTCCCCACCCACTAGTTCGTCGTTCAATTTTTTTTCTTCAGGTCTTCCGCTTGATCCTTTCTGACGTCGATAGAAATATCGGGAAAGCCGGCGTACGACGTGGTAAAGATTGCATCGGTTAATCGATTCGTGGTTCATCTTTTGGCGAAATTTTAAATTTTAAATACATATATGTATGTATATATACATATATGTATGTACATACATATATGTATGTATGTGGGTGTGCTACAAATTTTATTTATTTTATTTTATCAATATACACTCGCCATTACAGATTTTGCTCCAATGCGACGGGTGTACGTTAACGAAATACAGAATACATAAACAATCAGAAATACAGTAATACATACATATACAATCAGAATATATAGCATATAACAATTAATCAGAAATAATAATCATAGAGACATCTTATCATTATTTTTAGAATTTTTTTTTGTATACAATTTTTATACATATAATAAATACGAAATTATAGAGATGTCTATAGAGATATCTATAGATTTCAGATTACTGTGTATAATTATTACAAATTATACACAGGCAGATTTTTGTGACAACAGGACTAGATCTAATACCAATTTTCAGGAACCGTTTCAGCAATGATCAGATAAAATTGGCAATCTCTGATAGAGAAACGATCGATTTGTGGTCACAAAACCCCCAAATCTAACCAGCAGTGGCGAGGACTCGAACCTTTTACCTCAGTGGTGCTAAATATATACGCTACCACTAAGCCAAACTGCTGGCTGCAAACGACGTGGCTGCATGCATGCATGCAGCAAAATTAACGACTTTTTGCATTTAAGCATGTACTAAAGACGAGATATGCATTGGGTTGCGCAGATGACATTTCGATGTGCATTGATGATTGGCAATTATTAAAATTGAGTTGGATCTTTCTGGCAAGTTTAAAAAGGCATAAGTCGAGACAAAAGCCAAAAGAAATGAGCATGCAATCGCGTCGTTCGCAGCGATTTGTAGCGTAGCGATATAAATATGTACATACATATGTTCATATTTCGGTGAAAATGTTCGTTTACCATGAATACATATGAAAAGCGAGTAGTAAATAAATCAGCGTGCGGTAAAACTTTCTCTCTCCCCGTCGCACAGCCTTATTTCATTTGCGCGAGCAGGATACAAGAGGAACAGGCTTTTCCTCCCGTATCCTGCCCGTGCACATTAAGCAAGGCTGTACGACAAAAAGAGAGAAAGAGAGATAAACCGCATGCCACTGATATATATTATATATACATAGTACCGTTTACCATGCATACATTTTTTTCGATCTTTCGATTTAAAATCTTTGTTTTCCGATATTTGCTTTTTCGATCTTTCGACTTTCGATGCCGTATTAAATCGTTGCTGCTGTGCCTTAATGTGATATTTTCCACTTCAGTGTACGTATGTTATCAGATATTATTTTAGACTATCTGTATGGTGGCCTGCGCTCATTATTATTTTTATAATTGTCTGTGATGTATGAGTGGAATTTCGATCTTCTCTCTTCCATTTGAATTTCGCAGGGATGTTTTGTATTTACGGCTGGTGCTTAAATTTATGTTCATATATTTATATTGGCTGTTGATGCAAGACAGTCTCTACTTCATTTTTTTTTTTTAATTTTTCACTATCTTCTTATTTTATAAATTTTTCAATACTATTTTTTTAACATATTTTTCTGTTTTTGATTTTTTATATTCTTATGTATTTTTTCCTCAATTTCTTGTGTAGACCATTGTAGTGCATTAGGTTCTGCCTGTAATGTAACAATGTCCCAAATTTGTATATAAATATGTAAATACATTTACATAATATAGTGGATGTTGTAGAAATTTGAAAAATTTCAACAAAAGATTGCTATATATACACATACATTTACGAGTATACATATGTATGTATAGGTATATGTATGTATGTTTGTTATTATGTTTTAGATTTATCTAAATTCGTCTCTTTTAACCCATAACTATAAAAATTAGGTCAAAAATCGTGATATGAGTGAAATAAGTTTTATACTTTATACTATAGAAAAAAAGACTTTTATCTAAACTATAAAGGTTGATAAAAGTGTTCTTATTCGCTCGTATAACGATATTAAATAACGTTTGTAAATACATATTATAGCGGTCTTAAATAAGAAATTATATACTTTATTACACATTATACTTTCATATTTATGTTTCAAATTATTTAAATATATACATATTGCGATTAAATAAAAAAATATATGAATTTAATGATGCAAATTTTATCCTCACTTAACTTTATGCTAGGTGTGTAAAATTTTGAAATCAATTTTGAATTTTAACATAATATGAAAAACTTAGTTTTCTTTTAAAAGCCTCAATTTTGAACAAATTTACATACCATCTAATAAATGTAAACGTGTTTTTTCACAGTGATCTAATTATTCAGTAGTACATATAAAGCTATGCTCATAATAAAAGAAACTCTTTGTATGTAGTAAAATTGGATAAAAGGAAAAAAATCCCCTATAAAGCAAGAAATAATCGTTGTTCATACTTGACTTAATCGACATGTAGTACATAAGAGAACAAATTTTGTCGAATGGCGTAATCCTTCACCCGGTTAGAAAAGTTCGAAGCTTTCCAGCCAATGCTGGCGTGGACCTACGTACATCACCGGGTGCACTCGTCCTTTTTCCGCAGATTCTGGTGCTTTATCAGCTTCCAAAGAACGGGACGAGGAGAGAAAAATGGACCGAGAGAGATGGGGAAAGTCTAGGGGTAGCTCTCCTATAAAAATAGCTCCCATTATAGGAAGTCTGAGGGGGGTTCATCCCGGTCGGACTAATTTCTCGTCATCCCCTTACAAATGTGCAAGACAATACGGTTCGATAAAAGCAAACCCACCATCCCAAATTCTCCCCAAGAACAGTACCAAATTGCTCTTTCGTATGCGGTCGTTTTCTGCCCATTTAACACGGCCCCTTTATTTATTTCGATAGTAAGAAACATGCGCTCCGATTAAATACGCGTTATTTCGTCGACTCAGTTGTCGTTCACCCCCTCGTGGACCCATTATACGCACTAGCCGAAACAAATATTACGCATCTAACGTTCGATCGATTTCATTCGGATTCGATCACGCAGAAACGGTTTACCGTAATATTTTTGTAATAGTCGATTTGGGGTAATTGAACGATTGCGTTTCGTTGCCGGCGATAATTGTTTTAACCTTTTAAGGTCCGTTTTTATCATCCAGCACTGCACGCCAACAGCTCGGCACAGCTTTCCACGGAAAAGACTACTTCTATTCATACTATACAGCACCGCCTGTTTTCGGCACGTTCATACTTGATGAGTGCAAGGCAAAATCGGTTTACATATATGTACATTACAGAGCTGATTACTTGCTTCATTACGTCAAGTCAATACTGTAACAATGTGACATTTTAAAAAATATTTATATGCGAACGGCAGCTTTTTTATGAATACGGGTGCACTTGCTACTATGATACGTTTCGGTGACGTGTTTTGCTGTATAATATAAATACATCGTGCCGGTTACTGCTGTTTTAGATACGTCACATACACATTACGGAACATATGAATGTGTCCATATACATATGTAGAATATTTTTCGTACTGCTTATTTTCGACTTCAGCTGTACTGATACAAACGAACCCTTACAAGTAAAGCTTTCGATAACCGTTTTGACAAAATTTTTACATTTTTTATTATTTTTATCAAATTGAAATTACCTAATTATTATTCAGCGATGCAAATTGGAACAGCCAGATTGCTGTTTTTATTTTCATTTCACTTATACAAATTTACACTACTTTTTAACTAGACTACCACCGCTTCTGTTGACATTCGCGTGTCTTTAAGACAACGGCAAATCATTTTTCAGACCTTTAAATTGAAATTGATAAAATTCCATGAAAATAAACATCCCAATTATTCATTAGAGCTACCTACATTATATATTTGTGTATCGCAATTTTTTTTCAGTTGACCATAGATGTCTCTATTTGTATCCTATTGCATTCTATGAAGTATAATGTTAAAAAAATGTTATGACTTATGTACAAGAAATTAATCTTATCAAATGTGTCACTTTGGATAAATTCCTGTCATGGCGCATATGCATAATTTATGTAAAAAATTAAATTAAGATCGTAGAAACATTAAAATTTATATAATATAAACGATTTGTTAGAGAATGTTCAAATGTTCAAACATATTTTTGTGAACCATATTATTTTTAAGTTTTATTATATTTTATAAAATAATAGCTAGTATTGCAGATATACTTTGAAGCATTAAATAATCAATACCAAATCATGATATTCAAATACTATTAACAACTTCGTGGCGTTCATTCGTTAGTAGTACGCCATGTTTTGCAGATGAGGGCCCCTTAGCGAACAAATTAAGCTTATTTGTGTGTGTGCCTCTACGAAATATCCCCCTTTGTCGTTCGGTCGGAAAATCGACGATAATTAAGCTCATTTTCCAGCGGCTCTTTAGAGGGGGGGTACTAGAAAGCCTTATGAGAACAAAACAGGGAAGCGGGGGTCTTATATTTTAACTTTTGCTCATTATTTTTGTATAGGGGATGCCAAATTACTACGATTTCGTTGAATCATTGTCGGCCGCTAATTTGTTTGTAACACAATACTCTAAAGTAATTCCGTTCGTTCAGTTTTCACACGCGTTTAAGCTTCTCTAAGTAAACAGAAATAATCGGAGGAAATTATCAAATATAAAATTAATGTGGAACTAGCACGACTTGAATTTAAAATAATTAAATAAAGGAAATGTTTGTAAATGATAATTATCTGACTTTTAATTTTATAAAAAAGAAAATTTGTAGTTTTGTATCATCAACTTTTTTGAACCAAAAATAAAAATCATTGGCATTTAATGTACCGATGTAAATGTACAGATTTGGGTATATTATGATATTTTGTCACACTCGTCTCGTCGAAGAAAAATTATAAAAGGCTTATTATGAAGTATGCGATTTAATTAACTTAGTATTTAACTAAAAAAATTCTTGTTGCATAAACATTAGATATGTATAGTATCAATAAAAACTGTTACGCTTTACTGTCCCAGTACGTATACAATCCACGCAAGCTAATATGATAATTTCTAGAAACGTTGCGGCAAATAAAAATTTACGTTTCGAACGAGTCCACGTGTCGGAAAAGCGATTCGGCGTGAAATATGACCGCAAACTGCGGCGGAAAGCGGGGAAATCGCGGAGAACTGTACCCGTTTGCTCGGTCTTTTTGTCTATATTTGAAGTGTGTATTCTTCTTGCTATTTTAGCATGTCGAGAAAATGGCGTTCATCCCCTTGCTTTTATCTCGTCTAGGTACCGCTAGGTAAGTGGTCGTAGCCGAACGTTGTGCACGTGTCGGTGCATGCGGTGCAAGCTGCACTATTTAAATTATTGCACCGATTCTTCGCACTGAATTTCCCGTTACAGCAACGTTCGGTGTATCTTCTGCTTTTCATGTGGTAACGCTTTAGCTCGTTCACTGCTGCTAAATTGCTATAAAAATTCAAAGCCCCGGGATATATAAACAGTATATCGTTTTAGTTGTGGTGAAATAAAATACATTGTTTGAATAAAATTATTACAGAATATTTTTATCTATGTATGTAGGTACGATAATATAATAAATAAAAAAACGGAATACTTGGGTGAGAAGTTTGGCAAGGGTGGTTGATTTAATGGGTAGAGTTAATAGTAGGGTACATCGAAAACAGCGAATTTCAGAATTTGGAAACACATTTAGTTAGAAAACTTGTTCTGTATCATGGGGAATCCGTAAAAAATTAAAAAAATATATTTTTACTATCGCCAGCCTATAAAAGTTTTTTTTTAATTCAGTTTTGGTAGTTTATTTTTTTCAATTCACCTCATCATATAAATGGAGTATATTTACCATAAAATAACAGCCTATGGAATGTTTCGTCACATTACAAGAACGAAAAAACTTTTTCGCGCGTGCCTTAAACGCCAGTATTTTTTCGATGAACAGATTTAAATAGCAGTGGGCGTGTCATGTACATATGTAGCTTAAAGAATTAACGAAAAAATTGACTGATTGGTACCCGAGAGAATGCAAAAGCATACAAGGGAGGGCACAAGATACATATGTAGATGGGTGAAGTTGCTCAATACAGAAATGAGTGGAAATATGTTCTTTCGGGCCGACACCCAGCAGTGTAAGATGATTGGCTGTAAATAAAGATGAACATACATATGTATGAATATAAATAAGATAATGAATTATAATAGTGATTCAATAAAATTCATCTTACTGAATAATTAACTGATAACTTATGTACATAACTAGTTGAGATTAATATTCTTTTAAACTTGGTTTGTCCTTCGAAAACATACCAAATTCTGTAAACAATTAGGAATATTATTCACGAAAATGTAGTACATACATACATAAATAGCTTTCCAAAACTTTTTTCATCGTTTAAATGCATGCATTTTATAAAGCTTGATAATTTGTAAATCTCAAAGTTAACTTATTTTTTTTAAATACTGACAAAAAACAAAGGCGCAATATAAAAACTCACCGCTCATATTTTTTTTTTAGTTTACACGGGTGGGCTTTCGTTTTATTACGAAAACTTTTCTTCCATCTTCCTTCCTGCCGTCTTTTCTTTTTTATACAAAGAAACCCCGAAGCGGGAAACGGGAACGGGTGGGGAAGAGGGATAGCAGAATAAAACTCGCCTAAGCCGAAAGTTTTTATTATCTTCCCCGATGGCTAGAGGTGGTTTTTCTCTTGGTCCATACCGCGAAGATCAACAGTTTTCCCACTGACCTGTGATGTATTATAACCGTTACGGTCCTCTAACGAAGCTACCGAGAGCATTTTTGTGTATGTGTGTTTCAGGACCATCAAGCGTTATTTATGCCGGGGGAAAAAAAGTTGCAATTTAGTTATCTCGCCTCGCTGTCGGCCCATTAACCGCTCATTGTTTCACCGTTTAAGTTCAACAACTGAATAAACCGCGTTCGACTATGGCAGCCACCTTCAATTTTATTTTGAATAGGAATATATAATAGATCGAGATTGTTGTTACTGTTTTGCGCAATTCATAAGCACTCCTTTGATGGAGTGATTTCCAACCAGTGCAATGATAAGCTTAAGCTTTCAATTAATATATCTACATATTATATATCTTCTAACTGTTAAAGTTCATATTCAATTCAGATATACCATGTTCATAACAAATCATATCAAAGAATCGAGTCAAAATCAGAAAATTGCGATATTATTACATTTGATCTCCGAAAATTTCCCTTAAAACGACTATCCTTTGTCGATTTGTGTTCATTTAACGAATTGTCCTAGAATTATGATCAATAAAATATATAATTAATACCTTGTATTGTGTATGTCCTCATTTTTATTAAAAAACAATGTTTATTTTAGAAATTAGTTTGACCATTTTTGGCTTCTTGCTATTACGTCTATCCAATATAAATCCTTAAAGTTTTATCTATTCATTCCCAAAACATAAAAAGAATATAAATAAATTTACTTGATTTATAATTCCATATTTAAATAAATGATCCAAATAAAAATAAATTATTTCTTTGTCAATATTATTTCTGGTGTTAATTTAATGGAAAACAAAAGTGTTATTTTCACCTTTTGAAAACAACATTTTTTAAAATTAAATAAAAATATCAAAAGGAGTCATTTTTTTTTAATTTTTAAGTTTTTTATATTGACGTCAGAGAAGAGGCTTTTTTTTGACCCTTCAACCCAGTAAACCAGCTTCCGTCAGATTTCTTACGTTTTGCGAAGAAAATTTTAAATTTCATTTTCTTTTTACGTGTCCAACTAGCTTCGATTTTGGGATTTTCAAAGACACAGTCTTTAAAATAAGATCTTGACACAGTGTTCTTTTTCTTTATCTTCTTTTTAGAATTTTCGTGGAACAATTTTTATAAAATTTTTTAAATAATAAGCAACCCAAGAAAGATAATTAAAAATTAAATAATAGAGAAATTCCTAGTAAGATATAATGCAGTTAATTATGTTTCTTGTAAAAAAGCAAGTTGCCTAATACATTTGTCCACGGCTGTATGTGTTCATTTTACGAATAATAAAACATTAAGGTCTGGGATATGACACATTTGTATTTATAACTTTTTTTATATAAGATGGGTGCTCGTCTAGAGAAATGTTGAGAATTACCGCAGTGGCGGCTTGAGGGTTGCGGGGGAATAATTAGCGTGGAAATGCAAGGCGTTTGCATGTCGAGTGCACCTCGTTGCATGGTGCGCCGCAATCAATCACGTCTTTTTCAATGGGGAACGTGATTTCATTACTGGCAAGGCGCCGAACGGTGTGGGCCGGCTTAAATCAACCCTCTTCCTTTTAACCCCTTCACGCCCTGTAAGTGGGATGGGAGACGATGGCTGACGAGCCACCAACGGTCTCCGGAGGTCTCCAGTCAAAACAATTTTCCGGATTAGCTCACGCCAACCGCATATTAGGCGTGTCGACCACCGGCCTGGCTAATGCAGTTTCCATGACGGCACACATTATACATACATATGTACCTATACAACCGATGCTATTTCACACCGACTCCAATTTAACCATAGACCAATCTAAACTTTCTATTATTCTTTCACAAATAAAATTTTTAGAGCCTGATCGAAAAATATTCACGAACCAAAATATTAAAAAAAAAATCAACTAAAACGTCACTTGAAGAACATTAAAGTAATTTAAGATGATATGTTGGAAGCACTTCTGATAATAATCTTTTATATATACATACATACATATATAAAGTTTACAAATTTACACAGAACGTCTATGTAAAGGATTTAATAGAAAAAAATTACAATTTAAAAAATAATATTTCTTAATCACATATAATTGAAACATTATTTATTTATTTTTTAAAAACAGAAACATACAGTATTTCAATATTTGAGCGGTTATAATTGAATGTGGTATAATTCCTCTTTTCTTCGTTTTGAGAAATGTCTATAACAATATTTAAAAATACTCGTGCCTGAAACGTCATTTCAAGAAGATTACATTAATTTAAGATGATATGTTGGAAGCACTTCTGGGTGATTTTCTTAATCTGTACGATTAAATGTACCTATACTAAATGCTAAACCTACTGTGTGCACTCAATTTTAGAAGAATTAGTAATGATCTTCACTCGTACATACTCGTACTAGTCGTTATACCTATATTGTATGTGTAATTAAGTTATATAAATCCACTTCATTTCGTTAAATATCTCGCAAAACATTAAATATAATGTTTTGCTTTTTACAATATTTAAAAATACTGGTGGCTTGTAATAAGTTTATTTTTCTTATTCAATATTCTGAAGATATCGAGTTAAAATAAGTGATAACAATTTGTGAATTAAATAAAACTGAAATGGTGTTTTTGGAACTGAAAATTGGACTTCCGTCACTATCAAATATAACAACTCATTTGTAGAAAAAGTTCACAGTTCCGAGATATTTACATTTTCAATAAAATATCGCAATTGTTGCCATTGTTGGCTCATATATTGTATGAGCCAACAATTGCAACTATATTCATGCAACAGAATCCATAGCATCTTAAATAAAGTATTGAAAGGCTTAAACAGAAAAATAAGAAGAATCAAATACTGCTAAATAGCTACATTGTATCGGGGACATAATATGACAAAATACTAACATATGATGAAAAAGAATTTCTATACTTTTGAAACATCGACCATTGATCATGGTTGTATTAAATTGACATTTACAAAATAATAGTTATAATGAACAACCTGAACACTTGAAATATGATAAGGATGTTAATGGTATGTCCCAGGTTGATGAATTAAACGGTACTGTAGTTGACTTCCTCTAAGAGGATATGAAGACCACCAAGTGTTGAAAAATATTATATTTTGGGTAACATTATCTGTGGATTTATCGACTATTCCAAATAATAATATAAATTATAAAATAGTATTTAAGAAAAGAGGGTAGAGGTTACGCTGGCCTGAAAATATAGTATATCAATCTGAGGAACTTCCGCATTCTAGTACATACATAGTAGTGGGTATTTTGAGATATCGTAATATGTATAAGGAGAGCATTTTTTAATACATATATTTTTACCTCACTTTTTCATACAAGTAATCCAATCTGCTTTCTCCACCATCGCGATAGAACTAAGACGCACATTTCACGCTATTATTATATTCTTGAAGCGATTGTTGTGTTTTTAGCGCCCTGCATCCTCACTGTTTTCTCTTTATATTGTATCTTAATCCTGTGCTGTTATCGCGCATGCGATTTTCCAAGATCTCTTCCGCTCTCCCTAGGGGCAAGTATTTTCAAGGAACAATCCTCAGATAATAAGTTTCTACATAGCTGTACCCGCGGAGTGTTTCTAAAATTCACTGTGTGAAGCTTGAGATAACGTTCGCGTAGATATCAAAACTTTGTACTAAATTTAATTAGTCTGCTTATAAAACAAGCTCAAGACCAAAATATGAGCACTTCATACTTTATTAATACGTGCTTAATTTGTAGTATAACTTCTTCACTTTTGTCAAATGATTTTACCACTGAAGTGTCCAGAAAAATATTCAAAAATTTATCAAGAAATGATTTTTCAAATTTCATACTCAACCTTAAATTATTTATTGATTAGTACGGACCTGATTATATTAAAGATTTTGTTCTTATCTCTGGTAAAATAATGAAAAATCGTTATTAAAATTTGATTAATAGTATCTTGGACAGAAAAAGATATCTCCATCAATGTATAAGGTGGTGCTAAACGAACGTCGGTAAAATGCATAGAGCGTTGCACAGAGCGCCGACAATGCAATTTGCATCGTACACATAAACAGACGATGCAATTTGCTGCAGAGCAAGTCTCGGGCAAAGAAAAGGAGATCTTTCGGGAAACAAACGGCCGCCGCCACTGAAATAATCAGATTTCATATAAAAGTCAGACAGTGGCGGCACGTTCATTTGTTTAAACACGTGTACATTATGCATATGTACATAAATACAATCATACATATATGTACTTATCTTTCTATACATACCATTCAGCCCTTTCATCCATTGTTTTAACCCCTTTATATTCTATCCGTTTTGTCTTCGCATCCCTCTTATTAAGAATATAAAATGACATAGAGAAATTAAATTATTAATTTGTGTAGGAATTATTAACCCTCTCAGATATTAATCAATATATGTTTCAAGATTTTTTATTTATTTAATTTTCATAATCTTGAAAGTTAAGGAAAGGCAAAATTGTTCGTTAATTTTACGAGCATCAAACAGAAAAAATGCATTTAAATTAAACGTGTATAGAAAATTCTTGATAAAATTTTTCAGGAACAGATTAAATAAATGTATGTAAATATGTATTTTTTATACTGAAATCCTCAGCTTTGCTAGAGTTTGCTATATATGTATTTGATTTTTTTTTTTTTGAAGCTGTATACTAGCATTCTTGTTTTGAATGGTATGTACACATAATATCATTGATTATTTATCTTCGAAATGATTTCATTTCAAGCACACACATACATCATATTTTATATACATACATACATACATATATTACATTCTATTATATTCCATTATTGCTCCTCGCACCCCATTTCATACATGAGACGAGAGAGCAAATTGGATATAAACTTTGCGCGAAAGGTAGAGATGATAATTTCGCTCTTTGGATACGTTTGTCGGAACTGGCAAAACGGGAAATATTATTTCACCTTACCGAGTTCCGGACGAAGTTTTTACGTTAATAGAGGCATTTGTAGATTTTTTTCTTATTATGTCTAGGTACTTACTACTACTTCCACTGAATTTTTCACACAACTTGAAAGCTCTTTAACTTCACCGTCGAGATACTTTTGAACTGCTTTTATAAGTAAAGTTTCATTGATTTTAAAATATCTCGAGGCTCAAGTCGTGCACAATTGTCAAGATGAGGAAAAAGTGATATATGTACATATATGTAGGTACTATGTACCTCCCTGTTGAAAGAAACCACTCATATGGGCACGAAACGAACACGGAAACCGTAAATTAAAAAGTTGAGAGAAGGCGTACAACTGTAAGTGAACACAAATCATTTTTTAGAGTACGATAAATACAGAAAACAATAAAGCGAAAACGCTAACCACTTATCTACTAACAACTTGTTCTATGAGGGGTTGGCATAGTTGCCGTTCCTATGATTTGTTTGCCAAGTTACGAAAACTCTGTTTTTACTTAGCGAAAACTTTGGCCTGAGAATTGTGAAAATTATCCCATTCCATTTTACATATGAGAGTTCAGACATTTCATAGTTCATTTTCATTTGTATGTGAAATATTTTGTCGGAACATTCCGTTCCAGACTAATTGAATTCAATCGAAATGCAGTATTTTTTGCCGTTTTAAGTCTGCATCGAATTTCATAATTGTTTTTCTTCAGAAATGTCTCTCTTTCTTGTTGTCTTTTAATAGAAACGCAATAAAACGTCTTTCTGTAGATGAAGTGAGGGGACAATCAAAGTGAAATATTGGAGTGGAGGGGTGTAGAGTAAGGGAAAAAGTACAAAAAGGTTTCGGGCACAAAGGCGCATTTTTCAATCCGAAACGAAAAGTTTGGATTCCGTGGATACTTCGTACTTAAATTAATCTTCTCAAAAGAAAAACTAAGTTTTCCGCAGAGCACTTTTTGCCGAACGCGCGGAAAATTCACGCTCGGTAAAATATGATCCGCTTTCGTTTCCGCCAAAACGCAAAGCCGCAAAGGGGTTGAGACTGGACATTTATCACTTAGTACTTATCAACTGGAAAGTGTCCCTTCCATTCGAAAAAACTCGACAAAAAATGATTAAATCGTTTTATACACGATTGTGCCAAATTAAATTAAAATATACTCCAGAGTATTGATAACTTTGGAATATATTTCCATATATACATACATACATAATACGTACTCATAAATAAATCATTATAAATGTATATATGCTATAATACTTTTCTAAAAACAAATATTATATGTAAACAATAACAAGTTTGCATAAAACCACAGTTGTATCTATTTAAGGCAAAACCATTATGCTTCACTAACACATCATATTTTATATGAAATACTTTTCATCTGTTTAATTTTTTATGTGTATATATATGAACAAATACGTAAGAAATCGAATATAGAGCAATTAATCTACATATATATGTATCAATATACACATATAAAAATCAATATTTGTCTGTCACGTATGCGTTCCTATACCATTCAACTGATTGCGATGAAACTTACATGAGTTATTTTGTGTACGCCCGCGATGGTTTTTGTAAAAAAAAACGCCCAAAAACGGGAATAAGTGGCATTGCAACGCAATAATTTCAAATGTTTTCGGTTCTCCACCTGCGTTGTTAGGGTAAAACAAACAAACAATTGAATAATTTCAAATGTGTTCGCCGCCTACGTTTTTCCCAAAAATGGAAACGGGAACGGGAACGGGGGCAGGAATGGAGAGCGGGAACAGGAACGGGGGCGGGAATGGAGAGCGGGAACATGAGCGGGAACGGGAGTGGGAACGGGAGCGGGAATTGCATGCGTTATTGTGGCATTGCAACGAATGCCGGGTTCAGTTAGTTCATAAAAAAATGGTTCATAAATTCATAAAAAATATTTTACGCGCTGCTTTATAATTTTTTTTATATTTAAAATAAACGTGATTATCGTAAAGCTCGATTTAAGTCGTCTGAATTACTTTTTCGATTTGTATGAAGGTGAAATTTTAATATAAAAAAACATATGTATATAGGAAGCAATTCCAACTTTGACTTGCCTTTCAAATCTTTAAAAGTCAATTTATTAAAATGGTAGATCTTTATCTTCCGTTTTAAAAATATCATTTCAAAGATCATTAGGTATCCATTTTCAAATGCAGGTATAAAATGTGAAGATACGTACTTATGTTTACATAAAAAAAATTAAACACATTCAATTTTTATATTTTAATCTAGATTTGAAACCATTAGTAAAATTGAAAAAAAGGATCTCGGCAACTTCAAAAACAAGAAACTCACTGCCACTACATATCGTTGCAAAGAAACGGCCTCACTAAACGCTTTTTATGGTCCAACTAGTACAACAGCGAAACACAGAGGAGCAACACACAAGTTATTTATCGTCATACTTACTTACAATGTAATGGTTAGTGGGAGGGGGTGAGGTGGGGTGGGGGGAGGGGTGTTGTATATACAGGGTGGTCCTTAATGTCGCGCGAAGCAAACACATGCTGTTCGCGGCGAAGTTAGGGCCAAGTTTTGCCGGTGTACCGAGAGAGGTGTGCGCGGTGACCGCGAAATAATTTATAACCAGCGGTTCCAAAACGGTGGTTCTGAGAATTCCCTTAATTTTAGGCACGTCGTAGTACGAGGTGACACCGGGTGGTTTGCGTCATTCGGTTACGCGGCGTGCAATTAATGGGTACTCTAAAAAAATTTACCCGAAACATCACCAGTTAAAATAATTCGTGATATTCCGAGTACTACATATACTTGAATTTTCGTGAAGAAATATACAAGTTTCACTATATACGACCTTGTGCCAATATATGTATTTATTACATTATGCATATTTCATTTATATTTCTTTAAAAGCTTTTTACTGTTCATAAGTATAAAATATGTGAAGACTAAAGAAATTCCAATACCGGACAAACCTTTGATACTACCGGTAGTACCAAAATATAACCATTTCAATTTTATGAAATTGTGTTTTAAATTTCGAAGAAAACGTTGTATCGGCTATTTTGTATAGTTTGGTCAAAAAACGAGTGAATACTCATCTTCCTTTTCGACCTGCTATTCAAAGGAGCCGCTAAGTTTATCATCAATTTCAAATCAAAGATGAAGCATGCTGAAAATATCACACCTGCTATTTCCGGATATACATACATTATTTTTTACTTTCTGTTAAAAATGAGAAACTGATTTTTTCGGAAACCAATTTTTTACTTGAAAATTATTTTAATACATATTTAATATTTAAAAGCTGAAGCCATCCCTTCCACACAAAAATTTTTCACGATAAGAAGCACGCAAAGGCTTATTAACTTTTTTTTAATACTCGCTGAATGGTAATTTGAGCGGGGTAGAAAGTCTGGACACATTATTTTGTTATTAAAAAATAAATAATTAAAGTGATTGATTCAAAAAAATATTGACTGACTGACAGTTGATTAATTAATATTTTATTGGTAATTAATTAAAATTTTATTGGTAATTAATTAATATTTTACTAGTAATTTACTAATTTTACTGCAACAAAAGTGAATTTTGTATAATTTGGCACTAATCAATATTATTACGAACATTCCATATATGTAAATTTAATATTTCCGACTTTTACTTTATCTATATAATATGTACGTAATAAGAATAAGTTTTTTTTTTAATGGAAAAATTTTTCAGAAAAAATTAATAAAACATCATCCATTTTCCATGTTTATCATATTCATAAGAATCGGTTACAGAATCTGAACTTTTTAACAAACTTTTGCTATAAAAACTATATTTTCAAACATTTCTAAGAGTTTTTCATAACAAGTCCGATATATTATTTTAATAACTGAAGCAAATACTCATCCCATAACCCATCTTATTAAAATGATATACATATGCGTCGTTAATCGTACGCTCGAACTCGCTTAACTATTCCAAATACGTAAGGATTCTTTACCGTTGAATGCGCGGTCGAAGAATGGCTTCCTTTACATTTAAATGTTGACTAAAATTTATTTCTAGCGTTTTAACTGTCTTTTAACGTGACTTGATAATCTAAAACTCTGAAGAAACGCTTTTTCTTTCATGTAAACTATGTATATTTAAATAAAGTTTAGATACTGTTTATGATCATATAAATCACTCAAAATCTGATCGCGTTATATACCCAAGATAAATTTCAAGAGTGGATTTCCTTTAAGATTATGGGTAAATCGCACATTTAAGGAGTATATTAATAAGTTTGCCGTCACTTTTGACCCATTTTGTGAAAATCTACGAAAAGTCTTCCGTTCCCCATACGTATAACAACAATAATATAAAGTGACGATATTTCATCTCCTTTGTGTTCCTATTACAATATATCCTATTATTTCGATCTCGGTGTCGTATAAAGCGGACGCTTTGAAAATATCACTTCCATGTTCGACTCGCAAAACTCGAATGCGACATAATAACGACAACACAACAACATATCCATTTATAAGAAATATTCTTTCGGCACGTGACAATTTTACGTTAAACCCCTTACTAGAAACGACAGGAGCTTTCTAAAGCCGCTTAAAATTCGCAACGAGACTCGAAAGCGGATTTCACCCCTTTTTTGTTTGGCTTTTTGAATACTGCTAAGATTACTCTTTCTCTCTTTCGCTCCATCTCTCTCTCTCTCTATATATGTGCACGTTATACCTGTCTCGGGTGATTTTTTCCTTTCAACCCTTTCCTAACTCCACACTTCGGTTAAATTCTTTTTCTTCCTCTCCTCATTCGTCTCGATTCCTGACTCCAGTCCTAAAGTCCACTTTGCGTAACGTAAGACGCTATATCAGAGGCTCTTAACCTTTTTTAGTCCACAAACCTCTTTCAAATATGTAGTGACAAGCTATACTTAAGCTTACTACCCACTTAAAACAGCAATTACCCTTTTATATAAGTTCATATTAAAGATTTTTTCAAGTACTTACATTGTATATGTACATATAGTGTATATAAATAAAAGAATATGCATATTTAGTTCTATTATTATATTTATTACTAAAATGAAGACGTTCATTAAAAAACATTTCATTTTATTACTTGAACTGAAAGAGAGACTTTGTCCTGCGCTTGAGATTCAATCAATTTCAGAAGATTTTCAATTTCAATTTCATAAAAATTAAAGAACATTAAACAAAGTAATTGTGTATCATAAATGGATTAATTTCGGTAGCCAGGACTAGACCTAAATATTTACGAGTGAGGTTGATGTACGGAAATTATGTTTAATATTTTTGGGTGTTCAAATTCGTAATGATTATAACTAAAAAAAATCACTGGGCCTGGTATGGATAACATTTTTTTGCAAATCTAATCACATTAAGCCTAACATAAATGCAAATCTAATCACATTAAACCTAACATAAATGCAAATCTAATCACACAAGATGATTTTTTTTAAATATGACATAATATGAGCCGTTATATTTGAAAATTTTCAGTTCCAAAAACACTATTTCTGTTTGACTTAATTCACAAATTGTTTGTTTTGCGTTATCGCTTATTTTAGTTCGATATGTCCCAGAGTCTTGGAAAAGCAGAATAAACGTAGTACAGGCCACCGGTATTTTTAAATATTGTTAAACGCAAAACATTATATTTAAATTTTTGCGAGATATTTATAGAAACGAAGAAAAGTGTAATTACAACGGTTTAAATACTGAAATATTGTACGTTTCTGTATTTAAAAAAATAAATATGTATTTTATCTAATATAGTAGATATTTACTATGTATGTTTCTATTGTACATATATGATTATATTATTTTGTTAAATTGTAATTTTTTCCAGTCAACTTAAAAATTTACGTCGTGTCGATAAGAATTTCGATACGATAGGACTAACGGTGTTCAAAAAATCCCCAAAATACACAGAAACACACACACATTTTTTTCTAGATCATGAAAACGTGATCAGTAATCGATTCTGAGTTCGAATCAGTCAAAATCTCGAGTTCGAATTTTCGCATGATCACAAAACTTCATCTATTGTTACTACGTACATATGTAGATAAAGTAAAAAAAGTAAAATTGGGGTGCCATTGCTATTGAAAAACTTTTGACCATAAAGAATTTAATAAAGAGTGTGAAATCATAATCAATTAAATATTTACTTCAATCCATTAACCCCCAAATATTTATATATACCTATATATTTCCCACCAGGCTTACATTTAAAACTTTCTCACTCCATTTTTCGCATAACTTACTCCAAATACGTACGTACACTCACACCTGTATTGAGCCGTAAGTATATGACGAAGGAAAAATACCAGTAATTCAGCGTAACGACCGGATCTCGTTTAAGTGAGGGTCGCGAAGTGGGCCGGAGCCTTTATTACGGGAGAAACGATGGCGTTTCGGATCGTTTTAACCCTTTAGTGGCCCGCGGTACGTTTCTCACAACACCAGAGTGCCAACGTAACCTCTTCGGTGCCGGCCTATCTAATGAGCCATTAAACAGGGCGATAACGCACCGGCAACTTCTGCAAACTGCCCGGTCAGATCTGGGACCGCGATAGGACCGCGACCCTCGACTTGACTACACACACTCCACTGACCATTGTTGGACTCGACTGGCCGATCTGATAATTTGCGAATAGTCGCTTTCTTACGCACTATCGGATTGATTCTGTTCACTGACTCAATCTTTGGCACAACTCTGTGTATAGGCAACCCTTTCGCAACTTTGGAAGTATTTTTTTCCTCTCACTTTTGACGGCCATTAGCCATTACTTGGTATAAAACATTTCTGCTTATCTAACAACTAATGTGTGTAGTACAATTTCCTTACAATTTGTTTATACATACATACATAGTTTGATCCACACACGAACCTTTTCTATTCATAAACTAGTGTTGTACCGGTTGATATTTCAACGGGTGGTTTCGGAAAGGAATTGATATATGAATTAAAATATAGTCATATATACATAGGTTCACGCAAAAAGCGCGCTTATTGTACGCTCGCCGATCCAGCCCATTTGCCAACGTCCAAATGTTAATTGATTGTGTGTATGTCTTTATGGATGTACATATATGTTTGTACGCTTGCACATATGCGTCGGTGCATATGACGTTGACGTCACCCGTTTCAACTCAGGCGCTCAATATCAGGAGCACATGTCAAGTACTCGGAAACAGCTCCCCAGGTACTCACTTTCCCACTTTCCCACGAATAATCACGAATACCACTATGTATAACGTATACTCCTGGTAGAAACATTTTTTTTAATCTTCATACATGTACATATGTAGTTACACCCAATTCATTAAACTCAAATTTTGTGAGAAATTTGACAGAATTGCCAATTTTTTGGAACCGTCACCAATTAAATCAGATAATTTGACAAACTCTGAAAGGAAAAAATCGACCGTGGAGTCACATATCCAAGGTTTGGCCAGCAACAAATTCAGGGATTGAATCCGTGACCACACAAACGTCAGCATTATCCACTAACCACTGATCTATGTTACTGATTAATAAATTCAAAAAGGAGGTTTGTAAAAATTAAGCGTACAACAACAATAAGAAATCCTAAACGAGGACGCACGTAATTCTCTTTTGTGCCTAAGGATATAATCAACGTTTCATGATATAATGTGTTCACAAAATATTGTAGGTGTTATTATGCAATATTTACGATTATACGTAACACCTCGAATATGACTCAGCTTGCGATGTAATCCCTGCTGCATCTGATACCTGAAATATGAACAGGTGCATTAGTTGACGATGCAAAACACTACAAAAGGGTGATGGGGTAAAAAGGGGGTTAAAATTACCGTGCTGTTTTACGAGACAGCTCTTAAATACATATACATATTACAAGTCCATAAATAATTTTCTTGGCGTTGCGTGCATTAAAATGACAATATTGTGTGTAAGCTTTTAAGATACGAACATAAGTGTATATTTACTTATGTACATATATCAGAATAAGGTTTAAGTGTTGACGTTAAATATTATAAATAAAAAAACTCTGAATTTCAGATAATTTTTTTGTCGTTTGTTTTGAATGCTATTCTGATTTTGTTTAATATTACTGAGAAACTTAAATAATGTTCCGAACACGTTGAATTATTTATAACCTTCCCTAAATTTTCAATGAAGTAATTTTAAATTATATTTTATATTTTATGATACATATACTCATTGAAAACCTATGAAAATATTTTATTATATTCACGTTTTAAAATAACCTTATTTATTAGGTTTTTAGACAAAAACATACGAGAGCTTTAAAAAATTCCTTCTTATTTAAGCTGCATATGTAAATACGAATTAATATAATTGCCCCCCCCACACGTTATATTATTGATGACGTTTAACGTACATACATTTTAATATAATAAATATATTATTAATTATGTTTGGGAAACTGTTTCCAAGATAAATTGAGATGATATGTACATATATGTATTTGTATGTACCAATGGTGTGTCAAAACTTTTAAAACAGGGGACTAGGTACGGACAAAAAAAATATGTAAAACATATTTTTCAATTTTTTAATTAAAATAATATGTCCTGATGTGATGAACACAATTTTTAATTTTTATACCAACAGAAATATTTTGAGAAGCCTACATATGTACATATATTAACAACATTTTATTTGTCTTCAAAACTAAATCTTCTGAATGATTTATCTAACAATCAATTGAGAATGGAACATTCCAAGGCCTCGTTATTTGTTTCTACACGTATTCATAATGATAATTCCAGAAATCCTTGAAGAGACGAATAAAAAAAAAAATGGTTTGTCTTCGACGACACACCTCCATATACAAAACAATTCACCAGTACCGCGAAGGGAACATAATTGAAATGTTGAGTCCGTGCATGCGAACGACGTGGTGGACCATCCAATAAAAATCCACTACCACTACCACTGCCTCAGGTAGGACCGATTCCTGTTTCCGAACTTCACTAATGCAAGTGAACAATATCAATATGGACAACGATTTAAATATATTGAATTGAATTGTTGATATTTTTAAACTTTATAAGGTACCTACAAACATATATTTACATATTTAATGACAACATTATCATTAGGGGGTTAAAGATTTTTATTAATTAATCAATCGCGTAAAAGCTTAATTGATTAAGATCTATGAAGTGTAGCACACATCTATGTATATGTTTTATATTTATATATCTAATAATTTGGGTTCGAAATATCGAGAAAGCCTACAACATTTCAATAAAAATGCCTTAATGAGGGACTGACAACTTACATACAACATTCTTATGGAAGTACATATTATACATATATACATACATATGTACGTCTACGTAGAAACATTAGTAACGTAATTTAATAAATGTATTTCTTTCAAACCTGATACCTTCAAAGAGTCCCAGTATTTTCCAGAATCCTAGCTAGACGTCCGATAACCCATTAGATGCTGGGTTTATTTTTAAGCAACACTGATGAATGGCCACTGCTGTTTACCGACGCCAGGTTAATCCTGAGCATTATGAACGACGTCCTCGTAATCCTGCACTCTATCTTGCCGACGGCACGCGTCTTTCGCCAGCCGCCGTTTAATCAAAGGATCAAATAAAATGCGCCAAACCAACTCCCATCTCATCTCAACTCCTAAAACGAACGCCCGTTACATCAGAAATCCCCAATCTTTTTCTAATAATGACACAACGGAAATATAATAGAACCCATGAAAAGTAAGAACAAACCGATGTCAACAATGAAAGCGTATCCACATACGTCACAGCAACAATGCGCATGCGCGGTCTGTCAACTGACAGTTATTAAGCCGATTTTAACTTTTTGCTACAGCAAAAAGTTAAAATCGTACAAATACGTACTCCAGGCCACTTATAAATAAATAAATGTAACATACAACAATAACGCTGCTGTTCTCAATTCCGCGAGAAATTATATTTTTAAACAATTTCTTTTTATACCAAAGGGTACAATTAACATTTCATGAAGAAACTTTGGCGACCTGGATGCTTTAAAGCAACCCACAAAAAATGGTTCACTATTGGCAATTACTATTTTCAACCTTATTTTGCTCTCTAGCTTTGTAGGACAATAGTGAACCAGTTTTTGTAGGTTAAAGCATCCTTGCCGCCTAAGTCTGTTCATAAATTCCGTAAATATCCAGTTATATAGCTGGATTGTTAAGTAAACGTTAACCACCAAGAGGGTCCCGGGTTTAACCTCGATTTAAAATAATTTATTCGGAG
The DNA here is from genome assembly GCF_051622035.1 of Arctopsyche grandis. Classification (NCBI taxonomy): domain Eukaryota; kingdom Metazoa; phylum Arthropoda; class Insecta; order Trichoptera; family Hydropsychidae; genus Arctopsyche; species Arctopsyche grandis. The sequence goes on from NC_135364.1 coordinate 14,804,924, forward strand.
TATTTCTGCAGTGCTGCTGGTCAGACTTGAATATTTGTGATTTAAGGTCGATCGTTTCTTATCAGAGTTAACCAATTTATTTTAATTCATTTTTGAAATGGTTCCTCACCTAATTGGCCACTTACCGCGCCTATTTACCTCCACTATTTGAACATAGTTTCAAATATTTGTGTATAAGTTTATTTATGGGGGCTTTGGGGCACCTGCGATGGCAACATGATGAAATATATAAAATATGTCTTATCATATTATTTAAATGTATGTAATAAACAAAATTTTTGTGAGTTATATTTTTATTCATAAAGCCAATGACTACAAGATGAAAAATATAAATCTTTGTTAAACTTTGTAAGTGCATTCGTATGTACATACATACATACATACATACATACATATATAAAGGTTCAAAATAAAGAATGTCAAAATCTGGAAATCCTATTCGGAACGTGAAATCATGAAGCGTAAATTGACAAGGTCCCAGTACGCCAAACCCCGTTCCTAATAAATACGCCATCATAAAGCGTGTTTTAATCGTGCTTCTAATGGGCTTTTACAGTTTTAATTTTCTTGGTTTTGAACTTTTAGTACAGGAAACGAATTTACTTCGACCCCGTTGATTTTTTTTATTTATTTAAGAAGGCCGTTGGTTATTTTTAGTTTTCACTGTTTGATTTGAATCCCACCGATTGAGAATTTCTGGCCAACATATGTATGTATGTAATAGGCACGAGTACACAAGATCGTCGGATCGGTCGGCAATCCACCCCAGCCGACTAATCTGACGGATACACTGAGCCGGGGATCTCAACGTCCCGCAGTACACATTTATTTAATCGGTTCCTTCGAATCGATAACATACACGCATGTACATGTATATATATACATATTATATGTATGTGTATAATAGTAAGCATCCCGCAAAGTGCCGCTAATCTCATCATCTCTCCGCGAAGCTTTCGACAACATAAGCGCTCGGAAATATTGTGTTGTGTTCTTTCATTTTCGCTACATTATTAATGTTTTCCCCTTCGACTGTTTTCCTCTTTTTTCCCTCTTTATTTTCCCTTTTCTCGTTATCCGTAGCGTACAATCGTCCGCTTCCGGGATCCTTTGTTGCATGTCCGTTCTGTTATCTCATTATTATTATTTACAAATATCGATACGATCTTATTTACAGCATGTCTGTTCGCTGCTAGGGTGTATTTTTGTTAAGTTTCAGCCTGAAAACGGTGTATATTTAATGGCTTACAATAGACTTTAAATAAAAAAATAACTACACTGCTCTCATGTAATTTTATTCCTTTAAATTATTAAAGGATAACTTTTTTATATGCTATTTTTTATATGAGTATTCCTTTATGATTTTTAGATTAGATTTGCAAATACTTAAATCACATTTTCATAGTCATCTATCTACATAATATATCTACATTGTTATTTTTAATAATATTAGAAAAGGTTAATTTGTCTTAACCCAACATGGTTTTTAAAACATATTAATTGCTTTAATCATTTTGAAAATAATAATTATATTATTTTTTATTCCAGACTATATGAATGACAGTTCTATCCTAATCGTTCACATACAAATAAATACATAGATAACACAAAAATTTAATACATAATATAATTATAGTTAGATAAATAATTTTTGGTCATCGGTAAGGCATTTTCATCCATCGTATGTACATAATATATGTACATATTTATGTTACCGTCAAAGTGTATTTCAAGTTTTAATATACATATTTGATCTAGCGTTTTAGATAACTCATATTGCAGTTTCACTGATGCTCGCCAGTAATCATATGTATATTAATTTTGACAGTTCAGATTTTTTTACAAAATGCTTAAAGATTCAACAATTCGTATACACAACTTACTATTACAAACTATGGAAAGACTTTCATTTTACGAAAACAATTTATTCAAAAGAAAAATGTGACTTTCCGACACAAATCACTATTCAAGTGATGTTTTAATGAAAAAAACTTTTAATAAAAATACACCATAATCAGGTTGCATTGATAGCTTAGGTTCTGTGAATCATATTCAAAAAATGGACGAAAAATACGGAATATATATGTATATGGACTGATTTTGACCAGACAGATTGTAAAAATCCAATGTATCATGCGAAATAACTATGTACGTGGGATAGATGAAATAGATAGTGGGGTACGTGGCATAGATAGATGTATTTAAACTAGTCGAAATATATTACAACTGGTAATTCACTTTGACTGTAACATGTACATACACATACATAAATATCAGAATTAAATAATGAGAAATAAACATTTGAAATATATTAAAATTAATCCTCATTTGATATTCGATTGCAAAACCATATTTGTATGTAAAAATACTTCACATGATATCCATAATGTATAATGTAATATAATATATCTACATACATATACATATGTATGTATGTATGTTTATAAAAAACTACTTTATATAATATGTACATACGACCTATATAATTTTTTTTGAAAAATCATAATATTTTATTCAAATGTTATTTTTTATTCAGCGCAATTCATTTTTTTTTCTAGTGTAAATTTTCCGCTTGCGCCATTGTGCGGTGAGTTAGCTTGAACCATTCCGTTTTTCTAGAAAAATTCTATTCAAATCCACCTTTGGTAACCATATTAATTTAACCCACTTTTATTTTAACCCAATAATTGAAATCAGTGTGAAAGAGTACGTAGTGGCGAACGTTACACTGTTCATAACGGCGAAATTGGAAAATTTTCGTTAAATTTGATTAGCGAGCAAAGTCAGTCGTTCGGTCGCAAGTTTTTCGCTCTTTTGTCCTCACTGAATGGAAATCGTCCACAAAAGGATGACACAATGGATGTCCAGATCCAAACGGTAAATATCCCCCGGTTTCGTCTCTACCTTTGCCAATACAGCCTTAGAATACGGAATATATACCAAACTAAAGGAGACTCTCTCTCTCTCCATCTGTTGACTTAACTTTTCTGTTTGTATTGCCAATAAATATATACAACCTTATTCTTTCGCGAGACGATGGAGACGCGACTTTCGCGTTGAAAAACTCGACTTCCGTTCGTCTCTTCAATATATTTGCTCCAGCCGGATGTTTGCGTTTGTCTTCTGCTAACAAACATAATTCGAAGCCTAATACTGGAGAAAAATTAATTAATAAATCTGTCGCAGCACGAACAATATAGATATAGCGCAACGCTTGCCTTTTAAACGCTGAAAGGTCGCAAAATTAATAATGCAAAATCCAATAACGGTACCATTGACGAAACGTAAACGCTACATTTAAAAGATAAACACCAATCTTTAATCGAAATCTCAAAATTGTATTAAACGTGCAATGTGCAAGTTTTCTGAATTCATTAATTCTTAATCGTCAACTTATCTGTGAAAAAGTATATTCCTGCGAAATTGTTTTTATTCAAATTTGATAAACTATAAACTAGAAAGTTTCAAGGAAAATTTTTCATTAATACGACGTCTCAAATTAAATAGAATTTTATTATAAATGAAATTCCGTTGACTTCTTTTCAAATTTTCGTTTTAATTAATTAAGCGCTCGTAGAGTTTAATTTCGCCCCTAATTAAGATTACGTTCATATATTCTTCTATGTATTGTGTAATTTCACAAGTTTTACTTTTGACATGGTAAGCGCTCTCACATATTATAAGCCGCAAGTTTCTCAAATTATTAAACGACATATTTGAGCTATATACATACATACATACGTATGTAAACGTACAAAATCAAACAGTATTATTTTTTTCTTTTGCAAATATCTTCACGATATATATTTTATTTACACGTGTAATCGCCTTATACATGCTAGAAAGCGTCAGTGAACGAACGGGCAACCTTTTCTGAAATTCATTACTGTACTTTCGCTAGATATCTCTCTAAACATGTTTACTCTTTCTAAATTGCGTTCAACCGAATAAATGTACATATATATGTACATACATATACATACATAGTACATCAATCTGACTAATTTAATCACAAATACGTATAACTACTATAGCGAATATGAAATCGGCCCGTCCGACCATATAATAACACGTTGCTAAAGGCGAATAATAAACAACAACCTGAAATTATTTATATTTTAATAATATTATCTATTTTATACCTTTCTGAGATAATAAATAATCCATCGATACACATAAATTTGATAGAGTGATATTAAAATGAAACCTAAAATATTTAATTATAGACTTTTAATTTATCTCTTTTTTTCATGAAACGTGGGCACTAAAAATATTATTGCTCATATATTCTGTAAAATTATAAGTTAATAACTTAAATTACAAATAATTATTTTTTTAATTCCAAAATAAATTTATGATAACTTCATATTAAAACACAAGTAAGTATGTATGTTATAAAAAAATGGTTTATTTTTTTAAATATTTTTCCATTGCGGGTTTTACCCTTAGTGACACCAATTTATTAAACTTGTACATATGTATGTATATACATTTATAGATTTTAAATATTGTGATAAATAGTAGGTAGGATGGTTTAGGCAATTTAATGAGGAATAGTTTCAACAATGAAATCATATGAAATGAAACCACAGCACGGACAAGTGGTTAGCATGTCAGTGTAGTTACTAGTTAGAGTCACACTGGTTGCTGTTGGCCAGACCTTGGTTTGTGTTGGTCGTTTCCTATCAGAGTTTTCCAATTTTTCTGATTTTCATTGAAACGATTCCTGGAAAATTGACTTTCCCTCCCCATTTAACTCGCAAAATCTTGTTATATCTCAAGGTTCCCCGATTTTTTCTCCATAGATGTCTCTGTGGATGATTATTGTATAAAACAATTCGTATTGTTGTATAAATATTTGTTGGTCGTATTGTAAATGATGTTTGCAATGCACTTTGCTATGTTTTACCATAGATGTCATGTATCATTTCGAATTATATAATAATTTGTATTAATATATAATTTGGTGTGTTTCTTGATTTGTATAGTACACTCGTCGCATTGGAGCGATCTGTAATGACGAGTGTACATAGAATAATAAAAATGATTGACTAATAAAAAATAAAAAATATATATGTATATAAATTGGGAAACTCTCATTGAAAACTATCGATTTGGAGTCAGCACTGCACAAATACTCGGAATAAATTCTCTACAATCGAGGTTAGCCCAGGGCTTGCATCCTGGAACCTCTCTGTTGAGTTAACATTAACTCAATTGAGTACTATAAACAGTTCTCGAGAAGAAAGATTTGGAGAGTAAAAACAGTGTTAACTTGAATATAGTGGTAAATTTGAATAGAAAAAAAGTTTCAGAAATAATATTCAGAAGAAATTGACGTTGAATGATAGTATACGAGTATATTTATTTTTTGAATTTAGCTTTCAGAAGCGCAATAATGTTTTTGGTCCTGTGAAGGTATTTTACCTACATTAGAGCAGGTAGGCTTCGAATTAAACGAGCTCGATTCCACTTGGAATTCGCGCGTAAATACCCTGTTTTTTTTCCTTCTTTCAACTCATACCGACGTACTTCTTTTGGACCTTCAACCTTTTAGGAGGATCGTCGTAAAACTGAATGTTTTTTCGCGCCTTTTTTTCCCACTTTTTTTGAAATCTATCTTCAGTTTTCGATTCCGTTTTACGACGTGCGCGCTGATTGCATTTCCATTCCGGCACGTCCGAAGCGCGGCCGTTAGCCAAATTAAGATTGAAAACAGTCCTTCCGAGGTCCACGTGCGAAGCCGACCCTTAGCTCTCGGGGTACATATTTCAGTAATTGAGTCTGGTCGGTAGGTTTCCCCATATTTCACCGGAGTCACGTTTCAAACTAATTGAACGCCGGCTCGCAGAGAACGTATAAAGTTCAGATTGTGATCGTTGACCAGCCCCTTCTCTTGCTCGGATTTCGAACGTCTTCCCTGCTATTTCAATTATTGCCGGTTTATCGGCATTCGCTGTTTGTGCTCGTGTTTGTGTGTACATGTTGTATGTATACATATGAAGGTGTGTGCAAAGATTGGCCATTTTTAGTTGACTTGGTGTGTTTGATGTTTCGACTCAAGTTCACATTGTTTTTGCGAATTGTTGGTTGTGATATTTGCTCTTTTAGTTTTGTACATACATATATGCGTACATACATGTAATAGGTTGAAATCGGTTCGATTGGCTAATTTTTTTTTAAATTACACTTGCAATTTAACATACATACATACATACATACATATTTATATATGTATATAGTGTGTATAATATGTACATTTCAAATATTTTATGATTTTTTTAGTATTTAATTAGCTGTGAGATTAGTCATTGTTTAGTAACGAAATCTGAGTGCTCAAAATTCGAGTACACATTTATAATTAATTACTTTCTTGTTATGCAAATAACCGGATTAATAATTAATAAAATTAACCGGATTAATTCAATTAAAATAAATCTAGTGATTTTGATTTTAGTTTAGTTTTTCACATTAGTGGTTGAACTATCTGTATTATTAATTTAAAATGGTCTTTAAATTTTATGAAGTCTTTAAAATTTAAAGTTTAAAAATTGTGATATCGTTGTATTTTTAGAACCCACACACGTTCCAGGATCTCTGCTTTATGCTTATTTAAATCAATACGAATGTACGAATATTAATTTAAATAAAAATGTGCTTTTTTTAAGGACATCTAAAGAATTCTAGACTGGGTACTTTAAAATTTAAGTGCTATCTTCTTAGAGTCTATGCGCTTTCTTTTCAACGATCATTATTAAACGGTGTCTTTTGTGCTTGTTTTTTTTTTTTGGTTATTATTTTGTATAAGCCTCTTTGGTGATGCTTTCTTTTGTCTGGTCGTATACGTATGTATTTACATAAATATAATAATAACTAATACATCTTGCATGTGGTCCCGTGGGCGTTTCGACGGTAGGACTGGGTCGACAAAAGGCCACAGTTGACGACGACGAAATGCCACCGAAACAACCCCCCATTAAGGGTTCTAAGGGCGTCTGTTGTCTTCGTCGGGGGTAGACTCGGGCTCGTCATTAGTGCCGTGACAGATGCGAGGACCCGAATGTGCGACATTTCGGACCCCGAACGCGTGACGGGAAATTATTCGACGGGAAAATTCGCTTTTCTCCACCGGAAGTCGCTGAGGCTCGTAAAATCCGCGACGTTTTGTCCTCGAGCCATCTGCGGAAACTCGAACCGAACGCACTTTACATAAAAATATTTTACTGTGTGTACCCACCAATTTGCGTGAACGAGATTCGGACGCTTCCAATTCGTGGACTTGACTTTGGAACTGGAGGTGCTATAGTTTAAATTGCACTTTATTTGTACTTTGAAAACTTACATATTATGTTGCAGACTATTTAAATAAGTTCACATTTTATACTATTCAAATGAATGTATGTACATATATGATATTAAATCATTCGAATAATTTGTGCATAACGATATGTATGAATTTTTACCAATTTATTACATTGTTATAATAAATTTTGAAATTATATCCAAATAATGATGAAAAGTGAGGTCGCTAATTTGTTTGTAACCGTTTTAACGATGAAATTAAATAAAGTGACAAATTCTGATATTATACGTTAACAACGAGCTACATACATATGTATGTATGTATGTATGTTTCTGGTTATATAACAAATACATAAATATACCTTGCCCAAAAATATTGTAACATTTTCATTGAATAATTCGCAGTTGGAACATTTTTTATTGTGATATAATTATTTTAAATAATTCAGTTATTGATTTAATATGGATGCAGTGTGTTGAAATGTCTGTAAAGTTAGACTTAATGTTTTGTATAAATTTTTGACATGTAATTGTTAGCACCAATAACTATAAATTATCACTTAATAAAAAATCATTGTAAAATCAAGTGTAAAATTGGTCAAATATTTATAAAGATACTTATGTTGTATATTTTTTATTCTTCCCAATTGAGCCCATTCTATCATAAATACGTCAGTAAATCGCTATAAAAATAAGTAAAGCCCCTTACATATTTTTTTATTCTATTTTTTTCGTTACTAAGATACACATAGACCGACAGTGGGTTAGTGCGAGTTCCCTAGGGTTTTCGGATAAGGAATTTCAAACGAATTCTCCGAGGAGTTGAATGAAAGCCTGCTCTTTTCAATATTGAATTTTTCAAACGTAATACGCTCCATTGTACGACGTCAAATTTAACGTAAGAAAAATGCGATAACATATGAAAAAGAAAGTATACATATGTCAAAATTTCAAAAAGTTGACCTTCGATGAACGATATTTCATTGGGAAAGAATTACTTTTTTTTTTCATTTTACTCTGCGTCGCGACGTCGCGTTGTCTACAACTGAGATTGAAACTCCGATGGAATTTTTGTGCTTAGTCTCTCTGAAGACTTTTCAGTAATGTCGTTACTTTGGATCTCTCGATTCGAACTTAAATGGGGATCCTTTTGAGAGTTTCATAAGAATTTTTCACTATAAAATCGTTCGTACAATCTAAGCCCAATTTTGTTTTCGACTTTCAAACGTAACGCGAATGTCATATTGATGGCTGTAAGTGCAAGTTGAATATCCCCGGAGATAAATACTTCATTTTCCTTTTGTATCCACTGCTCCTTTTAGATATTCAATCTTGAATAAATAAAGACGCTGCTCGTTTATCTCTCTCGTACGCATACATTCAATATTTGTAGGTGGAAAGAATAGTTGAAATAGGGCATCTCGCCAAAATGTCACATTAGGTCGAAATTCGCATACCATCTATCTATAAAAGCTAAGCAATCTAGTCTAGTGGGGTTTGAAATGGAGAGACGGTGTGTGGGGGGGGGGGGACTTTGTCATTTTCCGCAGCATCCGCATCCGCATCGCGGCCGGAAATAGCGAAGCTCGCTCGCGTCGCTGAAAACAAACCGGTAAAGTGGTTCTCGACCAATTTCATAATAACTTTGTTGTATTATCCATTAACGTCACGCGTTCTTATTGTATCATCATCTCCTTTACACTGCTATCCACCTTTGTGGAAACTGCGAAATGGAGAACCACTTTGCAATTTTCCTACATGTATGCAATAAACAAACGAATGAAAACGAACTTACTGTTCAGACACTTGGTTGAACTAACATGTGCTGTGTACATACTTAGATATAAATTATTCCTATATTTTTTAATAATATAATTAAATACCAGGCATACAATGGTTTTACGATTTGCGTGTAATACTAAAATGTTCACAGAAAACATATATTTAGTGTGTGACAAATGATTTTTATCATAGTAAATTTACATACGAGTATATACAACTGGCGAAATTTTCGTAATACTAAATATACATACATACATATAACTAGGGCTGTGGTGTTGGAATCATTAAACATTCGAGCTACCCCTGCGCTGATTTCACGCTTAAATCACATTTATATTTTTATTTAATAGTGTTTACGAATACTGAATTACTTATTATGAATGACTCACCACCACCCAATGTTTGCAAATAAAAAAAACGGATGTATTTTTCTTATATTTAAATAAAAATGAGGAATGTCTTATATTTAACAAATCCGTTCTACCAAATTTGTAGAGTTTATTACTTTCGTGTATTAATTTATTTATTAAAAACGGAAACATACAATATAATAATATTTTTTCAAAAAATTGACAACTAAAAAAATTTCTATATATTTATTTCTTGATTTATTGATCCATTATATATTAGCCCCGACTGTGCCACTACAGGTTATCATACGACACATATAATCAAACTTTTGTACATAAGTACCAAATATTATCATTACACATAATGATTATACCCTAAATATAAGTTGAAAATATTGTGCGACAACCTTTGCCACTCGACTCTTCCACTGCGGAAGCCACTAAAGCAGCTCCGTCATATAGCCAGCCAGCAGTATGGCTTAATGGTAGCGTGTTTGTTTAGCTCCAAGTGATCAGTAGGTTCAATCCGCTATACTGCTGGTTAGATTTGGGGGTATGTGTGACTCCAAATTCGATCGTTTCTTATCAGAGTTCGCCAATTTTATCTGATCATTGAAACGGTTCCTCAAAATTGACAAAAATCATCCTTCCTGTTTTCACAAAGCTTCTGTATTTATTGTATTGTGTACAATTTGTAAAAATTATGTATAAAATCTAAATCCATAGATGTCTCAATGGATTAATTCTTTAAATTAATTAATTAATTGTTATTTCATGTTCTTCATCTTCTGGAAATACAGTGATTTGTGTAATAATAAAATGCTGCATTGTTTGTAATTAATTATCCAGGAAGGCGCATTAGGGTCTTCCTGTCAAGCCTTCCTGGATCTATAAAAATAAAATATGCAGATGTTCTTCTTCCCAATTCATTGAGCAAAACTAAAAAGTTTTTTGCGGTGCCCCTCAATATTGCTACTGTTTCACTCAATTCAACCAGAAAGATCGACTGTCCCGACATTACATCGTCATCATCATGGTCCAGTCTTGCAAATAATTGTTTATTATTCATACATACATAGATACAAATATTTATAGAAAAAAAGTTTTATTAAAATTATTTGCTCACCATTTTATATTAGTGCTCCAGAGTTATTCTTACATGCTATTTCTTACAAAACTTATGATTTTTTTTTAATTGTTGCAGAACCATGCGAGAAAACTTTCTGCAGATGGGGCGCAACCTGCGTGTCCTTGGGCGATGGAAGGACTCATTGCCAGTGTCCAGCCAGGTGTCCTACGACCCAAGATCCAGTCTGCTCCACAGACGGACGCACATACAGCAACCACTGTCTGCTCAGAAAAGAGTCCTGCGAGAAGAGGTTGAACACGCGAGTTCGTCACACCGGAGAGTGCGGTGAGTGGGTTAAAAGTTGGAGATAAACACAAATGGCCAAACCGAGCGATAATTTAAATTTTCAACTGGCACTCGGTTTCGAAGCATGTCGGGGACCTGCGGTCGACGCGCGCTCTAGAACAAAACCGAATTATCATAACAGATTCGGTCTTGGCGGAATGTTTGCTCGGTTCGCCGAGTTAAATTAATTTCCATTATCAAGCACGGTATCCAAATGTTGCCGAGCCCTTCTCTTTCTCTCTCTCTCTCTCTGTCTCTCTCTGTCTCTCTCGTCTAAGCAACTTGCTCAGCCGCCGCCGCAGCTTATTCTCAAACTGACTCAAAGTTAAACCGCACGTGTAAACTAAACAATGCCCAATGCATATTGTAATATGAACTGTTGTAGTATAATGGTAGATCAACTCCAATAACCCGATATCATGCATAGACGTTCAGTATTTTTTTTTTATGCAAAAGTACTAGTAAGTCCAAACAGGCAAACCCCAATGCGCCTTCCTGGTCAATCATAAACATTGATAAACAATTCATATATCAATTTCACAGAGCATCATAAAGAAATCTATGGATAAATATGACAAGCATTTTTGAATTTTTGCAGCATTTTTTAAATCAGTAAATTCTGAATTTTGAATTTTGCGATAAAATAATATAAGGTTGCCAATTTGTTGGAACTGTTTCAATGATATCAGATAAATAGGAAACGATGGACCTGGAGTTAAATATACAAGGTCTGGCCAGCAGTACTAGACCTGAGATTAAACCGGTGACCGCTCAGTTGAAATCATTACATGCTACTCGATCTATGCTGCTGGTTGAGATATGATATGGTATGACGTTATCAAGACGTTTCGGCTACATATGATGTATATATGTTTATATTCCAATCTGAACGAGTGAATGTATATGTATGTTACAGTCTAAGTGTTCAATCCGGTTCATTCATGAACATGCTAGTTTGTTCATACTCGTTTTCATACACAGTCAAAAGCTAACTTCAAATAACTTTTGAACTGTTAAAATCTTTGAAATTATAAAGCGCTAAGTACTTGACATAATGGGAAATCTTATGGAAGCAGCATTTCAACGTTGTTATAATTCCCATTTCAATAAATATTACAATACATAAGAAACGCATATAAATATTACAACACATAAGATACGCATATAAATATTACAACACATAAGAAACGCATATAAATATTACAACACATAAGAAACGCTGAAAATATCAACATTAATCGCAAGAATTTTGTAAAACTCAACTGCCTTAGATAGAGGCGAGTTCATGAAGATGTTGCATGGCTCTTCCAGGTAGAAACAGAGTACCGGAGCGAAAATCTCTAGTGTACACGAACTCAAGTGCCTGTCAAGGTCCACGCATCTTCTACAGGCCAAAGAATCAAAACCCAATAATCCCAACAAAAAATATAAAAGAAACATATAGAAGAAATAAAGAGACGTTTGAAATTAGGATGGAATGCATTTTAACGAATGAATGCGGTTTTAAAATCAAAAATGCCACTTTGCCTATGCAAAACACATATATATTCGATATGTGTGTTTTGCCAGTGATGACGTATGGATGTGAAACTTGGACATTAAACTCCAAGTTGCTACACAAAGTCCAATGCACTCAAAGAAGTATGGAACGTTGCATGCTTGGCATAACGAGGAAATACAGGAAACGGAATATGGGGGTAAGAAGTTTGACTAGGGAAGTGGATAAAGTGGATAGAGTGAAGAGATTGGCAATGGGTGGGTCACGTGGCTAGAAGAATGGACGTAAGGTAGACAAAAGAAGTGCTAGAATAGTACCTAAGAGAATGCAAAAGGTTAAAAGGAAAACCGCAAATAAGATGGGTAGACGAAATTAGAAAAATGTGTGGGGTGAGATGAATGATAGTTGCGCAAAACAGAGATGACTGGAAGCATGTTGGAGAGGCTTTCATCCAGCAGTGGACGGCGAGTGTCTGTGAATAATGATGATATATAAATTATGTAAATAAAACCGATATTTATTTTATGTAATACTACTTCAATACCCGAGATATTCGAAAATCGTACAGGAATAAAATTTACTATTCGAATTTATTGAAATTTTAATAATTCTTTCAGTTTGTAACAAAATTATCTACGAATTTTCCACACCAATAAAATGACAACTGTGTTCATTTTGGTTTAATTTAATTGATTTATATTTGACAGCACAGTTATTATTTAATCGCTAGTAGGGAATTAATTAATGTAAGCGGTATTGTTATTATTATTTATCACGAAATATTGAAATTTTGCAATTAAATTATTTATAACTTCGTCCAAATGTTTATGTACATAAATCTTGTGTATTGTATTAAAATTAATATGCATTGTTTTCATTAGGTACGCTAAATTCAGCATTTTACGAGAATATATGTATATATGTATATATGTACATACATATATATCTATGTACATATACAATTTTTTCAATCAAAATAAATTAAAACATCGTTTCCCATTAATACAACAATGAACCGTTAACGTACGGCATAAACACAAACAATACGAAATTAATTTCACGCAAATTTTAATACATATTAATTATATTATTAATAATAGATATCCGGAATTCGTTCAATTTTCAAAATTTATTAATTAAACGTTATCGTATACAATTAGGTGGATATAAAAATAACACCATGCTTTTTTAACATAAAAATAATGATTTTTTTCTTATTTCTCTTAAAAACATTGCCAAATTTTAAATAAATGTATACATATAGTATAGAAATGCCGAAGTTGCCAATATGACAGAAATAAAGATATTCGAATGAAAAAAAAATCGCCGAGGGAATTTCCACGATTTTCATACGTCAAGTCAAGAGTGTCGACTAAATCGAACACGAGTAGGTAGGTACATAGGTGGGTGAAAGGAAAAATTCTAAATTTATCGATCGGAGTCATCTACGTTTGAACGTAGCCGATTTAGTAGACCGGAGAGGGTTCTGGAAAAGAGGTGTAGGGAGCGAGTAAAAGTCATTGTGTAAGACACGGTGCAAAATCGGCTCAAACATAATTCAGATCAGAGATACTTGATATCCTCTCTAGGTGGAATAGATACAACGTACTCGAACGCCCGGTACCGGGTACCGTAGAAAACTAGGTGGGCGGGGTAGGGGGTGTACATATTCGAGGGGGTTTTTGGGTGGTTGGGTCGTGTCTCGTTCAGAGTTAACCCTACGGCGAGTCTAGGAGACCCGTCGAGAGCACTTGCAACCCCTTTTTGATGGGACAGTGGCCCTCTCGGGCACATTCGAGCATCCTGCTCGCTGTGACCCCGACGACGAAGGCTTAACAGCATCCCGCTTCAGAGCAATTAATGCAGTTTCGTATTTCGAAAGATGCTTGTTGCTAGTTATAGGTGAACGCTGTCTAAAGAGGGACTTCTTATATGTATGTACATATGTATATGTACATAGTTTGAATGGGCTGGAATTCTTTTTAACCATCGATAATTATGAAACATGTGTAATATACATATGCATACATATATCTGTATATAAATTTGTATATTAGTATTATCTACTAATTGAAAATACACTGTCACTAAATTTGGATATAATTATTTGTTAACTTGATATCAGTCCGGTGTATTGCGTCAAAGCACTTAGATTATTTGGCAATGTATGTACATACATATGTAGAAATTTGACTCACAGCCTCTTCAATCCACCGATCGTCTTTTGTATATTTTGCTTTTTATTTTTGCCTATCGTTTATTTGATGTTTCATGCTCTCTTTTACAAGGGTGCTATTTTCTATATCCATCTCTTTTAAATAGAGTGACAATACATTCCGTTTTGGCCGAGACAGTTCCGTTTTTAACGAGCTTTGCGTTCATCCCGTCGTTTTCATAAAATTGTTTGATTTTTCCCGTTTTGTCGGTCCACAAAACGCACACAAGATTTTTTTTTAATTTTAATGCACTCAAGATTTTTTCTAATTTTTTGATATTGTTTTTATTTTCATCATCCTCCCTTATTTTTCCAAATCAATTTGTTTCAATATAATCATCATAATTATTTTTAAATTACTGTAAAATACAATATATTACATATATTATTTTTATTTTATCTTATTTAATTTTCTTCTTTTAAAGAATTGTATGATTTGGAAAAAAATATATTACTTAACAAAAGAAGAAATGAAAATGAAAGAAATAAAAATTCCGAATTGCACTTAATTTTTGATATTAAAAGAAACCTTTTAGAAAGAGTATCTTTTTGCCAAAATTTTAGTTATTTTACTTGATAATCTTACACGTTTCACAAAAAATCAGCCAGCCAGCAAAAACAAAAAATTACATAATCGAATGTTATGTTATTTTTTTTTTATCTTGTTTCTATTTTCCCTGTACACAAGAATTGTACATTCTGAAAAAATAGACATAATTCCCATACTTAATATAAGATTATTTGAGGGAAAGGTACAAAATTTTTGGACACATTATTTACGGATTGTCCCATTTTAGCCAGCAGCATAGCTCGGACGTTAAGCTTCTGCTTACCGTCAAGAAGGTGCCGGGTTCTATCCCTGAATGAAAATGAAGTTTTCAGAGTATGCTGTTGGTCAGACCTGGATTTGTGACTCCAGGTTGATCGTTTCCTATCAGAGTTTGCCAATTTTCTCTGATTTCATTGTTGAAACGGTTCCCGGAAAAAAAAATTGGCTAAAAATCCTTCCTACCTACTATGTCACCACTATTTGAAATTTGATGGATGTACAATAAAAATTTATGTACAATTCATAGATGTCTCGTTAATTTGCGAGTTTTTTCAGTGTCTCGCAATTCAACGACTTATAATAAAAAAATGCTGCATTTGTATTTGTAATTGGCCAGGAAGGCGCATTGGGATTTACCTGTAAGGCCTTCCTGGTATATATGTAAAATAAAAAAAAACAAAAAAATTTTGTGTCCTGGTAAATATGTTAACCCCACTTTTAGCTGTATGTATGTACATATAAGTATGTATCTGTCACGTCTGCTGCTACTTTAGATTGCTTTTTCTACAACATTGGCCGTTTTTCTCAGTCAAGTCTTTATATTTCAATCCGTTTTCGCTGTTCGAAACATGCTTCGTTCCAAAGTTATTGGCACTCTCCATCTTTATCCATTTACATTGTATAAAACTAAAACAGTTAGCCCGACATTTAACAGCTGTTGCTCATATGTATAACTTATTACAGAGATTTCTGTTGTATTCATCAATATATAATTGTGTATATGTATGTATTTATTGAAATTTACATAAAATATGACGGAGCATGATTTATATATCAATTTTATACCAACTTCTAAAATATTCATGATTCTCCCAATTGCTTGCACTTATATCAATGTAATTAATGAATAAATTCAGTTTCACTCGAGACTCAAAGGCTTTCCACTTGGACGATGCATTACCTGTGTGCAGACAAAATCACACGAGCCTCTTCAAAATAATTACTTTGGCACACTCGTAGAGAAGAGAAGAGCCCAGCAGCCCTCGAGGAGGATTTTGAGCTTTAAAAGCTTTCGCAAAGTCGTGGGCTCAACCCGGAGCAGAACAAAGAACGTACTACATATAGCCATCATCCCAGTTCCCTTCTTCCGGACGCGATAAAGGTATAATTATAGACCGAGAGAGGATGAGGCCGGGTGATATTTCAATGCGAATAATCACCGGAGTCTCGTCTCGTACGAAGGATTTAATTTTCTTTCGGACACTATTTTAATATCCAATTAAGTGGGGCTCTCGAAAGGACTCCGGTATAATTTAAGACGATCGATTATCTTTGTCTCTTTTTTATGCGCGTCTGTGTGTTTCACGTCCAACTTCCAAATTGGACGTTTTTAATTGTCGTTCATATATTATTTTTATTGTTTCGAAACACCCACAGTTCGAGTGCGCCACAATGAGACGAAAGACCGCCGAATAAATTTCATCTGTCCCATTGTGTTGTTTCGGAAATATAAAACTTGTACCTGAGTCGCAATTTATGCGTAGAAGTCCCACGCAATTTTTTGAAAGATGTCGTATGATAAGTCGGGAGAAATATTTGTTTTTGATGTACCTTCAAATACATACACATGTAGAAGTATGGGAGGCCGATATAAACGAAACGCCCCAACACACATATAAAAAAAAGGTCATTTCGTAAACACGGAGAGGCAATTTTGATTAGAAATATTTAAAGTATACACACATACATATGTATGTACATATATTCTTATAAAGTTAAATATTAATAAAAACATATACATATGTATGTACGATTCGGCTGGTCTGTATCAAATATTATCGAATATGTGTTTCATGTGTACTATACATAATGTTTATCTCGACTTTTTGAGACAACTTCAAGGCAGACATTTTATCGGTTTACATTTTTTTCAACATGTTAGGTTTACTTTTATTAAACAGGACAAATCTATTTTCGTACAGAGCTCTAAAGCTGTTTCCATATTTATGAATAGCCCCTGTATAATATGCGAACATTATGCGACCTTTTTCGTAGACGTACCTGCTCTTGTAAGCGCACATGTAGTTTGAAAAATGTCGATTTAATCATAACAGTACCCGTAAAATATTATATTATTATGTATTATTTAAGAATTAATGTAAAATTTTATAATATAACACTTAGAAAACCTTTGGGTTGATCTATGAGACGGATACTTAAAATCCCCTGGTTAGCGAGATGAAGCAATGCCATCATCTGGCAAGAGCTGAAGGTTGGCGATAGGCTAACGTCCATTTGTCTTAGGCGTATCATTCAGTTATTTAGAAGCTTCGCGAGGCGAGACCAAGACAGTCTGGAAAAAATGGTAATTGTGGGAAGAATTGAAGGATGCAGATCAAGGGGACGATTCCTGACAAGATGAAGTGACCAGATCAAGGCTGCCACTGGGAAAACTGTAGTCGAGCCACTACGAGATATGGGGTATCTATGTAGAGGGATGGAGAGCCATGATGAGGCTGTATTATGGTAGTCAAAAATAGGAAAGTCACATGTGTATTTTTCTTGTGTTACAAAATATATCGTGTGGTGAAATTTATTACATTATATCATATGTATTCTAAGTCAAAGCCGGCTCAAAGATGGATCAGACTAGGCACGTGCCTAGGGGCGCCCTCAGTTTTTCTTTTTTTTGTGATTTAAAAAATATATAAAACTCCTTCTTCTTTGAACTAATAAAATATTTTATATTCAACTTATTTTTCTACTCGAAGTACAGATCTTTTAGTTTACGAAGTCTTACATATCTATTAATAGCTTGCTTATGTAATAAAAACAAATGCGTGCAAATTGTATGTATACCGGCAGAAACATTGTTTAGCCAGCAGTAAATATTGTTCGGTTTTATTTCATGGTACACATGTAGACATAAAATAAAATAAAAACAATAATTCATTAATTAATTACTATATATTTTAGTACAATAAATAAAAAGTATAACAAAAAAAATAACATAAGAAATAAAAAAGGAAACAAATTTAATTCAAATTATAACAAATCTCCATATCACTCAGGACATCCTTCGAATCCACTTCGGTAGTCGAATCATCAGCGAGATTTATTATTAGTATAGAAATAGTCACCGAACCATTTAAAACTTATGTTTCTGCCGGTATACACAATAGCCACGCCACAAAATGCACGCATTTGTTACCAATACGTATGTGTTGGTAGCAGAGTGA
The DNA here is from genome assembly GCF_051622035.1 of Arctopsyche grandis. NCBI lineage: Eukaryota > Metazoa > Arthropoda > Insecta > Trichoptera > Hydropsychidae > Arctopsyche > Arctopsyche grandis. The sequence continues at coordinate 14,823,493 of NC_135364.1, forward strand.
TTTTTGAACAGTAAAACTTCATCACATAGAAGAACTGTTACAAAACTGACTGTAAAATACTGAAGAACGCAGGATATCGACTGTCAAATATCAACGACTCACAAATAAAACATGTCAAAAATAAATCGTCGGTACAAATGGTTACTTGAAATAAATATATTACGGATAAATTTTACTCGCGAAATTAAATGTAAATTTAATTGTATATTTTTTTCTTAATATATTTTTCTTCAACATAAAATTCAACAATTAAAAAAAATGTTTAAAAAAATTTAAGGGGGCGAGGCGCTGAAAACCAATCTGCCTAGTGCGCCATTTACCCTTGGGCCTACTCTGTGTTTATTTTCTGGGTACATACATAATGTACATTTTTTATATAATACTTGTCACTTCATGTTAAGTTGTTTATTTTACAAGCAACGAAGGCCTTCGCTATCGGTGCATTCTAAAGCGTACGGAAGCTTTTATACATATATGTGAGCCCGCTGTTATCGACTTGGACTAACGGATAACCCACCCTTAAAACGGGTGCACGTGTGGAGGCGTGCGCGGCACTGGCGCGACAGGCTTCTCGGGCCAATTTTACCCCGGGCCATATATCGTACTAAAAAGGGAGAATATTAGGGTGGAGAGAAGGAGGGTGGGAGGGGCGGTGTTTATTCGATTCGACATCGCACCGATAAGGTAAAACCCACGCTGCCGTTGCCGATAGCGTCGTCTGCCTCTTCGGTCTGGCTTCGGTCTTATCTGAGCTGCAGTTGCATTTCCACTCGGTCGCATCCAGATGCACGGGTAACATTGAATTACGGATTCAGAAAAAATTCAATCCAATTGTATCCATTTGATTACGGTCGTGTCGTAGAACAAAATTCTCTTACACTCCCAATTTCATAGAAAGTGTAATTTTTATACATACATATATATGTACATAGTTTCGAATTTAGATTTTTTAAATTTGTTTTATTTGGCAGGTTTTATATTATGTATATTAGTGGTGCTATCCGGCTTCGCTCGGTAAATGGAAATGAAATGAAAACCATGAAAAAATCTTCAATTGTTTTTTTATTAAATTTATTTGAATCGAAAAAAAGTTATATTATTAAGCGACCGACCAATCACAAACGTCTTTAATCAATCCAGTCGATCAGAAAAGACTTACAGACACCGTCTCAGTTTTATATGTAAGACTAGTGTTGTACCCGATGACATATCATCACATGGGTGTTGGCATATGAAGTTATTAAATAAATAAAAATTAAAAGAAATGTGTCGCTTGTAATGTATTCGATCCCCACGCGGTCGAATACCTTTTACATATATTTAATTTATATTTATATTTAATTGTTTATTTTTTTCATATATGGTAAAAACTACCTACCTACCTACATATACATTAACAATTTAAAACACCGATAGAAAAATTAATTAATTAAATACATTTTCAACAGATGTCGGTAAATTCTCTGCCAAGAGAAAATATTGGTAGCAAATAGTATATATAAAAGTTATTTTATTTTGTTATTTGTATACGTATATATGTACATTTTGGCAGAAGTTTAGCTGTGACGTATGTATTTATTTTATTTTATTTTATTTTATTAATTGAAAAATCAACAGACAGGATGTACAGAGATAGGTATAAAAAAAACAAAAAGTAAATAAATAATATATGTAACATCCGAGTCCAATAATAGATTTTTACAAAAATGAAAAAGATAAATATAAGGAAAACAAATTAAAAAGTAAAGAATAAAGGCATGACAAAATATGTAGTACATTGCATAATTAAACTATAGTATTTAAATATTTGGAAAAGGTTATAAGATAGAATATAAGAAGAAATTGAAATTTACAAATATAAAAAACAAATGAAAAAGGTAAATACAAAATAAACAAATGAAAAGGAAAAGAATGAAAGCTATAATATGATTAAATAGCACATTACATAACTAAACTAAAGTATAAAAATAATGGAAATATTGAAAAAATAGAATAGGAGAAAAAATGAATCAATCGGTCAAGATTCTCTTGATGTTAGACCTGAATTGATGTAGGGAAATACCAAACAGATCAACCTCATTCAGCTCTCCGTTAAACATACGATAAACGCGCTGCAGATAAAAATATTTTTGGGAATTAGTATTGAAAGGATCAAGTGAAAAGAGTGCAACGCGTCTAGAGTATCGAACTGGGATTCTGAAATTAACCTTATTCAGTAAATCAGAACAATCAAGAAAACCATTATACATACATGTATGTACATATGTATGTATGTCGAATCGAAACGACTATTATATAGAACGGCGAGCGTTATCTCAGACAGACACACGGGCAGACAAACAGACACACAGACAGAATAGCGATATTATATATATGATTATAAAAAATCTTACAAATTTTATCAATTAATTATAATTTTTTTTACTTAAATGATTTAATTAATAATAATTTTTCAATGGTCCTTGCGGCCGTATATAAAATAAAATAAGTAAATTTGTTGAAGCTCTAGTACTACCCTCAAGAGATTTGGATTTAATTTTTTGTTCCGGATTTAATGCTTCCAAATTGGATAAATCTAAATGCTTGAATGATTTATTATAAGCAATATTTGAATATTTATAATATTTCATCGCTACACTCAGATTTTTTGTAACTACGAAATATTATTTGTATTAATTAAATATTAAAGAACATATTTAAAAACGTGGTACACTATTTTTCATAGTTTATAATTTTCTTATTTAATAGGAAATATAACTATCAGAATAATATGTTTAAACGATAATCATCATATATATCTACAGGTATAATTTCACTATTTCATCTGTGTGTCTGTCTGTCTGAGATAACGCTCACCGTACTATAATAATCGTTTCGATTCGACATACATATTTACGATAGCTATACCGTTTCCAACAAAATGAAGTAATGAACGTAATACGAATAGTAAAAAACGAAAAAAGTTCTATGTATGTATATAATGTTCCTACCGAATGTTTCCGCTTGGTTGAGAATGTACCGCCATCTATTGAAAATTTATTTAATTTATTAATTTATTAAATAATTTTTCTATCGGTCTTTTATATTGTTTATATGTAGGAAGGTAGGTAGATTTAAGCAATTTTTTCATATTAAACAATTAAATATAAATATTTAATTAAATACATTTAAAAAGTATTTAAAAACTAAAACAATTTTTTTTCATTCATTTACGATTTTCGTATCCGTTTACGATATCATGTACGTATGTATAAACGAATAGCGTCAACAAACGGATCGTACACATGACCGATACATTTATTTTAATTTTATAACTTAATATGCCATCACCCATGTGATGATATTTAATCGGGTACAACATTTACATATAACATATAACTTTATTTTAGTTCGTGTATCCATTCCTTTCCGAAACCACCCGTCGAAATCAACGGGCACAACTCTAGTGACATATAATATGTAGTCATTGACTAAAAAAGCGTTTTACCAAATCCATTAAAAAATTCTCTTACAATAGGATATGTATTTCTGTATATATGTATGTATATGAAGCAATTTATCAATACTGAGCCATTGCATCTGTTCTCTTTCGGGAAGTAGAAGGGGAGTCTCTGATGCCTCAAAAAAGAGCTCAATTTAATCTCGCCGAGTGCGGGAATGGTACTCATGTTATTTCTTCTCTTCTTCGTCTATTTCTTGCACATCTTTGCACAGTTTCTTAAATCAATCGTCTTTTTTACGTAAGCTAGGGAGAATAGCCACCCGTTTCACTCCTCTCTTACGAGTTTCGGTGCAGTTTTCATAGAGAAAATTTACTGGTGGGTAGCAAGGGTGGGAAAATGGAGGATGGGACATTTAGCCGAGCGACTCTCACTACTGTACTGGTCGAGAGGAGTTCTCCATGAGGAATTATCTTGAGGTACCAACTTGGTGACAACGTCGTCGTTCTAGTTGTTTGACTGCCAGACAAAACCAATTGCCCGAGCTCTGTGCTTGTGCAGTCAACTGATCATGTTTGAACTACATATCTTCGTCTGTAACTAGATCTCGCAAAGCTTGTTTTCCTTCAGCACTGTGAACGAAGCAAAACATTTGAATCATTTAGTTTGATGAAATAATTCATTCTGGTGAGATAATTGAGATTTTTTTCCATTGGGCTAGATAATATTTTCTATTTTGAGTAAATTCATTCATAAGAACAAGAAATTTGTCACTTGATACTGTTTAAATTTTAATGTGTTTCATATGATTTACAGCATATTGAACTGACATTTCTTTTCGACCATGCTGCATTATTTGTATGCACGTACACATACGTATGTAATGCTTACAAAGGTTTCTTAAACCAAAACCCACAATTATGTTGAGGAGGTATAAAAAAGAAACTTCCGTTGGTAAATATTTAAACGAATTTCTTTTTTTTTTAATTATAATACCACAAACACTTGACAAAAGCTTTAAAATTTCCACATTCAACCTAGTCGTGAATATTTGAAGTTGAAGAATGAGTCAATTTTAATTCTGACAGTAATTCCATACACGCACGCTGTATTATATTTATTAACGTGGAGGAAAAATGTCTTGTTCGCTGAAATGAAATATGTCAAAACCACTCGAGGTTTCTCTTTTCAATTAATATCTTACGTGACTGAAATTAATTTTGTCCAAATTCACTTTACTCCCCCCGGATGAGAGGAAATATAAAAAGAAACAAAGTAGAAAAAATTACGTCTGGTTGATTTTAAAAAGCGTTCAAGATAAACATCAAAAAATAAAAAAAATGAAAAAGGTCGCGCTTAAAGAGCAATAATTTATTCATCTCGATTGCTTAACTCTGTCGCGGATTGCTTTAACTTTAACTCAATCTATTCGAACGGGGATGTCACAAGATTTATTATCCGGTCAATTTTCTCAAGGGACGCTGAAATTTCCAAGAAGTTCACGTGTACATTATTATTACAAAATTGACGGAGAATTTTCTAGGTACGGATGAAGAGTGTTACGAGGCCAAATGAGTGACAGTGCTTTGTTACGGTGAACCAGAACGATTCTGGTCCGTCAGCTTAATCGAGTTCGGCCGCCCTTTATCCCGGACGATCCTCGTCAAAATTTGCGCGGATTGAGACACCGGTGTTTACACGGGGATTTGAACACGAATGCAAAATCTTCACGGAGGAAATTCACAGCGTGGCGGCACAAAGCGGCCGCTCTCTCCCGTTTCGGTCCTACCTACGTCCCTGTGTCCCATCCACCTGTGCCTTTGTGTCTCGCCGATCCCCGTAAGACATTATCAATGTAATGGATATTTTCGCATGAATCGCCACACACGCTTATTTTCAGTACTTTTTTATTTTTATCTTTGCTTATTCGGGAGGAGATTGTATTTATTTCAGTTTGGAAATTCTCGGGAAATTTCATTTTGACCTAGAATGAAAGTATTAGCAGTACATAGTCGAAAAATAAAAGTTACATCGTCTTTATTTAACAGCTATTTGTTTAATTTGTATTAAACTTTTCGGACAAAGTGTGTATGTGCTACAGTCGAAGTGTATTGTCAGTTGTAATATATTCCAACTGACGTTTTAGGTCATTCATATTCAAATACAATTCAACTAGTAAATTATATCTCTACAAGCGCAAATACACTTTCAACAATGGGCGGCATTTGTAATATAACAGTTGAGTTTTGACAGCCCTGATATTTTTATAAATGCTTTAGAATTCAATAATGCGTTAATATTTGCTAGGTGCTACGAATAAAGGTAATGAGTATCGTATTTCGATATGTATATAAGAATGTGTTCTACTAGTCAAAATATATTACAACTGGAAGACACACGTCAACTGTAACATATGAACAAATTAACAGTTAACAGTAAGGTATCTTCGTCTTAATTCTTATTGCATAAGTTGAACACGAAGTTCTGGGATGCGACAAGAAGGGGTTGGCACTAAGTAGGGATTCATTCACTTCTGCACATCTCAACCATTAAGAGCTTTATCTTAAACTGCTCCTTACTGGTCAAAGCGAACAATGGCGTTCTACAACAAGCAAAGGCTCAATTGTCATACATAGTATAATCTAAATTTAGACAACACACATTAGTATCCTAAAAATTTATATTAAAGCGACATCTACATATTTAATTTAATTTTAACAATATTTAATTTACATACGAGTTTCTGTAATTTTTTTTTATTTTAGATTAGCAACGTTTCTTCAAAGTCAAGTACTAAAAATATATCAAAAGCGTTTTGGTCGGGTAGTTATGTAACTCCATTAATCTTAAATATATTATACGTTCCGAATTTAAGTGAATTTTACAGAACCTTTCTAATACATTTAAGCGTTCGTATTCGCACAATCCAATTTCCGCCCTTCCGATGTATAAATATACCGTAGCGCGTAATTCATTATACAAATTATTTCGATTTTACGATCCCATCCTTCACGGCGTGATTTAAACGCGAAATTTCGATACGTAATGGAGCGTGCATTCGGCTTGCGTTTCTCTTTCTATGGCAGTAATGAAAAGTCCGAAAATTTCATTTAAATAATGTGCTTACTCTGTTCTCTTTTCGATATACGAAATTTGTGTGTGTGTGTATGGACACACATACTACTGTGCGAAAGAGAGCCGTTAAAAATAATGGAAAATTTCGCAGTAAATTATGGCGGATAATATGAAGTGCATTTTTTACAGCATACTAGAGTGATAAAAAAATACAGTGGCGTATGCACATTTTATGCGATAGGGTAATGTGCGGGCACTAAGCGGGCGCGGTGTGAGGGTCTGCCGTTGCCTGTGAATAATGCGCCAGGGCCGTCCCTGGGGATCGATACAGGGGATGCGTTTTGGTCTACAGGATGCACATCAGCCCTCGTGCATCCTTTATGGTCGTGTCACGCCGTTGCATAAGTGCATTTTCCGGAAAACGCACTGACTCGGATTTCAACCTGCAAAATTTCTGATGTACGATTAAACGTTGTGGAGTTTGTTAACTAAAATTTTAAATACGTGGTATTCAGGATTGATGTGATATAAATAGTTTGAATGTATTAATTTGATAAATAAATGCATTCGAAAATACGTTATGATCATTGATTCGTCATACAAACGCTTGATGTTTGTTTCGAACAAAATGCATTAATAATATGCAAATGCGCGTTTACTCTTTAATGCATTATATTTCATTTATATTATATAACTGGTCAATTATTAATATATAATATAAATATATTATCTTTACTAACTGTTATTTATGTACATTATTACTATTAAAAGGTATTTTGTTATCTTATTTATAGGTATACATAAACATATGTAAATTTCAATTGAAGTTGACCCGGTCTACTTTTCTAATTAGTCTGAATTTCCCTTTTAAAGTAAAATGTATCTGTAAAAAAATTCGAAGATATATTTCATTACATCGCTTAAATTCAATTTTTAATAAATTAAATTTGATTAAATGTTTAATCATAGATGTCGTCTTTAGGTAACCTGTATAACCTTTGGTCAGGCTTAATATATAATACATAAATAAAAAATAATTATCTAGACAATTTTTTGGTGCCAATGTTTTAAAAAGTATTGTAATACTGTATGTTTCTGTAATAAATAAATAAAAATAATCTATTCTTTCTATAAATATGTAGTTGTTGTTGCAGATTTGATTTTATTAAATTTTCCAAACACGTTTAGTGTATATTTTTGCAATGTCCAATTCTTTGATTTCGGTGATGGTTAGGTTAGGTTGGGTGAGGTTTCGTGAAGTTAGCACGTTTTGTGTATATTTTTGCAATGTCCAATTCTTTGATTTCGGTGATGGTGAGGTTAGGTTGGGTTATGTTTGGTGAGGTAAGCACGTTTTGTGGATATTTTTGCAATGTCGAATTTATTGATTTCGGTGATGGTTAGGTTAGGTTGGGTTAGTTTGGTGAGGTAAGCAAGTTTTGTGGATATTTTGGCAATGTCGAATTCTTTGATTTCGGTGATCGTTAGGTTAGGTTGGTTTAGGTTTGGTGAGGTTAGCGAGTTTTGTGAAAATCATACAATCTGGAATTCTTTGATTCCAGTGTTGGTTAGGTTAGATTGGGTTAGGTTTGATAAGGTTAGCACGTTTTGTGGATATTTTGGCAATGTCGAACTCTTTGATTTCGGTGAAGGTTAGGTTAGGTTGCGTTACGTTTGGTGAGGTTAGCACGTTTTGTGTATATTTTTGCAATGTCGAATTCATTGATTTCCGTGATGGTTGGGTTAGGTTGGAATAAGTTTGGTGAGGTGAGCACGTATTGTGTATATTTTGGCAATGTCGAATTCATTGATTTCGGTGATGGTTAGGTTAGGTTGGGTTAGGTTTCCTGAAGTTAACACGTTAAGTGTATATTTTTGCAATGTCCATTTCATTGATTTCAGTGATGGTTAGGTTAGGTTGGGTGAGGTTTCGTGAAGTTAGGACGTTTTGTTTATATTTTTGCAATGTCCAATTCTTTGATTTCGGTGATGGTTAGGTTAGGTTAGGTAAGGTTTGGTAAGGTTAGCACGTTTTGTGTATATTTTTGCAATGTCGAAATCATTGATTTCCGTGATGGTTAGGTTAGGTTGGGTTAGGTTTGGTGAGGTTAGCAAGTTTTGTGGATATTTTGGCAATGTCGAATTCTTTGATTTCGGTGATCGTTAGGTTAGATTGGTTTAGGTTTGGTGAGGTAAGCGAGTTTTGTGAAAATCATACAATCTGAAATTCTTTGATTCCAGTGTTGATTAGGTTACATTGGGTTAGGTTTGATAAGGTTAGCACGTTTTGTGGATATTTTGGCAATGTCGAACTCTTTGATTTCAGTGAAGGTTAGGTTAGGTTGCGTTACGTTTGGTGAGGTTAGCACGTTTTGTGTATATTTTTGCAATGTCGAATTCATTGATTTCCGTGATGGTTAGGTTAGGTGGGAATAGATTTGGTGAGGTGAGCACGTATTGTGTATATTTTGGCAATGTCGAATTCATTGATTTCGGTGATGGTTAAGTTAGGTGGGAATAGATTTGGTGAGGTGAGCACGTATTGTGTATATTTTGGCAATGTCGAATTCATTGATTTCGGTGATGGTTAGGTTAGATGGGGTTAGGTTTGATAAGGTTAGCACGTTTTGTGGATATTTTGGCAATGTCGAATTCTTTGATTTCGGTGAAGGTTAGGTTAGGTTGGGTTACGTTTGGTGAGGTGAGCACGTTTTGTGAATATTTTTGCAATGTCGAATTCATTATTTTCGGTGATGGTTAGGTTAGATTGGGTTAGGTTTGATAAGGTTAGCACGTTTTGTGGATATTTTGGCAATGTCGAACTCTTTGATTTCGGTGAAGGTTAGGTTAGGTTGGGTTACGTTTGGTGAGGTTAGCACGTTTTGTGGATATTTTGGCAATGTCGAATTCTTTGATTTCGGTGATGGTTAGGTTAGGTTGGGTTAGGTTTAGTGAGGTTAGCGAGTTTTGTGAAAATCATACAATCTGGAATTCTTTGATTCCAGTGTTGGTTAGGTTAGATTGGGTAAGGTTTGATAAGGTTAGCACGTTTTGTGGATATTTTGGCAATGTCGAACTCTTTGATTTCGATGAAGGTTAGGTTAGGTTGGGTTACGTTTGGTGAGGTGAGCACGTTTTGTGTATATTTTTGCAATGTCGAATTCATTATTTTCGGTGATGGTTAGGTTAGATTGGGTTAGGTTTGATAAGGTTAGCACGTTTAGTGTATATTTTTGCAATGTCCAATTCTTTGATTTCGGTGATGGTTAGGTTAGGTTGGGTGAGGTTTGGTGAGGTAAGCACGTTTTGTGGATATTTTGGCAATGTCGAATTCTTTGATTTCGGTGATCGTTAGGTTAGGTTTGGTTAGGTTTGGTGAGGTTAGCACGTTTTGTGTCTATTGTTGCAATGTCCAATTCTTTGATTTCGGTGATGGTTAGGTTAGGTTGGGTTAGTTTTCGTGAAGTTAGCACGTTTTGTGTATATTTTTGCTTTGTCAAATTCTTTGATTTCGGTAATGGTTAGGTTAGGTTCGGTTAGGTTTGGTGAGGTTAGCGAGTTTTGTGAAAATCATACAATCTGGATTTCTTTGATTCCGGTGTTGGTTAGGTGAGATTGGGTTAGGTTTGGTAAGGTTAGCACGTTTTGTGGATATTTTGGCAATGTCGAACTCTTTGATTTCGGTGTAGGTTAGGTTGGGTTGGGTTAGGTTTGGTGAGGTTAGCACGTTTTGTGTATATTTTTGCAATGTCGAATTCATTGATTTCCGTGATGGTTAGAGGTTAGGTTGGGTTAGGTTTGGTGAGGTTAGCACGTTTTGTGTATATTTTGGCAATGTCGAATTCATTGATTTCGTTGATGGTTAGGTTAGGTTGGGTTAGGTTTGGTGAGGTTAGCGAGTTTTGTGAAAATCATACAATCTGGAATTCTTTGATTCCAGTGTTGGTTAGGTTAGATTGGATTAGGTTTGATAAGGTTAGCACGTTTTGTGGATATTTTGGCAATGTCTAATTCATTGATTTCCGTGATGGTTAGGTTAGGTTGGAATAGGTTTGGTGAGGTGAGCACGTATTGTGTATATTTTTGCAATGTCCAATTCTTTGATTTCGGTGATGGTTAGGTTAGGTTGGGTTAGGTTTGGTGAGGTTAGCACGTTTTGTGGATATTTTGGCAATGTCGAATTCATTGATTTCGGTGATGGTTATGTTAGGTTGGGTGAGGTTTGGTGTGGTTAGCACGTTTTGTGGATATTTTGGCAATGTCGAATTCTTTGATTTCGGTGATCGTTAGGTTAGGTTGGGTTAGTTTTGGTGAGGTTAGCACGTTTTGTGTATATTTTTGCTTTGTCAAATTCTTTGATTTCGGTGATGGTTAGGTTAGGTTGGGTTAGGTTTGGTGAGGTTAGCACGTTTTGTGTATATTTTTGCAATGTCTAATTCATTGATTTCCGTGATGGTTAGGTTAGGTTGGAATAGGTTTGGTGAGGTGAGCACGTATTGTGTATATTTTGGCAATGTCGAATTCATTGATTTCGGTGATGGTTAGGTTAGGTTGGGCTAGGTTTCCTGAAGTTAACACGTTTAGTGTATATTTTTGCAATGTCCAATTCTTTGATTTCGGTGATGGTTAGGTTAGGTTGGGTGAGGTTTGGTGACGTTAGCACGTTTTGTGGATATTTTGGCAATGTCGAATTTTTTGATTTCGGTGATCGTTAGGTTAGGTTGGGTTAGGTTTGGTGAGGTTAGCGATTTTTGTGAAAATCATACAATCTGGAATTCTTTGATTCCAGTGTTGGTTAGGTTAGATTGGGTTAGGTTTGATAAGGTTAGCACGTTTTGTGGATATTTTGGCAATGTCGAACTCTTTGATTTCGGTGAAGGTTAGGTTAGGTTGGGTTAGGTTTGGTGAGGTTAGCACGTTTTGTGTATATTTTTGCAATGTCTAATTCATTGATTTCCGTGATGGTTAGGTTAGGTTGGAATAGGTTTGGTGAGGTGAGCACGTATTGTGTATATTTTGGCAATGTCGAATTCATTGATTTCGGTGATGGTTAGGTTAGGTTGGGTGAGGTTTGGTGTGGTTAGCACGTTTAGTGGATATTTTGGCAATGTCGAATTCTTTGATTTCGGTGATCGTTAGGTTAGGTTGGGTTAGTTTTGGTGAGGTTAGCACGTTTTGTGTATATTGTTGCAATGTCCAATTCTTTGATTTCGGTGATGGTTAGGTTAGGTTGGGTTAGTTTTCGTGAAGTTTTTTTTTTTTTTTTTTTGGTGCCATCTTATCGATTCCCGATAAATCATCACCAGCGATATCGTTGCTCTTCAGATCATGTACGGGCACTACGGAATCATCACTCCGTCCCCAAAATTGTGAATTGGGCTTCTGAATCTCTCACATTCAGAACACCAATTCGTGAGGCTTTTTTCGCTTTAAACGCCTCTGCTGGTGAGTTGTGTCCAATAGCTGCAGCGCTTCTATGTTAGGGTGACGGTGCAGTCTCAACTTCGTGAAGTTAGCACGTTTTGTGTATATTTTTGCTTTGTCAAATTCTTTGATTTCGGTGATGGTTAGGTTAGGTTGGGTTAGGTTTGGTGAGGTTAGCACGTTTTGTTTATATTTTGGCAATGTCGAATTCATTGATTTCGGTGATGGTTAGGTTAGGTTCGGTTAGGTTTGGTGAGGTTAGCGAGTTTTGTGAAAATCATACAATCTGGAATTCTTTGATTCCAGTGTTGATAAGGTTAGATTGGATTAGGTTTGATAAGGTTAGCACGTTTTGTGGATATTTTGGCAATGTCGAACTCTTTGATTTCGGTGAAGGTTAGGTTAGGTTGGGTTAGGTTTGGTGAGGTTAGCACGTTTTGTGTATATTTTTGCAATGTCGAATTCATTGATTTCCGTGATGGTAAGGTTAGGTTGGAATAGGTTTGGTGAGGTGACAACGTATTGTGTATATTTTGGCAATGTCGAATTCATTGATTTCGGTGATGGTTAGGTTAGGTTGGGCTAGGTTTCCTGAAGTTAACACGTTTAGTGTATATTTTTGCAATGTCCAATTCTTTGATTTCGGTGATGGTTAGCTTAGGTTGGGTGAGGTTTGGTGACGTTAGCACGTTTTGTGGATATTTTTGCAATGTCGAATTCATTGATATCGGTGATGTTTAGGTTAGGTTGGGTTAGGTTTCCTGAAGTTAGCACGTTTTTTTTATATTTTTGCAATGTCCAATTCTTTGATTTCGGTGATGATAAGGTTAGGTTTGGTTAAGTTTGGTGAGGTTAGCACGTTTAGTGAATATTTTGGCAATGTCGAACTCTTTGATTTCGGTGAAGGTCAGGTTAGGTTGGGTTAGGTTTGGTGAGGTTAGCACGTTTTGTGTATATTTTTGCAATGTCGAATTCATTGATTTCCGTGATGGTTAGGTTAGGTTGGAATAGGTTTGGTGAGGTGAGCACGTATTGTGTATATTTTGGCAATGTCCAATTCTTTGATTTCGGTGATGGTTAGGTTAGGTTCGGTTAGGTTTGGTGAGGTTAGCGAGTTTTGTGAAAATCATACAATCTGGAATTCTTTGATTCCAGTGTTGATAAGGTTAGGTTTGGTTAAGTTTGGTGAGGTTAGCACGTTTAGTGAATATTTTGGCAATGTCGAACTCTTTGATTTCGGTGAAGGTCAGGTTAGGTTGGGTTAGGTTTGGTGAGGTTAGCACGTTTTGTGTATATTTTTGCAATGTCGAATTCATTGATTTCCGTGATGGCTAGGTTAGGTTGGAATAGGTTTGGTGAGGTGAGCACGTATTGTGTATATTTTGGCAATGTCCAATTCTTTGATTTCGGTGATGGTTAGGTTAGGTTGGGTTGGGTTTGGTGAGGTTAGCACGTTTTGTGGATGTTTTGGCAATGTCGAATTCTTTGATTTCGGTGATCGTTAGGTTAGGTTGGGTTAGGTTTGGTGAGGTTAGCACGTTTTGTGTCTATTGTTGCAATGTCCAATTCTTTGATTTCGGTGATGGTTAGGTTAGGTTGGGTTAGTTTTCGTGAAGTTAGCACGTTTTGTGTATATTTTTGCTTTGTCAAATTCTTTGATTTCGGTGATGGTTAGGTTAGGTTGGGTTAGGTTTGGTGAGGTTAGCACGTTTTGTGGATATTTTGGCAATGTCGAATTCTTTGATTTCGGTTATGGTTAGGTGAGGTTGGGTTGGGTAAGGTGAGGTGAGCACGTTTTGTGTATATTTTTGCAATGTCGAATTCATTGATTTCGGTGATGGTTAGGTTAGGTTTGGTTGAGGGTTCGTGAAGTTAGCATGTTTTGTGTATATTTTTGCAATGTCCAATTCTTTGATTTCGGTGATGGTTAGGTTTGGTTGCGTAAGGTTTGGTGAGGTTAGCACGTTTTGTGTATATTTTTGGAAATTTTCAAGACAAATTTTAAATTTGATTATTTATAATTTAAAAAAATACAGAAAAAACAGCTTTGAAACATACACAACAAAACATTGATACTAAAAGAGTTTCTAAAAATAAATTACAATAATGAAATAAAATTAAAACAAAGAAAAAGAGCATTGGATAGTGGTAGATATGAATTATATAATTGAAGCGGCAGGTATTGGAAAATTCTGTACGTTTAATTTTTGATAATGATTTCATTTATGACTTTATATGAATAGTGTTTGTAAAGTGAGGATACAAATCAACAATTACATTACAATATAGTCAAATTGATCTTTTGACACGTGTTTTATCTGCGAACGATATCGCTTTATGACCTGTGCAATGAGCCGTGAGCTGTTCCGTATAACGGTGTATTTTTTTACAGATAACGTAGTGAACGTTCGTTTCGACTGACAAAAGTGAAAGCAAATCACAACTAGTGTACATTACACAGATAGTCCAATTTATCAGCTTCGATAGCCGTGATCGTCTAGTGGTTAGGACCCTACGTTGTGGCCGTAGTAACCCAGGTTCGACTCCTGGTCACGGCAGTGTTAACCCACTGTCCCGGCGAAGTATATATTTTTTTTAATTCCAAAAAAATTACACCAATACTCCAGATATATTATGATTAGCCAAAAAGCATGTTTGATAGTTTTTTGTGTTGAATTTTTCCATCGTATTGACCGTATATGGTCGTAAATAATAAATTTTTATGTACATATTTATGTCTGATTCATTATGAACGTGACAGTAATTACTTGGCGGGCGGCTGAAGTATTGATCTAATACAAATATAACTGAATCGATAACCCTCAATCAAAATTACAAACCTCACTAACGACGTGACCCGTTTCGAGTGACCCATTTGATAGGTACATATAACAATTTGGAATCGTCGTATATTCGTAAATTATTTATCAACAATTAGACGGGATAACGTTCGGTGTTCGTCGTAAAATTCGGTTGGAATGTTATTCGATGGCACTAAAAAAATTTTCAGCGTCGATTTTCACGGGAATGTGACGCTTTTATCGGTCGACAAGCACCTACGTTCCCCGTATATGTATGTATGTAAGTGCTGTAGAGTGTGTTTGACTGTTATCTGTAATATTATGCGGAAAATCAAACGTTCCCTCGTACATGGCCATTTGCATTTTCAAACGATCATTGCCATCAATATGAAAATCGCCTAGGCCAAATCGCTTCGAAAAATCAGACAATTTTCATGCTCAGATTGGAAAAAAGTTCCATTACAATTTTTTTCGACGAATCCTCCATTCCTCAATTTTTCATTTCTTTTCCGATCGTATATTATAATATATAAATCATTATATTTTCACTTTATTTATGTAAATATGCGTGGTGGCGGATTGAATTCGGTGCGGTGATATATTGAACGATTTATAAACATATGAAATACATGACATTCATTATTTGAATCAGAGAAAGAGAGAGAGACAGAAATTTTACTCGCGCATGGGTGTATTCGATATTGTTAAATTTAGCTTAAAGTAATAATATTTCAAATACAATGATATTGACTTAAACTATTTTGCTGAAATAAGTTATATTTCATTTCGAACGACAAATATTCGCTTTATAGCAATATTTGATCAACTGGTTGTGGAAATATGCCGTGTTTTAATAATAAAATATTGATAACCGTTCAAATAAATCGCTGATCTGCGCAAGAATTGTATCGTATTGGAGTGTCATTCTTTTATATATATATATATATATATATATATATATATATATATATATATATATATATATATATATATATATATATATATATATATATATATATATATATATATATATATATAGGTATTGTTATAAGTTTTAATAAAACTTGGCAACTTTATCACGACACTAGTGTCACAAATAAAAGACTAGAAATTTTCCATACATACATACATAAACATGTACGTATATTGATTTGAAATGGGAATATTAGTTTCCAAATCTTTTTGTCATACTAATAACTCGTGCTTTTTGTATTTTATAAATATGATACTTTTCAATGTGACAGGACTCTTTCGTTCGCCTATTTATTTATTGTATTATTTTTCAGAATTTTCACCTGAATGACAGAGCAATAATTAAGAAATAATTTCAAATACTTATTTTTAGTTCATGTTAACTTTTCTTTTCAACATTTTTGACAATAATAAAAATCAAATATATAATTTTGTATTTTAAAGTCACAATTTCTAGAAAAATTTTCATATCGTTTGTATATACATATATATGTATGCATGTATGTACATACATATAAATTGTGCGACATAAATAAATAACGCAGTTTATAAAATAGCAGACAATTTCAATGTCTAATGAAGTTCCCAAATGACACATTATTTGCCGATTATGCAATATCGCTTGTTTATTCCATCCACAATATTTCTAGGCATTGTTGTTTTAACTAAATGCATATGGTGTTCTTTTAAATTTTGATTTTTGTAAAATGCGAGTACATATTCGTAATTAGCAAAAATCCTGTTAATTTAATCAAGAGAGGGCTAACGCGTGCGATTAACGCGCTCGTAAATATCGAATCGAAAGGACGGGCACAATACGCCCCGTACGAAGGGAGGAAAAGCGGAAAATGGGAGGGAATTTGGGGTCGTTTTCACACAGCCAGCAAGAATTCGTCAGCGACGCGTTAACCCTCTGCGGACCGCACACGACAACAAGCACAGGAACAATAGGGACGCGACCCGGTCCTCGGTGTGAATTTATGTCGAGTTCGGCCCATCGGAGGCTCTATTGACTCCTGGGGTCGCCATTATTGGGTCTATTTGATATAGTGAACCGCTGCGAGTCAAATGAGCGCTTTAAATTGGAGACCCTAGGGTCCATTATGACCGTCCCGGGGCCCTATCGGTTCGTTTCTGGCGAGTTGGCACAAAGCTCGATTGTTCGCCGACGGGCCATTATGTCCGCGAAATTATTAGAAATTTCCACGACGTACTTTCACATCTAATTCCTCGTGGAAAATCACTTTATATGAATCAATCGAGTTTGTAAGGATTGTTGAGAAAGTGAGTCGTTCGCCTTCGGCACTGTGTAATTGGTATTCTTAACTGGGTGTAATTAACTGTATGAGGCGTGAGTTTCTATACAAAAAGGTCTCTTTTACACGACTGAAAGGCGTTAAAGAAAAATGGAAATTTTGCGTCGGAAAAGCGGAGTGTATGTTCGAATTTTCGACAGAAACGCGAACCGATGTGGATTGACGTATTTGAGCACTTTATTTGTGTACTACGTATTGGCATGAAAGCCTCCGGAAATTTAGGAAAACCCAATATAGAAATATTTTATCCGATATATGAACAATGAAGTCATAAGCTTTTTTTTTCTCAAATATTCAATATCTGTATTTAAAATATTAATTCAAATAGATTTAAATGTATTTTTGTGGTTTAATTTCGTCTTATTTCAGCTGCACAGTTTAATGCGAAATAATAATACAATTCTGGTACAAACGACTATCATTTATATTAACTTTGTATTCATTATTTAACTTTTCGAGAGCAAAAATTATTTTTTTTTTAATTTAATAATACGTACATTTGCGGATGCTTGTTTGTGAAGATTTTTTTCCACTTTGAACGATTTTACTTAACGAGGTTGCTTCCAACGAATATACATACATATATTTTCTATAACACAAGAGCCGTACCTCTCTTTTACATTATATCATTTTTTCGAATTCCCTTTGAGAATTTCCCCCCAATTCCAGTGCATCTGAAAAGGATGCTTACATATACCAATATATAATACCTTTGCCGTATGTAAAAAAGTACACACAGTCGCTAATTTTCCTATGTTAATGTGATTGGATCATTATATTTTAAGGTTTTGTTTTAGTATTTTTCTACGCAAGGAATGTGAGTACAGTGAAGGTGCTTAATCCTTATTTTATATGGTAGATTCGCGTAATTTATTAGTCGATAAATTTAAATGAAATCCCGAAACAGTCGGTCGAATAAAGTCAAAATTGTGACCGATAATATCCTAATTGGTCGGAATTAAATTATTAAATTCACTGGTACAATTCGAGTTTTTAGCATGGGTGTCTCTCCCTCTCACCCTCTCCGTTTCGGGGCACTTAATCCGTTATTTAGCACATTTTCAGCTTTAATCCTGACCGGTCGCTGATACGGTGACATTTTCCAATATGATCGTAATTTATTGATATTATAGCAGCCTACATGTATAACTATGCACATAACATAATGCACATACTGTTAAAAAATATGGATATATGGAATTAAAATTTTATGCAAGAATATTGCATATTCTGTAATATTACTAGTGAGCAAAATTTCATTTCTGATAGCGAATTTTTTATAGATAGATTAAAATTGAACGATTTTTTCTTGGTCGTTTGCAGAGTGCCTTTCGTGAGTGTGTATAGTCACTTTATGAAAAGCAAACAAATGTTCTCTTTGCTGAACACTGCTTTCTGTTTCCTCTCATAAAAGGAAAATATTTATAGTGGAAACTTTTTCTTTTCTTTTCCTCCCTTGAAATAAAAAAGGAAAATAAAACGGATGCCTATTGAATCGTATCATCATGCCGTCGCGTGCCTAGAAAACCTTCGACATTAGTTTGCTTTTCGCATTTACTTTTTTTCGTCGTCGTCGTCGTTGTTGTTGTTGATAGTACACACAACAAAACAACCTCCGTAGGTCGTTAAAGGAAACGCTAAGAAAAATGTCGTGCATGTATACTCTCAAGAATCGAATTTCCAATTTCAATAGGAACGAATATAAATTCGCTCGTTAATAACGACATCTGTGCGGCAAATCGTTCGTTATTATTAGTGAACGCTAACAAAGCAACGGTGAAAGTAGATCGGAATGAATAACCGATATGATTTGTCAGTAGCGACATTCACCAGCTTCGATAGCCGTGATCGTCTAGTGGTTAGGACCCTACGTTGTGGCCGTAGTAACCCAGGTTCGACTCCTGGTCACGGCAGTGTTAAACCCACTGTCCCGGCGAAGCATTTTTTGTCATGGGAATATCCCATTTATGTAGATATATGATATGATTATTTAAAACTTTCGAAAAAACTACTTGTTCTCTTCATATATCGAGTATCTATTGTCATTTCGATGTACTTTAATCTTTTGTGTGGGCCTCTTTCTAATGGTCAACTTTCCATTTTATAGTCGTTAGCAATTTAGTCAAAATTTAGACCCTATAAATATGTATGTATGTAGTTGATGATAACAATTGCTTTATAGTTAAGCAAAGACCTGTTAGGTTTTGGTGCATAACGCTAAATTAAATATAGTTCTACAACTTCATTAATTTGTGTCCAGTCAACATTGAAGGTCTAGTCATTGAGGGTGCAATGAAGATTACAAAAAATCCTTCCGAACTAAAATCACTTTCATATGACATGAGATTGAAAAGTATGAATCTCTACACTTTGGAAACGAGAAAAATAAGATATGATCTAATTGAAATCTATAAAATTATAAATAACCATTACAATTTTCTTATAATAACCCTGTCATACTATCAGATGAGACTCCAAATACATAGATATTCACTTCAAAATAATTAGACAATCCTTCTTTTCACTTAGTGTGGTTAAAATTTATAATGTTCTATCCAATGAATTAGTAACTTGTAGTCACTCAAACCTTTTTAAAAATAAACCTGATGATTTCCTTAAAATAAATGGGTTTTTGTAGTTCTTCCTTTATTAGGTTAAGTTTATCTTTTGTATTTTCTTTTTTTTATTGATATTTTTTTATTTCTATACTGCTGTATGTATGTAAATATGTACATATGTGTTACCAAACCCCTTGGGTTCATCGGGCTTGCCGCCTTTTCCAAGTTTATTTTGAATAAATATTAGGACAGCACGTACCAGCAACTTCACGTAACCAGCAATACGAAAAGTATTATTTAGTACATTTTATATAGACATATTTATATCTTACGTAGCGTAAACTTAACAGCTAGTAACAGTACTGGCCGACTAAATAAATTCATACTACACAGCAGTGCGTGTCACCGTAACATATCAAGTAAAACCGGTTGTCTTTGGTCACTGTGGATATATTCACGCACTGCGTGAAGTTATAGTAGCGAGTGCTCGCGTACTACTGAAAGTGCGCATGCGCAAATGAGTATTTTTGAAAATGTCATATTTTGACAGTATTGACTTGACGATACGACACAAGTAATATTGCGCCCTATCGGTACGCTCTGTAATGTATTTGTAAGCCGATTTTGCATTGCATTCGGCCAAAACAAGTGTAAACTTGCCGAAACGTGCGCTGCTGTATAGTATGAAAAGAAGCTGTCGTTTACGTGAGCTGTTGTGCTGCGCAGTTACCATGAACTGCCAAATAGTATTATATACATAGACCTTAAGCCTTCAGCTTAAGTTGCATATTACAATTACCTGTTTATTCAATTAAATGATGATTTTATCTTACAAGGCTCTTCTATGTTTCACTTCGCAAACGATTGAGTAAAATTTCTTACGATCTTCCGATCGTTTCGAAACATTTCCATTTTGCACGGTTCGCTCAACGATGGAGATTTCAATCTGTTTTTTATGACACGCTAAGATATAATTTTTCATTCAATTTTCCGTTCTTATTTTGAAGACCCGCCCACTTAAAAAGCTATCAATTTCATACGTAAAGATCTGATGATCAATCACATTATTATAAAACGTGTCTGTATCTGTCTGATAATTAAATACGATATTATACGTTTGCTATTTATATATTTCATTGTTATTCTAGCTCAGATTTATTTCAACTATGACTATTGTGAATGATTTATAAAGTTCCGGATATTAGAAGAAGTGGCACTCCAAACTTATTTTAGGCAGGATTTACATGAAATAACTATGCTATTGAAAAGGTTTGTTTCAACGGGAATTTTAAGAAACTTCGGTCAGTCAGCGTTGTTCTGATAACGTTTCCCCACCGTTCAAATTGGTCCAATCAGTCCTTTCAGGCTTTTAAGATCACAAATCGATATACATCTATCCGATCGGAAGCCGCGAGCAGCGTTGATTGACTTAACGACCAATGTTCAACGTCAATGGTTTCCCACTCTTCGTCCTTTCCTTTCAGATAACGAAGATATGTAACACGATAGGAAACTCCAGCACGGCGGTAATTCCTATAAACGCAAAAACTCTAAAAGCCTCATCTTTGAAGTCCTTAAACCATCCCCCACCAACGTTCGATACTTCTTTTCTCCCCGTCGACCGATCTGATTACGGATTCATGAGAATGAAAAATGGAAAGTGTCTCTTTAGTTCTATTTTTTCTTTATTTTCAAGAAGATGAGAGGTTGTGGGGATGGGGGTGTGAGTTAGACGTTCCTTTCATAGCGAATGCCGAATTGGAACATTAACGAGTGAAACCGACACGGCAAAGCAATCAGCGTTTACGTCGTAGAAAAGTAGGGGCGAAAAAAATCAGCGTTTCTTTATCCAGTTATATATTTTCGAATCCAAATGAAACGGATTTCAACTCATTAATAATAACGATTGAATTTATATTCAAATATCTATCGATCTGACGACCAATGAATTGTTAATTACCATCCTAAAAGATGTCGTACTATAAATTTGCCGTAATGTACCCATTATTATACAAATGTATTTAAGTCGATAAAATAGGTGGAAACGGTTTGGTTCAACCTCGTTGAATATGCGCATTCGTTAACGTGTGAAATTTTGATACGTGTTTGAAGGTTTTATTGATTTTTATATAAAATTTGAATTTGGGATAGATACATATAGTGGAAAATTTGAGATACGATTTTAGCAACACGTATTACTCTGGCGTGTGAATCGAATTGAATTGAAATGCTAAAATATGGAACAACTGTCAATTTCATAGCAGTGGATTTCATTTTAAATAGAATATTCAATGTGTGGGCTTATTTTATGATTAAAATTTAACATTAAGTACATCATACATTTATCTATATCATGAACACTATATTTCCAGCTATGTTACGCAAATATGTAATTTTTATGTCAATAGTCGCCAAAAATATTTTATTTCCTATCCGATACGTTTAAATTTTTTATTTATTTAAGAATACTTGGGAAAGGTGGCAAATCTAATGGACCCAAAGGGTTTGATATAACATACAGTAGGGCAGAAATACAAATATTAAATAATAGAAATAAATAAAAATCAAAAACACAAAAAAAAAGAAAAGAAAATATAACCAACTCAAAAGAGACGAAAACAAAATAAATAAAGAGAAAATACCAAAGGTAAACTTAAAAAAGGATTTTTGATTTTTAAATGTTTTTTATTATTACTAAATTATGTTCACAATACATCTTTATTTTAATCAAAATTTTAGCCACTGTATTTGAATATATATTTCTATTTGTATATATTAAATATACATATTTTACAGTCTGAGAGTAAAACCTCTCAAAATGAATGTTTTTTTTAAGAGGTTTATCGTAGGAAAATAATTGTAATGATTATTTACAATTTTATAGATTTCAATTAGATCACCTCTCATTTTTCTTGTCTTCAAAGTGGAAAGATTCATTATTTTCAATCTCATATCACATGTAAATGATTTATGTGAGGACATTTTTTTAAGTCTTCCTAGGACCTTTTCGGGACATAATAAGTCTTTTTTTAAATAAGGGTTCCAAATGGAATAAAAAAAGGTTTTGAATAGAAATAACTTAAAATAATCTTAGCCAAAAAATTAGTATACATTTTAAAGCAGTCCATTCTTGCTCTTTTAAAAACTGACCGAATTTAAAATTTTCAATTTATAAACGTCGTATTATATAACGATGAATAATAACAACGTGCGTTCCCTTTGTAATCATTCCTGCATAAATTATTTCAATGACTGTTTAATGTTGTACGAAACTTGAGATCAATATAAGATTAAAATTTTCGCGCTATTGCGTTTCGCGAGAAATAATTTCATCCGACTTTAGGCATTTTGTTGAAGCGAAAAAATGGGAAAAACTCGTGTTCGATTATAAAGTTCGCAATTCAGAAGGCGTCTCAGACATAATTATGACGTTCACGTTTGCGATTCATTTTAAAAATAATCACAAATAACCCGAAACAACTAATTTGGCCGAGTCGAGCGCCGCGATGAATAATTAATATTGGCCGCGAGGACACTCCTTTTCATCCACCGCCGAAAGCTTTCCAACCCCTTCTACCCCTTCTATGCCACCAGCCTTCATCCCCTAGCTCCAACTTAATGGCTTTCATTATCTTTCATCTCGTCCTCTTGTTTGCAACCCCGACGTTATCGCGAACACTATCCTCTCCTTGGCTCGATCCGACCATCCCCCAACCCCTCGGGCACCGAGTGGCCTAAGCGCCACCTGCTGTGCAAAAAACCACCCCCATTGACTTTTTCACCCAGCGGGCTAAAGCCTCCGCGATACATCCAAAAGAAGGCTGTGAAGCATTTGTCGAGGCCCTCTGTTTTGCTATTCAACTCATCGGACACTAATGGCGATGAGTTTTTCGTGCTCTTACTACCCTGCATACTGCTCCCGGATCCCTTTCAACCCTAATGGGTTACTGTTTTTTATTATTCTCCTCCACCATCGTCGTCTTCTTTGCGAGATTATCCTGTAATTTCGGTACAAACCCTTTTATTGCGTTCAGCTTTGAGGTTTGCGAAATATGATTTTGCGCCTCTGGTTCGAAATTCTATCGCAAAATAATCATTTTACGTGCCGATTGAATAGATATCAACCCCAAAAGTTTTCCATCCAGCACAAGCAATATTTATATATACACCAAACATTCAATCAGCTTAATTTATTTTAATCATATAAATTAAAATCTTAAATTTGGACTGCCGAATTTTAAAAATGTGCTTTAATGTTCTTAATATTAGTGAATGTGTATACATATAATTATTTCTATAAAGAAAAATACATATAAATAAATAATTAACGATATATTTAAAAATTTTTATAATGAAATTATACCGATTTTCATTTTTTTTTTTTTATTACATTTTATACCAGAAAGACCTTACAGGTAAACCCCAATGCGCCTTCCTGTCCAAATACAAACAATGCAGCATTTTAATTACACAAGTCGCTGAAATACGAGACACTGAAAAACTCGCAAACTAACGAGACATCTATGAATTGTACTTAAATTTTATTGTACATTAATCATACTCAAATAGTGGTGACATAGCAGGTAGGAAGGCTTTTAGCCAATTTTAATCGGGAACCGTTTCAACAACAAAAACAGAGAAATTGGCAAACTCTGATAGGAAATGATCGACCTGGAATCACAAATATCCAGGTCTGACCAGCAGCACTATAGATATACTCAGATAAATTATTTTCAATAGAGGTCAGCTCATGGGATCGAACCAGGCGCCTCTCGGTGTTAGACAGAAGCTTAAAGACCGAGCTATTCTGCTGGCTAAAGTTTTAAAACCATAAAAACCAAATTCAATTTTATATTGCTTTTTATGTACATACATACATATATGTATACATACATATATATGTACCTCATTTCATTTGAAATACTTACTTACATCATTGTTTAAGACAAAAACATTACTATGCAAAAAAACTAATATAATATGTAAGTACATAAATATACAAACATATTGTAGTACCTACTAAAAACATAACAAGGCCGAAAAAATAAAATAAAATAACAAGGTCGAAACTCAAAAATGCATAAGTACAAACTTAAACCCACTTGGCATGAATATTATATAGGTTTTAGTCTGGCAAAGTTCCCATGTTTACAATTGTTTGTTTGAATTTGATATAAGCATGCTGGTAATTACTGCAAACTTTTTTTCGTCGGTTTATAACTAAGATTACTGTTTCAAAATCTTACATGAGAAATATGTGTACGATTGGTAGTTTTCACCACACTGAAAAACACATTACTTTAATATCAGAGCTATACTGAAATCTCACTGTTGTACTTATTCTTCTCTTTTTTACATTCTTAGATTGTATGACGGATTTATTAGAATGTAAAATCTGCAAGTGCCGTTACAAGTTCCCTCACGTTGGTCCGTCATAAAGCGGAGCATATAAATTTTTAAATAGAAACATTTAACGACCGGTCGTCTCCATCCCCCCACTCGTCGTCGTTACTTTTCACAAGAAGGGGAGATTGCACGGCGCTGATATATTCGTCGTTTCCTTTCCATTATTCGCCGCTTTGATAAGATTTTGTGTGGAAACGTTGCGGCCCGCCGCAGACGACGAGCGCTAAGGGTTAACGCGCCGACGAAAGAGCCGCCCACAGCCACCACCATGCCACGCTTACAATTGTTTCCAAGGAGATAACATCTTCAGGGTTGGAGGAGGTGGAAAGGATGGAAGGGGACCCGGGACAATGACGGACACCCCTACTTTCCGCGTACAAAGATGTCGCTTTCGCATTCGCTAGTAAGCCGAGAACAGGTGGTGAAAGGGTTGTACGTTCCCAAACACCAATAATTCGTAAGAAATGTGTCGCTTTTTGGTACTTGAAATATTTTTGCTGATATCTTTGTAAGCCCAAGAATGGAATATTACAGTATGTATTATATATTTATAAGAAAAAATACTTAAACTAAAAGTATAATAAAAATGTGTGAATGTCCGAATTTATACGCTTGGAAAAATATAAACGAATGGCAAATGTGAAAAGTGCTTCATTACTTTTATTTTGGTTGATAAGGTAAAAGTGAGCAAACATACTATGTACGTACGTACATATGTACATACGTACATACATAAGTAGATAATAGTACCATGTCGAAGAATATTCGTTCGCCCTGTTTAAATGAAAACTTCGTACGCTCTAACTTTAAATTTTGCGGAAATGAAAATATCAAAGTTGCTGTTTTATAAAGATTTACCTACATATGTATTTCATCATAGTATTGTATGTATGTGTGTATACAGGGTGCTATGAAGCTACGTGCAAAGTCTTAAAGGGATGATAGCTCATATCATTTAGAACACTTTGAACCACAGATACCTCAGGTCAAAGTCTCAGTACGGTAATTTAAGGGTTCTACACCATATAAAAATACTCACATACATATATATTTGTAAATTCATAGAATTTTATAATTTTTCATATTTTTTTAGCTTAACTTTGATACAATTCTGAAAATTGACTATAAATCATCAGACCACGTAATTATTATTGTTACAAATGAGAGTATTCGTGCTCTAACCAAAGTGTAATGCTCGCTCAAGTCGTTTTATTGCTATGCGAGAGACAATCTCCAATTTATTGCGATTTTATTGGCTGCATTCCTACTCATACACATCTATACTAAATATGTACTTATGTATTATACTAATTCGTGTTATAGCTACCTCTAATATTCAATCTTAGTTCTACTTATGTCAACAATTTTAAACATTTGTATATGAATACTACGTGTGTTTATATGCATACGACATATATTCTATTTTATTAGTCTCCATTGGGAAAATAGTTGTATGTAATACATTGAAAAGGGTCGTTTTTCCGTTAGTTGTAAATATTTTACTGACGCCTCTATCAAAGTCAACGCAACGCTCATCTTTCAGGAAAGCAGTTAAAGAGATTTATAGTTTTTCAGCACTCTTGTTTTACGCATGAAGGCAAACTTCCCTTCCTCCGTATTTTTTTATCTTTCCTTTGATCCCGAGAAGCGAAAAGACACCAAGGTTCGTCTGTGTTGAAAATTTTATTAAGAGTAATGGATTTTGAAATATAACGGAAATTCGGATTAATTTTTTTCAATAAAGTTCCTCTTCTTAACCCCTCACGTGCTGTAACGATGATGGATCTATCTCTTGTAACATAAATGGATGTGCGTGTAATACGGGATGATATGTATTAGTTACGTTAAAGGATAAAATGATACATACAACGTTATATATAATATGAGGGATAATTATAATAACATTTAAATAATATCAAACGGTCGGTAATAGTTAATTTTATGTACATACATACATTGATAGTATTTTATGAAAATTTCACTCTTGGCGAATCTATTTCGAGCTATTTTGAATAAATAATAATTCAAAATTCGAAGGTATAAATTTAATATACGACCTTATCCTACGCTTTGAAATTGTGGTTTGCCTATTAATAATATAAAGTTAACAAATAAGGTTAGTTATAATATTTATTTATAAATTTTTCAAAATTGCGACTGTTCTTTCGCGTAGTGCAATTGTTGTTGTATTCATTTCTTGGATAGATAGCGTACTCAAAAGATTTAGATATTATTTAATATCTATCTATATATATATATATATATATATATATATATATATATATATATATATATATATATATATATATATATATATATATATATATATATATATATATATATATATATATATATATATATATATATATATATATATATATATATATATATATATATATATATATATATATAGATAGATATTTAGATATTATTTAATATCTATCTATATATATATATATATATATATATATATATATATATATATATATATATATATATATATATATATATATATATATATATATATATGTAGGTGCCTACATGGATGTTTCATTTCTTGGATAGATAGCGTACTCAAAAGATTTAGATATTATTTAATATCTATCTATATATATATATATATATATATATATATATATATATATATATATATATATATATAGATAGATATTTAGATATTATTTAATATCTATCTATATATATATATATATATATATATATATATATATATATATATATATATATATATATATATATATATGTAGGTGCCTACATGGATGTTTGCGAATGTGTGCCATTCCTGAAATATATCCTTACATTTCGCATTTATTGGAAATTCCTCGGTCGAACAGCGTCTCAATATCCAAGATTAGAATATTTTTAGGGCGACCGTATTGAAGGCGTATATTAAAGAACAAGAAATTCGCCCTCAGAAAGAAGGGTCGAATTGTATTTTTACCGTTCGAACAACGAACGATTTGTTTTGTCGACAAATTTGAACGTACGTACATATGTACATATTTATGTATACATATATGTACATATGTATACGCAAAAACAAATTGAGAATGTGCCAATTGGAAAGAGCTTTCGCAACTTACTCGTAGATGCTATTTTCGAGATTGGAGTTCTGTTTTAAATTGTTTTTTTTTTCATTGAGCACATTCTACATATATATGTATACATATATACATACATATGTACATATATCAATATTTCTTATTCAAGCGATACATTGATATATACATTTTTATCTACCAATGTAAAATATATGTTATTGTAACAGAATTTTTCTGCTTTATAGTAAAAAAAAACATACGAAGTATCTTAGAAATAAAATTATATACTTATTTCTATAGGGAATAATTTCGTTGGTAGAATGAGTGCTCAGTAAAATGAAATCAGCATATTTTATCATAATATCATCCATATAATCTCTCAATAAAATGAAAAGTTTATTTTTATTTATATTACATTTTGAAACTTTCAGTCTATTATTACATATACCTATATTAGATGTATTTACATAAATATATACGTTTATAGTCTGAATAAACTATTATTAAGTATTAAAAATATAGCATGATAACTATCTTTATTTTAATCTACAAATAATATATGTACTTTATTTGTTATATAAAGTTTTCAGTTAGATTACGAAAACTTTTAAAATTGCCATTACTTTAGCCAAGTTTAAATCTAAAAAATATTGTGTAGAATATTATATTAATTTCATCTGACATTCATATATAAAGAAAGAAGAATATTAAGAAAGTTTATTATCCTCAAAGAACTATCCTAGTTATTAATAAATCTTTTGAAGGTCTATTATGTGTACTTATAGATATTTCAGGCGTTTTAAATTTCCCGAGAAATTTATGTAAGGAAACCTCATTACCTGTAATTATCTTTCGATCGACTTTTCGGCTCTCCTACCCACCTGTATTGAATTTTAACGTTGAATAATAATAAGTAAAAAGAAAATTAAGGGTATTGTAGCGACGTCGGCTTCAATACGCCCATTGTCGCTTTAATTACAGCTAACGGATAAAAGCTTCACAATTCCTTTATTTACCCTGATAAAAAGTATTAAATCGTATATGCATAAACAAAATGCTTTTTTTGTATACTTTTTTTGTCGATTTGATTCTTTGTTTCGTTATAAAAATTTCGAAAAGGGTAAACAATGGCGTCGTCCGGCGTGCACTCGTCACTAACGAACGACGATGCACATTTTTCGCAATGCACACAATATGCACAATCACCATGCATTGGAATTTCGCTTACGGTATCAACTTTCCGACGGTAATTTTAGAAACGTAGTTTTATGTCAACATTTTTTTATTATTATTTTAAAACATATTTATGATGGATAATGTATTTTAAGCTATTAGTATTTGTCGGAATGATAAATACTGTACATGAACTTGTTCATTCCACAAATTATAAATTATATTTTTTTTTTTTCTTTAAAGCTTCAAACTACCCTACGTGTTTTAAGATTTTTTTATATGTACGTAATAAGACATAAATACATACAAATATTCACATTTTTTAACATTTTTTTAAACAATAAGCTATTCAATTAGATTTTATTTTATTTTTTATTGATTTAAAATAAAAGGAAAAGTAAGAGATTAAAATTAAGATTTGAGACAATATTAAAGAGAAAAAATGATCGTCCTTGTGAAGTTTTAATTGTCATTTTTTAATTTACTTTATTCGGTCACTTTTTATCTACTTCTTTTCATTATTTTACCTTAATAAAATGATATGATCTTTCTCATCCCTTCACTTGTCTTAATTATTAATAGTTCTTTTAAGTTTCATTTTCAACAAGTAAATTCTTATTAAATTTATATTATACCATTATGCTACATATTACGGCTAGCTTCAGGGCGACCACTTATGGTATTAAACTTGTACATATGTGAATTTATAGAATATAAATTTGAAATAGAATTCAAATAGTGGTGAAAATTATTAGATAGGATGGTTTTGCCAATTTTATGAGGAATCATTTCAACATTTAAATCATATAAATTGGCAAGCTCTCATAGAAAAGGATCAACCTGAAATCGCAAATCTGACCAGCAGCATTGCAGAAATACTCCAAACAAATTATTTTCAATCGAGGTCAACCTAGGGATAAAACCCGGGAACATATCAGTGGCTAAAATTAACGCAATCACCCGGTTATATTACTCGCTAATATGTATTGTAGATGATGAATTTTCATTTTTAAATACATATACTAACATACCTACATATACGTTATATAAATTTAAACTTTTAACCCAAATTTGACTGTCATTTTTGTCGAAAAGCAAAATACCGTATAAAATTTATCCTGCGCAAAATTATCTCGAAATCTACAATCCATACAAGGACGCGCTTATACACACGTATGTACATACATTCTTGCGTGTTGTATTAAATCCAGTATAAAATCGTTTCGGGAGTAAGTCGAGAACGAAGTCGGGATGAAGCTCATCAACTCCAGAGCCAGATTGGGCTTATCTTCGTTATCGAACTTTCGAACGACTGGGCTTTCGCGAACTTTTTTACATATTTATGGGATGAAAGCGAATTTGAGTTGCCCTCCCCCATGTAGAATGGGGGAGGGCAAGGCATCGAAAGCTTTCTCGAAAGTGCCTCATCACTAAGCCGTGCATAAATTATGTGGAAATTCTAGAAAAGTTTTGTTTTGGTCGGTTTTTCGTCGCCCGACGCCTTTCCATGCGACAACAATGCGAAATTAACTCTCCATCAAAAGGATAATCCCGGGGGGGCATGAAAAATAAAAAGAGAAATTGTCGGGACGCATCTGAAATATTAAACGATTCATCGCCCAATCGAGTTAACTTCAAATTTCGGATCAACACTCATTTTATATACAAGCGTGGTTAAACTTTTTATGTAAATTTATAATTTAGATTTCGTATTTTATCAATATTTAAAGATTTGAACTGTTTAAAAATATACAAATTTATACATAAATATATGACTTTCATATGTTCATTATCTATTCTGTATCTATTTAGAATTACGTTTAAAAATATTTACTAGTAATAAAATATCTATTGAATTACAATATTTATAATTCTTACGATAAAATTACTAACTATGGACATATGTATGTATATAAACAAGTATTTTTTTAAGTATAACATTTATTTATATCCAATACATTTATTTATATCCAACATAGATTAAAAATTAAATTTTGTAGTAAATTTACATGATATATTATTTCATATCATATATGTATGTATGTATATGTATTTGTAGATCAATAATTCTTACTTGTTGTGAAAAAACTGACCTTTATATTATCCTTATATTATTTATGTAGTATTCTTTCGATCACTTTTCTTGGTACATACACAGTATTGAAAAAATACTATTATTTCCTAAGTGGACTTTATATCCAAATCTATTATTCCTAAATCGTTTTAACAATTTATTTATCTAAAAAAACGGAAACATACAGCATTACAACGTATTATTGCCACCAGAAAATTTCTAAAAATTAATTATGACAATGAATAAAATAAAATAAAAACAAAGAAGAAAAGCATTGAATAATGGTAGATATGGGATATATTATATGTATAAAAAAGAAAATTAGCAAACAATAGAAATTTAAGGTATGAAAAGGAACAAAAATTATACCATAAATATACCTGAGATTCGATAAATATACTCGAATATATACAATATGTGGCCCTTATACATATATAAATATATTCCGCATACATTTATAGGTAAATAAATATCAAGTTACTGTCTATCTGTCTAATTCTTTCTACATTTACTAGTAAATATCACATCCACACATTTCATACTATACTTATTTATAGGTGAAATTTATTTATTAGAAATAAGAAATTATTTTCCTAATACATAAGTGTATGAATTATTTCACAACTAAATATATATTATTTAAATATGTGTAAAAAACCATTCCGATATTGTTATACATACATCTAAAAATTACTTTCTTTCACCACCATATATGTATGTAATTTAAATAGTGAAACATGAATGAATCCGTATTCTACATATATAATATATAATCAAAAGAAAATTTTCCCATGACGTGGGAAAGTATAGGCTACAGCGACTTACTGCGAGTGCAACCAGTGTTTGAGTGCCTTTTCGGAACGGCGATATGCGGTTTCCTGAGCCCTATTAGGGCCACCCCTATAAATAGGGTGGTCGATCGCCTATTACCAAGTCAATATCGTCTTATTTAGTTATATGTGTGTGTGTGTGTAGCCTGGCAATTTATGTGCAACTCTCAGACCGGAAGCTGCCGCGACGCCGCATTTGTATCCGTTATAGAGACGCCGTTTTCCCGTTCAGACGTTCGTTACGCCCGGTCGAACCGAGAAACTACTCTAACATACTACTATTACTACACTGACAAATTACTATTTTGCGAATGTAAATTTAACACCAGGTAAATAAATGCGTATTACATATGTAAATAGCGTTTGGTTAGAAAATTGCGATGAGAAGTTCAATATCGAATAATAAACGACGTGTGAGATATTGTGTTTTTAGGGGTGTAATAAATTTTATATGGAAAAAATGTGATCTTTTCGTTTGCACATATGCTACAGCGTAATGTGATAACGCATTAATAATTCATGTATGCAATATATCCTGCTTATTGATAGTAGCATGTTTTCTTTGCGAATTTTCTCCTTTTTACCTTATATTTGAATATGTATTATGCAATAAGAAATCTGACTTCCGATATAATCCAATTTCAACCTATTTTTCGTTGAATATTTATGTCTATTTTAACATTTAATTTTTATTATTTGGAATGTGCGAAAAAAAAATGTATACACCAGCTTTCTATGCATATATATATATATATATATATATATATATATATATATATATATATATATATATATATATATATATATATATATATTAAAATAAATTCGACGGATATGTGTATTATTAATAAATTCTTAATGAACAATTTTGAATAGTGGTAGTTGTGGGATAAAGTAAAAAATTGATCTTTTAATTTTTTTTTGAATTTGAAGTTTTTTTAAGTTGTTAACTCAAAAAATGAACTATAATTTAGATGCAAAATAGAGAGCTTTGAGCTTCTTGATTTTCTCAAAACAAGGATTTCAAACTTAAAGTTTTCTGCCAGTAAACCGACGACAAGTGACCAATGACTAAATAATGGAAATTTAAAGCAAAAAAAGAACAACAAAATGGATTAATATGACGTGGAAATTTTTAAAACCAGAGACCTCGGATATGTGAATCCAAGGTCAATCGTTTCCTATCAGAATTTTCCAATTTATCTGATTTCATTGAAACGGTTCCAACAAATTTTCTACTTTATCCTATTTCTCGGAAAATATAATCTTCAGCATATCAAATTTGTAAAATGCTGCAAATTTGTCCAGTAATGTCTTGCAATTCGCAATTTTTGAACTTTGGTGATTTATCTTGAACTTTGGTGATTTATAAAAGAAAAATGCTGCGACAATGTAAATGTATAAAATTTGACAAATTTATATCATATTTATCCACAGATGTCTCTATGATGCTCTGTAAAATTGCTCTAAGTAGTTTATCAATGTTTATAATTAATTGGCCATGAGGGCACATTGGGGTTTACCTGTTAGGCCTTCTTGGTATACATACATATATGTATGTATGTACATAGCATATTTTTTTTTTTTTTTTTTTTTTTTTTATTTACATATATACCAGGAAGGCCTTACAGGTAAATCCCAATGCGCCTTCCTGGCCAATTACAAATACAAATACAGCA
Source organism: Arctopsyche grandis (assembly GCF_051622035.1). Lineage (NCBI taxonomy): Eukaryota > Metazoa > Arthropoda > Insecta > Trichoptera > Hydropsychidae > Arctopsyche > Arctopsyche grandis. Next base: position 14,857,300 of record NC_135364.1, read on the forward strand.
TTTTTATTATAAGTCGTTGAATTGCGAGACACTGAAAAAACTCGCAAATTAACGAGACATCTATGAATTGTACATAATTTTTTTTTTTATTGTACATCAATCAAATTTTTCAAATAGTGGTGACATAGTAGGTAGGAAGGATTTTTAGCCAATTTTTTTTTCCGGGAACCGTTTCAACAATGAAATCATTGGCAAACTCTGATAGGAAACGATCAACCTGGAGTCACAAATCCAGGTCTGACCAACAGCATACTCTGAAAAATTCATTTTCATTCAGGGATAGAACCCGGCACCTTCTTGACGGTAAGCAGAAGCTTAACGTCCGAGCTATGCTGCTGGCTATGTATATTAAAATGTTAAAGACATCGTTCTTAATCTCATGACAGCGTTTTTTTTTTTTATTTCACGATTTGCATTAGTAAAGCATATATATGTACATGTACATACGTATTTTGTCTCCTCGATAAATGTCTCCAAATAAAATTATTTTCTAAATTATTGATATATGTATGTAGGTGTGTATGTATTCATTGTATTATTCATCTATTTTGTATTTGATATTTTACAGGCGTTGTATGAACGTCATTCAATATTTAATCTGATTTTTATTCTCTTTTCAGAATTATCCGATCCATGCCGAGACTTGGAGTGTACTTGGGGAGAACAATGCGTCATAGAGGCCGGTCATGCAATATGCAAGTGTCCTAAATGTCCGGTACGATCGGCCCAAATCGTATGCGGCAGCGATGGACGCGATTATGCATCTGCATGCGAACTTGCCAGAATCGCATGCGAGCAACATCTGAACATCACCCTGGTCTACCATGGAAAATGCGGTAAGCAAATCGAAAACCCATCCTCCCTTATGTCTCGAAATATTCAATCACGTCGAATTTTCATCCCCGACCGTAAGTTTATGAACGGCGATCCATCTTAGCCGGGGCACAATCGGCCAGGTGCGAATAACACTAAGGAAAGTTGTCGTGAAAAATGACGGTGGAGTCGGGGAAACGCTGATTTGGCTACATCGCTTTTTGCACCTCTCTCGCCTTCCATAAATTTTTCTCATTCAATATCCACACACATCCGCAGTCTGCGCTCGCTGGATGCTGGCGTTCAAAGGTTTTTCCCCTTTCTCTTGTGTCGCGTTCGCTTTAACGTGTCCCTTGAATGTGCTTAGCCACTCTCTGCCGACGCTCTCTGCTTGTTTATACTGATGTGACTGTTTTCAGCTGAAAGGCGCAAGATGTATGCATGAAAAATTTAAGTGAGATTCTGTGATCGCACGCTCGAAAAGATCGCTCAGTTTCAAATCACCTTGAAAGGCTCGCGATGAAAAATGATCAATGTTTCCAATTCTATATATGTACATATATGTACATATTGAAAATACTGACTGTACTATATTTACATGGACATACATATGTATTTAAGGGAACCTTTCCTATTTGTTATTTGGCTGATGCTAAGCAAGGCTTTTAAATATAACATTTTCAAATGCTTCCATTTCATTATATAGGAAAGTTAGATTTTTGGACCATTGTTTTCCAAAAATAAATAATCCCTATAGGCACTATTTATAACGAAATGTATTCATATTAACAAAGGCAGTTTTCTGAAATCGAAATAATAAATTTTGATACAACAATTTTCCGAATAACCAACTTTTCAAAAAAAAAAAATATGTATCAACAAAATTTTACTAGATTCAAATTTTTACGTAACATAGGAATTTTTTTCGTAATATCGGACCAATATATATGTAGATGGGAATTCTATGTTTATAGGGAATAACGTTTGTGGATAATTCCGAGTTTGTGAAAAATGATGTTAATGTGGTATGCCGGACCTGTTCTAACTACTGCATGTCCTAGCACTTGGCTACTTTCCTTTACTTTTATTTTACTCTCGAAGGAAGGAGGGACACACGGTGGAAAAAATACCCTCAAGCAAGTGGCGGTTCCATGTAGACCTCCTGAATTGTAGAATAAATGCTGTGAACCGGATTTTTCCTATCATTTGGATCTTTAAGCCTACTCCTATGCCCCTATTTATATATATGTATAATGTATATACAAATTAACGGGATGTTTGTAGGTAGTTTGTATGTTTGTATATGGTGAGTGCATCGACAATTATGAAGATTAGTTTAATTCATTTAAAATTTCGATTTCGATTCCGATTCTGATTCCCGATTCCAATTTTAGTTCTGGTTCCGATTCCCATTCCGGCTCTGATTTCTGTTCCAACTTCCGAAAAAAAATATTTTAATGCATGTATCAATTTTTTTCCGAAACCGCCCATTGAAATATCTCCAGGCACAACACAAGTATTATATATTATCAAAAACAGATAATTTTTTTTTCAATTATATTATATATATATATATATATATATATATATATATATATATATATATATATATATATATATCATCATCATCATCATCATTTACAGCCATTCGCCATCCACTGCTGGATGAAGGCCTCTCCAACACGCTTCCACTCGTCTCTGTTTTGCGCAACACTCATCCATCTCATTCCGCACATTTTCCTAATTTCGTTCACCCATCTTCCTTGCGGTCTTCCTTTTACTCTTTTGCCTTCTCTCGGGTACCATTCAAGCACTTCTTTTGTCCACCTTTCGTCCATCCTCCTAGCTACGTGACCCGCCCATTGCCATTTCAATCTCTTCACTCTATCCACTATGTCCACTACCCTTGTCATATTTCTCACCCACGTGTTCCGCTTCCTGTCTTTCCTCGTTATGCCAAGCATACAGCGTTCCATACTTCTTTGAGTGCATTGGATTTTATTTTGCATCTTGGCGTTCAGTGTCCAAGTTTCACATCCATACGTCATCACTGGCAAAACGCATTGATCAAAGATCCTTTTCTTCAGGCAGAGTGGCATTTTTGATTTAAAAACAGCATTCATCCGTCCAAATGCACTCCACCCTAATTTCATACGTCTCTTTATCTCTTCATTTTTACTACCAGACATGTCAATTATTTGACCTAAATATAAATAATTATTTACTACTTCTACTGGTTTATCATCTAAGGGGATGCTATCAGGCATGCAATAACTATTGAACATTAGTTTAGTCTTATCTACGTTAATTTTTAATCCTACTTTTCTACTTTCCCTGTCCAGCTGTGTTAGTCTGATAAGTAGGTCAGCTGAATCACGAGCTACTAAAACTATATCGTCTGCGAACCGAAGGTGACTCAAAAAGCGACCATTGATGCTTACTCCGGCTGTATCCCAATCCAATTTCCTGAAAACTCCCTCAAGCACCGCATTGAATAACTTGGGCGAGATTGTATCTCCTTGTCTTACTCCTTTTCCTATGCTAAATCTATCTGTACCTGAAAAAATTTTAACCGAAGCTGTGGCATTCTTATATATTGCAGCTAACAGTCCCACATAGGGTTCCGGCACTCCCTGTGTTTTTAGAGCGTTAAGTACTGCATTATGACTAACTGTATCGAAGGCTTTCTCATAATCGACGAAACCTAGGCACAATGGCCGTTGATATTCGTTGGCGCGCTCGATTAGTTCGCCAACTACTTGGAGGTGGTCCATTGTGCTGAAATTTGCCCTAAACCCTGCCTGCTCTATAGGTTGGTTCTCGTCGAGGATATTCTTCAGCCTTTCTGTAATAACCTTCGTGAAGAGCTTGTAGACCGCTGAAAGTAGACTAATGGGTCGGTAGTTCTTGATATCGCTTTTGTCGCCTTTTTTGTGTATTAAAATGATAGTTGCGTTATTCCATCCTTCTGGTATAACTTGGTTCTGGATGCATTTGCTGAAAAGCCTAGCTAAGATATTAATTAGGGGGGGGCCGCCACATTTTAGTAAGTCAATGGGAATATTATCTTCCCCTGGGGTTTTACCGTTCTTTGCAGTTTTTAGCGCGGCCTCTACTTCGCTAGGCAATACTGCAGGAACCCTTTGGCCGTGTGTCGATTCCAGAGCGGGGAATTGGCCGTTGTCGTTCTCGTATAGTTTTGCATAGAACGTGTAAACTCTGTCTATGATTTCTTCTCTATTCCTAATTATTACTCCGCTCTCTGATCTGATTGCGATCATTTGGTTTTTGCCTAAGAAAAGATCCTGTTTGCACTTTTTCAGGCTACGGTTATTCTTAATGGTATTTTCTATTAGCTTGCTGTTAAAATCCCTGACATCCCTGACTATTCTCTTTTTAATTTCCTTATTTACTAGATTGTATTCTTGCTTATTATTATCCCTATCTAAATTCCTTTTATGCTTAATATATATATATATATATATATATATATATATATATATATATATATATATATGTATATATATATATATATATATATATATATATATATATATATATATATATATATATATATTTATATATCAGCGGTCTACAAGCTCTTCACGAAGGTTATTACAGAAAGGCTGAAAAATATCCTCGACGAGAACCAACCTATAGAGCAGGCAGGGTTTAGGGCAAATTTCAGCACAATGGACCACCTCCAAGTAGTTGGCGAACTAATCGAGCGCGCCAACGAATATCAACGGCCATTGTGCCTAGGTTTCGTCGATTATGAGAAAGCCTTCGATACAGTTAGTCATAATGCAGTACTTAACGCTCTAAAAACACAGGGAGTGCCGGAACCCTATGTGGGACTGTTAGCTGCAATATATAAGAATGCCACAGCTTCGGTTAAAATTTTTTCAGGTACAGATAGATTTAACATAGGAAAAGGAGTAAGACAAGGAGATACAATCTCGCCCAAGTTATTCAATGCGGTGCTTGAGGGAGTTTTCAGGAAATTGGATTGGGATACAGCCGGAGTAAGCATCAATGGTCGCTTTTTGAGTCACCTTCGGTTCGCAGACGATATAGTTTTAGTAGCTCGTGATTCAGCTGACCTACTTATCAGACTAACACAGCTGGACAGGGAAAGTAGAAAAGTAGGATTAAAAATTAACGTAGATAAGACTAAACTAATGTTCAATAGTTATTGCATGCCTGATAGCATCCCCTTAGATGATAAACCAGTAGAAGTAGTAAATAATTATTTATATTTAGGTCAAATAATTGACATGTCTGGTAGTAAAAATGAAGAGATAAAGAGACGTATGAAATTAGGGTGGAGTGCATTTGGACGGATGAATGCTGTTTTTAAATCAAAGATGCCACTCTGCCTGAAGAAAAGGATCTTTGATCAATGCGTTTTGCCAGTGATGACGTATGGATGTGAAACTTGGACACTGAACGCCAAGATGCAAAATAAAATCCAATGCACTCAAAGAAGTATGGAACGCTGTATGCTTGGCATAACGAGGAAAGACAGGAAGCGGAACACGTGGGTGAGAAATATGACAAGGGTAGTGGACATAGTGGATAGAGTGAAGAGATTGAAATGGCAATGGGCGGGTCACGTAGCTAGGAGGATGGACGAAAGGTGGACAAAAGAAGTGCTTGAATGGTACCCGAGAGAAGGCAAAAGAGTAAAAGGAAGACCGCAAGGAAGATGGGTGAACGAAATTAGGAAAATGTGCGGAATGAGATGGATGAGTGTTGCGCAAAACAGAGACGAGTGGAAGCGTGTTGGAGAGGCCTTCATCCAGCAGTGGATGGCGAATGGCTGTAAATGATGATGATGATGATGATATATATATATATATATATATATATATATATATATATATATATATATATATATATATATATTAAAACGTGACTTTAAAGAACACCGTATAGCAAAAATAAAAATTAAAATAAAAAGTTTGATTTGGGGCATTAGAATTTCGTACATATCAATGTGAAAATTTTCGAACGGTTTGAGATTTTCTTTAGTTCGCCTTGTTATCTATTAATTTCAATCTGTGAGATTCGCTCTCTTTCTATTTAGTAATCTCGAACCCCTACTGCGGGAGCAACTCCTCTCTGAATTATTATCATCGCCATCACCATCATCATCAACACCATGAGCCCGAGTTGAACCGCATTGAAAATTTAATCAATTGCCGACACCGGATAAACGTTCTTCGACCCCCGTTCTCAAGCAGAAGGATGTATGCGAAAATGCAACCTAGCATTTCGGGATAATTAAGGGGAAGCCTTTTGCTCTCTGCAGCCTTATTTATGCATGCGCCCAGGGCCGTACTGGGCAGGTTTTTATTAGACTGCGCGCGAGCATCGTCAAAACAAATTTGCACTGCAAATGGCTTTGATGAAATATTCATTATGTTCTTTGTATGAGAGTAAATTGTGCTCTCTTGTCCATGGGAATCATATTAATTTAAGACATTGTCTTAATGTCTAATTTTTTATATACATATATTTTTTTACGTCGGCTACCCGTTTAGTTCCCGTCAGGCATTTGAATTTTGTGATTATACGTATTTTATGATTTAATTCAATTTTATTAAAGTTAATTGAATTTATTTCAATTTTCGATTTAATATATAAAATCAAAGCTTTAGCTCGTTTGTTCATAAACTAACTACATTATAATGCGTATTAGGTAATGATAGAAATTGGTAATTGAATTTGTGAAAATCATTTTGATCATTTGTTAAACGTCAAAGGCCCATAATGTCCACTACTTATTTATTATTTAAATTTATATAACCAATTTTGTAAATTAATTCCTAGAGCTGTGTATATCTTTGGTATTTTTTTGGAATATGATCATATATATTATATGTACATGTACGTAATAAAAGTTGATGGTTAGCAATTTTAATCGCAAAAAATTTCCAATTATTGGGTCTCGGACAATGGTATTATTTAATGTTATTTTAACTATAATTTTATTAGAACTTTCATGAGTTTTACAATATTATCATATTTATTAGTTTTTCATAAATATATTCGAGTCCTCTTTAGAAAGTTTTTTCACAATATTATTTCATTATTTCCATTATTATTTACAACTAGTTAATATTAATTAAGAGTTTGATTAATGAGATGGTAAACTAGTTTTATGTCCTCTATTATTTTTATTTTTTTCATTTGTAAAAAAATAACCTGTTCACGGATTTGGAATTAAATTACGTGAGTTTAAGCATAGCATTAGTTTGCTACGTACATAAATGGAACGTTGGGTATGGGGTAGAGTCGGGGGGTCCAAACTTTGGCGTACGTCGGAAAACGAACGCGGAAAAATCGACGCGATTTTCCCTTTCCGGGGAGGACATATGTGACCGTTGACGGGAGTAAGGGTCGTCACGGGACCCGGTTGACTTAAAATTCGGCAGAATAATGAAATCCCACAGTATCATGGACTTTGAGAACCGATCGACTGAAGTCTACCCTCCCGGTGCCGCGGAGACCCTATAAAGCTGATGGAGACCCTTTTTATGTGTATAAAAAATCCCTTTTTGATGTTCGTCGTCACACGGTGAGCCACATAACCACCCCATCCCTTTCCTGAGGGACGCGAACTAAGAGGCACTCATTTAATAATGCAGCGGTGCGATTGAATTTTCCCGACAGAAAATTTTCGTGATCTTTCCAGGTACGTCGACATGTACGAAAATTGGTCGAGGCCTCTTTTTGATAATGTCCCTAGGTCTCGTCTCCCTTTCTCCCTCGATATAATTTAGCAGGGGTAGCTGTATAAAAAAGTGGAGAGAAGAGACCGTTAACGAAAATGCGACGAGTTCAAAAAACGAGTTAAAGCCGCTCGCGCTGGGGTCGGGGTTGAGTTCGACCACAATTTAATAAATGGGCCGACGTTGCTCAACGAAGTGTGCAAAATGTGAATTATATTTTTCATTTGCGTTTCGGCCGCTTAATGCGAGATAAATTCGCGTAAAATGGACTGTGGAATTTTGCCGACATCCGAAATATTATGTGTACATTCGTTGGGGAAAAAAACGCCGGCGTTACTTACAATTATTTATATTTGGAAATGTTATCGAGAGTATTCTGCATTCAGCGGTAATTGCTTACGATTAACTTTTGGGGTGCTTTTTTTTGTTCTTAAATATTGTATAATGGATGATTTTATTGTGTATTTTTATGTAAGGCAGCTAAGCGCGTTAAGTTCATTTGAAGCCTCGAAATTTTAAAATAATGTAATAAACTATTACGTTCATTAATTTGAACGTATATTTTAAGTTGATTTTAGATGTATCGAAATACCCTCTAAGATTAAACATCTACGTATTTTTTTATTTAAAAGTTTTTTCATATATGTATGTATGTATTTGTAATACTACAATATAACTTTTTATTTATTAAATCAATCATGCAAACTCGTTTAATAGAGTCCTGCAACGCGACGAGTGTGCTATACAGTTTACGAATTATTTTTATTATTTACTTAAACAGGTATAAACCCATTTTTTAAAAACGACATCTATGGTAAAACGATTAACAGCCATAGTTAAAAATCTATGGAAAAATTTTTGCAGCGCTTTGCTTGAATTTTTGCGAAAAAGATGGGATAGGGTTGCCAATTTGTTAGTACCGTTTCTATAAAATCAGATCAATTGGCAAACTTTGATTGGAAACGATAGAACGTGGAGTCACAACCAAGGTCTGGCAGCAGCATACGGTATATATGTTATATAACATAATATTCTGGTTATATGTACATATGTTACTCAAGTTCAATTTATTGAATGGTTAATTTCATCATTAGTTTGTTTTTCTTTTTTTCAGAAAAAAATATATTTTTGTATGTACATACATACATACAATTGAATTGTTATAATACATGCATATGTGTGTATTACTCATACAATGACGCATTTCGAATTTCTTGTGTTTATTATTATTTTAACATTATCATATCATCATATCATATACATATACAATATATAATATCACTATTCTGTCTATGTGTATATCTGTCTGTCTGAGATAACGCTCGCCGTACTATAAAAGTCGTTTCGATTCAACATACATATACAGCTAAACCACTGCCAAAACATACATACATACATATATACAAATACAATATCAAAAGAAAAAAAACGTCGATATACATATATTAATAATTGCTACGGATGTTTCCTCTTAGCAGAGAATTTACCGCCATCTATTGAAAAATTATTTAATCAATTAATTTTTCTATTGGTGTTTTATATTGTTTTCATGTAGGTAGGTAGGTATTTTTAACCATTTTTTTTTTTCATATTAAACAATTAAATATAAATATTAAATTAAATATATTTAAAAGGTATCTGAAAAAAATTCGATCACGTGGGGTCGACATGACCGACGACACTTTTTTTATTTATTTTTATTTAATAACTTAATATGCCAACACCCATGCGATAATATGTCATCGGGTACAACGCTAGTATTTTAAAATGTTAAAAAACTAATTAAAAAAAACTAAATCTACGTTGTGTAAGCTTCTTTCAAAGTGCGAGGAGACCTTTAACCTTCTTAACATTTTATTATATGGGGAATAAAAGCTCTTAGTGAAATTCGATAAGTGAGTGTCAGATGTACACATTCGAATAGTCCCAAAATAAATTTCATATAAAAGTTTCAAGACCTCGTTTGTACACGAGAATTATTTTTTTTAGTACACATACAGCTTATGTTTATGTCAAAAGGATTTCTTTGAAAGTCTGTCCATTTTTTCACATTCAAAGTAATTATGTGAATTTATGTTAAATTATTTTATTCGTAGTTTTTAAAAGTTGTATGTGTGTAATGTAAAATTATCTGGAATTTGGATTCCATATAAATCGATAAAAATTTCGTAAATTTTTATTTTTTTCAATTCGATATTTGTTTTTTGAGAAACTCTGAGCCAGACTTGGTTTGCTTATTCTTAACTGTGGGATTTCACCGAGAAAAGTATTTGATAAATTGTGTTTCGCGATGTCTCGACATGTGCTTTGTCTTATAATCTAGGTATTTAACACGGAGGTAATTCTGGCTAAACCATCCCTAGCTAGGGCCGCAAAGCACGGACACCTGACGGAGAGGGGAGAAGGAGAGAAACTGTACCGTAATCTAATTTCGGGCAACCCTAATCAGGGCTCGTTTATAAAGGACTTTAAGTATATCAAACACTCCTGATACTGGGTGCGGGGCGAGCAGAGGGTGAGTTCCTTAAAAGCAATCACGGATTTATCTACCATACACGCATACAAACACCCTAGCGGCCCCTAAACTAAGAATGGCTTTCAACAAAATCGGTTAATTTCCATTACGCAACATTCTTTCGGTATCGTGGGAGGAAAGGGGGGGGGGGTGTGGCAATGATAAGCTGAAACGATATTTATCCCGTGAATTTCTCGCATTTTCTGTCTCGAGTATAAATAAAAAATTAGAATAAAAGTGCTTACGTTGAAGTTTTACTGCAGGTTTTGTACGTGAGATATATTTTTGGTAATTTTATTCGTTCAGTCTCAGGTGTTTTCATACGTACAAAAGCAACGTTAGATAAATGCTTATTTGTTCGGGAAAATATTACACAGCTCTACAAAGTTTTTCAATGTAAACGTACGTTCAATTTCGAAGAAGATTTAGCTGAGTTAGTCTAAAATGTATGACCTTCATACATACATACATACATGCATGTATGTAGCATAATAAATCATATGGCTCTACATGTATACATATATTATATTATTTTAAACCAAATACAATATTTCATCTTAATTAAGTCATACTATTTTGACATTAATCTGAAAGAAAATATTAGCTTTGAATTGAACCAACTAAACAATAAAGTATATTTAAGTTTGATATCAATCATATTTTGACTGCAGATACATACATATGTATATATATATATATATATATATATATATATATATATATATATATATATATAAATATATATATATATATATATATAATACATATGTAGTAATAATAGAAACTATACAATAGGTGTAATTTAAAATGAATTCTAGCATTAAAATTAAGTTTAGCCCAACGCATTTTTCAATCGGAATTAAAACGCTTTTTAAATTCAAAAAGGCTTAAGATCCATATTATTGCTTTGTATAAATTAGCAGTGTTGACTGGTTGCCAACTTCAACTTTAAATTACTATTTATTAAGCACTTAAGTGGATTAACATGTGTGCTTGACGCAAATCCTGGTTTAAAAGCGATCCGATTTCAAAAGTTACGCCGCAGTATTTTTAACTCTGAGTATATAATTCCTATAAAGGTTTTCCGATGAGAATTTTCCCATTATCCGTACATTATTGTGCTTTTAAATGACACATGTCACAGTGCGAATGGTATGTATAAATATGTACATAAAATATGTGCTATGTATGATGGAAAAAAAATGCTCCGCCGGGACAGTGGATTAACACTGCCGTGACCAGGAGTCGAACCTGGGTTACTACGGCCACAACGTAGGGTCCTAACCACTAGACGATCACGGCTACCGGAGCTGGTGATTGCATTTATTTGCAATCTGGTTTTACTTCTCGGTTGGTTGGCCGTATAAAATGACTGGTGTAGCTTGAACACATTGTCTCTTTGTAAGAAAGTGAACGTCGATGTGAAACATTATATTAGATAAAAAATATTCCATGAAAAAATGTAGTATAGGTAGACTTTCGACAAAATATAAAATAAGTCATCACATAACTTGTTCCGGAACCACTTTTCATATGTAATATACAAAGGGAAAATTTTGGAATCTGACTGGACGAACTACATAGATTCAGAATCAATCGACCAAGATAAGGAGCAGTATAAATATGTATCGTGGAAAGGCCCTGGTAGATAACAAACACTTTCATTCAGAGGTATTATTTTAATTTATTTTGAATTGGTTCGAATTGATTATCTTTAGAATAACTGAAGATGGTTCACAAAAAATATTTTCGTAAAAATACGCGAGTGCGGGGGGGATGAATCAGTAAGTTCAAAGCGCCCTTAGAAATTGAAAATATATACATATCTATGTACTAGGGTTTCTGTTCGTGTCGACCCAGGACATTTTTTTATGTCCTGTGTCTGATGGGGAGATCTGATCGCGAATTCCGGGAAAAATATTTCTATCAAAATTTCTATTGAATTTTAATAATAAAACTGAATGTATATCTTACGATGAAACTATTATGAAGCGAGTGTATCCTTCTTATATTGACAATTCCACAATGGAAGAAACTCTTTTAGATTCCGATGAAGATGAGACAATTGTGTGTTTTGATGATGTATGAAGAAATAAATAAGGAGTTATCAAAGACAAATCTACAAAAGAACGTAAATATAAATAGCCTCAACTTTAAAAAATAAATGAAAATATTAGAAAGCTGACGTGAGAAAAACAGATCATTTAAAAAAATTGTTTTCGTCCCTCTTAACTATAAAATAGGCCTTCGGTTTCTCATTTAAATATTTTAGTATTCTTAAGAAGATATTTCAAATGAATTTACTTTTATAATAACATTTTTCAATTTATTTAATTAGTATATTGTTTAATTATTATTTACTTTGTAAATAAATTTTATATTATTAAAAAAAAAATTAAATTAAATTAATATTTTTTTACATCATATGTCCCGGGATCCCGGGAATCCCGAGAACGACACCGAAATCCGTCCCAAGTCATTGAATTTACTTAGTGCTAGGAAACTATCTGATGAACACTTGCCCTATGATAGGCCTATGTAAAGACGTACAATAAAACACTGTCTAATCTAATCCAGGTGTATCGTTTAGCACCCTTGCATCCTGATCTTACATATGCCAGCAGTATGGCTTAATGATAGCGTGTATGATTAGCACCAAGTGATCAGTGGGTTCGATCCGCTATACTGCCGGTTAGATTTGGGGTTATTTGTGACTCCAAATCGACCGTTTCTTATCAAAGTGTGCCAATTTTATATGATCATTGTTGTCACAAATCTTCTGTATTTATTGTATGTACAATTTGTAAAAAAATTGTCCAAATCTAAAATCCATAGATGTCTCAATGGATTAATTCTGTAATTAATTAATTGTTAGTTCGTGTTCTTCAGCTTCTGGAAATACGGTGATTTAAGTAATAATATAATGCTGCATTGTTTGTAATTAATTGTCCACGAAGGCGCATTGGGGTCTTCATGTCAAGCCTTCCTGGTATATATGTACATATATGGTGTAGAAAAGTTTCCCAGCAGTAAGATGTATTTCAAAAATATATTAATTTAATTAAAAAAAAAATTAACTATAAAAAATATTAATTTAATATTCATTTAATATTCATTTAATTTTATTCATTATTCATTATTCATTTAATTTAAATTCATTTAAAAATATTCATTTAATTTTAAAATATATTAATTTAATTATAAAAAATGAAATCCTGAATTAACTTTTCCTATCAGTCATCAGCAAAAAATAAGCAAAATAGGCCCTAGAATTTAAAAACTCTCATGCGGTGTTATTTTCTCGGCTGGACAACCCTTACAATCCTGTATACGCCCGTGATTACAAAAGTGGTATACACAATAACAGATCATCTACTTAAGCCTGGTCAAAGTTTTGCTACTGTTTTTTCTAATAACCAGGAAGAAATTAAATATAAGTACGATGATAAAGTTCAAAAAAAGCTCCGCCGGGACAGTGGGTCAGCACTGCCGTGACCAGGAGTCGAACCTGGGTTACTACGGCCACAACGTAGGGTCCTAACCACTAGACGATCACGGCTATCGGAACTGTTGAATGCAGTTATTTGTGATCTGGTTTTATCTCACTTCGCGGTTGGTTGACTGCGTTCCGGTACACTTTCACTTTTACCGCGACCTTGCTCCGGTTACTTTTCCGCTTTTTTTTATGAAAGAAAGGTGTGTCAAGTATTTTTTTTGTTACCGATATATACATATAATTATAGCAATAATAAATAAAAAAAAAACACTTTATTTTAATATTTTTACATACCTCCTTTATTGATATTGAAGTTTTATTGCATTGAAAATTTACTACACATATATACATATACATATGGACTAGGATAATCTAATATATAATTTGGAAAGAGACTTTGTATGTATGTATGTGACCTTCGTTCGTTGGGTCGTAAATCCCTGACGTCATCGAACAAATAATTCGATTTTTTTCGATTCAAAGGATTTGAAGTCCCCGGGGGCAAAGGCGCCGAGGGTGAAGCCGCCTTCGCACCGGGGGTGAAATCCTAGGGGGCGGAGCCCTAGGGAACAAAGCCTCCGCGGGCGAAGCCCTAGCGGGCACAACCATGGAAGGTACAGGCGTCGGATTCTGGTATACATATGATTTCGTATACATATAATTTTTTATAAGAGACTTACTATATGTTTGTTTGTTCGTGACAGTCAAATAATAAAAAAAACAAATGAGTATTCAAATAAATTTATATAAAATTGAACTATTCAAATAAATTTAATAAAATGTTTAAAAAAATAGGTTTATATTACAAATACCGAGCGAAGCCGGATAATACAGCTAGTGCTCCTATAATTTGAACCTATAAAATTTACAGGTTCAAAAAAGGAATGAGACCTAACATACATGGCCATCATTTTTTAAGAAAAATGCTTCCTTTGGAATATCAATTTCATTAAAGCTATAATAAGGAGATATGTTCCAAGGAAGTTCTCATACAATGTAGTTAGATGGCCAACTTTTTCATTCGCTTAATATCACGCTTTGTATTTTATCGTGCGACATTCAAAGCATTTTTCACCGTTGGAATATATTACGTACGACCTCATCGTAAGTGAAGCAAGGGGGTGGTTTGGAGCCATGTTATTAAATAAACTACCTTCGCTCACATTAACCCAAGCCCCCCTTAACGTATCCTTTTAAGGTCTCGACCCCGAGGCGGTAAAAATTTACTTACTCGCTCCTGGCTCGAAAACAATGGGCAGAATTTCTGCGAGCGTAACCTTAAAATTACAACAATTCTTGTGTAAATTTAATACCCAGGGTGGTGCGAAGTTTTTGTGCCAATCTGTCACGGCGAAAGTGCTCGGCGACATAATGAACGCTTTTTCGAGGCAACGCCAAATCGTGTCGCACGTTTGTCATCGTTATTCGCACCCGTTAGCTTTGCGTCGATGAAGGAAAATGTACGTCATAAATCTTCATTTGTATCTGTTTTAATAAATAGGAACAATTTACCCCGTGCCACGGTCCAAATGCGCCTAGAAAATTCCGTTCGAAAATGAAGAAAAATCATTGCGATACGCAACGCGAGTCCCCTTTCATCATACGCCGTTCACAAATGTATGGCCATTTCCGTAGTATTAATATATAGGTAGTGCATATCCTAATGCAAATTTTTCCATTTACCTACGTTCTTATGTTTCTTTCCGCGAATGATCACATTCAATTTGTTCGAAGACTATTTATCAATATGGTGCTTTCTCATAATAAGTCCACTTTGGTTATTCATTCTTGACTTAATCCATGTAATGGATGTGGAGTGTATCGAGTTTCGTTCGCATCCATTAAGAGTCATAAAAATGTAAGTGGCTTTTACATACATATATAAGAATATTTCAATCACCTTTTTTCAATATCAATCAATTAATAATAAATTTTCAGATTACATAATCGTGTGAATTTCAGAAGGATTTTAAAATGCAATGATTTTCCGTAAAAATTTTCAATTGCTTTCAACTATTTGAAATATTTTTCATATATGATAAAATTAAATTAAATTAAAATATGCCAGTAGTATAGCTCCATGGTTTGGTTAAAGCTAACAACCAAGAGGTTCTCGGGCTTCAGCGCTGTGTAGACCTGTATCGAAGAGAGTATTTCTGCAGTGATGCTGTCAGACTTGAATATTTGTGATTCCAGGCTAATCCTTTTCTATCTGAGATTGCCAATTTATCTGATTTCATTATTGAAACGGTTCCTCATCAAATTAGCAAAGTCATCCATTTGTCGCCACTTTTTAAATATGATTTCAAATTTATAATCTATAAATTTACATATGTACAAATGTAATACCATGGCTGTCGCTCATGGACAACCCTTTTATAAAAATAAAGAAAAAAAAACATTAAAAATTCATTTTTGTAAATTTTGTAAAATCATACTGTTAAACATATGTACATATATGTATGTATATGTAATCGTATAATCGTATATGTAATCACATTACTTAACAATAAGTTTCTACATATAAAGTTCTCCTGAGATTTGAATCTAAGCATTTAAAACATTCTAGGTATTAAATAAAAATTAAATTAAATCGCTCAGTGATAAAGCTCGTTATCGTTTAATTGTAAAATATAAATTAAAAATATAAGAATACCGTTGGGAAAAATGACCTAAATAAGTGCAATTTTTAAGATTCTGACATACATCGGTTTTTAGCAATATAATTTTACTTTTGATATACACTATTTTAATAAACAATTTTGGAGACCACATTTTAAAACATTTTCGTTGGCAAATGAAACTAATTTCTTATTTAAAAAATCATTTTTCAGTCGAGCAATTATTTTTTTTCCTACAAACGACAACGTACAACTACTTAAGAGCATATTTCTCCAGTGACTTATTTTTGACAGATGATAATGTTTGTCAGTAAAGGGTATTATGTATATATCAAGTATGTCATTTTTCTCAGTACCTGACTTTTTCTGACAAACGCCTCGGTAATATACAAAAGTATAATAATATTTTATACAATAATATATATTTAATTCGACATAGGTACTTCTGCAATTCATTTTTATTTTTAAATTAAAATTTAGAAATCCAAATTTCGCTACGGTAGAATATGTCATTATAAATATGTAAATATGTATGTCAGAAGATAGTCGAGGGATTATTTTATTTTAAATATTTTCCCACAAAATAGAGGTATTATTTTCGCACATTCAAAGGTCAAAAAAAAACAGTGCGACCAGAGTCTCGAGCAAGTTTGGGTGTGTTTGCTGGGCAGCAAAAGTGTAAAATGATTTACTATTATTGTTTATAACCGAGACGGCGCGAAATTCAGTTTTGGCGCGTGCGTGCGCGTGTCAGTGCGAGAAATCCGGCGAAATTAATGGCTCGAAAAAAGCCGGTTTTCTCACCGACACAAGCCGGAAAACCCCCTCGGAGTTTTTCCATCCCCCGACAAGGGGTGGGGGGGGGTGCAAAGCCCCTCGGCTTCGCCCCCTTCCGACAACTTTATTTAATAAACCCGTAGCGCTCCGCCGCTGCCACAGCGCGCGCGCGTCACTGACTGAGCAATATTGGAAACTCACATATTTCAACCTCGGAAATTCGCTCATTCCTTTTTTTTGTTATTTAAATTTGCCCTGTTTCGCTTTATATATGTGTGTATATTCTTCTTTTTCGTAGCGTACCTCTGCTATTTTTCTACGCGCACAGCTGACGTTCCACGTTCCGCACACGTTAAAGTTTGAATAAAATCTCTCTATTTCACCCTCCATACTACATTGGTATTCTTTTTGAACTGTTTTAAAACTAGAGATAGACGATGTAAGGTCTCGGTACTTTGTGAGAAAATATACCTTCTGTATTGTACACATAAATTTTTAATAATGTGAATATTGCGATTTAAATTGTCTAGACCTGGGTTGTTTTATATATGCATATGTATGTACATATGTACGTACGTAGATTCTCCGTTATATATATACGGAAATATATATATATATATATATATATATATATATATATATATATATATATATATATATATATATATATATATATGGATATATGAAGAAATATGTACATATGTGTACATATGTACATATATGTATATAATATTTTTCGAAATAATATTAAATATATTTTCTAGTGTTAGGTATATGGTTCATAATTGACTTTTAGATTTTGAATAAGCTGTCACGAGTCAATTCCCAGTTATAAAATAAGCTGAAAGTGATTAGCCATCCGTTATAAATAATCCTCGAAATTTAAATTCATGCTCTTAAACCCCTTTCACAAATGGACCCATCTAGAAACATTTAATTATTTCCGCTTTTTGGAAATTTTTCGTCGACAATTCAACCAACCAGGTGACACGACTCCTTTGAATCGAAATATAATGAGTAAGAAAAAAAAAATGAAGCAAAATGGAATGATAAACCCATCTAGTAATGGCGATTCGACTTGACGATTTTTCCATGATGAAAAGCTCAGCGTGAGGTGCACCTTTGAAAGTGTCAATTTGAACGGAGAGGGGAGGAGGAAGGATGGAGAGGCACTTCGACGTAATTAGATGTTCCAGATTTGGGGATGGGGTTTTCAGCACAGAGTGGGACTCGCGCATATTCATCAGTGGAGGGTTTGGAGGGTTTCGTCCTCCCTCATTCCTTATTATCGCCGCGTGCAGCTGCTCCTCTCCCCGATATTTTAATTATGAGTAACTTTTCATCCGGACGACCGGAAGAGGAAACGACAAACACGCCGGTGGTTCCCCTCCTCTTCTTATTTCGGTCCCTATTCCTCACCCCCCCCCCCCCACCTTAATCTCGCTTCGAATACGAGGCGAAAATTTAGAAACGGAAAGCGACAATCAGATATGGTCGGGTCATTGTTGACTCTCGTCAAAGATATTTTCCACTAACGAGCTATGGAGATCTACCCTGATTGATCAGATTACATACATATCGTTACCCTTAGTTTTTAAACCTTTTAAATCCAATTTTGATCAAAGGCAATGTTTTTTCAATTTATTTTTTAATTGTTCCAAGTATACCTTCGTATATACTTTAATTTATATATGTACATATGTAGCAACAATATATAAAGTTTTGTGATCATGTAAAAAATTTTGACCTCGAGATAGTGACTGGTTTGACATTTTCTGATAGACTGATAGATGTCTTCTTACGGTTTTCTTAGACAGTTTTTAATTTCATACCCTTTTCATTTCTCCAGCTAGCTCAAAAGATTTTTTTTTTTGCTTTTTTAAAGACATGGTCGTTAAAATTAATAAAATCTTGACACGGTGTTCTTTTCCTTATTCTTGTCGTTTTTGATCGATTTTTATAGAACCACTATATCCTTTTCATGTCATTTGGACCGCACTTCGTGATAATTTAAGTTATTTGGAATTTTTATATTTTTAAAATAAACTGAGCTTTGTTCCCATCACCCAATTCCCGTATTTTTGGAATTTTTTAATTAAATTAGTTGCACTAGATTAAAAAAAGAAAACAAAAACGGAAACGATAAAAACAATGCTACTAAACAATTTTTCCCAAAACACTGATTTACGTAAAAAAAGGACAATTTCGTATTTATTAAAAATAATAAAAAACCCAAGAAAGAGAAAGTAAGGTTAAATACTGGAGAAATTCCTCATAACATAAGATACAGGAAGTGGCTGTTTTAAATAGATCCCCGACGAAACATCCCCGGACGAAACGCTGAACGCCATAACGTCCCCGAGAAAATGTTAACGCGACATAATGTCTACGGACAAAACTTCAACGCGACATAATGTCTACGGAAAAAATGATATCGCGACATAATATGACATTCATACGATCAAAAACGATTTTTTTTTGCAAAAAAAAACGTACAAGAATTCAATAGCACGTGTAATGACGAAGATCTATACACGACCTTTGACATATTGATAAATGAATATTAGATAAGCAAGTCTCATCGATATTTCACCAAGTCTATCGTAAGAACTTTCGAATTATTCGTACTAATAAGAAAACAATGATTTTTTTCACTTTCTTTATTGTTACCTTTAGTAGTGGTTTTCTTTCTTCTTTTGAGTATACTAAATTTAAGTAAAACGTTGGTCGTAATAATTATTTTTTACACGGTCAATTGTAAATGCTTTTCACAATCAACAGAATTACACAATTTTAGAGTATATTCAATGTACATACGTTCGATTCTTATTAATAAAATAAGTTATTGAAAGTACCATGATGATGCGTAAATAAGAAGAGGAGTGAACTGCCTTTAAATGTAATTACTAGACTCTCAAATGCACGTTCTATTTGAATTATAAAAAAAAAACAATGTCCGTTTTATTTGACGAGTTTTTTTCCTTAAATTAAATAGCATCAGTTATTCGAATTCATTCCGACGCTTCTTATTTTCATTATACAAATTCCAACTGTTGCGCGTTGTACCAAAAAAGAGACGCCCTACAAAACAAACATGCGTACGATTTTTTCATTGCGATTTTTTTTTCAGTTGTTTTTTTCTGTAAAAAAATCGCGCACAATAACGTGTCAGTTTTTCGCGCATAAATTTCGTCCGGTACACGGTTTCGTTTTTTGCAGAACATTAATTTGATAGGCGCGGATATGTTGGTGGTTCTTTTTTTTTTTTTTTAACTGCCGACGCTCCCGCTGCGCTGGCCGAAATGAAATATGATGCTTTCTAAATTAATATGTATTTATATGTGTGTATATACTCGGAGAGCTTTCGTCATGTTTCACTTGATGCCCTAATGGTGGACTTAACGAGCTGTTTCATAATGCTGAAAAATGCAGGTCGACGTGACATCAACACCGGTTGCGACAATAGATAAGTGGCTTTTGGTATTCCTTATTTTCTGAATACACTTTATTCCTTATTTATCTCTATATACATAAATTTATTTACAACATATATTAGTCAATGTATACCCAATATTTTTTGTACATATGTACATACATACATATATACATATTATACCTATACAACAGAATCACTGATGACCGAATCGCATCTGAATTAATTTTCGCCTAGAGCTTTTCCTAAGGCTACTGTTTTTTACTTTTTTTTTTTTGGCAACTGACCGCAAAAAAAGCTCATTTTCTTCCCAACCATGAAGTCCAATGCCGTTTTAAAACAGTGAACTGGCTTTGGCTGAGGACTGGCTTTCGCTGAAAGTGTGCTAGTACAGACTTTGCCGAGATAATGGACCGTGCACTAATTGTGCGTCCAATTAGGAACGGCTGGCCCCAGTTTAAAATGCACACTATAATCGTTTCGTTGCACTTTCATAAAAAAATTATATTGCCTTATAACTCGGAGCGAAATTTCTTTGAATTTAAAATAAACTTCCTATTTAAAAGTCCGAATGATTTGTTTTAAAATATATACATAATTATATTTCATATTTGATCCTTGATATAATTTTAATTACTACTTCATATTACAGATAGATGAATACTGTTCATTTCGTTTATGTGGCTACGTTTATATTTAGCACTGGTCAGACTCAGGATATTTGTAACTCCATGTCGATTGTTTCCTATCAGAGTTTGCCAATTTATCTGATTTAATTGTTGAAACGGTTCCTCCATCAAATTGGAAAAAAATATCCTATCCACCATGTCACAAATATCTGAATTTGGTTTATTTACAATATGTAAAAAATTATGTACAAGTCTAAATCCATAGATGTCTGTGTGGATTGATTCATTAATAAATTAATTGTTAATTTCGTGTTTTTCGGCATATTGAAACTTTCGGCGATTTATGTAATTAAAAAAATGCTGTAATGTATGTAATTGGCTAGGAAGGCGCTGTTAGTTGGGGTTTACCTGTTAGGTTTTTTAAAATAAAATAAAATGAATAGGCTTTTTAAAATAAAATAAAAATATTTTCGAGTATTAAATCGCTTTTGTTTTTTAAGGTTGAAACAAATGTGTCTATTCGTACACGTACATACTACTTGTATAAAATGTACTCAATTGTTATAAGCCTTTGTTTATACAATTTGAAAAAATATGAATCATATCAAATGGATTTTGTTAGTTTAACTTTTACCGTACGTTGCCCCATACCTGATATTTTTAGTGTGAACTATATTGTATTGTGTTGTTTAATATGCATACATACATAGAACGTATTTTTACGTCTATGTTTGATTGATGATATTAATAACACAATTAACATTTGAAAGCATGATGGATCGTTTTGTGTACATGTGCATAATATAATACTCTCCTTTCAGCTCGATTTCAATATTATGATTGAGGATTATAGTAATAATTGTAGTTGAAGTTGCATTAAAGTGAACGACGTTTTTTAATATTAAAATATTTATGATATTTTTAATTTATTTGTTAAGTTTCGCGTGTACACTTTTTTCCGAATGCTATTACAATAAAATAAACGTTAATTGTAAATTTTACGGTTGGAACGTCGCAACGTCTGGTTTGCGACCGCTGCCAGCGTACAATTTCATTAGAATCGTCGGCTGAAAATGCCGCTGAAATTTAAATGCACTTTTTTTTCGGTAATTTTCCACGTTTGCTGTTTTTCTAACCAGGCAATGAGGCCGCCGCTGGAGGCGAACGAGTCCGGTCTGTTTTCCCAATTCAAAATAAATATTAAAATAATAATAATATTAAATAACAAGCTTATAAGGTTATACGAAAGCACGGAAACCTCTGCATAATTTTATTGTGAGTGAAAATATATCCGTTTCAGGCGGGATGATGAATCGCTCTACGCGTGCGAATATTGTATAGTCAAGGAACGTGTTTCGATGAAAGGTATGGCGTAATGGTTGTGCGAAGTGTTGTGCAAATGCCTCGGTTACAATTTATAACTACCCTCGACTTCCATCCCTCGTTGAAGTATTTTGGAACGAAATTTCATTAACATCAATACAATGGTTGGTCGGTGTTCACGATATTAGCATAACGGTCCCGTGCATAGTTTCATCTCCTTTGAGCCGTTCTCGGATGAAGTTGCAACGCGCACCCAGTTCTTTCTGCATTCATTTTCCCACATAAAAACCCTACTGGAAGAGGTTAAATTATATTTTTACTATCCTCAATATGGTATTTCAGTTTTGAAATAATTCTGTTTCAAAAAAATTGATTTTAAATCATATGAAAAATAATTGAATTGCAAATTAGCACTTCTTCCATAGAAAATTTGTCATTTTCTATTCAATACGATGTAAACATATGTATGTATATCGTACTACAGTGGCATTACAAAGGGATCAAACGTATAAGTTACATTTATTTATTTATTTTACAGGTATGCACCCATGTATTATTTTTTTTATTAAATACGATATCTATTATCAAAAATTGTACAAAGTATTGTTAGTATTATATAAAACAAATACAAATATCAATTTTTCAATCATTTAATACAATTCATCGAAATTCGAAATTTGCAAGAAAATGGGTAAGGTTACCAATTTTTTGGAACCGTTTCATTGAAAATCAGATAAATTGGCAAACTCTGATAGGAAATGCTTGACCTGGAGTCACAAATCCAATATCTGGCCAACAGAAACCAGTGGGATTTGAACCCGTGACCACCCTGTTCGAAGCATTATATGCTAACCACTAGTCTATTCTTCTGGCTAAAAGCGCATTTATAAAATAATATGCAAATAAATGTGTTTGGTATATATGTACATATATATTATATTACTGATTTTGATTTTTAAATGCTTTTTATTATTACGAAATTATGTTCACAATACATCTTATATCTATTTTAATAGCTACTGATCTACTGATCATTTTCTATTTTACAATTTTAATTTAATTTGGTTAGGAATCTTAGTATTATATTACTCTAATGTTAATGTACAGTATAATAGGAAAAAGAGCTCAAAAACCTATTTACAATTCTTATAAATGCTCATAATACATCTAATACATAATATTAATTAAAGACTCTCTAAAGTCGATGACCTAAAGCAAATTATGTTTAGGTAATCTGTGTTTATACCAGAAGGGTATAGACAAATTGTTTTTAATCACCGATACTCTTCACAAGTGTGTTAGTATGGTTATTAGTGATTCTGTCATAGAATCTACTGGTTAGTTTGTTAGTAATGTCTGCAACAAACAAAATATTATTTATGGCATGCAGTTTTTTCAAGTTAGTATATATGGATGTATTATAAATTATTTTTAAGGATTTATTTTGTATTATTTGGAGCTTGGAAAGGTTAGTATTCGAGGCGTCATTCCATACAGGTGAAGCATTCATTTATTTCGAGTTGTTTATATTAGAATAAACTACGATGTATGTTAGGTTACTGTGTATGTATATTAAAATGGTACATGGAATGTACTTGCTGTACAAATGCTACATTTTACAACGCAGCTTTTGCGGATTTATCGCATATGAGTGCACGGTGCAAGTGCATTTTCCCGTGCCCAGATTGCAGGTCCCAAATCGCGTGTGACCCAACATTGGGCTTCCTCGGCGCTTGTCCCGGTTTCCGCTTCCGGTTAAGTCTGCTTTACGAGCGTCGCTCGGTTTCGTAGCCCCCTCTAGGTTCCGTAGGAATGTTTCAAGTAGTTTCCCACTCCCCTCCCCGCTCTCTCTTCGTCTTTCTCCAATATTTCAGCATTATGAAACTATTTACGGGCCCTTACCGGCTTCAATGGCCGATCTATCGGCGAACGGCGCGGTACTTTGTGAAATATTTCCGCGTTCCCAGCAGCCGCATCGCAGGACCGAAACTCTGCAAATTTCCCCGGCTATTGTTTACCCGTGCTACTTGAAACGCACGTAATTATATGTGTGTGTGTTTGTTATTCTCGTATATATTCCCACGTGGAAAGTCTGAAAAAAATGAAAACTTAAATTAGTTTTTCGACAAAAAGGGAGGAGTAGACCCCGAGAAGGTATGTAGGTACACACACGTGTCGACTTTTTTTGCCAACGAAGACGAAAAGTTTTATGTCAATACTTCCTACAAAATCAATACTTTCCCTTATGCAGGATACTTTCAAATTCAAATACTTATACATAATATGTATGAGCTCATATAAATGAAATTTCACAACGAATTGTTTGGCTTTTAACTAAAATGCCTTATCGATGATTTCATGGTAGGATGTCAATTTTACATAATCTTATATGTATATAAAACCAAAAAGTTTTGTTTCTGATTAGCTAGATTGGTCAAAGATGGTCGCTTGTTAAATAATATATATTTTTTTTCGATTCAAATAAATTTAATTATAAAATAAATGAAGATTTTTTTCATGGTTCGATGGTATTCTCACTACTAGACTGCATTTTCATTTTAAGTTACTTTTATTATATCCGTACTAAAGCGGGAAGAGATCGTCAAAAAATGGAACCGAGCGAAGCCGGGTAGCACCATTAGTACATAATAAAATGAATATATGTGTGTTTTTATATTTATTAAATATTAGCCCAAGCAGGCAACTGTACGTAAATAACTATTAGTATTTCATAATGCTGCGAGTATGTATGTATGTATGTGTGAATGTGTCTGTACGGTTCAATATCGAATTTTATTTTGTGACCTCTTATATTCCTCAAATGCATAGATAAGGTCAAGGGTTGGTCACATCCAAATTTTTTTAACTATTTTAACGACTCAGATACTATTGATTCAATTAAAAGATTGCTAAAATCAAAAACAATTTATTCAATAATATGAAAATCATAAGATTTAGCCCCGTTTTAAAAAAAATTACAATATCAATATTGATATTTTCAACATTTTATGTGTAGCTTTAATTGAGTTTTACATCATAGCGTCTACATCGTATCATTATAAATAAGAATCCGGATCATGGTTGATCAAAGACGCTCGCCGCGAACCGGTCCAGTCAGGTCCGGGAAAGCGGGACATTTTCCGCAGAATCGCCTCATGAATAATGCATTACCCCTCCGCGACTCTTTTCATTCCTACAGAGTGACGGGACGTGATCATAAATCAAGAGTGCGTTTTTGATATTCAAAACGCGCCTGTGACTTATGACGTGTTTATGCGTGCCCGGCGTTCGCGCGAGCTGCCGCTGCGGCGATCGACCCTTTGTCGACGCACTTCCGGTGCGGTTTTCTCGCTGCCTTCCGCCTATTTTCCGCGGTAAGGGGATGTCGGGAGGAGAGATGGTCGTGGGTGGAAAGTCAACCCTCGAAGGACCGAATGGTTCGATGCCATTAATCAAAGCCTCGCACGATCTTTATCCCCGCAACCGACCGGTCGCGAACGCCCAAAACGTGTGAGTGCAACGCACCACTGAATTCGAATAATCCCAAGGGTTTGCCTTTCCAATATGCTGGAATAAAATTCTATACAAAGTGCACTGAATTTGTGTATTTCGGTGGTCTTTATTTCCCCTTACGTGGTAGCTGGAGCCTTTTAGACGGCATAATAAGAATTTTTGAATCGGAAATATATGTATAATATTATACATATATATTTATATATGTATAATATATGAATATATACATATATATATATATATATATATATATATATATATATATATATATATATATATATATATATATATATATATATATATATATATATATATATATATATATGTATATATATATATATATATATATATATATATATATATATATATTATTTTATTTATATATATATTTATTTATTGTATATATTCGTTATTTATTGTATATACTGCTTTAGTATACCATAAAACTCTATGGAATATTGTAATTAGAAATTTACTCATGACTACTTTCCGGTGCATTATTGTGTATTTTCATAAACTCCCTCATTCAAGGTTTCAAAGTTATTGACTTTTTAATAGAAACCCGGTACGTATGTACGTATAGCTTACATACAAGAAAACACCCTGAGCAAATACGTAACATATCGGAAATATCTATACCTATATAATAAAATAACATATAGGTTTAGATAGGTACTATGTAAACAACTTACGTAAATATGAGTATACATTATGCTTTATTATAAAACGAGCTATTATAATATTTTATATGATATATTATATTATATACTCGTAGAGCTATTGCATACCAGTAGAAAGGTCTTGGTTATTTAAAAATAACATATCGACCGTCTCCTGTTATCCAATAAATCGGTATCCTCCCCGTCAGTTTCCTGTAAATTCAAGTTATTGGCATCTCGAATTTGTTCAATCTTATAAATGCTACCCACATAATATATTTCTCGAAAATTTGTTGATTGTCCATAGATGTCTCTATTTTACATTTTTTTACATACATACATATATACCAGGAAGACCTAACAATTAAACTCCAATGTGCCTTCCTGGCCAAGTAAAAACATCGATAAAACATTTATGGAGAAATTTCAGAATCTGCGAAATTCCAGATTCTAAAAACTTGAAAATTGAGAGAAATGGGTAAAGGTTAACCAATGAATGTCAGATAAATTGGCAAACTCTGATAGCAAACCATCGAGCTGGAGTCAAAAACCAATATCTGGCCAGCAGTAACCAGGGGGACTCGAACCCGTGACCCACTATGTTCGAAAGCATATATGCTAACCACTAGTCCACGCTGCTGTATTGTACTGTTATGTTTAAAAAAATGTTTTATGTATAAACACTTTGTGATTATATATAAATATTAATCTAATCATATGTTTCTTGAGGTATTTCCTGTCATGGCACATATTATGTATGTATGTATATAAAAAAATAAAATAAAATACGATATCTACATAAATACTTTTCATATCAAAATTAAAATGATTTTATTTGGATTCCAAATACAAATACCTATACTATATTTATTGATAATTGAGTTATGTACAAATACATATACTCAATTATTTTTATAAAATTTAAGAGTGTTTCTTTGCGAAATGAAAGGTACATAAATAAAGAATCGTAAATAAAGAAATCCTTTCCGATGGGGTACGTAGACCGCGATGTATCGATTGCATTACCGGCGTTAAAGCTCACGTGCTCCTAGCATTAAATATTAGGTTAGGGGTTGGTTCGTGCGACACATGCTAGTTCTATCCGCACGCCGGATAGGTAAAATGGAGGTTTGGGGGTAGTGAAGTAGGGGATGGAGGACTGTGCTCCGGTTCAATAATCCGAAAATTTAATAAAGTGCCGCGTCCGGTCTCCTCCACACCCTTCCCCGATGCACCCTTACTTGGCGAGGATATGAAAATTTTTACCCAATTTAAGCCAGAATTGATCGTAAATTCCGACGAGTCGCTTTAACGGCTTTTAATATTTCATACGTTTTCGAAAAACGGCCGCGAGCGCCGCTTTTCGGCCCGTTTACAGCTCGAGCTTTAATATTTCATACGTTTTGCAGGGGTGGTAAGGGTGGGGTGGGAAAACTCCTGCGGCCCCTATTTGCATCGGTCCGATGGAGGCCGCTTGTGAAAATCGACAGCGGTACAGTTTTAGAGGCTAGAATTCCATTATTCGAAATGTGGCACGAGTCATTAACTTAACTTATATCCATCAAGAGGAAAATATATATCTTTCGAAAAACGACGGCTCCTTAAAATATATCGGGATGTAAATAGAATTCGATCTTATCCCATAAATTGTATAGCGTATAGCTTCAATATAACAACATACACATTTGTTGCTTTACCTTTCTTGTTTTTATTTTAAAATAAACTTATATTTTACCATGATGCCAGCACGGCTTTTTTACCCTTTGAGTGACACCTATGGTATTAAATTTGTAGATTATGAATTTATCATTTTCAAATAGTGGTGACAAATAGTAGGTAGGATGGTTTTGCCAATTTAATGACGAGCTATTTCAACAATGAAAATTATACAGATAAATTAGCAAACTCTAGCAGAAAACGGTGAACTTGGATTAAAAAATATCTAAGTTTGACCAACAGCACAGCAGAAATACTCGAAATAAATTATTTTCAATCGAGACCAACCCAGATCTTAAACACGGGATTCTCTCGGTTGAGTTAGCATGAACTCAACAATCAAGCTACATACATATGTACATATACTGTTGGCTGTATATATGCATTTTTTTTATATCGATAAATATAATACATTGTATGTACACATATTTAGCTTCAACGTAACATTAAATCATTAAAAAATATATTCTAAATGATTTCTATTCTAAAGGTCACAAAAAAGAAACATGATTGTACAACGCCTGTTTATGAACATTAACGGGTATTATAATACTCCACTATAACAATTTTATGTGTTTGACATAATTACAATAATAATTAGAATTAATTATAAAATTCATGTTGCAAGGCTATTGTGAACAGGAAAATAACATATAATCAAATATTAGTGAGTGTAGATTGGTTCGAAATCGAAAGATTAATCGTATATTCTGTTTTTTTTCATAAATACATACATACATATGTACATACACATATTTTCATCAATTAATCAATTGCCTCTATCTGCCAGTATGTACACATGTATAATGCATTTAATTATGGTGAAAAGCTCGTTTAGGTGTGAAAGATTTCACCTCCGAAAATTGATTGAAAAATTATCCGCAGCGGCACGCGATCATGACCGCGCATTTTTGCGTCGATTTTCACCACGAAAGTGTGAAAAATTGAAAATCCATTTTATAGATTAATTCCGGCCGCGTGGAGGCTTTCAATGAAAATTTGATACGGCGCAAGAGAAGCCGCCGGCCTTCATCAATATTCAGCGATCTCTCCCGAGGATGGAAAACTTTCCTAGTCCACACAACCCACACATACATATTTCTTGCCCTAGCGACATCGTGATAGATAGCCAGAGCGTACGTAAATATGCACATATGTAGCTCCAAAGCAACCCAGTCTGGCGCGGTCTGGTTTCTGGTCTCTCTGGTCCAGACCTCAGACTCGTTTTTCTCCTGTTACGGCAGCCACGATCCATTATGCGGTGTCCGCAAAGAAGACAGCACCGCCAAACCCTAACTATCCTAATTAGAGACACTCCAAAAAGGGCCGAGTGTACCTTTTAGAGATCGCGGTCGTAACCGACCTCTCCTTTCTCCAGCCGCTTTCCCTGTCCCGTTCTTTTGGAGCTTTAGAAGCTAATTTAAGGCAAATTAAACGTCTTATCGCCGTGGAAACTCGGCGCGTTCGTTTGTCGGAAAAATTCAGATTTTTTTTGTCCGCCTTCAAAAGATCCGCAGCTCGGCTTATTAATAATTCATTTTTGGCCGACGCAAAAAAGAAAGGAGACGAATAACATTTAAATACAAAGGATTTTTGTACGCTTGATTAAATGTGTAATTTGATCCTAATTTATTTTAATTTTATTCGTGGTCATTAACGGATACTTTGTATACATATATTATACTTTTTCGTAAATAATTCATTGGTTCACATTTTGTATTACATATCGGATTAATTCCAAATTAGAAAAAATGCGTACACCCGATTTCACGTTATTTACTTTTCTCACAGAGTGCTACGTCAAATTCTAAAAAAAATAATCATCATACACAATACAAGCATCGGCAACCTATGACCCGCGGGTCAACAAAGTGACTCGTTTGACAATTTCAAGTGATCCACTCGAGTTAACCGGTTGCGGCTAGAGTATTTTTTCATATAATGAGCATTTTATTAGCTTCGTTTAAAATATTTTATTTATGAACATGCTCCAGGTCAAAAATCGTTCGTTATCTTGTGACGTGTTGCATTGCATGAGGAAAATTTATTTGTAAAGGCATCTACGCAACAACTTGAGAATGTAATGAAAAAGGTTATTAAGATCGTAAATAAAATAGTAGCACGATTTGTTAAACAAAACTTTTCGAAACGCTTCAAATTGCTTCAAAACTTTTTTGGAAAAAAATTAATCTAAATATGGATATTTGCTGGTTAAGTCGAGGCAAAATCCTTAATTGATTTGTATAGTGATTGTTGATATATAAATATTTCGTAACGAAATCGATAATAACAGAGTGAATCTAATAAAAAGCTTGTAATAAAAATAATCTCGAACTCAATGATATTTAAGACTTTTCTTACAGACATAACGAACCGTTATAATGATTTCAACGAACGACTCCAAGGAAATAAATAAACAATTTTGAAGGAGTGGAAGAGATTTTTATTTTATTTAAGAGGAATGGAAGAGATTTCGTCTGAATAAAAGTTATCTAATTATTCACTAAAAAAACTCCCCGACCTGAAACATTTTCTTTTAAAAAAAGGTTACCGACGCCTATACTCACATATGCGTATGTATGTACATACGTACATGGGGTACATTTTTGATTAAACACAATAATTTTGAAACGTCGAGACAATGCTTGAAATTACATACATATGTGTTCCTATTCGTCACTTTAAAAATATGTGTTCAAATTAATCAAATAATTCATTTGAAAAATTTGCCTAATTTTTCATAACATTTTTCCAGAACTTACAACTTTTATTTTTTTGATTGAAAGCCTTACATAAATTGTATTTATTTAGTCATTTAAAAGTGTATTTGTGCTATTTATTTCTTAATGTGGCTATCAATCATACGAAAGTTAAATATAATTAATTATAAATAAAAATTTCCGCTCGTATGTATTGCAATTTTTATTTTCGACGAATAATTATAACTTCCGAAAAAAAAAGTATTGATTTAATCGCTCTCCAACGTCTATTCTGGGTCGTTTCAATTTATTTATTTCCTCCTCAATCGAATATTAATTTTCCAATTTGATCGGTTCCATTGTGTTTGACGTTCCGATACAAATTGCGGCCAGCCTTCGCAGCGATAATTTGCGGAGCTTTCACGTACCATGCGCGACGAAAGTTCCTACTTCCTCGGGTATTTAACGAACCTCATTGAGTAGTAAAACCAACGTTTTAAAAATAATTATCAAGATACGTTACATGACATCCTGAAATCAGTTAGAATACTACATATTCGAGGCATACTTTTGCATACATAAATAGAGTCATTCCCATTCATAAAAGTGGCTCTAAAAATGAGGTTGAAAATTACAGACCTATTGCTATCATCTCGGCTATTCCCAATATTTTCGATAATATCCTTCACCGTTTGATTCTTTTGCAGTTCAAAAGATTGTTGCGTGATGAGCAGCATGGTTTTTCACCATGTCGTTCCACTACCACTAATCTTGCCTGCTTTTCATATTATACCATGTCTAAAGTTGACCGTGGACAACAAGTTGATGTAGCCTACTTTGACTTTCGAAAAGCATTTGATCTTGTCAACAATGACGCTCTTATGATCAGATTAGCTGAAGTGGGCTTTTCTCCACGTCTTCTTAAACTCTTTGCTTCTTATCTTAGTGATAGGAAGCAATTTGTTAGATATGGTATTTATGAATCTCCTTCATTTTTTACGCGATCTGGTGTAACTCAAGGGTCCACCTTAGGCCCTTTACTATTTACAATAGTCATTAATAACCTCCCAAAAGTACTACGCAATGCTTCATGTCTCTTGTTTGCTGACGACGTTAAACTATTCTTTGCTGTTAAGGATGAGAGGCAAGCCTCTCTCCTTCAAGCTGATATTAACGCTGTTTTAGAGTTCAGTTCCAGTTTAGGGCTTGAACTGAATACTAGTAAATGTGCTATTATGAGTTATGGACGTGCGAATTCGCTCTATTGTCACGGATATTCCATTGGATCCGTATTGTTGAAGCGCGTGGAATCAATGGTCGACATGGGTATCACTTTTGATCCTCAATTCACCTTTCACAACCACATCAAGACAATCGCTGACGTTTCCTTTCGTCGACTTGGATTTGTCTTGAGATATGCTAGATTATTCTCCAACCCCTTGTCTTCTCGCTTGCTTTTCAACTCGCTTGTTAGAAGTAAGCTAGAGTATAATGCAATTGTGTGGAATCCGCATGAAGCAAACTACTCTCTTATTATAGAAAAAGTGCAAAAAGCATTTCTTCGTTTTCTTTATAAGAAAGAGTATGGGTACTACCCATATCTCTATCCTACTCCTTTCCTTTTGGGCATGCTTGGGTATAATTCCCTTGAACTTCGGAGAAACTTCTCGTTAATTCGTTTCGTTCTCCAGCTATTGCGTGGTAATACGTCATACCCGTTGTTGCTGGAACAGTTGGGACTTTATGTCCCTAATAATTATGTGCGTGGTAGACATCATCATTTAATGGTTGTACCTGCTGCTCGCACAGTTCTTTTTCGAATGGCTCCTATTCCAAGAGCTATTCGACTTCTCAATGAAATCGTTGCTGCTGTCCCTGAATGTGATATTTTCCACCTTGGGGAGCGTAGATTATCGGATATTATTTTAACATATTTATCTGGTAACCTGCGCTCATCATTACTTTCTTAATTTGAATGTGATGAATGAGTGGAATCTTAATCTACTCTCTTCCATTTGGACCTCATTGTGATTTTATTTTTTATTCATATTTTGTTTTATTTTATTTTATTTTTTCTTTCTCTTTTGTACATTTTTATATACTATTTTAATTTTGCTCAGTGTAAACAAAGAATGGGATTTATGGATTTTATTTTTGATTTTTACACTTTTGTTATTTTTTTTTCTCTCTGAATGAGGTATTATTTTCCTTTTGTTACTTTTTTTTTTATTATTTTATTTTACCATGTTTTCTGCTTTTGCTTTTTTCCTTTATTTACAGTATACTTGTTTTTATATCATGTTTTTATATCTTTTTCAAATGTAGGCCATTGTGGCGCATTAGGTTCTTCCTGTAATGCCACAATGGTCCAAAACTATTAAATAAATAAATAAATAAATAAATAAAGCCCCGCTAAAGCCCCTCAAACACACAAGCCTCTAAGCCCCTCAAACACATATGTACAAAGAAACTCATTCGATTGAGTAGTTTAATACTCTCAATTGATTACTAAAAAAAATACAAATATACTTTAAAACTCTCAATTGAGTACTTTAAAAAATAAATAAAATCCAGTTCTTTAATACTCTCAATTGAGTACTTTAAAAATACATTCAATTGCGTACTTAAAAAATACATTCAATTGAGTACTTCAATACACTTCGTATTATTATATTATGTTTCTTCTTCGCAAAAGTGCAATGACTTCAACACGATTACTTGTATCTGATTTTCCCAGATACATATATATGTACTTGATTTGTTTTTATACAATATAGGAACACATCATAAAATTTAATCGCAGTAAATACTATCGTTTCTTTTATCAAAATTTTCTAAATTTCATAAATTTGTTTTTATATTTCACGACCAAAAGTCATTAAATTACACATTTCATAAAATTTCTTACAAAAGCTCCATTGATCCATTGAACAAATTTTACGACATATGTACATACATGCATATGTAACATTTTCATTGAAATTCAAGTAGCGAGTGTGGATCTAACAATAGAATTTCAAATTCATTTATCAATGTTAAGAGAATCGAACAATTCATAAAGTATTTTTGTATTTCAAAATGCAAAATTTAAAGGAGACAGCTATCAAACGAAATCAGATACTTGAACTTAACCTAAATATATATGTATGTATAAACGATGCGCAGCATCATTTTTTCAAAAAATTTTCAAGGAAATATCATCTAAAATTGTTCAATTGTTTTTGCATAGTGTTTGTAATAGTGATCTACATATGTAAACACTGAACAAGGTATTAGTAATTGTTATTTTGTTCAATTCAATTTATTTCCCAGTCAAAATAGTTTGGGGTAAATTTTAAATTTTCATTCAGGACATTGTAATCAGAAACCTGATTTTTCTGCCTACAAGATATCGATCAATTATTGAATTATATAGCATTTTAAAATAATCTCAAGTTTATATTACACTATACATATATTATTTCACAAATAAGGGTCATTCATAACTTCCGTAGTGAAAATATAACTATAACTAGTGAATGTATAATCGGATATGAATTTGAAACGTCACTTTAACACATCCATATACATATGTATGTATATACACATATATATGTACATAAATCTCAAAAAATGTAGTTCCTTAAATGAAATCACAAGCATATCTTAATATGTTTAAATGAATTTCATATGAATCCTGATGTTCTCAATTTAAAATCAATTTTACTGTGATACAACGGTATTTATTGTTTTGAAACAATCTATTGTATTTTATATTAAAATGTTTCAAGTAAGTCGACACATTATCGGAGTACGTTATTAAAAAATAAAGTTTTTATATCAAATTGTCAAATACACTAATTCCAATATTGAGTTTTAATAATATATATTCATACGTGTGTTAGTAAAACATAATACAAAATCGAGGCATCTGTGTACCGACTACTGTGTTAGACATTTCGAGCATAACAAACTTTTAGTTAGCAGCAGGTGACGGTAAGAAAATTCGCCGACTGAGCAAATAGGGGAAATCAAATTATATTTCATCGATGAAAAAGCCCACCCCACTAGCAGTTTTCCCTTCGATGAGCTTTTTGACACCTGCGTCAGACACAGGCCCGACATTAAATTACCACTTTCATGTCTTAATGCACAAAACGGCCAACGTATTAATGCCGAAAGGTTAATAGTGTAATTTTCGCAGCTGAACAGCTTATCGGTGAGCGTTCGTCCTTTAGTCGCCGTTAAATTATTTAACCTGACTCGGAAAGCTTTTAAGCATATTGGCGCTTTTGCAACTTTGCCGCTTTTATCCGAATTTAATACGGAAAAATTTATATACACTTAGCGGCCTCGAAATATAATAAGCCTTTGTGTTGTGTGTGTGTGTGTGTGTATGTGTGTGCGCGCGTGTTTTTCCCGGGGTGTATTGAATAAAGGAAAATTATTTTCCTTTATACGTACCCCGTTAACTATAAAACGGTCCTTCTGGCGAGCAGGTTTTAATCCCCACCGCTGCCAAATTGAATAATGCCTGTTTATTTGGACGTTGTTCCGGGTGTCCCACCAACCAGTCTTTATTCCGATTTATAACCGGTTTTTATCATACGTATACACGCACACGTGTGTGTGTGTGATAATTAATATGAGGTGAAGTATGTACGCTCCCTACACAATTACGCGAAAATTGCCAGAGCAACCTCCGAGAAAATTTGCGGAAACTCGCTCGGTGCTTAAACGTTTCCTTTGTGAAATTCTACATACAACAATCGACAGCGAGACAAACACATATTAAGCCGAATAACTGTTTATGTATTATTTGGTAGTATTACATGTGTTCATATGTACTCACGTCTTTGGCAAAAACATGCCAATTATGATAATTGCTTCAAATTCGGCTGATTCTCATTTGTATATACCTCAAATTATTTCAGTTAATGTTATTATATGTAATTGTGAATTCGAGAGCGGCTTACAAATACTTGTACGAACGTACATATGTGACTATAAATCTAATTTAATATCAATAAAATGAAAAAAAATCATATATGTACATACATATACACGTATAGGTTTTCCTGTTGTATATACTTTTAACAAAATAATAAACCTACATACATATTTGAATCGTTTTACTTGGGGAGTTTTCAATGAGAGTCCAACTTGATTAATTATCCATTTCTGCGTAATTTGACTCGTTAAACTGTTTAATTTGTTAAAATAAAGTATTTAAAGTGTGTCATTGAAAACATACATAAATATTGAAATAAAGTATCATTATACCCAAAGCTCTACTTTGTCCAAACGCGTAACAAAAATCTGAAAAATGTCCTTTAATAAATTACTCAGTATTAATTACACTTTAACATTAAACTTTTTTATAAAAAATATTTTTACGATGGCTTTTAAAAAAATGTTATGATATTTTGGTGTTTCACGGCAGATTCATTACACTCTGGGGACAACGTGCATTTTATCTGTGCAATCTGACCCCAGGCTACGATGTATATAATTAATTTTACGGTGTATCAGTTTGTATTTTATTTTTAAACATATATTACATTCACTCATGTATCGTATCAAACTCGTGGTTTTTTCTTCGACAAAAGTATCAAACCGCATTACTCGAATAATAAATGTACGTGTTTATTAATAAATTGCGTGCTGGCGAGCATAGCTTAAATCCTTTGTTAAATTGTGAAATTCTCCAGAACGCTTTCAAGTATTCATAAGGGTGAAAACATGAAAAGCTAAAATGCAAATATATGTGTGAGCGAGGATTTTGTTTACGTAAACATCGTTTCAACGTTAAATTGAAACGAATTTCGATTATTAATTCCATCTTGTTGTGGTTTCTATTCAGCGTATTGTGCAATGATGCGTATTATGGTAAACAAGTTTTAAAATAATCGGACTATTCCAAGTCTGAAAAATACGTACATATACATATGTACATAAATATTTTAAGTATAAAAACGAAATCTTTAGATGTATATTGAATTTAACTATTTAATTATATCTCTACAAGCACAAATACACTTTTAATAATGTGCGCCAGTTGTAATATAACAGTTGAGTTTTGACGGCTCTGATGTCTTTAAGAATGATTTCGAAATCAATAATGCGTTAATATTCGCTAGCTATTACGAATAAAGAGAATAAGTACTGCATTACGATAACTCTAAGAATGTGTTCAAAACAAAAATATGACTTTTCAACTCAATTTAACCAGTTAAATGACGTTTTCACGAAAACCTAACCTCTCCATTTAGCCTGGTGCCAAGTTATAGTTGAACTGTATTTTCAGTTGTAATATATTTTGACCAGTTGGAATGTAATTCGCCATATGAATTAGCTTACGTGGGTTAGGTGGAATATATTTCAACTAGTCAAAATATTTTACAACGGAAAATACACTTCAACTATTACGATATTTGGTACCGTATTAGATGGAATATATTCCAACTAGTCAAAATGTCTTACCATTGGACGATACACTTATGGTAATTATAACATATACACTATATTTTTGACCACAAATGGAATTTAAATTATATACTTTTTTGGCTTTCATTTTAATTATGTTTGTTTGTACTAAGATTGTACATAGAATCACTCTTCAATATTATGACATTACATTTGAATTTTTCATCCTCGTCGGTTTTTTCTTGACTCTTTGAAATTTTAACTTTAATAGGTACTTAGTTTTATTATATAATATATTTAAACTTTTGTTTATTGTTTTCAGATCCATGTTCGGAACATAAGTGTGATGAAAAGCAAATATGTCAATTGGACCACAACAGGATTCCGTCATGTCGCTGTGGTGAAATATGCCCATTGAGTTTGGAACCCGTCTGTGCTTCTGATGGAAACACTTATGGCAACGAATGCGAATTACGGGAAGAAGCATGTCGAAGTCGAAGGCAAATGCGAATCATATACAGGGGAAAATGTAGCTCAGGTCAGTAATATTTACCTGTGAAATTTAATAACCGATGATTGAATTACGCGAAACTATAATATTATCTACAATATTGAATTATTAAACTCAACGGCTATAATTTCCAACCTCAGTAATATGATCAACGTATTCATTAACGATTAATTGAACTATCGAATAAAATTTAAACCCGTTTCCGACAATTTGGAACGGTAGTTTAACCATTTGTGTGGGAAAAACTAGCGGTGTATTGGGCTGTTTGATGATGTTTTGTCGTTGAATATTATCATGAGCCGCAAATCATTCAGTTGGCAAGCTCTGTGAAGTGCACGTGCACTTGTTCGAAAGTCAATTTTCCAATTTAATTCCGATAGCATTCAAACATACGGACGAGTGATTTTGAATGTGAGTGTGTTTGAAAGTCATTGAGTTCTATGCGTATGTAGGTAATTTAAAGCAAAATATAATTACATATTAATTAATTGATTTTGAATCTAATTGACTTTTAAAATGATAAGATTTTTTGTATTCTTTATTAGTATTGTTGAATAGTAACACACGTGAATTTAAGTTTTAATATGAACTCCGGCTCTTAATAAGGTTCTGACTCGTTCGCCCTCCCCTTTGTGAACGATGACAATCTTGCAGTAAATCTACAAAAGCCAGACAGCTTATTCTATTTTATATAACTCGTTCGCCCCAAATAAACCCCCTGCCAGCTACGTCTCTCGTATTTAGTCTAAATGGCAACATTTCACTCTATTGAAATGCACCTGCGAAAACGTTGTTGTTCGCGGAAAGGGTTTCGCTCGTTCCGCGGCGGAAGTGGCACAATAAATTTTCCCAAAGGAAATTTATATAATGTAAAACGCGTAAGTGACGCATCTGCACTCACACTCCCGTTGTGCGTTGCGGCTCTTTTCAGCGCAGAAATAATTTCCGCTTTTGTGCAAAAAAAAAAGCGATTCGGAAAATATCTCGTGTCGTGAAAATCTCGAAATAATTCGAATCGTTTCGATGCTTCACCTCTTTTGTCTTCGCAATTTAGAAACGAACTCTGTTTGAGCTTCTGTGAGCATAATAAATATTTAATAAGATTCCAGAAAAATCCGATGAAAGGAATTTCTTTTAAATGAAACGCTTTAATGATACAAAAAAAAACTGTCATTCATTGAACGGTTCCCTTTTTTTTAAACGATTTTAACAACGCTTTAATTTCTATCGAATTGAAATATTTTGAATGTTGAGACGGCAAAATTCAAATTACTTTCCTGATCGAAGGAAAATTTGTTCAAAATTTCAACGAAAGTCAACCAACTCTCAAATTCTCAAAATGAACGGTGTGTAAAAATTTCTCTTAAAAAGGGTCTTCTATCAGATTTAAGGATCGTAGAACTAACATTTTGTTTTTATCATTACATATTAAAATATGCGTAAATAGCTAAATTTTGGAGGATACAAAATATATGGACTAAATTAAAAGAAGATTGATTCATATTATTGGCCGAGAATTCAAAATATATGTATGATAAATAGTATGATAGACAAGCCAAAAATGTTGTACATATATAGTAGATTATGTATTTTAATCGACAACATATTAAATGGTCAGAATTTTAATTAACTTTTGGTGATTTTAAAGTCTTACCATTTGATGTACTTTATTATGACCAAGTTTAAGTTTAAAGTTTTAATTCTGATTATTCAATATAAATTCTGATCAATCAGTATAAATTCTGACCATCTAATATTTATTTTGGACGTATGTATATATTCTGACCGTTTGATATAAATTCTGATCAACGTTATATACATTCTAACCAATGTAATATAAATTTTGACCACAAACGTATTAAAATTCTGACTCTAAAAGTGCAAGCCATTTTAATCTGTATTCTAAGCATTCCAATTTTTTTAATATAATTTTTAAAATCCGAAAAATTACATATATAATTGAAAGTTGAATTTTATTTATGCTGTTTGACGAATTTGGAAGATATTTAATTAAAAATTGCTTCCGTCAATTTGCTTATTTTACAATGAGACATAAAATTTGTATATACGACATACCTATAAAATGCACACAACAATGTATCGGCTTACATTTTTCCCGAACCGGCTTCATTTTCAAATACCATAGCATGCAGATATTGCGGGCTTGCATCTCTTTACAATTCAGAGAAAAACTTCACTTGTTAGTGCACAGTATATCTGCACCAGACAGACGGACAGATACGTGACGCTTCGGTTGCTAATGATGATATCGATTTCTCTATACTGCACCGCTCACAAAACGAAATTTTCCATTTATTTTGATTTTTTATTTTGTTCAGTATGGAATCCTCGTTAGGAGAGAACTTTTTCTAACTATCCATCGCTAAAATATGCGAGATGCATTTCTACCAGACATGCCGATAATAAACATCTAACCAACTTCATATATAATTTTGTGCTTATTGTGCGCGATATTTCAATGCAGCTTTCAGATGCTGCGATGTGTGTTTAAAATAAACTTTCGCAAGATTCGCGCGAGTGCACGTGAAAGCTTTCGCGTATTTAGAGTCTTTTTCAGCCAACGAAAATTCCACCTATCTTCAAGCTCGAACGAATGTTCTGTATAATGTTATATGTGTATGTTTATACCTACACGTTGTCTGTGAATTTAATTTGAAAACATCACCTCAACGATGATGCATTTTTCTCGAGGGTTTTCTCGCAAATGCATATTCCACCAAAATACTCTTTTCATACATACATACATATATACACACACATATGAATTTTATAGTGTATATATTATATTTCCAAAGTTAAATTTATGAAGTTGACATGTTTTTAGTGCTTTTATGATAAAATTCGTCCATATTCTTACTATATTGTATACATTTTTTTATAATGTTTGTTCCCAATACGTATCGAGTATATTCTGAAAGTTAATATATCAGTGACAGCTGTACATACGTATTTACACCGATTTTTAAAATATATTTCACTATAACTTTTTTGCATTATAATATTAAGTCATAATAGAAAAAGCTCACAAATCTATTATGTTTAGGAATATAAATAAAGTGATGATTATGTACATTGTATGTGTATGTACCTACATACATACATGGTAAAGATTAGATATCATTTTCATCGAAACTAAATTTGGACACATTTATGGTAAGAGTTTACTTTAAAAAAATTAAATTCAGTAATTATATGCAAGTATAATATATGTATGTAGAGCAAAATTATATAAAAATCGATATTTTGCCTTATTATTTTTGAATGAAAACAAAATCACCATGTAGGTGATGTCAGTTTGCGTATAGGTTTAGTTGAAATTTAATAATGGCCTGTACATATTTAAATGGTCAGTTACTAATTCTGCTTTTCAGTCAGTAAATTAGATAGGTTATCAATAACACTGTCCGACACGAAAAATGGTTCAGAGACGAAATTTGACGAAAACACACATATCTCCGAATCTCGAGCCAATCAACATTATTTATTACCAGATTTGTGTTTACTGGGCAAAGATCTATAAAGAAAAGTCATATCTCGTCTCCGAACCATTTTTCGTGTCGAACAGTGTAACGTGTCGACTTCTAAGAAAATTCTAAAAAAATCATATTTCGACTATTATTGTGGATTAATTAATAACAAAAATTCTATTGATAACTGGAATAGGCCCCTCTTTAAACCTGCCACTGATATGTGAGTACTTTAAATGGTCCAACGCGGTTAGAATATTTTTAAATTAGAATTTTTTGCGAAAAATAAAATACCAAGTCTCGTAAGTGACAGATTATTACTGTCACTTAAGAAACTTCATACGGAATTTCATAAATTTTTAGCATTGACTGATTGTAAGTCACCAGGTCAAATAATTATTGTCATTAAAAAGCGTCATTCGAAAGATAATGTTGATTTTTAAAAGAAACAATTTTTCATGTGGGAACTACCGCTAATGTGCACTCTTACGAATAGAAGTATTTCTTCGTCAAAATAGTAATAATACATAGACTTCATTTTTATGTTCGCTATTACAAAAAGCTATCAGCGTTGGGTAAAAAAGCTCCGGAGGCCATTGTTAAAGTTGGTCCAAACGAGCGAAAGTTGTCCTCGCGTTTCTCGGATCACATAGCACAAGTGTGACCAACCGCCACGCAACTTTGATCAGAAAAGTTGGCCACGTCGTCATGTCCTGCACGTTTTGAAATTTGCTCAACATCACACCCCCTATCTCCATCCCCTTTTCCGTTTTTCGCGGCGGATTCGATTCCGGAACACATTGGGCACACGGTCGGAATACACAAAGCCGGACGGGAAACTTC
This sequence comes from Arctopsyche grandis, assembly GCF_051622035.1. Taxonomy (NCBI): domain Eukaryota; kingdom Metazoa; phylum Arthropoda; class Insecta; order Trichoptera; family Hydropsychidae; genus Arctopsyche; species Arctopsyche grandis. Next base: position 14,899,478 of record NC_135364.1, read on the forward strand.
AGTGGGTAGGTGAGAAAACCACCCACATCTCCCACTAAACGTATATATTGTAGGTGAAACCCTCTTAATTGTATCCCGCATTGCCGCGTGTTGTTGTATCCTACAGGATGGCAACGGTTTGTAGTCCTCTCGGTGTAAAAGTGGGTGGGAAGCGGTCATTAGGCGTCCCAATCGGCATGGGCTTCGCACATGGGGTTAAATTAGATTTGATGGTTGAAATGGAATTGTTGGACGTTGCGCAACAGTCGCTATAATAATCTAATTTTGCGGGGTGGAATGGAGAGGGCAGGGGTGGACGGGTTCGATCGCAAAATTCTTGTTTCTCATTTGTTTGTTGTGTAAACGCCGCTCCTAATGGCTCTTTTATTGGATCAATCGCACACCTTTTACAATGGGTTACAAAACGATTCATATGTATCTAACAGTATGTATTATATTAGGCTTTTGCGCGTTTGTAAGTTCTACATATTACATTGAAATGTAGATTATGCGTGTTGGAATATGCATATTTTAATTTTCAGCTATGTTGTACAATGTATAATTTTAATTCGTTTGGTTTAATTTACATTTTTTTTTTAAGAAAAGGAATAATTAATACAATTGTTTAAATACTATTACTTATTAATACTATGAACTAGTCTCGAAAAAGAGATATAAATATGAAAATTTTTGTCGAGATATATCGATTACTTGGTGTTAATTTTTACTTTTTTTTAATGTTCCTTTGATACGATAAAAGTTTTTCCCTAGGTTCATCGAGGAAAATCCAAAATTCGCGTTTTTCGCTCCTAATATATGTACATGTACGTATGTACATATAAACGTGCCAAACTAACATTTAAATCTACGAAATCCTAGAAAAAATTAAAATATATGCCATTAAAAAATGTATTATATTAAAAACCTTATATTAATATCTCGCAAAATTTCCGCTTTGATTGTTATCTTAAATATGAAATATTCTCGTAAAAATAGTTTCAATTTTTATCAGACCATTATTTTGTTTTAACTTTTTGTATGAAATTTTAAAAATTAAATTAAACGGAAAAATACAATAAGTTTAATGATACACAATATATAACACATATTCACACATCGCAGCTCACCGTTTAAAACATTCCTTACTATGCTAATAAAATCCGCTTGCCACTGTAATGGACGCTAAGCGTCCAGTTCAAAATGTATGTTTAATGTTAAAATAATGCAAAATCTTCGAAGGTAATTATTATAATTACCTATAAAAATCATTTCATCGTCTATTAAACGTCGAATAATATAAAATAAGTGTGAGAAATGAAAAAAAATTACGCCTGAAGCAGAGCCGTCATTCCAAGGCAAATATCACTCTCACACTGACCTTTGAGCACGGCGCGTACTAAATTCCTCCTCTTCTCTCGTATCTGTAAGACACGTGTAAAAGAGAAAAATAACCATTTCTGTTGATATTGATTCAATCAATAATCATCACAGTGCGGCAAGTGTTAAGCCATTGTTTTCCAATAGAATGGTCAAGCATTCAAATTCAGGCATCGAGTAATAATTCGATTTATATAATTTGCTGCCAAGATCTGGATGGTAATTAAATCCTGATCAACCGTCTCCTGTTAGAGTTGGTCGTTTCATCCTAATTAATTATTGTGACGAATCCAATAAAATTGGCAAGTCCCCCCCCCCCCCTCCCTCTATGTGCATTGTAGAATGTGTTTAGTATTTATGTACAAGCTTGTCCACAGGCGTTGTTTTATGGGTACTTGTTGTGGCACTATGGTGAAAATTAAATATAAAATAAAATACTCTTTAAATAAATTTCTTTACTTACCCTATACATGCCTGCATACATATATGCAAATTTAAATAAGCACGAATTACATTTACTCAAATTTATTGTTTATAATAGCTAGGGCTGTTTTATTTATCTATTTAATTACAAGTATAAAAGAATACTTAAATTTAAATTCGGCGAGCGATAAAATTCACGTTACGAAATCGCACGTGTTTTTAAGCGCCATTACCCACCGAAATGGACTAATTTGAACCAGATGTACCACAGAATGGACTGGACTTGGTCCACTGGATTATCCCCGATGAATTCACTTAGAGCAGCTGCGACTTCACATACATATTCGCCACCAAACTCACACTGCATATATAAAGATAAATTACGAATGTGCATCCGAAGGAAGTGTGCAACCGTCTGGCAATCGATATTTCTCAGCTTTTCCAAAACCGTTACGATTTAACGACACCTCCGCAACCTATGCGCTATATGTATACATATATGTATGTAGAGCCGTTAAAAAAACGGCACTTTCCCGGGACCGTATTGAAAAGCGATCAAGCGTTTCGCGAGGTCTTTGGTATATAAAAAAAACAGCCTTCGAGTGAGGGGTGGAAAAGAGCGTTTTTACCGCATTTTTCGACTTCGGGACGTTTACCATAAATTCGCCGGGGGCAGTTATCTATCAGGAATAGTCGGGGAAAACGAGCCGACCGCGAAAATTGAGACGCAGAAATGCGTCTCGGGACGAACATTTGCATGCGGCTCACGTTTCTCATGATACATACACGAGAGCGTTTACCAAAAATAAAAATATCGCCATGATTGATGCCCGGATATCACTCCAGCCATTAGAATACTTCCGGTCTGGGCTCAGAAGCTCGGTTTATTAATACAACGTTCCGTTTTGACGTGCGTCAACATATAAGACACACCACATGCATACGTACATATATCTTGAGTAAACATATTGACTGCATGAAAATCGATATAATAATATTAATTCTATAATTCAATACAAGTTCTAATATCCTCTATAATATATTACGTATTAGTATTATGGTGAACTTACCATAATACTTTTTCTCAAGCCGGGGCAGTTTTGAGAGCTCAATGCCGAAATTAACACCTTTTGGATTAAGTATTTGTGATTGAAAAGACTAAAAAACAATAAGGAACAAATACGTTGCAATAATTTGGCTGTCTATAACTTGTTCTTCTTCTTCTTTCTCGTTTGTTCAATAATGAGCGTCGTGGTTATTTATATCATCTGGAATCCAGTTGACGATTCGCCTCCACTATTCCTGGTCCTATTTCAAGTTTAAAGCAGGTTGCCGACTTTTCCATACCTTTATCAGTCTGATCATCATCATTTTCGCCATCCCTATTATTTTGCAGAATTCTGATTGGCATCCTGCTTCTTTTGAGATCATAGTCTTTCAAAGCATTGAACTTTATGAGAGACTCGAATATTTCAATGATTAGGATCTTTGTTTTAACTTATTTATTAAAAGTTAAAATATTTATGACTAGCTTGAACTTCCTTTAAAAATTATTTATTATATTTAATCGCGTTAAAAAAGTCACTAAAATTTAGTTTGCAGTGCAATAAAACTTTTATTGTTGATTCACCCATTTTACCTATTTCTTCAGATCATATGTTTTTCCTCGCAACTTGTACCAATACAGTATTGGATATATTTATGAAATTATTAATGCTATATCATTGGCTATGGAAATTAAAATCAAAAAACCCTATAATGGTTATTAAATGCAATAATCGCTAATAATATGATTAGTTTATCAATAGTAATTGCTTTAAATATAACATATTAACAGAGCCTTCACCTACATATATTTATGTATGTGTTCATTAATCAAATATTAAATAAATAATAATACTGTTGCGTAGGGATGGGTTCAGGGGTCCAAATGATATGCCAAAGTCACTTCACAGCATTTAGTCTACAACTCAGAAGGACCACACGGTTCATCCGCTCTTTCGAAAATGTCTAGAAGACCGTGTGTCCCTCCTTTTAAAGGCAGGTAGCCAAGTTTTCGGACTTGCCATAGTCCGAACAGGCCCGACATTCTCCATAAATGCTATTTCCCACAAACTTCACTTTACATGTGTACATTGGTCCGGAATTCTTACTTTACAATACTATTATATTATTACGATACGCATATGTTATTATAACCTTTTTGAATGAAATTAACTCAAAATTAAAAAAATAAGATCAATATATACCTACGGTGTTCGTGTTATCCCCTTGATTTAATTATAATATTTAAATTTATTTTTTCGAAAGACAATAATTTACTCTAGTGCGTGAATTTCAGTTCAAAGTGTGCCGGATAAACACTTTACATTTAACTTTGGTATCTAGTAGCTATAATCAATTTTCGCGTACCCACACAAATTGTTTGAACTTGGTTAAGTAATTAAAATTATCTGTAATATTATCATGTTTCCGGAGGATTATATCACATATGGTTCGTGCATGCGAAACTTTTGCGATTTTCAGTTGTATATAAAATGGACGCTTTCTACATATGTACATGGTTGTAGGGAATATATTATATTTTATAGAAAGTCCACGCAAAGGCTTTCTCTCATTTTGCATTCGACATTTAATTCCTACAATGTACCTTTGTATGTATGTATATTTATATTTTTATCTCGTTCATTTTTGCTCACTCAAAAACGCTCATCATTTAGGAGCAAGCATTCGTTTTCACTGAGAGAAATTACCTAACAAACTCAAATGCCGGATAATACAACTTTTCCGGTACATTTCAAACGTCCGGGCGGCTTATTCAAATATAAACGAATGCTCATCGAAATAAAAATGTTGCTTTTTAGCCCCTTCTACCATTTGGCCTTTTGCCTCTATCATCGTTCGCATTTCCCTGCGTCAGATTTTTTCAAAGCTCATCATTTCATTTTATTTTTACATCGTACTATCATATTCAAACTGGCTGACTTATTGATTTAAAAAAAATGTTTAACTTATTTTTTAATTAATTGAAAACATTTTCCCAGTTATGCATTTCTATTGCTTTGCTATAGAACTTTCTCACGTCACTCATCGAACCATCACCAAGCATTAAACCAATATAAAGATTAATAGTCTATTACCTTATTTGGAGACTAATTGATAGATTCCCCATATAGAGAGATTCTTTACTCTAAAGCTATAATTAAAGTGAAAGGTCTGTTCTGCATAATGAGAATCAAATCAAATAGTCGAGTCAAGCGCATCAGCAAAGCCACCGAAGTTAACAGTGTACCGTCGGGATACCATCAACAATCACGTCCACCGTTTGGCCCACATCAAAGCCGGGGGGAACTTAGGGGGTCCCATTTAATATCGTATGAATTTATACACGGACCTTCATTTCCATATGTTGCGCTCCGTTACAATGAGTGGCATGTTTATTGCAAAGCTACGTGCCTCCGCGTTGATAAATTACACGGCGTCAGGAGTGAGAGCACCATCATCGACCAACCCTCGATCCACCCCGATCCCTCTCTCTCCCTGGATCCCAACCCTCTCTAAATGTGGCCCTGAGCCACGTGAACCCTTTACCCTTGCTTGGATATTGGACGAATTCCAGATTCTGACTGATGCCTTCCGAGAGCGCTCGTCGATCCGCGTCAAGTGACTGGAACTCACTGATTTCATTATATGGAGTGATTCATGGTTTGGAGTATATGTATTATATGTATATTGAAAGGGTTGGTGTGAGAGGCTATTTTCGTGTTATATAAGTTTGAAAATCGACTATATGTATATATTCAAATATTTTCCCGTACAATTTGTGTATGTAAAGTATTTTTGTATATATATATATATATATATATATATATATATATATATATATATATATATATATATATATATATATATATATATATATATATGTACATACATACATATATGCAGTGGCGGCTCGTCCATATGCACTGCGGTACTGCAGCACCCCCAAGGAAATTAAGAAAAATTTAATATTATTATATACATAAATGTATGTTTGTATATTATATGAAAATATCAATACTATTAAAGCGTGTATTAAGCTCGCCCGCACACCGATACATCCAATAATGATCATACATCGCGGTACTAATATCAGAAAGTGAGGCATCGTTTATGATTTTGTGCAGTACGGTTTTCGATGGAATTGCTCGAGTGGGCGAAGGAGGGGCGCGGGGGCAGCTAGAAGGTTGGTCCGCACTGCACTCCCAACAGTGCTATACACATTTCTTGTTGCGTTCGTGTGCGCGCCTCGCGCTCGACACGCTCCTCACTTTTCGTCATTTCTTCTGCACCTTTTGTCTTTCTTTCTACACCTCTTACACTTTCTACCTTTCTACACGTCACTCAGTATTTAAGATGGTAAAAAAATCAAGAGAAGCTGAACCAATGTTTTCAAGAACTTAAATATTCTTCCGAAAATACTGATAAAACAATAACAGATTCTACCAATTTACTGAATACAATTGTTTATTTTAGTCAGAACTATTTCACAAGCTAATTCCGCATGTAGAAATTTTTTATAACCAAATGCAATCTAGTAATATCGATGCATTTTCAATTAAAGAAAACTTAAAAAGTTTTACTAATGTCATTATACAAATACGAGAAAAAATAGAAGCCAAAAATATGTGATGCATATATTATCGCATATATTATAAAAGCCAAAAATATGTGCGATGTTATTATTAAGGATATAAAAGAAAGATATACTTTTTCTAATCAATTAAACGCTGTGAAATTATTTAATATAGAAAATTTTCCTTTTAACTTTGAAAATTTTAAAAAGTACTGAAAGAAAATGCCAATGAAAGATCTACTATGTACTAACCGTTGAATCATATCCAATGCTAGATAAAGAAAAACTTCAAATTGAATTAGAAGTGTTTTACTCAAGGAAAGAAATGCATAGTATTAACGATTTATTAATATTTTTAAAACTTATTTTTGAAATCAATTTATGCAAAGTTCGTGTGGAAATAGCAAAACTTATTCAAATTTTGCTTACAACTTTAACTACCTCTGAGCCAGAACGGTGTTTTTCATCAATAAATAGAATAAAGACATACATATACGAGTATAAGAAACACAATGGTTCAGGAAAGATTGACGGCTTTGTCTATGCTGTCAATTGAAAAAAAATGATTATGGACAGTAAAAAATTTAACGAAAAGGTGATAGATCTTTTTTCAAGGAAAAAAGACAGAAGAATCAATTTTATAATGAAATAAAATACATATAATGTTTAATTTTGATAATATTGATCTTAATAGTAAAATATAATCCAAATAAACATTTTTTTTATTTTTAATCAACCGCAGCACCCCCAGATATCTTATCCACGAGCCGCCACTGCATATATGTACATATATATGTACAAATTTGATATATTTGAAATATTGAAAAATTAAACATATGTTTATATACCTCAAGATTATAAATTAATTCATTGCTAAGTGCGTGTTTGTTTATTCATTTTTATACTGAAAGATAAATTTACATACATGCAAACTACGAATATGTTAATGATCGTATACACGGTTTTTTTTTTTTTTTTTGAAGAAGAAAATGTTTCAATTTAATTTTTCTACTTTCTGATTTTTTGTTTGAATTTTATACTTGACTTCAAATTCCCATATGTACGTATATGTAAATTTCAAGTATCTTAATAAGCTTAAAATATATTTTTAGCGAATGTTTTTTATCTGACATTCGTTTTCATATATTATCTCCCCAAGGGCCTTTTAATTTAAAAATATTTACCATCTGTATTTTGACTTTGTCTCATATTTTCATTATTTTTTCGATATATTTTAATACAAAAACGAAATATGATTATAATATTATATTATAATTAACAGCACGTACATCTACAATAATATCATTATTAATAACTGATTGTAGACCTTCTTTACATACATATGTACCTATGAATGTATTATACATTTTTCCACGTCCTATAAAATGCTTAATAAGGCTTTATCTTAAAAGCAACTGTGCGCCATTACATTTATACAGCGGGCAAGTCTTTTTGGCTTATTTTTTATTACATGTCGTATAATGTGTTATGGAGCATATTTATTAAAAAAGGTTAATGTTCAAGCACTGAATTTTCTTTTTTCATCGCCAGCCCTCCAACAAATCCAATTTGCATCACTTGGATTTTCACCCACTTATAAATAGCATTTCTTCACTGCTTACGCATGATTCCACACCACGTGTTCTCTAGAAAATAAACCACACAAAAACAGAAGTTTTACGTCACAAAACAGTTCTATAGAATGTGTGTGAATGAGTGTTGAGAAACGGCCGTCTATACTACATGAAAGAGTTGCCAAATCCCATTGAGAGGAGACTTTGACGGTACTATTTTTTACCATTTCTGACTACTATCCTCTTTGTAGTGTGCTGACGGGAGACGAGGGGGTTTGAAACGGGGTTAAATGGGTTAGCTGGCGCTTTACACTCGCGCCTAACTGACTGACCCCCGAGTTTCCCCTAGGAGAGTTTACCGCGGACAGATTTAGGCCGTAGCTCGAAGGGAGTGTAGGGTTGTTAGGTGAGGGTAGGGGTGGGTGTTTGTTGGTTTCTCATTACGGGGGTTGTTTATTTAATATGGCTTAAATGTTGCCCGCGCGCGGATCTTCCCTTAATGGAGTTTTTATGTACCGCCGGTTAATAAAGTTGGCCGTGATTATAATTCACGGCGCTTTGTGCACCGGCTAGCCTCGAGCTGGATAAAAGTCGATCTGGTAATGTTTTCTTCTAGTTTTTCCGCTCGGTTTTTTTCCCTTCGAAGAGAGGTGGTAGAAAGAGCCGAGCCGTTCCCAAGTGAGCAGATGGACGCGCGATAAAAAAAGGTAAACTTTCTCGCATAATCTAACGGAAAACAATTTGTACTCCGGGAGCCGGTAAGGCAAGATGCCCCATATTTTCACTATAATGTATACTGCTAACGTTTCCCGATAACGCTTTTTTGCGATCTTTTCGCCAACATCAAAACGGCTCAATTTTTTTTATAAACAACCCCAAAACCCTAACGATTCGACCACCTATCTCATCGTATACGATATATGTATCTATCAAGGCAAAAAAAAAGATACAAATGCTTGTAGCAACCCTTGGATCGATCAATGTATATACACATAAAAATACTATATCTACTCCACTGGTTATTTTATTTTAATTTCAATGTAATAACTATCCTATTATAATCAATCAATCATAATTTTAAATATTATTCAACATACACGACTATTAAAAACTATTAAATTAAAATTTCAAGCTATTGATTTACAATGAATTTGTGTGTATGTATGAACCAAAATATTATGCATCTAGTTTTATTGATCATATGTACTTTAATAAAATAAATGTATGAAATTGGCCGAATTGACGCCGTTTACAAATGTGAAATGCCACTATGCCTGAAGAAAAAAGATCTTTAATCAATGTGTCTCGCCTGTGATGACGTATGGATGTGAAACTTGGGCATTGAAGCACAGGATTCTGCACAAGTCCAATGCATTCAAAGAAATGAATTCTCGACATAATTAGGAGGGATAGAAATTGGAATACATGGATAAATAATAGGGCAAGGGTAGTTAATGTAATGGAGAGACTGGGTGGGTCATGTATGTATGTATGTAGCTAGAAGATCGGATGATAGATGGATGAAAGAAGGGCTTAAATAGTACCCGAGATAATGCAAAGTGTGAAAAGAAGGCTGCAAAGAAGATGGGTAGAGGAAATTAAAAAATGTTTGATTTTAATAGATTTTGCGCAAAACAGAGACGAATGGAAACGTGTTGGAAAGGAAATCTATCAGTAGGTGGTGGATGGCTAGAAGTGATGATAACTCAAATATTGACATAATTTATGTAAATATTATTATGTAAAATATACATTCAAAGAAGTGTGGAACGAGGAGAAATGGAAAATGGAATAAATGGGTGAAAAGTATGACAAGGGTAGTGGAAATATTGGAGAGAGTAAAGATATTGAAATGGCAATGTGCGGGTTACGAAGCTAGAAAAACGGGCGATAAATAGACGAAGAAAGAGTACCTGAGAGAATGAAAGAGTTAATTATTTTAATGAAAGTCCGCAAGGAAGATGTGTAGATGAAATTATAAAAATGTGTAGATTTAAATAAATGACAGCAGAGACGAATGGACATGTGGTGGAAGTCTTCATCCAGCAGTAGATGGCGCATGGTTGTAAATAAATATTGATATTATTTACATTTAAAAATTCACATTATTATATGTACATACATACATACAATATAATACGTAATGAAAGTTAAGTAATCTTGTAATAATAACTGTATAATACTCGTTATGAATTTTATGTGAAAACTCAAATAACTTAACCAGTGCCGTTGTTTTTAATTTTCGCAACTGTTTATTTACCTTCAGTTTGGTTTAAAAACACGCATATGATTTTTTTCGCGTGCCTAATCAGCGTCGTAAAAAAACGCTTAATTATCGTAAACCACACACATTGTAATATAATACAAAATATACATATACACGCTTGCATTAAAGCGACGTTTCGGTACATGCGTGCGGGTCATTTTAATTCGGAATTACAATTAGGCCGAAGTTGTTACTTTCTAGAATAATATTACTAAACCCAGCGGCCGCTATGTAACCAATTCGGTCACTTAACATGAAAACTAAACTAAGGGGCTTTGCTCCCTTTCCCCTTGCTCGTAATTGGGTCAGGGCACGAAGACCCGAAATTCCAACGGGATAACTTCAACCTTGTATAATGTGCTTCGATCGCTGTTGTTCAACACTGATCTTCGCTTACTATGTAAAATATACAAAAAAAAAACAGTCAATATGTATATTATATAGCAAATTTTCATAAGAATCATCTGTAAGGTTAATTTGTAATGCTTATTCAAAGCGTTATTCACCTTATTTATTAATACGTGTTAATAAACATTAGCTTTATCAATGTCATAAAATAATCGTAAGCTTTAAAACAAAAGTTCTGTTGTGTGTTGAAGAAAATCAAATGAAGTTTATGCACGTATGTATGTATTTACATATGTACATATTTACAGTAAATACCTAAACGAAAAGTATTATAAATTTGTATGAATAAATATGATTTAATTAGTATTGTGCCCGTTGATATTTCTTCAGGTTATTTTGGAAATGAATTGATACATGAACCACACCCAAGGCTAGCATGCATTGCCCTTGCAGTTTATTCACCCATACATATGTATCTTCATTATATAATAATCTTCCCATTATTTAGTTTAATTTATTTCTGCCCTCTCGCATCACCCCTTCACTGTCCAGCCATCTGCATACAAATGAGTATGTGTGTGTGTGTCTTCGTTAATGGTTTTGAGCCCAATATATCTCAAGTCTCGTTTTCCCAACTTTATCAGTGTATTTCGTCGTCGAGTTGGTATATATGTATTATATACAAACAAAGTTAACAAAGTGAAATAGATATTTTACAAGATAAACATTTACATTTACATTGATTTTTAAATGATTTTTTATATTTTAAAGGAGCGTCAATAGCTTAAAAATCTACGAATTATCACAATATGTGTCGTATATTAAAGATATTACATACATATTATATATATAAAAAAGAACATTTTTGTATACAATACATATATAAAACAAACTCCCGTTTGAGCAGACGAAAAGTTGAGAAAACAAGTCTCGAGATATTGCAAGTTGGTACAATGGAGCGCACCACAAAAAATATACATACATACATCTATCTCACATACATGTGTGTACATACATCTCTTATGTTTTTATATCATCTTACATCAATTCAAATGGAAAAAGAGGCTAAATTTGTAAGCTTCTTAGAAAAAAATAATGTGCGTCTCTGATAAATTTAAGTCGATTCAACGCTTTTGAGATTTGATTGTTGCTTGTTAGAAAATATAATATGTATACATATATGTACAATATATGTATGTAATACCCTCCCATATTTTTCTCACAAATTCGACGCATATCGAAATTGTTAATATTTAAATAAATTCTAAGCTATGTATACAATAAATATGTATGTTGAATGTATTTCTCGTAAAATATTAATCGTATATCGAATTTGTTGATTGTATCAGTTTCTCCATAGATGACGCTGATGTACATATGTATTATATAATAAATATATTATTTAATACAAACGTTTTCAATTAAAAATTTCAAGCGCCTGAAAAGTACTGAAACTTTTTGACCAATTATAAATGGCATTAAAAATTAAACCATATAGGAACAGTACATTATTAATATATATAATGTATCAAATAGTCAAAAGTTCAAACGGGAAAAAAATTACGCAAATTATCCTACTAAATTATGCGCCCAATTACACAACTTTATATCGTACTGCACAAAATCCAACTCGAACTTACATACAATTACCACGTTTCATAATAAATTAAATAATTACGGTATAGTTGACTTTAGTTCAATTTTAGCGCAATTAAATATGACGTAGGGGTGTCGACCGACCGTCAATTATTCAACAAATTTTCAACAATGACATTTAAAGTATGTTTTTATGGTTTCAGGTGTTAACCCATGCTCGAGCGTGTCGTGCCGCACAGGGGAGCAATGCTGGATTGGGAGCGGGGGTGTGGCGCAGTGCGGGTGCGGGGGTGAGTGCGAACCCCTGCTGCGTCCTGTTTGCGCCCCCGGGGGGCACAGCCACTACAGCCTCTGTCATCTGAGGAGAGCTGCTTGTAAGGAGGGCAGAGCCCCACAATTGGCGCATCATGGGGCTTGCGGTGAGTGCATCGACTTTTCCTGACTTTTCATAGAAATTGTGCTAGAGTGCTACAATACAAGATGTACGATTTGTTTTTTAGATAGAATTATAATAAAATATATAACACATTATCTGAATACATATTTCAGTTCTTCTTACAGACCACAACCATTTCTTCGAATTATTTTGAAAATGTGAATTGACATAGACATTTTTATATGCATAAGAGCATGAATTGATATATATATATATATATATATATATATATATATATATATATATATATATATATATATATATATATATATATATATATATATATATATATATATATATATATTATAATTTGTGAAATTATATGTAACTCGATACGCAACAAAGCGATTATTTTACTACTTTTATGGCATGTAGCATCATCTTGTTGGACATAGAGGTTCGTTTACATCTAAATTCTCTATATCAGGCTGCAAAAAGATGGTTAAAATTTATCTAAACTGCGTTTAATAATCATTTACAGGACTTTCATACTACTTAAGCATAACTTGCTTGATGATTAAGTAATTTAATCATCATCCGCTCACCATCTACTGTCGGATAAAGGCCTCTCCAACACGCTTCCATTTGTCTTCATTACTATTATTACAAAGTATAAGTTGTGCTCTATTTAATAGAATAAGTATTATTGTTATGCAAAAGATAATCTTAAATTTATAGCAATTTTTAGTGTTGCGGCAAATGATATATGTACTTTCACGAAGTGATTCTACGTCAAAAATACACAAATTGCCTTCCAATATGATTTCAGAACAGAATTTCGAACTCTGTTAAATGAAGAGAGGTTCATGTCTTTTTATATTATTAATATCATAAATAGAACAGAAAAACATTTACAATATAAGATATACGATTCAAAAAGTCTAATATCTGAATATTTTACAGGCTTATTTATGAACCCAAAATAATAAAGTGACTGGGAAAAATACTGTTTCCAAAAATATTTTCTTTGTAAAAGGTAAAAATATTCATTGATAAATTTACCCATTTGTATGAAAGTCGGGATAAAAAGATCTTTTATATAGGTATATCTCGAAATCTGAATAGGGTTTGGGTTTGTGGGAGCTTTTGTTGATTTCTTTAAAAACATACAATATGTGTATTTGCATATATTATTCGCCTATAAAATAGACAAATTATTTCGATAACTCAAAAAACAAATTATTTCGAGAGAGAGAGAGAGAGAGTAGGAACTGAAAGGCGATAAATTTAAATAGTAAACATTTGCGAATTTGCAACTACATCTCGCGCCCCGCTAATTTGACCCCAAACTATAAGTTTTTGAAAGTGCTTCGAGCACAACACGTTCCGTTATCGGAAACTGTTAGGTTTTGGCATTGTAACGTCCTCGCGTGGCCGTACAGTTTGTAATTTATACGTGAACTTGGAAATATTGGTAACCGATAAAATCGGCTTTTCTTCGCGTCGGCGAAATATCTACATCCCACATAAGTATGTAATATATAGGTTTTCGTGCGTGGAAAATCTCGCGCGCCTCTCGCGAGTTTTCCGAACCGACCTACATACATACTCTGTCTCTCTCTCTCTCACTCTTCCCGGTGTCAAAACATCCTAATCCTCGACCCTTTAGATAACAGAGACGTTCTCTTCCCGCGTATTTAGACATCGAGAAGGGTCTTTTGGCCACCCCGCGTATCGGAGCCATTAATCCGAACGTTGTGTGGAGGCTAATCGGTTAATGCTGTTATTCGGTCCATGTAAGTATCAAACTTTCACTTCCCGTTAGAAAATATTCGGTACCACGGCGGTGATATGGGCGATTATAAAATCGCAATAGCTTTTTTATCAAATGCACTGTGTGTGCTGTAGATACATCATTTAATAATTTTTAATGTGCAATTGTATTTGTTGGTAATCGTATATCTGATAAAGCTCTCGTTTTCGGTAGACAAATCCTCTAATCTGTTTAAGCACGTTGAAGATTTCCCGTAAGTCCGTTCACTTCGATTTCCTTTTTTAGTGTTAGAATTGTTCTATTTTATCTAAAGATTGTGATGGCGTTTGAAAAAGCTTAAGGTTTTTTAGATTAAGTGCAAAGTTAGTTTCACTTCTTATTATCTCTGTGCAGATGAAATCTTTTAAAGCGAATGTATGTAATATATTTTGAAATTTACTTTTATCTACGTACTTAGGCGATAAATTAAGTCGTCAGTAAGTATTTTTTGATAAACAGACAATAGTCAAGCAGTCAGTGACCGATAATATGACACTGACTAAATCATCAAATCAAACAATAAGATAGTCATCAAATATTTAAATACAGGTCCATGTATTAACTATACTTTAAACCATTAAATAGTTCTCAATTATGGACTAAGTTTTAAAATATATCTAAATTAAAAAAAATTAAAAATTAAATTAAAATTCGATGTCGACATTTTCACTGATTTTTATTAATATTCGAGTATTCCTATCATCAAAAATACTCCAACCACATATACTACATTTCTATTCAGAATAGTCTACCTAATGGATTAGTAACTTCTGGTAATGCATACTTTTTTTTTTAAATAAACTTGACGATTTTCTAAAAATGAATTGATTTTTGTACTTCTACTTTTTCGATTACTTTTTTTTATTATGGTTTCTATTTTCTTTAAGTATTTTAATTTCATTTCTTTGTATTTTAATTTTCTACATGATTTATTTATTGCTTTGTCATTTGCTAAATTGATTGACAAGCCCCTTGGGTTCATTGGCTATGCCGCCTCTCTCAAGTATTTTAAGATAATTAAAATAAATTAATATTATGTAATATTTATATTTCTTTATTATTTCCCTAGACACAATACATATAATAAATATAAATATGTTCAATGCAGTGTACACTTTAATACACAATGATGTATTAAAATGTTCCTGAAAGAGGGATTTTTTTACCTTATGTATGTTTAATTAAGGAATAACCAATATTTACCATGGTAGATTAAATAAATTATTTCCATTGATAAAATATTATTTTTACAATCCCACAGATGTTATTATGAAAAGCTATGAAAACATAAGTGGAAGCGTGTTTCGAAAATTTTTAAAAACCGGTAGTTCTTGTAATCGATTACACGCTCGTTTAATTATGACTTATTTTATGTACACATACGCAAATTGAGTTCCTTTTGGACCGTAAACTCGCGTTAATATATAATCATCGTTTTCTCCGACACACATGCGAATAGCGCAACCTGCAAATTAATGTTTAATTTAAATTCACCGCCCGCTTTAATGCTCGAAACTAATTAGCCCACACACTCCCATTCACGCAAACACATATACCATAAACGTATAACCGGGGAAATGACCGAAGACGAAATGGAATCGTCTTACACACGTACACTAGTACACTTTACGACTTTTCACTTTGTTTGGTGGAAATCTCAACACCTAAAACGACAAAAAAATATGTAGAAAAACTGCTAGCCATCTCTTGGGTTTACATCGCGTGGCGTGACTGGGGTCAGTAAAACTTGCTGTTTAGAACCGCAAAACGAAAACGAATCAAAACTCATTGTCTGTGACTTGACCTTTACTATATTTCTCAACCTTGTGTTCTGCGACCCCGAGTATCAGAAATTCTTGATCGGTTGAGACCCTTCGTACTTTGGCGACATCGTGACATTCATAATAATGGATTCACTCGTAGAGCTTCAATTTTTTTCATGGATCTCTTGGGTCTGAAGTGATTTTTTTTTAAAAGCGTAAGCATTTTCAAAACTCACAATATTTTGACGTAGACGTAGTGGGTGCATTATTATACTTTTGAGATTACCTTTAATATATGTATGTAGTACTACCAAAAATGACGCTTTGTAATAATAATAATCAGTTGATAAGGTGATTTATAGAATAAGACACATAGAACGGTTCCAGTACGCCAAATTTGTACCGCAGTGTTCGTCATCACCTCAAGTGCTTTTTGTTTTAATCCTTGCATTGACATATGTATAGCCTAATAACATCTCGCAACCCATTGACCAATAATGGCTATGCGGAGAGTACTCGATGAGTTTAAACGCCTTTACTATCTATTACTGCTGCATCTTTTGATCCGATCTTGGAAATCTCTCTAGACGTCTACGCTACAGTATTGTTAATATTGTAACGTGGGAACATGGGAGAGGGTATCCACTGTCTAAGTGCATTCGTGGGTGAACAATAGAGACCCTATATTAGGCTAACGGGACTCTGTAAGTGTCCGAACAAAGGATTCGCTGGGGTTCTCACAGAACGGGGTGAGTGTGGGTAGACCTACGTACCTAGACCGGGGATGCTATGCTGAGTAACTTGTCCTTTATAAGGATGTATACACGGTAGATCAATTATTCTAGAGTGAGCGGTGGTCTCGTGTGGACCTCTGGAATCGTTGAGTAAATGCTGTGAAGCGACTTTGGCCTTTGATTTGGATCCTGAACCCACCCCTACTTGGTTGCGCGACCAGATCAAATTTTTCCAGTTGTATGGAGCATGCCACATCGGGCAGCTCACTGGTTACTCGAAACATAAAGTCACCCAAACAGCAAGATCAGTTTCCATCGTTCGGTTTGGCCACGGTGATTTTATTGCTTGGGTGACCAGCATGATCAAATGTGCAAAAAATACACTATCCTAGTCGGTCAAAATGCACGTGTAAATGTGAAATATCGGACAAATTCCAGCTCGTATCCATTACTGATTCTTCCTGTCAACGTGGTATTCAAACATCATATACAGATAGGGAAAAATGCAGCAAAAGCTCTTTAGTGTCCAACGATGTCCGAGTTTGTATGCATTAGTAAAACTATGCATAAACTCAACCACTGTCTGTTTTTTTCTTTGGTATTTTAAATTTTGCAAAAAATAATGAGTTAAGCCATACTTATATGTCAATTATTTTTTTTTTTCAGGTACTATGAATCCTTGTTCGAATCACACTTGTGGTCCATACGGCGAGTGCGTGTCCATAGAAGGTGTGGCAAAATGCTCCTGTCCTCGCTGTGGTACTCATCTTCAGCCCGTGTGTGGTAGCGATGGAAGAACATACACGAACGAGTGCAAAATGAGAGAGAAATCTTGCGAGCTTACTTCTACAGATCCAGACCGAGAGCCACTAACCGTGCTCTACAATGGTTCTTGCGGTAATTGTAACTTTTCATTCGAGAGCTCTTCGCGTTGTTAAATTTTCACTTAAACCGCGCGAGAAGCTCAATAGAATTCGTGAAAATTAATGAATACATACAAACTGAAGACAAGTTTATAAAATACTAGTTAAACATGTCGAATCTAATAGTAAATATTTATTTGTTTTGTTTATTAAATTTATTTGAATCGAAAAAAAAAATAACGAATCGTCGTCATAGAAACTTTGTTTTTTTTTTTCGATGTTCCCAACCAAAAATACTTACAAACAAACAAACATACAAAGTCTCTTTCGAAATTATATATTAAGAAGATAGTATATATGTGGTATGTACATACATAAGTACATACATATATTGTGTAAAATTAAGATTTAATTGTACTCGCGATTTTTACTATTTATTATTTTTATTATTTTTTCTTTGCACAATTTTATGGAAGTCTCTTTTGATCGCTTTGAAACCTTGCCATTTTGCGAGGTTTGGCCCCCGATAAAGATTTCAACTGTTTCCGCTTAGTCAAATATAATAATATAAATATAATAATAGTGAAAATCTAATATATAATTTCGAAATAGACTTTCTAAGTATGTCATGTTGGTTGGTAACATCGAAAACAAATCAATGTTTCTATGACGAGTATTCGATACGGTTTCGATTCCATTTTTTTTTTTCAATTCAAAACTAATATAAAACCTTGTTTTTAAATCACACACTAAAATTCTGACAAGAACAGATGCAAAAATCATTACCTGTTTGAAAATTGAAATTTGATTCTAATTTATACATGAATTTAAACTTTTAAAGTAAATGAGAGTCATTATATACGGGCTTAAGACTTTAGCTTTTCGTCATATGGACGAAGCTGATTTTTTCAGGTCATGCATACATATATCCAGGGAAACTTTTACGAGCCTTCAAAAGTTTTCAGCTGTAAAAATAAGGGTGAATACACTCGAAGCACATACTGTACTCTGAGCGAAATTGAAGAAGATAAAACGTAGATAAGACGAAGCTTTAAGAAGCGCACCCGAAATCTCTCCAATTTCTTAAGTGGAAATCTCGCACAAATCGCCGTTCGATTATGGCGAAATTGGCACAGTCGCGGATCGGTTTCGTTCACATTCTAAAAATGGCCAAAACGTTACATTTCGGCCGTTCATACCTGTGTGGAAAACTCGCTCTTTCAGGAGGAAAAATTCGGCAACAAACAATGAATGTGCCACAAAACAATAAACAACGATCGTTCTCCGTTTTATATTTCGTCTGTGTGTGTGTGTGTTTTTTTTTATTATTTTTTTATTTACGGTGAATCGAACACGCGACATTTCATACGAAATTCCATTTTAGTGCCGCATATATTTATGCACGTATATGGGGTTAGATGTCGCTTAATTTTCGGTCGGTTGTAAAATAAAATAGCCGGTAATAAGGGTGTCGACGTTCGACATGTTCGTATTACGGTTACTTCGTGGTACATTTCACGTGTTCTATGTCGTACTACCCTACTAGGCTGAACTTTTTTTTAATATTCGTGTATTCCAGACTCATTTCGCGTTTTGTATGTATGTAAATGTGTTTTCGTTGTGTTATATATTATATGTATATGGTTTTTTTTCTACAGAAACGTGCGAAGAAAAGAAATGCGAGTTTTACGGTGTTTGCGAAATGGATAGCGTTGCAAAAACGAAGTGTGTTTGTCCTGGAAATTGCTCAGACGCCGATGCTGTAAGTAATATTCTTACTACTATTGCTGTTTTCCATTTTTTTTCTGTTACGTTTGTATCATATTTCATTTTAAATTTAATGCGTTTATTTTGTAAGACAATTATTTTTGACTTCGTTTAATATATTGTACATATGTACATACATACATACATATATGAGCTTTGAAGCTTACAAATAACATTTCCAAGTGTATCACTATTGTACCGTATGACAAGCTTTTAATATTATTGAAAATATTATAAAGCTATTTATTTTGCATATTCTGGAATTAAAAATCTAAAAAACGCACAAAGGTTCTTTTATACAGCTCATGCCTGCAACTGCACGTAAACAGCAGTACAAAAAATATAATATACATACATATATAATATCGCTATTCTGTGAATCTGTGATAACGCTCGCCGAACTATAATAGTCGTTTCAACATACGTATGTACGTCACAGCTTAAGTACTGCCAACAAAATGTACGAATATAATTACGAAAGAAAAGAAACTTCTATATATACTGTTTGCTACCAATGTTTCCTCTAGGCAAATTAGTCTCTGAGCATTTAGCACCATCTATTTATAATTTATTAAATTAATTAATTAATTTTTCTAATGGTGTTTTATATTGTTTATATGTACATAGGTAGGTAGGTAGGTAGGTAGGTAGTTTTTACCACTTTTTTACCACTAGATTAAAAAGGTATTTGAAAAAAATTCAACCGCGTACGGACCGACATATTTCTTTTAATTTTTTTTTTTTTTATAACTTAATATGCCAACACCCATGCGATGATATTTCATCGGGTACAACCAGAGAAATTTTATATTAATATAAGTGGTTTAGGCGTAATATTGTTGTGAAGTGACGATTATCCACAGACAATCCTAAATAATTTTATCATCAGTCGATTTGATGATTAGTGCTCGGCGTATGTCCGAAAAAAGCTTCTCTGTTTGTTTATATTATTCGCAAGATGGGCAAGCATCGGTAAAAATTGCACAATACATTCAAAAACACACAATAAACAACATGGGATACATTTTTATAAGTAAATTGACCCGATTGCATTCCGTGCGTTGTAGCGTATTTATAGAGACGTACCGCGTAATATTGACAACAATTGGGCTATTATTATTAAATTTCTCTGGGTACAACACTAGTTCTTTCATAAGTTCGATAATGTATGCGAAACAGCAGAAACCGACACAATCTATTCATATTAAACAGCAGTAAGTGTCGCCGAGACTTATCAAGCAAGACTGGTTTTCTTTGGCCATTGTAGAAATATTCACGCATGACGTCATAGTGGCGAGTGCACCCGTATTAACGCAAGTGCTGACATGAGCGTATGAATACTTTTGGATACGTCATATTGATACAAAGTTGACTCGAATAGTATGCCGTATCGTCGCGCTCTATTATCTAAATGTAAAGTGATTTTGCCTTGCTCTCGGTCAAAAAAGTATAACGGGTGTTGCTGTATAGCATGAATAGAATTAGGCTTTTCCGTGCAGTGTTGTATAGGTACAATTCTGTATTATATAAACGGACCTTTATATTTTCATTCCACATATGCACATGCGTATGTACATATGTATTCTATATTATTGTATTGTTATAAATCTTACCAAATAAATTTCATATTATAAATATGTATATGAATGTATGTATATATATATATATATATATATATATATATATATATATATATATATATACATATAATATATAACAAACAATACCTTTGTAATAATACTTTTGCCCAGTTTATATTATGTACTTAGATTTTCCTTTAATTCATTTTCAATTTAATATAATATAATATTCAAAAAATGTATTGACAATCATGATATTTTACAATACATATGTGTTCACTCTGTTATACAGAGGCCTTTACGTTTTTGATATCATATACTCCTTTTGAAAGAAGATTACTTTGTCAATTAAGGCAAAAAATTACGATTTTCAATCAAAAAAGTGCTAATTTGAAGAGAAAAGAGTTCGAGGGGTCAATTTATCTAATAGTTTTCAAACATTTCAATTGAACTCTGTTGCTCTTATTGCTTTTTATATTTATATTAATATTTTTGAAAATTAACATTAACCATAATGCCATTACGGGCTTTGCCCCAAGGCGACACTTATGGCCAGATTTGTACATACATATGTATTCAATACAAACTTATATTGTTACTATAAATTTGAAACTATATTCAAATATTGTTTAAAAATAAGGACAGGTTGCCAATTTGTTTGGAACCGTTTCAACAATGAAGTCAGAAAAAAAGTGATAGACCTGAAGTCAAATATATCCAAGATCTGACCAACAACGACCAGGGATTGAACCCATTTGATAGCAGAACTCAGTTGATAGCATTATACGCTTACTTAAAGTTTGATAGATATATTCATGTATGCACAAATATTGTTCAAACGCAAAATTTCACAGTTTTATTTTATTTTTATTTCAGGATGCAGCAAATTCTGAAACATCCGTCGTATGCGGCACTGATGGCTTTACGTATGCAAACGAATGTCAGTTGCGCAGCAATTCCTGTCAACAGCAACAAAACGTTGCCGTATCATACGAAGGAGACTGCTGTAAGTACCACAACAATACAATACACAAACTATATTCAATTCAAAAACTAACCGACACGATATTATCAATTACGCTCGTATACATTCGAATGGTAAGTTGTAACGAAATCGCACCAGACTTTATATGTATGTAGATAGTTAGCGTTAGTGAGGGTTTCGAGCGTTCATTTTCACGGGACAAATGGACCGTAAGACGCCGCTCTAAAATTAATTTTCATTAGGTAGCTGTGGGTGTATTCTACACCATCGCTGTTCTCGATTTACCTACCGGTAATGAAAAGCCGGTGTTTTGCCGCAACCCACCCCTAGACGTACCGCAACCACTCCAACCCACCCCGAGACCAGTAAGCCTCAACGGCATAAATCACCAACGACCACCCCACCCCTCTCGGGACGCGAGCCTCTGTCTTACAATCTCTGAACAATTTATCTGTATGCTATGTACTACCAAGTGATGGTTATTATAATCAACTTCCTAATGAATAGTTTTAGCCACACCTAAAAACCTTGTGTACCTTTAATGTACAATTGCATATATGTATGTAATATTAGAGTTTCTAATGCTCTATGGGTGAAACTAAGTTTTGCTTTATTTTATAAATATTACATTTACTAAGAGTTGTGTCTGTTGGTCTTCTCAAGTATCATCACTTCAGTACATATTAGACAGCCTTTTACAGATTCATTAGAATTAGCGTTTTGATAGTTTTTATGACCCTGATTTTGCACCGGTTTTAGCCCTTGGAATAAAACAAAAATCGTCATATTGGTCGTATTTGAATACTCACTTGTGATCCAGTGCATCACTATTATGAAAAATTTTATATGCAATTTTTTATAAAATATATACACATCTTTTTCTTTTGGCTCGGGTAGTTTTCTAATTCCACTATTTTTTATCTATTTTATATATTGAATATAGAATAATAACAAAAACTGTAGAAAACCGTTTTCTTTTATAGAGGTCACGAACCGTCGTGCGATTAAATGCAACTGAAATGTTTACAATACTCTTTTGAAAATAGATCACAAGATTTAAATATGTATTTATGTATATACGGTACTAATAAGAGATATCAAAACAAAATCTGATGGGCATCCATATCTAGTGCATCTCACTCGCAAGCTCACATGTAAAAGCAAGATAGAAAGAGCACAATCAAGTATGGCGCGCTTGGCCAATGAAATAAATAATACATACATCGTTTACATAAAAAAATAGAAATGTAAAAAAAAAATAGAGACGTAAGCATTCTCGCTAGGATTTTGAAAAACATCGTAGCGACCAAAGGGTCGGGTCCCTTAAACACCACCAATATTATATATATTAAAAACTGTGTACCTGAATTTGCATAAAATCTTCAGCTTAAATATTTGCCTCATGAATAATTTGAATTTTTCCTTCAAATAAAAATTCGCCATGTGCAAATTTGTATTGTATTGAAATATTAATCAGTTTTCAATTGCTATAATGTGTGGTTCTTTCTAAATAACGATTCTGTCGATAATTAGCAATGATAAACGACTGGATTAAGTTAACGCAACAATTGGGGTGAATCAGTTTGACGAAGGTTTGACTGAAGCCAAACTCCTAATATCCAGAAGGCCAATAAATTAGCTGGCAATTTCCCCGTTTATTGGTGCGATTGAAAAAAGGGACCTGTACATAATTTACAGAAAACCCTTTTTCACAAATCACTCCGGCCCCACGCCGATTAACCTTTTCCTTCGCTGAACGCACTCCCGAAATAAATTTAATAGGTATTTGCATTCAAATTAAAATATTAAATATATTGAAACATTCCTGAACTAGTATGAAGCTCTGTGTATGTTCCGGGTGTGTTTGCTCGTAGCGGTTATATTGACGTATCGGTATTAAGTTCGAAGACACCGAGTGCAAACCACAGATGGGGTAGGGGCTGATGGGGAAAATGAAGAAGGTCATCACGTGACAGCCAAGTTTCTTGAAGAAGGTCATCCGCCCAACAAACCCGAAAGTGATAAATACATGTCAGTACAAATCCGCAAAGCTCGCTTCAGAACTTACTTGGACTTTGTCTACCTAAAACCCATCAGGCTCCAGTCGGAAACCTACACAACGTTAAGGAAATTTTCTGCATATTAAGCAATGGAAACTTCTGTGAAACTATCGCGGAATAACTCTAGTTGTCTGGTTCATTTTTCACCTGAAAGAACTTTTCACGTATTGTATGATGGCGGCGGCTTTCAAACTTTCAAAATCATTACCTGATTATTTGATCAAAAAAATCCTTCCTTTATAGATACTTTTAAAGGTTCGTTTATACCAGCACGGCCCAAATCGACTGCACGTAAATAGCAGTACAAATGAGAGCCTATAATGCAATTTTTATAAGATACTAGCTGAACCCGGCATGCGTTGCAATGTCACAGTAACGCGTGCAATTCCCGTTCCCGTTCCCGTTCTCATTTCCGTTCCCGTGTCCTTAGTAGTGCGAAGTAGGCGCGGCGCTGGAGGTTTTTTTCCCGTTTTTTTCACAGTAATCTTCCCGGACATGCATACAACAAATCCTGAAAGTTCCATCGTAATCGCCTCAGTGGCTTAGGAGCCTATTCGAGACACACACACACAGACATTAATTTAAATATATATATATATATATATATATATATATATATATATATGAGTTCGGTCTTTCGTGTCATGTGAGGAGGACGTGCTTCTGCGTTCCTCCCGCTATTACTCGCTTAAACCCGGCTATTGCACGAAATTTAACTTAACCATCTAATCACTTATTTTACTAATTGCATCCTAGTATAATTTAAGTGTAAAAATAAACAGCAAATCGGTCGTAAAAAGCGGTTTTATATCAGTTATTTCGAAAAATATTGTGCTAATTTTTGTGTCAAATCGGTGTCAAACGAGATACATCTCCCTACCTGAATACAAAAAAAGGGTCCTTCGCCAGCCAAGTCGGTCCCACAGAAGCAATAAATCTTCCACATAATTGCTTCCAGCCAAAAATCTTTAACGAACTTTACTTAATAGCAAACAGAAACGGTGTTTCCCAACTGTCTATCAGTTCTTTTTCATATTTAAATTATATTAAAGTAATTCGTGTAATTTTATATACTTTACTAAAGTTATTATTAAAATATTAAATTGCAAACCGCACTCACATATATAAATCCGTTGTCTCCAAAGAGGCGTCTCACGATAAAGATCTGTAAAAAAGTAGTATAACAATTGCTAATCTATTATTATCATAACTAACTACTTTCACTTACAAAGTAACCCTGTTAAATGGCATGTAATAACTCATAAGTGATCCAAGTGATACCTAGGATGACTATATGTCAAAGCTGACCACAGAGAAGAGTTTATGGCGGTAAGAACTCACTCCTTGAATGGAAATCTCTCTCAAGTACCGCCTTTTTCTCAACACATCTTGGATAAATGCGAGAAAAATAATATCCAAACCTCCAACAAGGTAAGAGTGACGATGGATGATAGCTTAGCTAATAGAAACCTGTATTTAGCCACGTACAATGTAAGAACGTTATCGAGTGAAGGAAGTGTGCTTGCATTAGAGAATGAACTAGAAAGTATCAAATGGGATTTAGTAGGACTTAGCGAAGTAAGACGAAAACAAGAAAACCAAATAATCCTAAAAAGTGGTAACTGTCTCTACTGGAGAGGGCTACCAAATGGTAGAATAGGAGGAGTAGGGTTTCTTATCAATAAGAGA
Source organism: Arctopsyche grandis (assembly GCF_051622035.1). Classification (NCBI taxonomy): domain Eukaryota; kingdom Metazoa; phylum Arthropoda; class Insecta; order Trichoptera; family Hydropsychidae; genus Arctopsyche; species Arctopsyche grandis. Next base: position 14,925,289 of record NC_135364.1, read on the forward strand.
ATAGAAAGAAATATTATAGAAATAAACGACATATCGGAACGTATATGCTATGTAGTATTAAGAATCTCGAGCAGGTACACTTGTCAAATCTTCCAAGTGTACGCCCCCACATCTAGCCACCCAGACGAGGAAATAGAAGACTTCTACGAAAAACTACAGGGCGCATACGATAATAGCCGCCACCACTTTAAAATAATCATGGGCGACTTTAACGCAAAAATAGGACAAAAGGCAAACACAGAAAGAGCAGTAGGCAATTTTGGTACCGGCCAAAGAAACGACAGAGGCGATCGCCTCATAGAATTCGCAGAACACAACAGGCTCTTCATCACTAATTCATTTTTCAGGAAAAACACCAACAATAAGTGGACTTGGGAGAGTCCTAAAGGAGACAGAAACGAGATCGATTTCATCCTAACAAATGCCCTGCACTCCGTTAAAGACGTTAGTGTTCTAAGTAAAGTAGATATAGGCAGCGATCACAGATTAGTCCGTGCCAAGATGGCCATTAATATAAATTGCGAACGTAGGAAATTAATAAAAGGATGCAGTAACTCTCCAGATTTCGCTCAACTAAGGTCTAGGAAAAAGGAATTCGAACTCGAACTTGGAAATCGATACGGGAAATTAAACCCAGAAGCAGACATCGAGGAATTGAACACTGTAATTAGTTCGGTTCTAACCTCAACAGGTAAGAAATTAGGTGGTTTCAGGAAACAGATTAAATTAAGCAAAATTTCAGCGGAAACAAAAAACCTAATTAAGCATAAAAGGAATTTAGATAGGGATAATAATAAGCAAGAATACAATCTAGTAAATAAGGAAATTAAGAAGAGAATAGTCAGGGATGTCAGGGATTTTAACAGCAAGCTAATAGAAAATACCATTAAGAATAACCGTAGCCTGAAAAAGTGCAAACAGGATCTTTTCTTAGGCAAAAACCAAATGATCGCAATCAGATCAGAGAGCGGAGTAATAATTAGGAATAGAGAAGAAATCATAGACAGAGTTTACACGTTCTATGCAAAACTATACGAGAACGACAACGGCCAATTCCCCACTCTGGAATCGACACACGGCCAAAGGGTTCCTGCAGTATTGCCTAGCGAAGTAGAGGCCGCGCTAAAAACTGCAAAGAATGGTAAAACCCCAGGGGAAGATAATATTCCCATCGACTTACTAAAATGTGGCGGCCCCCCCCTAATTAATATCTTAGCTAGGCTTTTCAGCAAATGCATCCAGAACCAAGCTATACCAGAAGGATGGAATAACGCAACTATCATTTTAATACACAAAAAAGGCGACAAAAGCGATATCAAGAACTACCGACCCATTAGTCTACTTTCAGCGGTCTACAAGCTCTTCACGAAGGTTATTACAGAAAGGCTGAAGAATATCCTCGACGAGAACCAACCTATAGAGCAGGCAGGGTTTAGGGCAAATTTCAGCACAATGGACCACCTCCAAGTAGTTGGCGAACTAATCGAGCGCGCCAACGAATATCAACGGCCACTGTGCCTAGGTTTCGTCGATTATGAGAAAGCCTTCGATACAGTTAGTCATAATGCAGTACTTAACGCTCTAAAAACACAGGGAGTGCCGGAACCCTATGTGGGACTGTTAGCTACAATATATAAGAATGCCACAGCTTCAGTTAAAATTTTTTCAGGTACAGATAGATTTAGCATAGGAAAAGGAGTAAGACAAGGAGATACAATCTCGCCCAAGTTATTCAATGCGGTGCTTGAGGGAGTTTTCAGGAAATTGGATTGGGATACAGCCGGAGTAAGCATCAATGGTCGCTTTTTGAGTCACCTTCGGTTCGCAGACGATATAGTTTTAGTAGCTCGTGATTCAGCTGACCTACTTATCAGACTAACACAGCTGGACAGGGAAAGTAGAAAAGTAGGATTAAAAATTAACGTAGATAAGACTAAACTAATGTTCAATAGTTATTGCATGCCTGATAGCATCCCCTTAGATGATAAACCAGTAGAAGTAGTAAATAATTATTTATATTTAGGTCAAATAATTGACATGTCTGGTAGTAAAAATGAAGAGATAAAGAGACGTATGAAACTGGGGTGGAGTGCATTTGGACGGATGAATGCTGTTTTTAAATCAAAAATGCCACTCTGCCTGAAGAAAAGGATCTTTGATCAATGCGTTTTGCCAGTGATGACGTATGGATGTGAAACTTGGACACTGAACGCCAAGATGCAAAATAAAATCCAATGCACTCAAAGAAGTATGGAACGCTGTATGCTTGGCATAACGAGGAAAGACAGGAAGCGGAACACGTGGGTGAGAAATATGACAAGGGTAGTGGACATAGTGGATAGAGTGAAGAGATTGAAATGGCAATGGGCGGGTCACGTAGCTAGGAGGATGGACGAAAGGTGGACAAAAGAAGTGCTTGAATGGTACCCGAGAGAAGGCAAAAGAGTAAAAGGAAGACCGCAAGGAAGATGGGTGAACGAAATTAGGAAAATGTGCGGAATGAGATGGATGAGTGTTGCGCAAAACAGAGACGAGTGGAAGCGTGTTGGAGAGGCCTTCATCCAGCAGTGGATGGCGAATGGCTGTAAATGATGATGATGATGATATATATATATATATATATATATATATATATATATATATATATGTATATATATATATATATATATATATATATATATATATATATATATATATATATATATATATATAGATTATAAGATATAGTGTGAAAAAGTTATAGGTGTTTAAACAATTAAAATCTGACAAAACGAGAGGGTAGCGGAACGTCAAACATATAAGGCTACTGACCACTAAACGTCAATATGACCAAAAAATTTGCATTTCAAACATGTCTATTACGATTATTTTTCACCATTGTATTGGCGGAATTAATTTATATATATATTGTTAACCAAAAACCGCGCAAAATGGCAATCTTTCATAACGATCGGAAGTATGTAGGAATTTCAACAAACATTAAACATTAGCGAAGTGAAATATAAAAGAGCCTTGTAAAAATAAACTTTAGTATACTATATTTGGACACATTCATATGTTCCGTAATGTGTACGTGATGTAACCGAAACAGCAGCAACCGACATGATATAGTCATATTATACAGCAGTACATGTCACCGAAACGTATCAAGCAGAACCAGTTTGTTTTGTCATTGAGGAAATATTCACGCATAAAGTGGCTAGTGCACTCGTACTATCGAAAGTGTTGCCACTTACATATGAATATTTTCGGAAACGTCATATTGTGACAATATTCACTCAATGATATATGTAGTTGCGCCCTGTAAGCCCATTTTGCCTTGAACTCATCCAAAACAAACATGCACGTGTCAGAGCGAGGTTAGACGGACTATTAGCGAAATGAAAACTTAGCCGATAGAAATTTGGCTGAATGAACACTTGACCAAACGGACTCTTAGCTGAACGGACATTTGGCCGAATGAAATTTAAATCGTTTAAACTTATCAAAAATATCAAATTTTAATAGGGTCATGGTGATTTCTGAATAATTTGTTTGTTTTCAATGAGTTTTGAGTAATTTCCAAGGCTGTGGAGTTGGTTCAAATTTAGTAAGATCGAATTTTCTTGCCAATGTATAAAATTGTTTTAGTAAATTTAAATTTATTATTTAAATTATTTATTGGATTTATTCAATAAAATTGGAGACACTAGTTAACACATATCGTAATACTATTACTTATATAACGAGCGTAATACTATTACTTATATTTATATTATAACGAGCGGTGCTGTATACGTATCTATAGTATGAACAGAACTTTTTTTTTTCCGTGCAGTGCTGTGCTGTGTTGTACCGAGCTGTTGACGAGCAATGCTGGATAATAATGGACTATTGTATGAAATTTAAAGTATGAGTATACACACATACATACATATATGAGCCGTTATATTTGAAAGTGGTAAATTTCCATTTTTCTTCATTTCGGGAAATATCTCCCAAACATTAAATATAATGTTTTGCATTTAACAATATTTAAAAATACTGGTGGCCTGTACGTTTATTGATTCTAGACATATCGAATTAAAAGAAGTGATAGCAATCTGTAAATTTAATCAAACAATGTTTTTGGAACTGAAAATTGGATTCGTGCCACTTACAAATATAACGGCTCGTATGTAACATAACTACATATAAGCCATTATTCAGTCCTTTATATTTTTTTAAAAATGTGCAGAAAACTAAAATATAAATATATTATTGTATATTTCTCGATCTCAGCTCGCCCCTGTGAATATTGAGTGTCTTCCATCTTGTGAAACGTGAGACTGTAGAGAAAAAGTAAAATAAAAAACAAGGGGATGTAAAATTTTGAAGTTAGCGTTTAGGAGTTTCCGTGTAAAAAAAAAGTCGAGTATATTAGATTTTCAATTTTGGCTAAAAGCAATAGGGGAATTTCCTTCCCCCATCTCCTCGCTAACAACGTCTGAAATTAAATTATCTCACGTTTTCAGAGACCGTATCAGATCAATTTATCGTCTATTGAACCTCGTTCGAACTGCGAACGCTTAACAACACATTCAGGAACACTCCCCCGAAATGCATTTTGATACGCAACAAATTCAATTTGCTCTCCGAAGATTCTGAAAGCGTCTGAATCGATTCTGATCAGCGAGATGAAAATTAATTTTGACGAAATTCCATTCACACATACAATATACACCGATATTAAATTCAATCAAACCAATATTCATACATTCAAAATAAAATACGATATTAGATATACACGTAATGAAATAAATCTAATATATAATTTCGAAAGAGACTTTGTATGTAACTGTGTAAGGTTTGGGTGGGAGCATTGAAAACAAATCAAAGTTTCTATGACAACAACCCAATATTAAATTAATAGGGCCAACCCTTACTTAACCTAACCTATCCTAACCCTTAAATAATACCAGCCCTAACAATCTAATCTTAAATGAATAAAACCAACCCTGAAAATGTCATTGAAACGTCAGTGAAAAATGAAATTTTCACTTGAAATATAATTTCACTGTGACATATACATACATGATGAACAACTCCATATGTATAAAGATCATGCCTATATATGCCTAACATGCCTATATATAACCAGCAGCGTGGTCTAGTGGTAAGTGTTGTATTCTCTCGTGCTAGGGGTCACGAGTTCGCTTCCCACTGGTGTCTCGTTGCTGGCCAGACCTTGGTTTGTCGAGGTCGGTCGTTTCTTATCAGAATTTATCAAGTTTTCTGATTTGAAACGATTCCTCTAAATTTGGCTTTCTTATCCTATTTCCTATTGCGAAAAACCTTGAGTTATTATTATTTCTTAGGTTCGCAAGATTTTCTCCATAGATGTATCTGTGGATGATTATTAAAATATAAATATTTCGTATTGTTACATAATAAATAATGTTATTATTCGTATTGTTTACGATTTTTATAATGTCTGAACATAGATGGCAGGTGTTGTTTCGATTTGTTTGTATGTTTAATTATGTATTGTTGCGTAGGGGTGGGTGGAGGATCCAAGTAAAAGGCCAAAGTCGTTTCACAGCATTTATTGATGATTAAGGAAATACACGCACTGGCAGTGCTCAGTCCAGAATGTCTTGATATCGCCTAAGTATCACCTAGGTCTCTCAGGACATCTTCGACTTCCGATTTGTTTACCTATTGTTATGGTCACGTACTCGGATATGCATTCCCACGACACTCAGACCCACGGTATGGGGCACTTCTGAGAACTCCATGGAAATGCGACCGAGTACCGCTATCGCCGCATTGATTAGCTTACTTGCACTTAGTTTGCAGATAATCCTCGAAACCAATTATAACGGTCGCACGGTGTCAGGGATGCGCCTCGGTTTAATCCGATTTCACTTAACCGGCGGTTCTTTACTAACCTCTTATTTTAGTATACGTAAAAGTATTTAATTATATATGTATTATATAATTTATCGATTCTTAATCTGTTTATCACATTCGCCGCTTTGGAGGAATCTGTTAGGCGAGTGTGCATGATTAATTGAAAAATAAAATACAATTTACCTATGTACATATATTTTCTAATGATTCAAAAAAAGGTCCGTCAGCTAACGAAAATGTTAAGTAAGGACTACCAATTTATATAACGCGATATTTACTTTAATCTCGCTGTTTGGCAAATTTCATGGAGCTCATCATAGCTCACAACGGCCTTAAAATTTTCCGTCAAAAACCGATAATTTTGAACGGTGTGTCCTCTCGGGGCCAACGTCCCAACACTATCGGCGGTGGGGTGTAAATTAACCCCGTTTACATGCGACCGGAATCTTTGACACGACCTTTCCACCTCTCACACCCTTTCTACCCTTCCCCGTCCTGACGGTATACGTACGTACGTACGTACATATATTCCTAGACAGGCGTCGCACACCTGCGGTCGACGTCCTCCGAACCGTGTGCGGTCCCTTTTTGCCAGAGCCAAATTGCCTAATTAAATATATCTAAGCGCCGAGACTAACTTTATTATTCCGGTCGGTGCGTACCGTCCTCCGAACTATGTATCTAAATTATAATACGCTCGAAACTGTTTGTATCACCAATCCATATTAATCTCATATGTGACCTAATTTGAAAATAAAATAAAATACATATACGTAACTCTTGAATTTTTCACAAATCTATCCAAATAGTAGTAACAAATCTATCTACTATACATATAATCAGTGGTCTAGTCCAGTGCTTCCCAAATCGGGGGTCGCGACCCCATGGGGGGCCGTAGGATTTCTCGCGGAGGCCGCGAAAATATTCAATAGAAAGTACAAATATTAATTTATGAATATTTTTTCACATTACATGTTTAGGGAATGTATATATTTAAGGAAATATTTCCCAAACTTGAATGAGGATGAAAGGAACAATTGGATAATAAAACCATTTGCCAAGTCTTTAAAATATGATCATATTACGTGGACAGCCCAAGAAGAGTCGATATCAGATAAAATAATTTGCTTGAAGTGGAATTAAATAAAAAAAGTATTTCAAAATTTTGGTTAAGGCGACAGCAAGAATATCCTGCTGTTGGAAAAGAAGCCCCGGTAACTCTTATTACTTTCGCGACTACGTAGGTACCTATGCGAAACAGCATTTTCGTCATGACTTATATTAATAAAAAATAAGCAAGGGTCATGCTTTCCACGGTGACTTTGGAAGATTCTGACATTGAACCCGATATCGATTTGTTATGTAAAAACATGCGACCTCATCTATCGCATTAAATTTTTTCATGTGTGTATAGTTTTTATTTAAAAAAAATGTTTTTAAGCAAGTTCCTATAATTTTGTGCTGAATATAAATATGTCTATTATAATTGTAATAATTACTGCCAAATAAACCTTTTAACTAGAAAAAAAAAATTTAGGGGCCGGGAATTAATTCTTTCAGATTTAGGGGGTCGTGACATGAAAGCAATTGGGAAGCACTGGTCTAGTCGGTCCAGGTCGCTGCCCTGGTACTTTGATATAAAAATTGTTTTTTGAGTACAATAAAAAAATATTTTTGCTTATATTTCATATAAAATTTTATATACCAAATATTGTGAGCAGACTCTCGTTTTAACATTTGGTGACTACAACCGTATCCTCACTCAAATGCCCATTTGAGTGCAAAATTTTTTTAAAAACAACCCATTGAAAATAATATAGACACATTGAATAATGCCGAAATCGAATCATGAGAACTATATATTATTATATTGCAAAAAATAATAACTTAGACCATTTTGATTGACTTTTCAAATTAATTAGCATTTGATTTTTTTATAAATATTTGTACTACCGATATTAGAATACATATTTTTTTACACCACTGCATATAATAAACATATTTAAAATTAATCTCAGAATTTAAATTCAATTATCTGTTTACTACCATCTTTTAATTCTTTTAACCCTTTGAATGCTGACCAACACCGATAAGCGTTTTGCTGACAAGTTCATAGTTCTACAAAACGCCGATAGGCGTTGTATATTAAGCATGTTGAAAGTAAACAAGAATACTACCTGCAATGCTACCTTTAAAGGTAGTATTGAAAAAAAATGCATTGAACATGGGTCGTGTAATCCACGTCATTCATTTTTCAACGTTTATAAAGACTCGTTTCCACCGGAATTTCTGAATTTATAACCATAGTAGAATTACCAGATGGAAATCCCTAACTGCTGAGTATTTTAGATTGTGAGCAATACATTTTAACAACAATGAAGAAGATGGAACTAGTTTTGGAAAAATACACTCGTTAATAGACTGCTTTTGTTTATTTTATATTCTTGCAAGATATATTAGAGAGTCTAAGCACACCTTTATAAAACTCAAGATCCTCGGCGGTAGGGTAGTAATTGTGGCTAATCCAAACAAACCCTAGGGTTTGTTTGGATTAGCTACAATTTTTATACCTGCTTTCTATTGGATTTCTAAATAATTGTAGCTGGAAATGTTGGTGAAATTTTCAGCGTGGCGGGGAGAAACTTCTCATTAATTGATTTTGTTCTCCAGCTACCAAATGGTAATACGTCATACCCGTCGTTGCTGGAATAGTTGGGATATCATCATTTGATGGTTGTACATATATGTATGTACCTCCTACTCGCAAAGCTCTTTTTCGAATGGCTCCTATTCCAAGAGGTATTCAACTTATCAATGAAATCGTTGCTGCTGAGCCTGAATGCGATATTTTCCACCTTAGTAAGCGTTGATTATCGAAAATTATTCTTACCTTTTTGTCTGGTAGCCTGCGTTCATCATTATTTTCATAACCGAATATGATGTATGCGTGGAATTTTTTCATACCTCCTTTATTATGTACTATTTTTCGTCAAAATAGCCAGTTCAACAACTAGTTGTTATTAAAGGGAAAGTTAAGAAAAATTCACTAAAGCCGTACTACAATTGCGACACTAGAATATTTTCATTGGTCGGTTTTCCATCTGAGAACTTTCAACTTTGAACTTTTGAACGTCAGAAGTGGAGGAGTCGCACGCCGTGACGAGAAACCGCTTCAAGAGTAAGTTGTCCTCAAGTGGTTGCGCACTTAAGAAGTTATTCTAGCCCTGGTCTCGAAGCTGGGAAAGATGAAAAGGGTGGGTTTGGTAGGGGAGGAAAAGGGGTAAAATTCGCCTTGTGCCACTATCGTTAAACATTTTATAAGCTATCTCCATAAAACGAGAGATAGAGAGAGCCGCTTCCTCGGTATTATGGTCTCAAACTTGAACAATTTGAAAAAAATACTACGTCGAGATGTTAACCGCACTTGCGCTGATTTTATACACTTCTAAAGTGTTTGGTTTTATTTATACGATCATCGCCGAAGGCAATAAAAAGAAGGCACTGAGATTTTTATACGTACGACCGATAAAGTTTGGCATTTTATTGTACCGACACGTGAAAGCTCAATATATACAACACAATCATGATTGAAAATTAGTTATATTCATCAACATTTACAAATATAAAAACAACCCATTATATGTATATTTTCACCATCTTATATTGCACGTAAAAAATCGTTCTGCTTTATGTGGATAGAGAATAGAGAAGAAATTTGAAGATATGAATTAATAACTTGAAGATATTGATTTTATTTTAAACTCTTCGTGAATATCACTTTAGATCAACTGAATTTTCAATTAATACTTTCTATGAATTGAAATAAAATAGTTTAATGAAATTAAAAAAAAAATTAAATCATACTCCCGATTAAAATCTATTTCCTAAATATATTTATGTAGAAATGAACATTTATATAATAAAGCAACTTTCTGATTGAAAAATAATTGTTGCCAAACTGAACGCATTCAAACATTGAAAGGGATTCGAGGAAAATTGGATTTTTCCAATTTATGAAATGGACGATTGAATCATTTTGTTTAACATGTTTTTGAGATATAGAAATATGTATACAATAATATTATACACACAATTATTCCAATTTTCTAGCTCGCTACGTCAAAAAATCATATATATTTTTACCAACGAAACAATTTTCACTTAAAAATAATTTTGAAAACATACATAAAATTAATATTTAATTTAAAAATAATTCGTGCGTTATTTTTATATAAATTTATTATAAAATATTCTACTTCAATATACATAAGTTGCTAAAGACTTATTTTGTAGGCCTATTCAATCATATTAGAGTGCATACAACATTTCTCCTTTGGCGTTTACAAATTATATAATTAATTAGATGGACAAAAAAAATGTGCGAGTCAGTTACTGTGAACCTTTTCAGCCTTGCGTGCCGAAAAAGTAAATATGAGTCATTAGAAAATTGTGTTCGCGTGTCGACAAAGTTTATTTGCATTACGCCAAATTGCAAACATGAAATGTCTGTATCAATACGTAAAAGCTTCTCTGAAGCCTAAAAAAAGCATTGTACATTCATATATGAATTCATATGTTATATTATGCGAACCGAATGGATTGGATTTATTTTATTTCCTACTATATAAATATACTAAAATACGAAAAGTTGGAGTTAGTTTACACATTAAATATGTATGTACATTGTAACGTATCTTCTGGATGGTATTCGTTAAATGTTGCTGATTCGCTAAAGGCCGTTCCAATTTGGTCAGTTCTAGTCTGGCACAATGGAATGATTCGAATCCAAAGGTCCAGGGCAAATGACAGGTCGCTGGCTGCAGCTTTAAGGGTGATATTCCGGACGACTGCAACCGGCGGTTGCGGTCCAAGTGCAACCACAGTTGCACTGAACCCTGCAGAGATAGAGATGTGTCTATGTACATTAAAGCCCGGTTGATTCACCCTCTGGACATAATACACAACTAGGCAATCTGGTCACCATCACTGCTACAATTTAATGTTTCATCATGACAATGCACCCCCCATACTATAATAGAACAAGGCAACTAGATTTTCCTTGTCTATCTACTTGTATACAGAGAAATGTAATATTAATAAAAATGGCTTTAGGTGCTCTTTTGTTGTCAAGTGACATTCTGTCCACGGACAGATCTAAATAATTTTAGCATCAGTCGTATTTGACGCTTGGTGCTCGACGTATGTCCGATAAAAACTTCTCTGTTTGTTTATATTACTCGCAAGATGGGCAAGCATCGGTAAAAATTGCACAATACATTCAAAAACACACAATAAACAACATGGGATACATTTTTATAAGTAAATTGATCCGAATGTATTCCGTGCGATGTAGCGTATTTATAGAGACGTACCGCGTAAAATTGACAACAATTATTTATTCGTAAGGGCCCCTGTATTCTTATTACGTCTCTCTGCTTGTATAGTTGTATTATATTTCAGTGCATGTACATATGTATTATAAGATATAGGACTCTGTGTACTTTTAGTACATGTGTGGGGTGGCCATGTTTATGATTTTCCAACTACATATACATATACATATTTTATTTTTTTTCTTTATTTTTATTAAATTTATATTTTTCCCATGACGCCATTACGGGTTGCCTCTGAGCGACATCTATGGTATAAAACTTCTACTTATATAAATTTAAAGATTATAAATTTGAAATCATATTCAAATAGTAGGATGGTTTTGCCAATTTGATGGGGAACTTTTTCAACAATGAAATCAGATAAATTATCAAACTCTGATAGGAAACGATCGACTTGGAGCACAAATATCCAAGTCTGACCACCAGTACTACAGAAATACTTCTGAATTATGTCTTTTAAAACGAGGTCAACTCAGGGCCTTAGCCCGGGAACCTCACTAACGCAATCACCGAGATATACAACTGGCTATACAGTCTGATGATAAAAGATGGTTTATCTAACACTGTTGATGATTTTAATACATATGAATATGAGTCAAATCTTAACGGAATTATGATAATAATGCTTAAGTCATTCAGCATTATTATTCAATATACCCAATAACTTAAACCAATATTTTAACCTGATAAGAAATTTATTTTAAGATTACTTTTAGTTTTCCCATTTTATGAAAAAAATACTGAAAGCTAGCGATAATAATAGCACACTATTGTAGTTGAAGAAATTTTTTTCATATAATTTCACTAAACAATATATGTACATACATTAATACAATCTTGGTGAACTTTGGTCAGAAATATATATAACTATAACTACATAATTTTCATATTCTATAAAGTATATTAACGTTGACAAATATAGTATACCCTCGTCACACTACAGTATACTGAGAAATTGAATTTGGCATTTCAGCACTGTGTCAAAGCGTCGAGTGCAAATTTGGAGCACGGTGTGCGGCCGGTGAGTGTATTTGCCCCATGGATTGCTCAGAAGCCGGAAACGAACCAGTATGTGCCAACACTATGGTGACATACACAAACGAATGCGAACTTCAAAAAGCAGCCTGCGATCTTCCAAACGGCCACAAACAACTCCACGTAATTTTTTACGGAGACTGCGAGGACAGATTCGCCGTAGCCGGACCACCAATAGCACTGAGTAAGAACCGCATATATATATCTAATATAATACAAAACTAACTTAAACTTTCCTCTACTAACGACTAATACTTACTAACCATTTGCAATTAACAGCCACTGCTCTACCCTTACCCTTTCCACCCGTTGGTAATACGCTATCAGAAGTGGACATGGAGAACTCTACATCCTTGCTCGGTGTCACTGACTATCCCGAGCATTCTCTGAGCACACTAGAACAGTTAGCTTGTCGAGATATTCATTGCGATTTCGATGCCACTTGTGAGCTCGGTTCTGATAATCTGCCGAGGTGTACATGTATATTTGACTGTCCCTTGGATGAAACTAGCGAAGATTACTTCCCGGTGTGTGCTTCTGATCTGAAATTGTACACGTCAATGTGTGCAATGAGGATGGAAGGCTGCCACAAACAAATTGAGTTGAGATTGAGACCACTTGAACTTTGCAAAGGTGATATCATACTAACTATTAATATTAAAATACCGGCAAATACTAAAATATGTATGTGTAATTAACGAATTTAAAATAGTTCCATGGGCTAAAATTAATCTCACTTTGTTTTCAATGAAACTCAACCTACATAATTAAATTAAAACATATGATTTTAATTTGTTTGATCATTTATAAAAATTCTAAAACAACTAAGTTTTAATTTAAATTTATAAAAAGCATCTAGGACTTATTATTTCTTGTCTTATTTGCAATTCAATATAATTTTTATTATATTTATTATCTGTTTGGCAGCATTATTTTTGTCTTTTAATGTATAATAAACCACTCTAGATTATTTATCTCATTTAAAAAAATAAAATGAAATACAAAAACGAATAAAATGTAACCATTTTGGCTGCTTGAATTTATTAACATGAAATTCACATTCAATTTTTTTGATATAATAAATTTGCCGCTATTTTTTTCAGACTTCACTTTATACTAAAAATTCAATTATTCGAAAGGAGTTTGCAAAAAAAAAAGGATAACTCCCATAAAAATGTGTACAGAACCTCACGTAGATAATTTATTCACAATCTTAACTTTCAAAAGGATTCACAGAGGATTCCTTTTATTGGTTCGCAGACCCCATTTTATCGAGTTATCCTTTTTGCGTGTCGCACTCGAAATAAGAAAAAAAAAAAAAGAAACACACTCTCCCAAGTCGAACAAAAAAAATGTAAATCTTTAATACACGCTTGAATAAGTAGTAATACTTTATCGAAGTAAATCGAATTTAGCTTATGGCATGTCAAAATAAAAAAAATAATTTTTAATGTACGCACCAAAAAATAATATAATCTAACTAACATTGGGTGCAGGTATGGAGACGAGACCATGCGGTGGTGGATCTCTAATGCTGGACGGTTCGGGTCATGAATTAGATTGTGGAGGTGGACCGGGCCGTCGGGACTGTCCCGGTGGAAGTTACTGTCATCAAACGATGAACACAGCCAGATGCTGCATCAAAAGTGACTAATATTAATATTAATAATATAATTAACATCTCAATTGTGTCTCTTTTCATACAATATATTTATTTTATAATGTTTTTATACTTTCAGACGATACAATTCCTCGCAAATCTTGCGACGAATCAGTTTTTGGACGCAACAGTGCAAACTGTGTACCGGGGTGTGGATGTCATAGACTTGGATCACTTGTAGACGCTTGCGATATCACTTCCAGACAATGTCCATGCAGGCCTGGTGTTGGAGGACTCAAATGTGATCGTTGTGAGCCTGGATATTGGGGGTTACCTCGAATTGGAAATGGCCATAAAGGATGCATCCGTATGTTCTATATGTATTTTGAGATGTGTAAAATAGCTTATTAGGATATATGTATGTCTAATTGATAATTTTATTTTAGCTTGTGGATGTTCCATGTTTGGTTCTGTTCGTGAAGATTGTGAACAGATGACGGGTAGATGTGTTTGCAAGCCAGGAATACAAGGTCAAAAGTGTACTTTATGTACAAATCATTTGGAAATATTAGGACCAAACGGTTGCTACAACGGTGAGACGATAGCCAATTGAACTTACTAGTCGTTCTAATGAATTATAGGAAACTCTAAACTTGACTTTAATTTGCAGCTGAAACTGGTGCACTTGCTCCAAGGTCTTGCAGTGATGTTGTGTGCTATTTTGGTGCAGTTTGTGTCGAAAGTGATGGACGTGCTGCTTGTCAATGTCCTGCTGCTAGCTGCCCAACAGATTCCACTGATCCATCTATGGTGGTAAAAATTCACTCAAATAGTTTAATATTACATTAGTTGTAGTTGTCAGAAATGTGTGAATCAAATTTACATTTTTAGGTCTGCGGGAGTGACGGCCAAACATATCCATCAGAATGTCATTTAAAGTTACAAGCCTGTCGAACGCAAGAAGATGTTGTTGTTCAAGCATTTGGTATATGTAAAGGCATAGAAGATCCTACTGGAACTGCACTACCTGGAAAGCACTATTCCCCGTTGCAATTTACCCAACAAGACGATACAAACTTTCCATCAAAGTCTACAAGACATCTTCTTGTACCAGATCCTAGAAATTACAACTATAATTATGGTAGAGGATATGAAATATTCAGAGATAAAGACTCTACAAGCAGTTTAGACGGTGAAAAAGGACAACATAGAGGTATCAAATTAAATTTATGGTTCTTGAAAGTATTTATTAATACTATTACAAATCAAATCAAATTGTATTGATTACTTTTCCTTTATCAGCTGGGTATCGACCTACACCAGCAACAGTAAGAGCACCACCAGCCTTAGTTGGTGATCTATGTAGTGTTCATTCAGATTGCTTAGTTGTACCGAATAGTCGCTGCGACGGGGGAGCTTGTATTTGCCGTTCTGGCTATGTTCCAGCATCCGATAGAAGAAAATGTCTATGTATGTTTAAATTCAATTATGTTACACAAATAAAAATTTTAAATATACTATAATATTATTCGTTTATTACAGCGACTGGCGCCGATATTAAAACTACTACCGAGGAACTTCAAGCGTGCAACTCTGAGCCGTGTTTAAATTCTGGAACTTGTATAGACTTACCTGAAGTAACTTTCACATGCATATGTGAACCCCAATACACTGGTGATGTGTGTCAATATAACGTACCTATACCTGATCTTGTCAGGTATATTGAAACTCCATCATTCGATGGTCGGTCTCACATCAGATTAAAACCACTGAAGGCTTATCACAAACTTAACATTGATGTTCAATTAAAAACATTCTCTGAAAATGGTATTATTTTGTATAACCAGCAAAATGCTGATGGCTCTGGAGATTTTGTCTCATTAGCGATTGTTAATGGACATGTTGAATTTAGGCACGTATATAATATGATGAAAATATAATTTTTTACTTGTTTAATACATACATGTTTGTAAATTGATTTGTATTTATTATATTTTAGATATAATCTTGGAGATGGCATGGTAATTTTGACATCTGTTGAAAAGCTATCACTTAATGAATATCATACAATATCGGCTAAGCGTTATCACCGAGATGGAATTCTAAGCGTTGATGATATGGAAGATGTTGTCGGTCAATCCATTGGAAATTTGAAGGCTTTAGATCTATTAGAAGATACTTTTATTGGGAGTGTACCGTCAAATATAACTAAGTGTGTACATTATGAAATTTTAAATTTGTCGTTGTAGACTGTAAGGTCATTTAATATATGTATTTTGTTTCATGTAGAATTTTTGACAACATCGGTACAAAACATGGATTGACTGGATGTATTAAGCATCTACGCATTATCCGCCATCAAGTGACAAAAAAACTTGGCCGGGAAGATAATGCTGTTCTTGGCATGGAGAACGTCAGAGAGTGTACAACAAACCCATGCGTCAGTATGCCGTGCCTCAACGGTGCAACTTGTACTGCTTCCGGCGATGAAGAGATTGAATTTTCTTGTATTTGTCCTGGAAATTTCAAAGGAATACAATGTGAAGAAAAAGTTGACCCATGCGAGTCTAACCCTTGTGGATTTGAAGAAGGCGTTGTTTGTGAAACAACACCGATGGGATCACATGTGTGTAAATGTTTATTCGGTGGAAAATTACTATCTGATGGAGGCAACACATGCTCTTATGGTTTGTTTCTCTTTAATTTTGAATACAATTAATATCATATATGTATGTAGTACAGATAAAATCTATCAGTCTAATTTCTGTATAAAAGATATTGCGTTAAAATTGGACAATATTGATATTAATTTTAGAACTCAACAATAACCACGACACACACGTCCCAGAATTCAATGGTAGCAGTTATTTACAATTACCAAAATTGGATGGCCTTAGTAATTCATTTAGAATAGAGATATGGTTCCTTACTAAAAAGCTATCAGGAATGCTCTTCTACAACAGCCAATCGTCAAAAAGCAGAGGCGATTTCATCTCGATTAATTTGGTTGATGGATTTCTACAATTTCGATTCAATTTGGGAAGTGGCATTGCCAATATTACGTGAGTACTTAAACCACAACCCATAGTTAAATATAAATAAATTCCATGCGTTTAATTGTAATTATTTTTTACCAATTAGGTGTCCTGAAAAGATTTCTAAAGATAGATGGCACAAGGTTAAAGCTTTTCGTACAGGCAGAGAAGGCGTTTTAAAAGTGGATGATTGGCCGGCAATCCACGGTCATTCAGCCCCTCCACTTGCAGAGCTCAATCTTGGTCTTCCATTATTTTTGGGATCTTTACCGTAAGTAAATATTGAATTCAGCAATGTTTATACAACTGTATTTTCACTATCTTTCAATTCAATTATTCAATATATTTTATTATTTCCCAGGTTTTATATAAAACCGCATCGGCTCTCCGGCGTTTCTAGTAGTTTTGTCGGAGCGATACAACAAGTATTTGTAAATTCTGCTCCGTTAATTTTATACAACGATGACACAGCCAAGTGTTCGATGCTTCCAAATGAAGAAGTAATTCCTTGTGCCACTCCCGGTGTGTCTAAATATTCAGGCTTTCCGTGTACGCAGTCAGCCAACCCTTGCCAAAACGATGGATCGTGCATTCCTATGATGAATGAATACAAGTGCATTTGTAAAGAGGGATATGAAGGGAGAAATTGTGAAAATAGGATGTTTGTTGATATTGTAGATAATAATATGCCTATTAAGTTTAATGGAGAAACATATTATGCATATAGAAGTAGAGGAGGTCGAAGGTGAGATATTTTATGCTTACTCTTTTATATACTAATTTTTTTCCTCTTTAATAATATTGGTTTTGTTTGTGTACTTATTCCTTTCTTCATTACTAACACATGAAAATAATCAATTTCAGTACTAATAGCATGAAGAAATCATCGGAAAATGACAGCTAACATCAAACTTCAAACATATAGATATAAATTTTATCACAAACGTCTTCAAACCATATTGTAAAATTATTAATTAAGGATTTCTTCATCTAAACTGCTTCCATTTATTAACAATTTCAGTAAGTCTTTTGTAAAAAAAATTAACAAATCCTATTTAAAACTGAACCTATATCCAAAATCATACATACAAAATATTTTTCATTCGTATAAAAAGAAAAGATTTCCAACGTGATTTAAAATTTTCAGGAAGTATCCAGATCGAGGTATTCGATTTGAAATAAAATTTCGTTCTACAGAAAGTTCTGGTTTATTATTGTGGAGGAAAAAAGGCAGCGTCGGCCAAGGTGACTTTTTAGCATTAGGAATTATAGACGGCCATGCAGAACTAATCTACAGCGATTATACGTCTTTGGATATGAAAACAAATCAAAATGACAGATGGTACAATAGCGTTAGATCCAAAACTAGAGTTGATGATGGTTTGTGGCATGTTGTAGCCATCAAAAGAAGAAAGAAAATGGCTCTAATACAAGTTGACGATCAACATCCAAATAGAGGATATTCTCACCTGCCCTTGTCGTCTTCTAAAGCAAATCCTAAGCTTTGGATTGGTAATTTATATTCTTATTATACTGATTTGCAACTTGGATCTTAACAATTTAACAAACACGCTGTAAATTTCAGGTGGAGCACCTTCATTACCTCAAGGATTATTGCCTCAACTGTACTTAGGACTGAAAGGTTGTATAGCTAGTATCAAAGCTAATGGACGACTTTTACATCTTCACAAGCCGATCGGCCAACATCACAACATCGAACAGTGTTAATGTAATTTTATAGATTGTGATTTGTTGTCATCGTTTATCAGTCGGACAGTGAAAGACTAAATCATCGTGACATTGCTTGGCAAAGCTTATTTTAATATATAACAAAATCTGCTTGTCAAATTAATATCATAATGTATTGCAATTGGTGCTGTAATTAAGACGTTAAGTTTAAAAAAAAATGAATTGATTTTACTAAAAACAAGTCAAATGCAGCTTTTCAGTGAAATATTATATAGTTAAAAAAATTTAGGACGATATTCATCACCATGTGTGCAAAATCATCGTGTAAATATT
Organism: Arctopsyche grandis; assembly: GCF_051622035.1. Lineage (NCBI taxonomy): Eukaryota > Metazoa > Arthropoda > Insecta > Trichoptera > Hydropsychidae > Arctopsyche > Arctopsyche grandis. The sequence continues at coordinate 14,944,245 of NC_135364.1, forward strand.
TTCAGTTGTGATAAAATGAAATGCTTAAATAATCTAAGAAAATTGTAAATAATGTAAAAAATCTAAGTGACATCTATTGTACATAAAATAGTAAATAAAACAGAAATGAATGATTAAAAATTTATATAAATAAAGATGAATGACTGAAATTATCGCAATTATTATACACGATATGTAATAAGTATGTACTTGTGTGTGTATCATTTATTTTATAATATAGTAATGTCTTAAAAATAAATGGTCAATTCTTATTTTATTTTTTTACATATTTTTATGCAAATCTAAGCAATATTAATGTTAAACTCTTTTTGCTTACATAAAATGCTTTGTATTTATATGTAGTTAAATGAATTTATCTTATTTGCTTTTATTTTTTCTAACTACAAAACCGCAAATTTACATGACCATATTTTATTCTACATTAAATAAATACAGTGGATATAAATACATTTGTTAAATGATTTATTCTCCGGTAAAATATAGCTTTAAGATCATTTAAATTATTACGAAATATTTTTTAACTTAATAAAATGCATAAAAATTTCCAATTTTTATTAATATTTTTTTTAACATAAACATATGTAAACCTATAAGATTATATTAAGTAATTGTGAGTGTTACTTTTCAATTTCATTCCTTACATTTCAAAAGACTGACATACGTATATTTTTATTCTTTGCATTGAACACGTTTGATATTCTCGGAGAGCACATTTCGGTGAGTTGCTGTACAGTAAAGCATAACATATCCACTGTAAAGTCGAATACCCACGTATAAATGTTATATTTCTTAATCATTAGCAAAATTTATATTGTTGCTGACAATAAAGGATACGATTGAAACTTAGCACTATTTATCAGGGAATAAAATTTAACACTTCCATTTTTTATACATTTTTATATGTACATAATAGATTTTATAAAATTAAGCCCATTTCAGTATTAAATTCGAATAAATTGTAAACGATTATCGGTATTTAAAACAAAGTTAATTTCAATAACATTTTCTTGAAATAATCTTATTTTTTATTTAACTCTTAATAGTTTTACCAAGTCTTGTGTAGACATAACTTATTCAACTGGGTTGAAAACTGTTTCATTGAAGTACTTAAATGTATAGTAATAAGATCTTAAGTTTAATAATTCATATCATTCCAATAATAAACGGGTCGATTATTTTTACAAGCTTTTTTTAAGTACATATGTATGTATGTATATGTACATATATTTAAAATTCATAACAACTTATGTTTTTAAAATGAATTTACATATCAGATTTATATATTCAGTTTCAAATTTACTAGAACTTCAATTAAAACATATGTATTTGTGGAACATATCATTTAAGATCGAAATTTTTGTGAATTTTATTCTCATTTCATATCTTCAAGCAATTGAAATCATTCATAAAAATACATACATATGTATCAATTATCAGTCAATAATAAAATTATGTAAGAGAAAATTTCTAAAATAAGCTTTTTCAATTCATCAAAAGTGATGTTGATTTAAAAATATATATCATATCATTCTCAAATACATACCATGTGTTCTGTATTATAAATGTAAAATGAAACTAATAGATGAATTAAACAAATATATGTTGAATGGATTTATATAAATTATATTTAAATAAATGGAAAATGCAATATGATTTTAGAATAAGTGATTTCTTTGTACAGTATGGAGTTGAATAAAAAATATTTTAATGTTATTTGTGTATCATTTTATTATTAGTTTATATCAAAATCATATATGTAAAATTTTAAAGACAATCAATACCAATTTAAAATTAAAATGCATAGTAAAAGTATCAGTCAGTTTTAAAATGTATCATTTTATAATTCATTTAGAGAGCGTAGAAACTCACTTTCAGTAGTGTATTCTTGGTCTTGAGATTCCTCATCTATAATAATCTTTGGTTTTTCTACTTTTTCTTGGCGTTTATTTTCCTTTTTTGGAATAATGTGTGAATGAGTACATGTCGGATCTGAATCCAACTCACAACCATTTACAACGTGGACATAAGCAGTTCTCTCACGTATGAGTCTCTGAAAGTAAACTTCATCTTCTTGCAAATCATATATCCTGTCGAGTCGATCATCAAGATATACATTCCCAAACAATGTAGTGAATGCAATTAAAAAAAATAACTTAAAAGCCATCTAAAATGAATGAAAACGACGCCATTTTTATTACATATCATAATATTAAAGCATATATAACAATATTAAAACAAAGGAACCATATGAATTTTTAATCAAAATATATTCATATACAAAGAAAATACTACACATTACTCTTACAATATTTTACAATTAAACAAAAAATGCTTGTATTTATATATATATTACCATTAGTTTGTTAATTACTTCCAGCCACTATTATAACACCAAGTAATCGACTGACTGACTACAATTGCTCCAACAACATACATATAACTGAAATTTATTGTTGCAATTGCTAAATATTTAAGAGAAACCGTTCTATTTATGTATGTGTATATAAATCAAGGGTTTTATTTATTGTATTTTCTCCGCTGAATATTTCTAAGAATATTTTCAAAGATATTTTGTACAGCCGGAAGCCATTTTTCGGAATGTTCATTTGCATTCATCGCTCTTTCGACCGGAAGTTACCCTTGAGTCTCCGGATATCATGAAAAATATTTCAGCTTTGAATATTTTTGATATCAGAAACGCTCCTCCTTCAAATCGCCAGAGGCCAATAAAACTGAACCTTTTACATAATAACCTTTATATGTAGAAAATAATCTTTTCTTTCTTATGTTGTAAAAACTTTACATACTATATTTATATATGTATTATAGACCAGCTGTCGCCAACCTATGGGACCACACGGACCATTAAATTCATAATTTTAAATACCGTGGACCACTAATATGATTTATGTAAGCAGGGCTGTGTTATTTTACATTTCAAGGGTTATTTATATCAAGGGTTATTTTACTAATTTGTTTCATATATTGTGACGAGGGAACTGACCATTCTGAAAACCAGAACGGATCTTTCCCTAAATTTTATTATGCCATAAGTAAGTAAAATCCGTTACTCGAAAACAGGTATACCATTTTGCTTAGTGTCCAAAAAACCCTAAGAGTATAAAGGCCAAATAATGCTTTTATACTTCTGTTAAAAATACATATTATTTGCGGGGGTCCCAGGCCCCCCTCGAAAGCCGGGCCCCGGGTTATTTGCATACCCTTCCCCCATTCAATGTAAAGAAATTATAAATGCATATTTAATTAATATAAAATCATAAATGCTTATTTAATCACAACAAAATCTTTAAAGGTGTTTGATTGTAAAAAAAAATCAAAGTTATTTTAATCATTACAAAATAATCGAAGCTTATTTAAATATTACCCAATTTTAGTACGATAATTGTTCCTGTTTGTTTGAAATAAGTTTACTGATTTTTGGCTCCGATTTATTTATTTATACCAGGAAGGCCTAACAGATAACCCCAATGCGCCTTCCTGGCCAGAAACATTGTACATTTTGATACAAGTGTAATTAGAATTAAACAAAGTAAACACAGAGACATATGTACATATGTATATGGTCAAAATTGTAAATTACAACATTTTTTTAAACAATTCAGCGAAATTCAGTAAATACACATCAATTAACATCCACAGAGACATTTATGGTCAAATTTGTAAATTTGCAGCATTTTATACAATTCAGCGAAATTCGAGATTGCTGAAAACTCGAGATTTGCGAGGAAATGGGTAAGGCAGATAATTTATTGGAACCGTTTCAATGAAAATCAGATAAATCGCCAAACTCTGATGGCAAACGATCGACCTGGAGTCACAAATCCATGGTCTGGCCAGCAGAAACCATCAAAGCATCTATTCCAATGACGTTACTGCGAGTCATTTTTATTTCAAGCCAAGTTTTAATTGCTGTGACAGATGAAAATGTCTATTCACACAAATATTCTGTTGAAATTGAACCAAAATTCGCAATTTAACACTATCGTGACGTCACGCTTTACTTTTATTGTTTCTCCTCTAATACAGTTAGTGAATTTAGTGCAATATAAAGATGAAAACTGTCATTCAGAATATAAGAATTTATTTTTATATTACTTTGATTATATACATAGAATATTATTAATCGAATACAAAAAATGCAAATGATTCTGCAGGCCATCAAAATTTTCTCGTGACCTATCAATTGACGATCGCTATCATAGATAATATTTAAATGTATTTTTGTAACTATAACTTTATTTAAACTGCCTATTATTCTATAAGTATTAATAAATAAATATGCCTTTCCCATCTGTGATCCGTACTTGATACATACGTGTATGTATGTACATAAATAGTAGCAAAACTTGAGAATCAAAAAATCCACTCATGTTTTACATACATATATATTATATGTACATATATACAATACCTATATATGTATGTATGTATGCGTAGAATGGTGGTTGTGGGGTCAGCTGATGGCCACCACCGGTTTCCACATGAACTTTATGACGCCATCGAGATCTCTCTACCGAGTTAATAAAATTATTCATAGTCAATTCTCGTCAGGCTGATGATGCAAGATGAACCGTAGTATCGACGATTCCAAGAAATTAAATCGTAATAGTGTTACTCGTCATATGTACGAAATTATCCCACGGTCAAAACATCCCGAAATATATTTACGGAAATAATCTCGAGACGGTGACCTTTTGTTTACGTCTTACCATTCCTATTCCTCCATTGCACTGTACATATATTATCACATTAGAGCCAAACATTGAAAAAATAGTAAATATCGATATAAAATCTTCTGAAGATTAATAAAAAAAATAATTTAAAATGAATATAATAATACTGAGAATCGTCATAACTTGGATTTTATGGTTGATTCAATAAGAATTAAGTACAGAGAACTTTTTATAGACCATTAAGCGCTTTAACGCATCATTGGATTTAAAATTAGTTATTTTATGGCGTATTAAAATAATATCGTAAAATATACATATGTGAGCATATATTATAAAATATTTATATATTGTAATAAAAAAAAAAATAAGAAAAAAAATATATATATACATATATACATACATATATGCTTGGCTTAATTTTTCAAAATTCTGAGAAGTAACATGAACATATTATATGTACATACCTACATATGTACATATGTATATACAGGTATTTGTATTTTTCGTGTGGTGTAATTAGTTGCGATGTGCGCTTATTGTGTTAGTTTGCCCACAAAATAAACAAAAATACGAATATGCACGACACTGGCGCTCAGGTGGCCACACGTTAATGTCAGGGCTTTCCAAGCAAACGATGAGCACAGATTTAAATACGTACACATTTCTTGCGATGTATTATATTTAAGCATGCCCTTGTGTCTTGCTCATTTCGATAGCGTTATATACATATGTACTAAATGAGAAACCGAGAAATCGAGAAAGAGAGAGTTTCAACAAACACCACTGTATATATGTATGCAGCATAGACTAGTGGTTAACATATAATGCTTTCGAACAAAGTGGTCACGGGTCCAATCCCACCGGTTGCTGCTGACCAGACCTGAATATTTGTGACTCCAGGTCGATTGTTTCCTATCAGAGTTTGCCAATTTTCTCTGATTTCATTGTTGAAACGGTTCCCGATTAAAAATTAGCTAAAAATCTTTCCTACCTACTATGTCGCCACTATACGGACTATGATTAATGTACAATAAAATGTATGTACAATTCATAGATGTCTCGTTAATTTGCGAGTTTTCAGTGTCTCATAATTCAGCGACTTGTATAATAAAAATGCTGTATTATTTGTAATTTGCCAGGAAGGCGCATTGGGGTTTACCTGTAAAGCCTTCCTGGTTAAAATGTAATAAAAATAATCTATGAAATGAATGTCTGTGTGTGTGTGTGTGTGTGTGTGTGTGTGTGTGTGTGTGTGTGTGTGTGTGTCTCGAATAGGCTGCTAAACTTTTAGGATTTGTTGTGTGCATGTGCGGGAAGATTACTGTGAAAAAAAAACGGGAAAAACCTGAACGAAAACGGGAAAAACGGGAATGAGTGTCATTGCAATGCAATCATTTCAAATGTGTTCGCTGCCTGCGTTTTTCCGACAAATGGAAACGGGAATTGCATGCGTTATTGTGGCATTGCAACGCATGCCGGGTTCAGCTAGTAAATAAATAAATAGCTACTGATCTACTGATCATATTCTATTTTACAATTTTAATTTAATTTTGTTAGTAATCATAGTATTATATTATTTTACTGTTAATATTTATATTTATTTATTTATTTAAGTTTGGACCGTTGTAGCATTACAGGAATTCCTAATATACAACATAATAAGAAAAATAGCTCTAAAAAATAAAAATACAATTCTCATTCTGACCATACCCATGACAAATCTTGATTTGACCTAAACATGAGAAAAAAACAAAAATCTGCATACATTGAAAATTGGTGAGTCACTTTTAGTCAGTAATTCAATATTCATATATTGAATCTAACCAGTAGATTCTATGACAGAATCACTAATAACTAGAGGTAGGATAGTCACAGTGCTATCCATTGTTCGGCAAACCTTTAACAATGCATTTACAACCTTTAAACAATACACGGCCCCCTCAGGCTCCGGTGACTACTAATAACCATACTAACACACTTGTGAAGAGTCTCTGTGATTACAACAAAATGTCTATACCCTTCAGGTATAAACACAGATTACCTAAACACAGTCTGCTTTAGGTCATCGACTTTAGTGAGTCTTTAATTAATATTATGTATTAGATGTATTATGAGCATTTATAAAGATTGTAAATAGGTTTTTGAGCTCTTTTTCCTATTATGCTGTAGATTAACATTAGAATAATATAATACTATGATTACTAACCAAATTAAATTAAATTGTAAAATTATCAGTAGACCAGTAGCTATTAAAATAGATATAAGATGCATTGTGAACATAATTTCGTAATAATAAAAAGCATTTAAAAATCAAAAATCAAAAATATATTGAATAAAAAAATTAATGCACTTTGAATTTTTACGACTTCAACTCCAGCCTAAACACCTCGACTCCACAGCCCTGTGTAAAAAAAAAACACACCTGAATCCTACAGTTGATAGCACCTGGCGCTAATAGCGATCAGCCGAAGAGAACTCGCAAAAGAGAACCGCGCTCAGTTTGCTGCGGTCGAGGGACGGGTATACACGTCATCGTCGCTTTTAACCGGCACTTGTCGCCTAGCAACCGGAATAAACAAACCGGAAAACCTGTCAACTTGGGAAACGCTGTGAATCATCCTGGAGCACAACACTGCCAGCCAGACAGTGTTAGCATCGATTTTAAACAGTGCATTATAGTTTCTGAACTCGGGAATTCCCGACTTCGCGGGTAGAGTGCAGTGCTTTTTTTACAGTGCAGTTTTGTATTTTGTTCCATCACACACATCTCAGTGACCTCACCTTCGACTCTTTAAGCTGACTCCGTGTGTCACGGGTGTGACACCACCTGCATTCACCTGCTGTTCGGTGTTTTTTTGACCGGTGAGTTTTTGATTTTCACCTTTTTTTTACAACATCCACTGCTACTTTTCAACCTTTTAGAACCGATCATAAATAAGAATGCCAACTCTAGTATAAAAAAACTGGTCAGGATAACTTTGTCAGGACAATATGTATTCACAAATTCTACCTCATTTATCGACAATATGAAAAACATATGAAAAATAATAATAAAAAATTTGAATGCTTTAAAAAATAAAGTATTCAAAAAGAGTACTAAATCAGCTAGCGTTTTTTCTGATTTGGAACAAAGCAACTGTATAAGGGACTGTCCTTCGCATAGGTGTATAATTAATAGGCAGTCCTAATTGCAGCCGTAACTACACATGTAATCTATCAAAAAGTAGGTTTATAATATTGTATATCTATATGTAATCTCACCGGGGATATGGCGTGTTCTTCGCAGATTAGATCTTCCGTATTCTTCCTGTCGTTATACGCGTATAAGTACATAGATATACCTTGTAAAACGAGCGTTTACCTTCCGTTTTACCTCGTTCGTTATATCCTAGCAAGGTGAATTTTTCCACGTCTTTGCAGCTTCAAAGGTATGTATGTACCTTGATAATAATCGTTCCCGTTTTCTAGGAAAATCTTCTTTATGTACGTACATATGTAGGTGGTGCAAGCTCTTCTTCGGGAAGCTTTTGTCTTTGAAGATTTGCAGTGTTGTCAATTGAGACGTTTTCAGAACGCGTACTATACCTTTATGTGTATGTTTACATACATGTGTACACAATTCTTTTGATAAAATTCTAGGAATTTGTCAAGGTATGCGAAATTTATCGCGCGAAATTGTCGGCTAGATTCTGTTGAAAAGAAAATTCTCGGAAGGAATGATTCAGTATATTCGTGTTAAAAAAAAAATAGGATACCCTTACTATGTAGTAAACCCGGGTGCGACTTACCTATTACAGGTATTCCATTTCGATTGTGTAAGGTTTTGCGATTATTTAGTTCTCAAACTTACTTTTAATGTGTTTCAATGAAAGTACATAGTACCTATCTGTATTTTTGATGATGAACTTAATTGAATATACGCTTTATAATTCAGTGCTTCTTATCTAATTTTACTATATACAAGTGTAGGTTTTAATTAAATGTTTCGAATCGCTAATTCGTGTTTATAATCTCAACGTAGTTTTACTTTGCCTAAATTTAACGTAGCCTACAATATAATGACTTTAATAAACCATAATCAAATTAATATTCACGCTCCTGCACTGCACTTAAAGATTATAATTTGACCTTCTATAGCACTTTTTATAAGACTGGTTTATTTATCCGCGTCTAATTGAATCTAAGACATAAATTTGAAGGGCTGCTGATCAAGGTTGAAATCTCAGCTTCAACAAATTCGTTTCGTCGAATCATATATCTACAGTTGTGTATTTTGTACTACAATTTGAGAATCTCTGTCCCATTTGACGTGCGTTTGTTTTGAAAGGACCTTCTCTCCTATTGTGCTGAAGCACTCCCGCATACCTCACCAGGTAAGATAGCCTTTGCTCTCCGAAGTTTGATCCAACTCCTTTTCCTTTGAAAACGACGCGGCCGGCACAGATAAAAATAGGCTTTACGACATATCGAATTCTTATTATTGTTGTTTTTGTTGTTGTTAACAGTGACATTAGTGCAATTTGGAACATTGCAAAAGCCGACCTTCGTAAACAAACTTTGTTGCGGAATGCTCCGCGTTGAGCAAAGCCAGCGTAAGTGCACACCTTCAATTTGAGCAAACATTTAACACGTTTAACAGAACCGGATCAACTGCGAAGTTTGTCGCAATCAATACACTTATTATGCCGCAGACAAGGCCGTCTTTGGTGTCTTGAAGTTGACGTTTGTTGAGCAACCAAAAGTCGATCAAAAGCGGTGAGGCTGCGTGTAGACGACAGGTTGCCTTCGTGGTCCTTGCGACATTTCAATACGTCAAATTACCTGTCTGTATGTTTTTAATGCGTGATTGGTTAGCTCTGATCCTTTTTAATCTGCCGAAAAGAAAAATAAATTGAATTTTCGTAGTGGAGTTTTGTAATTAAATTCTTTCGCTTCGATTCAATCTTATTATAAAACCACGAAAAGTTTTTCTTTGAAGTCGGCTTTAAATTATTCTATTAAATAAACGAGCGATAGTTAAAAATATTATCAATTATACGATAATGAAGATTTTATCGCCCTTTATAATCGTCGTTAATTTTGCGTGCCCGTGTAATTTTTTTCTTAATTATTAAACACACCATTTTTGATAATATAGTTCAGGAGTAGCTAAGCTATGGTACACGTACCAAAGGTGGCACGTATAACAATATACATAGATGGCACGTGAATGATTTACCAAATTTTTAGTTCATTTGGCAATTTTCATTCGGTATTTGTACAACTTTTTTTTGTGAGTCATTATTTTCACGTTTGTGAGTCATTATTTTCTGAAATGAATTTTATTAAATCCAGCTTAAAATATTATTTGACGAATCTTGCTGGGCATCCATATTAACAAAAGTCACAAGATATGAAGTAGATGTAAACCATTTGTCTTCAAAAAAAAAAAACAGGAGCAAAAATATCATTAATAAATAATTGTTTTGTATTTTTATGTATCTACGTGTATTTTTTTATTCTATTTGTTATTATTACATTAAAATTTAATTTTTTATTGTTAGATTATTAATGTCTTTTTATATTGTATTTTGATGTTTATTATTATAGCTTTTAATTAATTTTTCTTTACTTTAACTTTATAATTTTGTTTAATTTTTTTCAATATAATGCTTCAAAGCTTTTTTTTCACGCCTGGTTAATAAATATTTGGAAATTTAGGCAGGCAAACGTAAAAAGATTTGTGACCCCTGATATATGTAGTTAATGGGACTCGACTCCCAAATTTGTTTTTTTTTTTTACAATATTTCCTAAATTCTTCCGATCGCTTTGCCATTTTGCGAGGTTTGGCCGCCAATAGAGATTTAACTTGCTTCCGCTTATTCGATGGTGAAATATAATCGTAATAAACACGTTTAAGAATCCAAAAATTTTGGAGACGATGACAACTAAACATATGCCACTAGCCTGTAGCCTTATATGTTTGACTTTCCACCCCCCACTCGTTTTGTCAAATTTTAATTTTGTTTAAACGCCTATAACTAAATATAACTTTTTCATACTATATCTTATAAAATCTTCATTTATAGGCTCTCATTATCTCTCATATATATATTTTTTTTCTTCACTAATAGGTTATTTCTGTGAAACTGTAAACTATATTAAAAATATAACATCAATTACTAAACTTTAATGGATCGAACGTATCAACAAATTTAAATCTATAATATTATTGAGTACCTAAGTATCTACATACATATTACGTATAGTCTAATTAAATCTGACCTTTTGCTACATTTTTTCAAATACTTATGTATACCTAATTGCTTTGTTTACATTGAACTCATTTTAATGTGAATTTTATGACTGTGGTTAGGTACCCGTAATATTGCATTAATATAGCTATATTCATTGTAATTTATCCATATTTGGTTTATGTGTGTTTTAATGTATGTATGTTCTTACTTGGAAAGTCGCCAAAGCCGAACGAAGACGTATCGGAAATGAAGTCCTTTTACGAGAACGGAAGTCCGTGCAAGATTATGCGGGACGCGAAAAGATAAGGTTTGTAATACAGCCGACAGGACGGCGGGTAGAAAATAGCCGTCGACTGTATAACAAAAACCCCGTTCATTTTCGTGGAAAACGCGCAACATCAATGGAAAGAAAATTAAATGAAAATTGGATGAAAAAAGGGAACGCACGCTGCGAAACGAACGACCCGTGACGCGTTCGCGCGCCTGATGAAAAACGTAAAATTCCACTAAAATCCATATTAAATTTTAACGTTTGTACACTGTGAGAAAATTTCACGGATCATTCGCGTCTCGAAAGTGTGAAAAAACGCGTCGTTGTGTGTCACTTTCTAACTCGAAAATTGATTCGCAAAACGCGTGACGAATCTATCGATTTATCCGAGCCGCTTATGAATCATGTCGTAACGAAGCCACACACCTATCTATCTCAATCATTAAATCATACTAATATCTACATTGTTTTTATTCTTGTTTCATATCGTTATCTAGTTCTTGTACACACAGTATCTTCACTGTATATTTACACAGCGCAGATGATTACTGAAGCGCGGATAAGAGGAGTAAATAAATATTATTACAGCATGCAAGTATAATCTTACGGTACAAAGAAAATTATATAATTATTTAATATAAAATTCAAATATTAATTAAAATTACCAGTAGTAATTTACTATCGAGATATACCCATATATTAAACATTGTCGTTCTTGTAAGTTGAAATATGTATGTAGTTTCCGTGATGTAAATCTATAAATTGTGGCTTATATTTAGACTTCCTCGTATTATTAATTGCTTTTCTTCGTATTATGTAAATAGGAAAATATATACATTTGTTTATATTACCTATGCAATGTGTACATAATATAATATCATATTTAATAGTTCACGATCGTTTCGTTTAAATATGAAGCCGGCGAAAGTTTCGATTGTTTTGTTATGGTGTTGTTGTTGCTGTTTTTTTTCGATACCATTTATATACGTCTACCATTATTCTCTTCTGTAATTCGAAAGAGAACAAAATGGCGGGTATAACACGTTCGTTTGTGAATCGCCATTGTTTTAGCATTGATGTTCGGCCAAAAGCTGTGTTCCTTTTCGTGTTTTCACCTTGTTCATTGTGTTCGCTGGCTGTTTTCGACAGCCATTTTATTCACACGCATCGAAAATGGAAGAAAACGAACGCTATTTGACATATCATTTTGGATTTGAGCAAAATTAAATCAAATATCTATTGGATTTAGTCCCTTTTTCGTCGAAATAACCTAGTTTGACTGACGCAATGTCAAATCAACGTATCTTCAATGCGTGCGTAAAATGCATTTGGCAATCAACGCCTATTCATATTTTTTTCTACATTTTAGCAATACGGGGGGCGGTACAGAATCGGGCGATTATAAAATCCTGGCAAATTTTCACATGATAAAATTAGTTTGATGCAACTGTTTACCTACTGCAATGATGAAATTTGATTGTATATAGTAGCGTGAATCAATTTCTCACACATATAAATTAATGATTAACATTACAAGATGTGCTGAATTCGACTCATATTTGAGTGCGATTATATGTATGTTAAAACAAAAATGCGTTTATAAAATTGAAAAGAAAGTGATTTAACAATGTTCCATTTCTGTGTTGCATCCATAAATCTGCTTTTTGTTTTGTAATTAGGTATATGTATGTACATATGTATGTAGTTCCATGCGTGCGTACACGGAATCAACGCAAGAAACACATTCCTATCTATCTTTACATTATAAATCATGTCTTATCATTGTTTCTTCTCGTTGTGGACGTATCACGGCTTCAAAAAAAAAAAAACAAATTCAATTCGTCATGTCATTGTAAAAGGTTTCCTCAATGCAATGAATCATCCATTCAAATTACTAAAATCTTAAATACTTATTATATATGTTTATATAAAAAATTTAGTTTACATAATACAAAATCATGCAAATGATGTAGTTGCTTGTACATAATTAAATCATAGGATAAATCTCGTTTGTATATCAATGTAAGAGTGGGTCACCTATCGCAGGATCGTCGTTTTGGACCATTGTTTGGTTTCGAAAAAAATTTTTTCAAGGGCATCCCAAATACATAAATTAACCCGGCCGAACAATTCGGATGTTCGTGAAAAACACTATTGTTTTGTTATTGTTGTTTTTGCATCGAACAATTCGGATTTTGCTCGAGCAATGTACTACACATAATTGATTCGAAAATGCCTGAGAAACGTTTACTTTAACGCGTTCGAAATTCGAAACAATGGAACACTTTCGCGCGGCGAAAAGGTTAAAACAAATTATTCGTCGCAGGCTACTTTCGATGTATCGAGACGAGGAGATATTGCTCAATGGAATAAAATCGAAACAATTGGAGCGCATCTCGTAAAAGCGTTTCCCACTGATGATATGAGCGAAATTTTCCTATTTTACACATATTAACCTCTATATATTTCAAATTAACCTCTAGGTAAACATATTATTCCCATAACTTTTTATATTGTATATAATTTTTTTCTTTATATGTGTATCATCCTCATCTACAGCCACTCACCATCCACTGCTGGAAGAAGGCCTCTCCAAAACGCTCTTTTACACAACTCTCAACCATTTCACACCACACCCTTTCCTAATTTCATCTACCCATCTTCCCTGCAACCTTCCATTCACCCTTTTACATTCTCTCTGGTACCATTCTAGCACTTATTTTGTCCACCTTTCGTCCACAGAGTTGCATACTTATTTGAGTGCAATTAGACTATAAATATGTAAAAATCTGCAATAAACAATGTCAATATCTCATATACATACATATCTATGTATGTATATAATTTGTACGCGAGTGACATGTTCTGTCTGCCTTTCAATCGCTCTGTCAAAACTTCAAGCTGTTTAATTTGACAGTGATGAATGTCAATCAAAATTTAGCTCTTAAAAGTACTCTAGCTACTGTTTACTAATATTGACGCAAGTTTCAGCGGAATTAAATTTCCTCTAGATCACATTTCAACCTACCACAATTCATATCTGTCAATCTGTACAAGGTCAGTCTAACAGTATATCAGACAATGGCTGGTTCCCTTTTCTAAACCTAGATTGCTGCAATCAAAATGACTTAATTTATGGTTTTAACAGACTGAAACCAAAACTGTCGGCTGGTCCAGATCTCATTCCTGCGTATGTGTTGAAAGCTTGCAAAGCTCCTTTAACGCAACCACTATGCTTTATCTTCAATTTGTCATTAAATTCGGGAATTTTTCCTGATTTTTGGAAAATCACAAAAATTGTTCCCATTTTTAAAAAAGGTGACATTTTATCAATTACAAATTATAGACCGGTTGCGCTACTTTCTGCTCCTGCCAAGGTGTTCGAGGCAATTTTACATCGGTATATCTACAATCACTGTGAACCATATTTGATCGATCAACAACATGGATTTAGAAGTTCTCGTTCAACAGTTACTAATTTATTATGTTTTTCCAATTATGTAACCAAATCGGTTGATGCGGGAAACCAAGTTGATGTAGTATATACCGATTTCATGAAGGCCTTTGATATGGTAGACCATAATGTTTTGTTTGTGAAGTTAAGAAATTTTGGGTTATCAAATGGCTTGATGCAACTTATACAAAATTACTTTGAAAATCGGAGGCAATTTGTCTATTTTCACCCTAATTCCTCAAATGAGTTTATTTCACATTCTGGGGTACCTCAAGGGTCCAACTTAGGGACATTATTCTTTTTAATTTACATTAATGACATCTCAAAAATAATCAAGTATTCAGACTATCTTTTATTCGCCGATGACCTTAAGATTTTTATGACAGTTAAGTCTCATAGTGACGCAGCCCTTCTCCAATTGGACTTAGATGCGCTGTCAAGTTGGTCTGTCGATAATAAATTATTTTTTAGCATTCAAAAATGCGGTGTTCTCAATGTGGCAAGATCTTCAAATCGCTTGATTTATCCATATCGCCTAAGTGGTGTTGAATTAAAGTTTGTGGATGAATATTGTGATTTGGGGGTCTTGTTCTCGAATAATTTTCAATTTAAACGACACAGACAATATTTGTTTGCGAGCCACAAAAATGCTGGGATTCTTACTAAGAGTTAGCAAACCTTTCCAGAGTACGTTGGTGCTTAAAATTCTTTATGAATCTTTAGTACGTAGTATTCTAGAATTTTCTTCTATTATATGGAATCCTACCCATATAACTCATTCATTGAAGATTGAGAGAATCCAAAAACGGTTTCTCAGATATCTTTATTTGAAACAGTATGGTTATTATCCTTGGCTATATCCTAGTGCATTCCTATTAGGGGCGTTAGGTTTCAACTCATTGGAGTCTCGTCGGAATATGTTACTGGGAAGGCACTTTTTTAAGCTGTTGAATGGGATAATTCACAATCCTCAGGTTCTAAATGAATTTAGGTTTAATGCACCTAGCAAATTCAGGGACTTGAGATATCGTGATTTGTTTGTTCCTCCTGTGGCTCGCACAAATATGTTGTCAACGGCTCCTATATCTAGGGCTATATATCTGCTCAACCGGATTTCTGGTGAAATTGACCTCTTCAATATAAAATATACTAATCTGGTTGAGTGGTTGTTGAGGAATGCCAGTGGTTGATTTTGCCTATTAAATATGAATGATTGTTATTACTTTGTCTATGTTTTTTTTTTATGATTTTATGATTTTAATGATGTTGTGTCAATATTGTTATTTTTATAAGTTATTATTACTGTTATGATGTTATTTTTACTGAATGACCGGCCACAGTGACGCGTTGGAGATCTCTGTAATGTCACTTTGGCTAATATGTTAAATATGTTAAATAAATAAATATATTATTTGAATTCTGTAGGATAATGCTATTCCTTCGGTTCAAACATAACGTTGCCGAAATAATTTACTTTTCCATTACAGTATTTTTATCTTATATATGTACATATGTATGTACACACAAATTTACATCAGTGGAGGAACTGGGCTAGTCCCCTAAAATTTAAAAATGTCCACAATTCAATTACAATAAATTCAACTCGTTGTCCATATTGAAATTGTTTACTTGGATTACAGAAGTTCAGAAAACGGAATCGGCCTTACCTGAGGTAGGCCAATTCCGAACGAACTGTTCAGTATAGGCATTCCGCTGAAGACAAAATATTTTTTAATTTAATTGTCTCTTCAAGAATTTACGGAATTTTCACTAAAAATTTTCTGATGTGTCTATCAAACATAATTTTGAATTTTTTTTATTAAAATAATACATATTTAAACAGAACTATTAGGATTACAAATATATGAAGAGACTCGACTCGCGACACGATTCCCTCAGAACAATTGTGTAGTTAGCGCAAAGAAATAACGATACCTTGGAATCTTGCACTCTCGATCCATTGTTCGACTAATCATTCAGAAGATTAAGTTTTGAAGACAAACAAGACGTTATTAAGAAAGGTAGTGTACTCAGGTTTTTTCTGTTAGCATAAAAATGAAAAATTATACTCATCACTTCTAGGTTTTTCTGTCCTTACCTAGTCTCATGTTTTAAAAGTCACGGCACGCCACTGGTACATATGTACATATGTTTGACCTTTATTTATCTAATTTTGTTTCGAATTGACCATAGGTATCATCTAATCTACTGCGAAAATTGTGGCGTATGAAACTTTACAACTCAGATACACGAGCAAGCATTAACTCATTAATCGATAAACCTATCTCAATTTCGGCCTGTGTATTACACGGTTAAATTTCGCCGTAGGGTTTTAGAACAAGGTTGTTAAAACATAAATAGGAACTGGCTGTCGAATGAATTCAGTACTGTATTTTTACTATTTCGATATCGAGTTCTCTCGAGATCTTATTATAAAACTCGCGTAAATCACCGCACTTTAACGTTCTCGTATTCCCAAAAGAACACAGACGATACACTTTCCAGACTTTTCCGTTCCTCGTCGCATTAATTACATACCCGTCTTTCGAAGCCGTAAGTGATTCTCTATTGCGATTTGGAATATATAAATATATAATTTTATATAGACAGACAGGGCCTCGAAATGTCGAAATCGTATCTATCGGGTCGCAGACACGTCTAATTAAATTTTTCTCGACTCGCTTTTTGTTCTTTTCGCTTTGCGGCTTCTTCTTGCGACGATGATGGCGGTCTTCCGTGTTGCCAAATGTAGTTATGACGTGAGAAAGGTGGTTATCGTGAGCTTACACGACGTTATTTTGCGTAATTATATTTCAAAAACTGCGAAGACACGTCTGATTATCGAGCTAATTTAAACCCACCTATGGATCTCATTATACAACAGTTGTCTGCCATCAAAAAAATCAATCTCACAATACCGTACATTTCAATTTATAATAGCATAATTGATGAGTTACAAAGACGAGTTGTTAAATAGTTCCATTAGATCCACTTTAATAAATTAATCGAAAATTTAAGAATAACTTCTGTGTTTGAAATATATGTATGTATTTTTTTCATGAAATAATATGCTATTCGGATCGTGATTAGTTCCATTATATATAAAATTACTAAAAAAGTTTTCATCCCAATTACAATGAAGACATTTCATTAACCAAACTTCACATTGACGGGTCACGCTTTTCGTTCAAGCAGTCGATTCGTTTCTGCCTTTTCCGATTTTTTTTCGCATAATTCTCTTCACACGATCTTTTTTGCACTTTGACTTTGACCGTCTTGGTTTTTGAAACTTTTTAAATACCGATTGCAAATACCGAAAATTTACATCTGAAAAACACTGTGTATTTGCTTGTCTAGCATATACAAATTTGTCTACGAGTAGTTTGCCATACCATTTTGGAAACGCATTAGCAACACTCTGTTAATATGTGACCAAAATATATTACAATATAATGCATTCCATGCATACTTTCGTTTGATGTGTGACGCAATAGTAATAATACGGTGTTATTAAATCACCTATGCGTATAACGGGCGTATTGTTTATTTTTTTATTCTATCACGAACTTGTTCGTAGCCCGAAGGTAGTAAGTTTCACATTGTCCGAAATTAAAATTCGAGTATTCGTATGCTAATGCAGACGTGTATGTGTGTATCGCATGTTTCTTTTGTGTTATTGAGTTATTTAAAAGCAGACATTAGTTGAAATGCTAATTTTAATGGCGAACCCTGGGGGTGAACGCGTGCTTCTAAATGTGGAAGCACTGGATGCGAGTTCACGTGATGCTGTTATTCTGTATTAATTTCACATTGAAAAAATGTTGAAATACCTGTCATCGTTTTATGCGTTGAATTTCGTCATATTTAGACGTGTATGAATCCCATCGTCTATATTACTTATTATTTGAATTTAAAATTTTTATCGTGTTTTGAAATTTCTAGTACTGTTAAGAAATGTACGAATTATTGTCGTTAATTATTTTTTAATGTCGTACAAATATATGTAGGAATTTTAATCGTCAATGGCCTATTCTTTAGAAATTTAATTTTTTAAGTTATTTCTCTTTACATATCCTATTCGGATCATATTCACAATTTCTGGATCTAAAATACCTTTCTTTCTTTTTAAGTTTTGTCGAATTCCCGTTTTCATTTTTTCCGGTTTGTCTCACCTATTGATACTGTAACGTAGAGATTAAGTGAGTGGCGCTCGACAACCACTGATTTACTAGCGCTGATCATAAAGGCCTTAGCGTATAAACGAGCCGTATACAACAACCAATAAGGTCTCGCAACTCATCGACCAATGATCTCTCTGTGCTGAGAGTGCACGCTGTGTATAAATATTCGGCGGATCTGTCCCATGCTTCATTCAGAGCTGGCTCGTCGACGGATCTAGACAAATAAACTACCTCTACTACTAATCGCTGCGTCTTTTACTCCGATCTCGGAAACAGTCAAAAATGGCTCAGTCAACTTCATTCAGATCATTTATACGATTTAGACATTCATGCCATTTACGGTATGAATTTCGTTAGAAATTCACACAGAGTACTACACGGCATGTGTTTTGTTTTTTTTAGATAGTTTTGCACGTGCAAAAAAAAACGTTCTCTGGTACGACAAATCTATAGCACCGTGTTCCTTCCCGAGCCTCACCCCCCGAATTTTTTTCGGTGATATTTTATGCTTGTATTGAAATTGATCGTGATCAGTAACGCGATTAATTGATAACGGCGATTCCCATATTTGAAAAAATGTAGGAAAAACTTGTCAAAAATGGTATGAATTAATAATGACATGAAGATATGCCTCTCACCACTCGAGTCTATGCATGCGTCCCGTGCCGCTCTTTTGAGTGTTGTTCTTATCATTAATTTCTCGCTGCAAAAGATTTTGATGCCTTTCAGTAATCAAATATTATTTTTAATTCTTCTTTGAACAATATTTTTCTATGAATTCTAATTTAATATATAAACATTTTAATTTCTCGATACAATAAGGAAAAATTCATTAATAATGAAACAAATAGAAAAATGTATTATGTGTATATTGTTTACACCTATTGACATGCATCGGAAATTTCTGGTATTAAAAATGACTTAATTATACTTTTCCAATTTAACTTTAGCGACATTTTTTGTATGTAATATTTGTGAAATTCAACTCTCCTCTTTCCTTCCTCGTTTCGTGTATTAAAGTTGACTTTCAGGTCAACGATTATGCCATTTCATTTCAGTATTAAACTGCGGCTTGACGCAATAATCGCTTGGCAGATTTATTTTTCCGAACTGTGAATATAATTATAATAAAATATGCTAATAAAAAAATAATCCTGTTATCAAGATCACGCTAAAATACATATCCAATTCGAAAATATATATGTATGTATATATAACCCGATCGCGGAAATGGACCAAATTGAACCGGAGCCAGACGGGTGAATCGATCGCTTTTTAGGCGACGCGCCGCATCTAAAGTGCACGATTGCATCGGCTGAATAAAAAATCGCGTGCACTCGATTTGGAATATCGCCCAAAAGAATCGTATTTTTTTTCGGCGGATGCAACAATTCCAGGGGAAAAGTCACCGTATGAAAATATTGCATATTGCTTTTTCGCACAGCTTGCCTCCTCGGTCCATAAATCTGCATATAAAAACGGGAAAAGCAATTTCCCCACAACCGCTACGTATCAACCCTCCCTGTACGTAGCCGTGGGGGTCGAAACGTAATTTCATAATGTTTTTGTCAACCCCCCATCCCCTCCTCTCGGCTCTCGCACGTTTAATCCGTACTACAGACAACCCTAAATTTTAAGTAGGGGATCTCTCTCTCTCGCCGCGCTGCATTCGACCGGATGTGTCCCCGAACGTGTAAATTTTAAAGCCTAGTCCGAATAGCAAACACGTATATTTTCCGGCTTAGCCGAATGCGTTTGTTCTGTTTCGCTAATTAACCGGATTGTCCTGATGTACTGCCGCCAAAGGGCGAACAAAGGGCTATTACGGCGTACAATAGGATATTTATCAACACGTTTTTATTTTTATTTTACATATATATGTATATTATAATCCTGATATAAATAACACTGTTCCATTGGATTCATTATTTTGTGTTTTTAATAATTGTGATATGAGATATCGCATTCTATAATAATTAAATACATATATTCTAAGTATATCTGTCTCGTATCTTATTATAAGTTTTGGATACAAAAATGGTATACGTTTTTAATTTATTTTAAATGTACATATGTCAGTCATAATTTAGACAGATGATTTTATATTATATGTATAATTTATAAGAATGCGACTGTGAATGTGAATGACGTAAACCTACATATTTTATTATGTCCTTTTTTTCTGCCTTACCTATTCTATCTGTTATGACCAATTTTGTAACAATTTTAACCAACTACCTGTTATAACTACCTGCCATTTGGATTTACAGGTCCTTTCTTCGATTTCTCTATTACATATGTATATTTTGAAACATTGTTCTTAGTGTACCGGTGCTAACCGAATTCTCGATTGAGCAAATTACTTTCATTTCTTCTATACCTACATGTTTTAATATTTTCTTATGATATCATTACGGGTTTCTCTTGAGTGACAAATATATGGTATAAAACTTGTACATACGTATATAAATTTATAGATTATACATTTGATACAATAAACAAATAGCAGTGATAAATAGTAGGTAGGATGATTTGGCCAATTTGATGGGGAACCATTTCAACAATGAAATCAGATAAATTGGCAAACTCTGATAGGAAACGATCGACATGGAGCGCAATATCCATGTCTGACCAGCGGCACTACTGAAATACATCTTAATAAATTATTTTCAATCGAGGTCAACCCATAGCTTGAACTCGGAACCTCTCGGTGGTTAACATTAACGCTAATTACTGAACTATGTATATTTATGGCTGATGTAGATTATGCAAAGTGTAAATAAAATGAAAAAGAAGGATTTAATCCTCTGAATTTTGAACTTTATTGTTTAATTCAATTCAGTAACATCCTGTGCGAGATGGTGACACAAAAGGTTATTTATATGTAGATTCATTAAACATTGATTTTTTTTTAATTGAGTCCTGAATATCGTACAGAGCAATGACTCTACATCCGCACTTTAACATTTTTCCCTCGCTGCGAGTGACTCGAGGATCTCGTGAGAATAGATTTTTTTCCGTCGACGCATTCCTAAAGCGCAGATGAACTCGCAAGAATCGTCTCCTCTTCAGTCCGCAACTGACACAAAAGCTCACACCATAATTCGCTTATAAAGTGCAGGTTTAACGTGGGCATTTTACGGTGTCGACAAAGTCGTTAGGCGATCCAATGCAAACAAGCCCGTTAAACGTTCGCATTGGTCTGCGTAGGCTCTCAATCAGATCCTGATTCAATCAGCGTGGGATATTTATTATAATACGCATTAGCGAGAGCGATTTGTGACCCAGTGAACCAGTAAAAATCGTTTTCATGCACATCTCGTACGTACGTATGTGGAATAAATGTCGACTTTCCAAAACACGCGTCCTGAGGAACACACCTTGGAAAAAATTGACATTCCGCTCCGGTTGGCACTGGTTTGAACTCTCGTTTCGTGAACTCGTACACTATTTATCGTTGAACTCTTCACCTCTAACTGTCTGGTTTGCTGTCGCTATTAATACTTGTCCAGTTTCGTGCTGGTTATCGGAATTATTTCATCGCTCGATGATATGGTTTTTATTCGGTCGGAAGGAATGTAAGTCCAGTGTAACTGTTGTTTACACTGTAAACTTTGCAGTGTGCTGCATTGTTGCACAAATTATCATCTTTGGGTTTGGCGGTGACATAATCACAGGCTTTGTGTTGTATAATCCAGACTGGTATATGGCCGAGAATGTTGACTTATAAATTATAATTTCATTTCATTTTTATTTGAGTTTTTTTAGTTCATTCTGTTTATTAATGTAAAAAATCTAATTATTTATTCCAAAAGGAATTCATCTTGCTTTGAAATATTTTTCAATTTAAGTACCTGTCTAGATTTTTATTTGCGCTTCTTGAGTATATCATCGAATTTATATACATACATATTTACGTAAATCTGTAATAAGAGTTATGCATTAAAACTAGGGCTGTGGAGTTGGAGTTTTGAGTCGTGAAAAATCAACCGATTTTCTTTATTATGGTATGTGTCAACTAGACTCATTTAGTAATTTATTTATATGTAAAAATCAGGAATTTCAATTACCTTATTAAAAAAATCGTTGAATTGCTGTATTTTGTTGTGTTGTGACCAAAACCGATTGTTTCCTTCATCTCATAATTTTTTATTTAAATTTTTACTCTTATTCCTTTTTATTTGAAATTAATTTGTTTGAGTATGCAATTCATACATACATATGAACCTATATACTGTGAATTTACTTACACTTTATTTATACCTATTTCATTACCAATAATTTAATAAACTGGGGTATATGTCAATTTTTTTTAAATTCGATTTTTTTTAAATTCCTTTTTATGTTTCGAATATCGCTTTTATTTTCATTACTAATTAATAATAATTGTATACGTCAGCAAGAAAATTCGATCTTATTAAAATCATTCAAGTTGGAGTCGGAGTTTGGAGTAGGAGTCGGAGTTGGAGTCGGTAAATTTTTAACCGACTCCACAGCCATGATTAAAATTGACATTGTATGAAAATTTTTCTTTTGATCTCATGAAAATGTATTCACATTGATGTCCATCTGTCGATGGTTTTTCTAATTTTTACTGTTTTTTAATTATTAATTATTTTAAAGGAGAAAACAGAGCTTTATGAATAAAATATTACATTTACGTATGTCTTAGTATTTATAGACATTGATTTTTTTTATTTCGAACGATCTTATATACCTACTTATGTACTTAATTTATTACAACGAAGCTTCCTTTGATCCACCAACGCACAGCCAAAAAATAAAATAAAAAACCACACTCGGAAAATTCTGATCTACGACTACTTAAATTTCCTTGGTCGTTTGAAACCTCTTTCATATCCTCCTGCACGGTTTTGGATTGTATTTCATCCAATTCAATTGGAGTGCCTTATTTTACGACGTCGTAAACCTTCGTCCTTTTTTTATTATATTCTCTCTCTTATCTTCATATACGACCGCACCTTGTGCATCGCATCGCAGCGAAATAATAATACAGTACATAATACATTTGGGATTCTGCGATCATAATCCACTTAATGATATATCGATCAAATACAAATATTTCTGCATATAATCCGTGTGTACATACACATGTTTGTATAATATACAGGTGTTTCGCATTCAGTCTTGCGTCAAATGCGACTCCAATCCAATTCAGGTGTTATCTGAGCGGCAAAGCGATTTCTATTCCGGGAGGTCGTTAATTAAACCTCTCTGGATAGATCAACGTCAATTTGAGTTAAAGGGAGCAAGCAGATTCCAATCAATTCCCTGCTCGTTTAGTAGAATATGTTAATTTTGTAGCATCGTTCGTTTCGATGCAACTTCCGTCAAATATGTACAATGCAAATTTTCTACGGGACACTGTTTTGAATATTCACCAGACGTGTCTATGAATATTACAAAGCAATGATCAAACGTTGTTGATTATGTCAAATAATTAATATTATATATATATATATTAATTATACATCATATATTTGCATCATACGCATATTCGATGGCACATAAGTGTATGTTTAAGTATATGTTATTTTTCAACGTTTTACAATCGAATTCGCGTTCTATTATTTTAAATTTTAATATTATTTTATATCAAGATCCTTTAAATTAAATTTGATTTAAATTATTCTTAAAATGAAATCATTTATTGAATGATCTACACATGTATATTTCGACAAAGAAATATTCTAAGACGTGAATTTTTCGGCATTTAATGGTACCTGTATTTTATTTCTAGTCTTCTTACTAATTAAAAATTCTTCGAAATTAAAATAACACAAATGTAACTTTTTTAACTGTCTAATGATTTTTCAATTAGTTTGACGTAAAATTTTCCTTCAGAAAATTAATTAAAAACTTTAAAATGTGTATAACATATTTTGTCAACCTTGGTTGCAAAGAACGTGTAACGCGAAAGAAACATTTAAACACAAAGATTATCGATAAAAATATTATAAACCAAACCCCAAATAAAGTTGATTTAGTGGGATCGGATTAGCCAGGAAACAGTTTATTTGGGTCAATTGAATTCATTCGAAATAAAAAAATGCAATAATCAAATCTATATATGTATGTACATACAAATACAACACTCCGAATAACCAAATTTATTTATTTATTCAACTAGTTCAAATGTCTGGATTAATGATTGATTGTTCAGAAATGTATTTTATCATCACTCCCGATAATTTAAAAGTGTTTCAAAATAGTTAACTGGACCAGATTCACAAGCTATCATTTCAGTTTTCAAACGAAGCATTCTGAAAAATATAAGACGTAAATCACACGAACCGAATATCTACATAGATTGGTAGCTCAACAAAAGCTATCAAAATATCGAACGTTTCCACTCTCCGAAGTGTGGAATTCGATAAATTTTCAAAAGTCTCTAAATCTTATACGTCTTAAGGCGTATCGATGAAAGGAATCCGAATTTAAAGATCGCCTACAGTCTTACACAAAGTTTTCACCGTGTTGATTTTTGTTACCAAACATTTTATCTGCAGCGGACGCATCGAACTGTGTGTTTACAGATTCCAAAGCCCAGAAGTCACCCGCTCCGACTTTGATTATTCAAAACGTTTTTATAAAACGCTTTCGGTGTTTTTTTTTCCTTCTTTTCCGACAAACGTTTCTTTGGACACGTTTTGGTATGCCGGGAATGTTATAATTTGTAGGTGGAGCGAGCTCGCCTTCACTATTTATTCTAATGCGAGCATCATCATCATCCCTCGCAACTTGGTAGTACCACCACCAGCCATTACTTACTTCCACGAAATAGGCGATGTTAAATGAACGTCGTACGTTTCCTCTATACGCACACGAAGTTTCCCTGTAATTCCTCTTTTCGTACATGAGAAGAATATAACTTGAAATTCAGAACGAGCGCCATTCAAGTTTGCTTTCTTTCGCACGGTGCTATAAAAATAGCTTTATTGTTTTATAATACGAAAAAATAATATTATTATACGAGAACCTTTTTATTAAAACATCTGCTCACTTACGCATTCAATTTCGCTTTTATGTGAGGTAAAAAAAATAAATGAAAGCCCTCGGTTCTTAGAACAATCCTTTTTTTTACGTTCGCACAAGAAGTCAGACTCCCTCTTTCGTTTTAATTTTCATTAGGAAAACTCAAATATTTATGAAAGATTATGAAAGTCGGTGTTTATTAGGCTTTTTCTTTTTAAAATACTGTGTCTATACATATCTTACATATAATCAAATTCCTTAGTTTTATTGTCGACGTTTACGACGCGCTTAATTTTTCATTTACTATGAACATTTATTTAATAACACGATCGTTCGATCAACAAGCATTCCGAGAAGTTTCTAGCCAAGTATGGCATTCGTCAAATCTGAGAAATTATTATTATGTGTAATTATTATTAATACTAATCGTAGGAAATTCAAATGGGAGGCTTTTAGTTGCTTTGCCGGCGCTCGCGGCAGCTCGAATTTTTTCCCTTTAAGGAAAAGATACCTCAATTACACATATGTGCTACCTACGGGTTTGAAGGTTCATTTTACACACGTTATCAAGCACTTCATATTGAGTTACGTCAAACGAAATTGAACATCAATGATTGTGCTCGATACAATCGGCACGGGTCGTTGCACTGACTGTATCGAGTGCGTTATTCAACACCTACAGTTTCCACTCGTACGGCTCATACCGTCTATTGTTATCCAACATTATGACCTTGTATCGCACTAAGAGCTTCTAAATTTGAGTTGTCGGATTGTTTGATTCTGCACTGTTGAGTATGAGAGTGAGGAAAGATCAGTTTACGCGATTTTTGATTCGTTCTGCGTCCAAAAAAATAATATACATTAGTCGTATGAACACATCACAGAAAGTCATTTCATCTTTAAAAGTGAGCTCACAATTCTGTAACACTAATATTAGTATGTATAAGAAAGCTTTTAAGGTTCATAAATCACGTCTATTTGTGGTCAATCGTGTGTATAAAACGATAAATAACCAACACAAAGCAGTAAGTATAAAAACATTTTTTTAAACCCTTTGTGGTTATGCTGCTGCATATAATAACAAATTGAATTGTTTTTTTTTTATAATGAAGCTAATTAGACCAACCCTTTCAGGAGTGGAGAATTTGGGGTCATTAATTTAGTAGCTCTTTGTATGGAAAGCTACCATATATGGATATATCCAGCAGCGTAGACTAATGGTTAGCATATATGTATGTAATGCTAAAGTGGTCACGGGTCCAATCCCAACGGTTGCTGCTGGCCAGACCTTGGATATGTGCTCAAGGTCGATCGTTAATTTATCTGATTTTCATTGAAACCGTTCCAAAAAACTGGCATCCCTGTCTTATCTCTCTCGCAATATTCGAGCTATTCAGCATTTCGAATTTTCGCTGATTTTAATAAATGCTGCAAATTTGTCCACAGATGTATCTGTGGATGTTAAACACTTGTACAATGTTTGACCATAGATGTCGTATTGAATTTATTTTTTTTTGCTTTGTAGCAATCTGTTAAGACGAGTGTGCATAAGTGATTGAATACAAATATAAAAATATGTTTATTTATAATAAATTGGGTTGATTTGTACTTGTTTTGAACGAGTGCAAAATCGACTTACACATACATTACAGTGCGCGACGATACATTGCGCATGCCAGCACTTTCATTAGTACGGGTGCACTTGCTACTATGACGTCACGTCATGCGTGAAAGAAAACCTGAACATGTACTGCTGTATAGTATGAATAGATCGTTTCGGTTGCTGGTGTTTCGGATACGACACGTACACATTACAAAATATATGATTGTGTCCATATAAAATGTACTAAAGGATATTTTTCGTATTGTTGGTTAAGTGCAGTAGCCAGCTTGAACTGTACTGGTATTCCTTCCTCGTTTGCTCAATACTGAACGTCGTGGTCATTGATGTTGTCTAGAATTTGATGGATGATCCGCCTTCACTCCTTCTGGTTCTATGCCAAGGCAGCGTTAAGCCTCTCCAGGCCCTACACATTATTCCTGGCAACAGGGCCAAAGTAGAAAATAATTGTGGAGAGTCTACTTGTAGAGAATCTCTTTGAAACTGACTAGCATGTAATTCTCCATACAATGCAATGGGGAACAACAGAGATCGCACCAGGCGGATTTTCGTTCTTCTCATAATAGAGCGGTTCCTCCATATTTTTATCACTGACCACCGCCGTTTTCGCCATTCCTACTCTTCTGCGGATTTTCGATTGGCATCCTCCTTCCCTTGAGATCAAGGCACCTAGGTAGATAAAGTCGTCGACTTTCTCATAGTATTTTAAAGCGTTAGACTTTATGGAGTCTCAAATCTGTCAACGAATGAGATTTTAGTTTTATTTTTGTTTATCTCTAGACATTGTACATATGTAGGTCTCTATCTCTATTATACGAAGTAGTTCAGCCATTTCATCAAGAAAATTGGTAACGGTATAAACGAACCTTTAGATGTGATGTCATAAAAGTCAATGAACATAATACTACCAAAGAATCGACTAATCTCTTTAATACTGGATTGTTGAAACTGATATATGTAAACGCAGCTTGACTTTGTTATAATACTACATCAACAATGTTAGTCATTAAATTTTGAAAGAATGAGCTTTCTATATATACTGATTTAGAATATTCTCACTTTATAATAAATTATGTAATAGGTACATATATATGTATGTATATGTAAATAAAAAATGCACTTTTGATTTGCAAAAAAAAAATCCAGATTTTTTTCTGGAAGTTCTGACTTCGTGAGGTCGGCTCAAATTGATTTCGTTGAAATTTTTTCCTTTTTTTTCTTAGAATAACTGGGTTTCGGCGGTCCCTGGGTTTGATTATAGGGCGGCGAACCTTTTCCCTGCTCGTTTGGATCGGAACAAGCTTGTAACGCCCGCAGACATCTCACTTTACACCTTATGTCCCATGCGAAATTACCCAATTCCCCATGTGCAGTTTCCACATTATACATCCCCCCTCACAACCGCATAATTTGGAATCTTTAAACCCATCGCGGTTTCACTTTTTCATTGCGTACATACTATATACATACAATGTACCGTGCCTCGTTACGATGGATGATTTATATTCGTAGATCGTGCATCGCACATTTCGATTTTTAACCTCCACCCCACCCCGTTGATTTATGTGGAAACCGCCCTGGTTTGTCAAATTGTTTGATCAGAACAACGATTCGGGGTCGTCGGCTATCCCACGCCCCTTGGAAAGCGATCAGTTATTTCCATTGTATACGCGCACGTTGATAATTATCGGTTTCTCAGTGTCTCACGTGGCCAGTGTTGTATGACAAATTTGTCCCTACGTAAATCAAGATTTCGAGAGCCCATTGTTATATGTTGGAATCTACTTCGCGTGTCATGGGTTGGTAACCTTTTCGATTTTTAGACTCGTCTGGTTTGCGCATGTTGTAACTTGCTATCTAGTGTAAAGCTTTTCCTGGCGTATTGGAAGTGTTGCTCTTTGAAGAGGGTCCAAAAGATTTATAATACAGTGACGTGTCGATGGGTTAAGTGGCGAGTTGATCGCCTCGGGCGCTTCTAGGAAAGGGGCGTGAATTTTTATATGAATTTAAATCAGTGGTATTTTATTTTTATTGAACTTTTCGGAGCGTTCGAGGAATGCTTGCAATGAACGTGTTCGTATATTAATTATATTGAATTCCCGTTTTGCATACTACAACAAAATAATATGTAAAAATACGTATTCCGGTTAGTTAAAACATTTTTCGACGAAATACTTCAGTTCAAAGCACTATAAAAATCGTTTCAAATATACAACTCTCCGATTACCGACTCGCAATTAAATATAAACTATTCTATATTTACAGTTATATGATATCATACAAAGCCAACGACTGTATGATATCATATAACTTTTGTATTATGCTAAAATTGTCAAAAAAATTATCATGCACATATGTACGTAATAATTAAAAAATATATTGTTTCGAGATAAAATCTTATTTTACGTTTGTAATTTTTTTTTTTTTTTTGACATGTTGACAGTTATTTCCATAAAGCTGAAAATCACACTTGTGAATTTTTATCTTTCAACATGTTGAAAATGGCCTTTATGTATGTTGTTAATACAGTTAAAACGAGTTTAACAATGTTTTATATTTATAGGAAGCTTCACTTGATATGTTAAAACTTTAATGTTGACATTTATTGCCTGTAAGTAAAAGGGCCATGTTTACATTTGCCATTCAATATGATGATAGAGTTTTTAATCACTTGAAACATAAAAGTAAAAATATGCTCTATTGTGTGTAGGTACACAGTATATTGTTAAATTTTGCAAAATTAATTCCTATAATATCTATAATATTTATTAAAAGTTGTTAGATTGTGTATATTTTAGTCAGTGAAGTGTTCACTCCGGTTCGCTCATAAACATACTAGTTTGTTCATACACAATCTATTGGTTTTATTTTAAGTGCTAATTGTCGAAATCTATTTTTTTTTTGCAATTTGTTTTTTTTTGTGTACACTAAAATTGGCCAGATTGGTTCGTGTTTCAATAAACTAATATGTTCATGAACAAACGAAATTTACACATGGACTGTAATATATATACTTTTAGAAGCTCTGGCATAATTAGCACTTATGTTACTTTTGGGTGTGATGTAACGTCCCCTGAGGACTATTATAACGACAGGTAGATAGTTCGACGCGTAAACGATTCTTGGAACTGGCACATTTTTGGAAATCGATTTACAAACTTTCACCCATATGTGTGTAATGTAAAAAAATCTCGCATCTCATAATATATTAAATTGAATACATCAAATTTATACATGTTTCACGTGGAATAAAATACTAGTGCTAACGCCGTGCGTGCGAGTCGTGTACCTATTTCAATTTTATTAGCTGCGAAAGCGCGCGAGCTTATGTCGTTTCTTATGATGAATGTGCGCTTCGTTGAAAAGGTTTTCCACCCCTGTCCGATATGATGAATGCCCGTTGGTCATACGAACATCCCAGACATTGTCGTGACGTGAAGTTATTCAACGTTATTTAATGTTTAGTGCGTTAAAGCACGTACGTGACCGGCAACCGTGACTTTACCACCCCAAAATGCAACAATGACTTCTGAAAGTATGAATTATCAAATTGTTATTTTTTTACTTATATGTATGTAACTACATGTATGTATGTATGTACGTTAGATTAGGCGGTTAAGTGTTTTCTCATAAGCTGAAAGGTGTACAGTTCAGATCCAAGCAGAAAATGCTACATTTGGTATTTTTGGATTTTTTTTATGAATGCTAGATGTTATATAATATGATCATTAGAATTTGTTCAATTATTTGATTTTATTGTTGAGACGATTTCATAGAAATTTTCCTCAACAAAGCATAATCAATTTTGTTTATTTCCATTGATTTCTATCTTATTAAGAAAGCAACGAAAAATCACTGGATGAATGACCTCTCTCAGTAAACTTTACTCTCAATTGTAAATATATTACTCATAATGAAGCCCCGTATAATTCATTTAGGTAATTCAAAATGTATTATATATGTTCTTATATAATACACATGGGTAAATAAATATAACTCAATGATTCTATGATCTTACGAAAACTCAGCGGCGGTTTATCATACATTGAAAATAAGCGCGCGCTGGGGGCCCCCGAATCTTGGAGACCCCGAAATGGGTTTTTGCTACCAAAATTTACAACTTATTTTACGTATTTAAATTGTTTTATTTATTTAATTTGAGAATTTTGTTTTTGTAATTTACCCTATCTGTATTTATATCAATTTCGTTAATTTGATCATAATTTCATCTAATAATTTGTTTAATGTAGTTTGTTTGTTGGTTACTACTTAAGTTTATTATTAAGCTTAACATTAAAGATCGATACAGAAACATAAGATTGAACACATGATTGTGTTCAATCTTATGTGTCAATCTGTTATTCTATTTAAACTTTTACAATTTGATTCTCACTTAATTTTAAAATTTGTATAATTAAATTTTTAGATATACATATGTACATATATTGAAGCTTAATTCGAGGCTTTCTTTAGTATTAATTTCCTTGTTTTACTTTTATTTTCTTTATAAATTATAAATTAATATTATGCGAGTATGATTCCACTTTATTTATTTTGTATACATATATGTATATACATATGTATGTACTTAATTTATTACAAAAACTGTTAATGTTTAAAGTACATATACTAAATAAATATGGTTTTGTAAAATTCTAATAAAATACCATATACTGAAAAGCATAGTAAAAAACGATGATAGCATTTTTTTACTGAAGTGGAGGCCTCAAATTTCAAATGCGCCCGGGGCCCCCTCATTTACCTGATCCGCCACTGCGAAAACTGCATAGTTTTACAAAAGTAATATCAAGCCACGATGCAAAATACAATCGGGTCGTACACGTTTATAATACGTATGTTTCAAATTTGTAATATAGCAATTTTATTTATCGATTTATTAATATTTTAATGTAAATCTAATATTGTACATAGAAAATCCATTTTTTCGCATACATATGTTACCGGTGACTCGACAGAAACATCACCGACAAAATTTGATTTATTTCGCCGACACCATTTGATTTATTTTGCCGACCTTCGTCTATATTGTCGAAAAAATCCATTAAATACATGATACGGGAAAATATTGTAGATATATATTTTTTCACAAAAGAATTCTCGTTTAACCTTTACGCGTCACGTCACGATGACCCAACGATAATCACGGACACACACGACTAAAATTCTTCCGATAGCCAAACTCAATTTTATGATAACATTGCGTATCGTTTTATAGACACTTTGTAACCGAAGAGGTGATAATATTATACGACTATTATCGCACGTATCAAAAATGTACACACGTCCGACTTTGAAAGGCGCGCGCGCAACTTTCGCTCGAATGTTATTCGTGCCCGGTTTTAATTATTTTTAACCCTTTTAAGGTTTATATTTTTAATGTCAATGATTTTTAACGACTGTGATTTACATCTTCGACCTTTCCGGTAGTGATAAGAGTGGGCTACGTGAAGCAAGTGCTGTCGGAAAATGCCGGATTCGCCGAACTTTGCCATTGCCGCGTCCCTGACATTTGAATTAAAAATAAAAGAATTTGTGCGTTTGAGTTTTTTTTTAATAAATTCAAAAGGCTTCTTTGGAGTTGATTCTACAAAAAAATATATAAATTGTTGTATTTTGAAAAAATTAGTCGAACAACTTGAACACTTGTTTGCGATCGCGTGGGAATTGCTACTAGTGTTGAGTGTAATGTGCATCGATGTTTACACACTTTACGTATCATTAATTTTGTTGATATCTCGTTTGGTTTATCTTGTATCTGCAGTGTTCATTTTTCAACCCGTTATTTTCCTCGTAAATTTTGACGGTCGTCAACATCATCAGATTGCGGATATTGTGACATTATCGGCGAGCGCACGGTAAAATCGATAAGTCGCAAGCAACGTTGATTGATTGCTGTAATTTTAACAAGACGGCTTGCTTTCACCAAACCATCTATAAATAAAGATAGGAAATATAGCTTAGATAATTTTTGTTGAGATTCTGGTTTAAATTCGTGTATTCTACCACAATTTAATCGTTACCTTTTGATTTCCGTCTGAAAATCACTCTCATAGTCGAGAACAACTCAATTTAGCAATTAACCCACCATGAGAATCGTTAGCCTCGATTAAACACTGTCCCGTTCGTTGTTCAGGTTAAATATTGATTTAACTACTAAGCAGTTTTGCAGTAGCGGACCCATGCAAAAGTTTACCGTTCAAAAAAAGAGGAAAAAGTTAAGTTGTGCGGTTCCAATCGATTTTTCCGATGTCTATTCTGAAAAAATTGTACCGATTAATGCGGTTCTTCCGCTTGTAAAATTTCTATATACATTTTCCCCCAAACTATGTTAAATTTTATACACTTCATATTCGTTATTTTGATTTGAATCTCTAAAACAATATAGAAATTGATCTTGCACATAAATATTTGAATAAAATTCAAATAGACACGCATGTAAAATTTCACTTACGAACTATGAATAATTTCATACGTGTATAATAGTAATTTTATTGATCGTACTCGTTCACTATAATTATAGAAATTCCTGGACAAATTACGACGCATTTTTTTGGGTGTGGCGACATTCTCGTAATTTTTGTAACCTTTCGAGCGCGTGAAACCCTTCAGGGAACAAAATAATATCGATCAAATAGGCTTAGAGCAATTTGCTTTCACATGCATATTAATGAATGATCGTAGAAAATTGTAACGCCCACCTAAACACCGTACATAGGCGATAAAAAAATGTAAAACGTACATATTTACGTTAAACTGTGTATTTATGTAAATGTCTTTAAATATTTTGTTTATAGAATTTAGGTCAAATTCAGGAAACGCAACGAGCCGCGTTCGCGAATTAAGGATGTGGAATTGTAAATATTAATTTTAATTGCTTTCGATTAATATCGCAATTATGTATTTCATTTTAACCCTGTCTAAATCGCTTCTAACGGATTATAATTATTTAACTAACTGGTCACGAAAAGATTCCGTGTTACGTCAAACGTGAATGATACGACTCCATTTTTTATTGACGGTAATCTCTTTGGGAAAGAGGCAATCTCGTCCGTTCATTTTTTGTTATTTTATTATTATTTTCGATCACAAAAGCGATGGACTTTTTCGAGGGATCTTCATCGTTGTTGATCTCTTATAAATCATGAAATGAGCGTATTTCAACCTGCGAGACGCGCTTTATCAAATGGAATCACTCACTACAATAGCTCGGAATCTGTTATGGTTCAGTGATTTTGAACCTTTTTTGGACATTGGATCTTTAAAATACATATTTTTTAGATATATCGATGTAGACATTCCTTCCTTGCTTTACGTTAGAAATATTCACATCAGCTCAATATCATATTTAATTTCAAAAAACCGTATAAATTACTATTATACTAAAAATTATTATATTTACATATAATATATTTCGATCGAAAATGAAAGTTTTTCATAAGCAGACAATCTTAACTATATATATTTTTTAACGTTTATTTTTTGGCTTTATTTCGCATGTACAAAAAATACAGAAGCTCAAACGAGCTCTCGTTTATAAAATGGCGTCTTCTCTTAGTCTTTTGTGCTAACACACTGTGTGCTAAGCCCATTATACCACTATTTTTTTATCACGATCATTCGTTAAGCATACGGGTTTTTCTCTATACCTGTATCGTATTGTATTTTTTAGTCTAAACTTGTACGAAAAATACAAAGTCTCGATGATTCTCCATTTATACATACAGTATAAGAATAGCGTCTGATATTTTATATGTTCGATATAACTCCGGGGGGTTTAATACAATTACAGCAGTAGAACCAAAACTCAATTATTTCCCTTACAAGTCAAATCGATGATTTGCGTAATACGTACGGGTCCGAACCCTTCTCATTCCCTTCACTAACCGTTGAGTTAAAATAAACTACTACGGTAATAAACTACCTTTGACTAGGATCAGCTTCTGGTCTTGTTTTACTGTCTTCGCATTCTATAGAGGTTTCGTAGTTTTATTTTATCGCCTTTTTCCGTTTTAATCTTCGGCCGTTTAATTAAGAGCGTGTTCTGGGTGCTTTATCGCCGTGTGGCCATCGTTTTCAACACCGCAAAAACGATAAGGAACAACGCGAATTTATATTTATATGGCGAATAGTGCAATGTCCTCGTTTTGTATTGAGTACACGAAGGTCCTCGCTCACATTATTCAAATTTAGACATAGGTGAATAACCAGTCGCTTCCTCTGTTATTTTCACACGATATTGTCGTACGAATCATAATTGAATGAATGCTCTGTAATCCTATTTTTCTCAATTTTTCGATGTCAGTGCGAATTCAAACCCACCCACGGATGTGTAATTATTTCAAAACTATGTATGTAATGTGTGTGGGTTCCAAAAAAGTGATGAGAACTTAATCCCATATTTTCGGATTTGATTGTGGCCTTGGTGTAGGTAATCAGCTGTACCATTTTTTTTTTAGAAAATCTTTCGTAATTATGTGCTGTGTAGTCTTTTGACTCCTCGTTTTCTTTTCTTTGAGTAGAAAAAATGTCGAGCTCGTTTTGTTAGCCACAAGTGAAATTAATGCGTTTGTAATCACCGAACCGCTCTTTGAAAGTCTATTCATTAATTCGATAAAAAGGACCCCATTACTTTGAAGGACTAATGGGGGACATTTACAAAATGCCGACCCAGTTATTAAAGGGTCGCCGTAATCGAATTTTTCGTAATTAAAATACCCAATGTCCCGATTCTAATTTGACAACGAAGATATTAACGACGGCGCCTAACGTTAACGAATTTAATTTGCCATTAAGATGAATTATATTCACACAAATTACTGTTGTCAGTTGTTGATTGCGTTTTCGAAAACTCGATCAATATTTTTAATTGGTTATTAATCACCCCACTATTGTTTAAATTTGGCTCAAAGCAGCATATCTACTTACATACACATGTACGCAGCATGAGTAGGTGTAGTATGACATTTTATATTATAGATATTTTTATGATTTGCCGATCATATATCACCACCCGTTGGATCTCATCAACGTTTTATTTCTTTTAAAAAACATTAATTATTGTCTTATTTGGAATTTGTTACAATGTTTTAGATGCCAAAGTTTGGAGAGAAGCGCGGGCGTTCGTGACAGTGAAAAAATCGACCTTTAAAAAGCGACCAATTTATTATAATTGTTTTATAATCAATCGAGCATGAATATCTCTTTGATGTTCTAGCGTGTTTTATGACAAATATCATTTACTATTTGTTATAAATGATATGTAATTGGGACGATTTACGATTGCGCCCAAACGCGCATGACTAAGACTATACCGTCCGAAATCAAAACCAATTGACAAATCCCATCATCATATGTATAACATCATTTTTAATCTTATCGGCGCTATAGATCGTTATTGTAATGGAGATTTTTTCTAAATGATTTGTATTATCAGTTCACCGTGGCACATATTTGTGCATTCAAGGTTTCGATTGCAACAGTGAATAGTGAACATAGTATAGCAGACATTTACGCTTGTTATAAATTATTTACATTTATATATAATATCATTCCACGTTGTGTTATTGCACAATTTTGCATTCGTTTTAAAATTTCGACACGCTTGTATTTTTTGATTCGCCAACATTGATCAAAAATTTATCTGTTGGAAAAAAATCGTGTACCCTGCTGACTAAAAACAATGTCATTCAACTTGTCTAACCGAATCCATTGTATTTGAAAACAAATGACTCACTACTTGTTGTTTGCGAATTTAATTTATTTTTTGGACTAAATAGTAAGAATAAACCCTCTGCCCTCGGAATGACCACAATCTTTCGCTGCACATTCTTCCGTGTGGTCAACAATAATATGACCACAAAATTGACCGACACGTGACTCAAACATGGCGTCTGTCTCGTCTTATTCAGCAAATTTCCACTACAATGTATGGACGTGCAACTAGATAAGTACACCAAGATTATTAACCGCGAAATATATATAAACGTTGTGAAATTCGCTCACGATCCGTTCGATTGTATTTAAATTACGATGGGAAAAAAATGGATAAAAAATTATATAGGATAAATCGTCGCGCGTAATTAGACAGCATGAGATGCACTATTGCACCTTGCGTTCGTTGCATCAATCATGCAATTTTATTGCATTTTTTCGTCTATATTTATAAACATTGTTTGCGTGTCGTCGTCATATTGCTCTACTGACACTTTTCGAACGATCAAACGGAACGAATGTGTCCAACCCGCGACTTTCTTCGTGCTCAATTTCAATGCAGCAATTTGGAATTTATAGTAAACGGAAATCGATTATTACGATTTAATAATGTAATGGCGGTTATTTGAAACCAATATCAATTACTCCATTTAATTAACAGCATACATATCTATATGTGGGAAATTTTAAATATATATATATATCATTAATTTATGCTTTTTAATGTATAAAATCTTGGATATGGTAAAAATTATTCTCTTGTTTATTTATTTTTTTTCACTATCATGGGTACATACAAAATAAAAACATATGCATATAAAAGTGATAAAATAAACAATATTTTAAATTCCAACGGAGTATGTATGCATGATTATATTTTTTGTTTTTACAAAAAATTGGAAATATAAATAGATTAAACACAGCCTCTGCACTTCGGCCCTAAAAGTACTAATTATATTAGAGACCAAATCAGGACCTTCATCAGTACAATTCAGCAAATCTGGGCAATTGTATTATTAAATGAAGTAGGTATTATTATAAAAATTTGGTAAATAAAAAGTTGTGTAGTTGGATTCCAGATATATATACATAATTAGTTTTCAAGTGACTTATGTAAAATAAACCAATATGTGTATATTTATTTATTATTATATACCATGAAGGTATAACAGGTCATCCCATTGTGCTTTCCTGACCAATTACAAACATCGATAAACAATTTTATTTATCTTTATATAATTTTATTTATCTCTCCGAGAAATACATAAATTTGGGTAGCATATTTACATAATAATCAACAAATTCAAGATGCTATAAACTCAAATTTGCGAGATACAGGATAGGTTGCCAATTTGGTGGAACCGTTTCAACAATGAAATCAGATAAATTGGAAAACTCTGATAGGAAACGACTGACCTGGAGTCACATTAATTCATACATACATATGTATGTATGTGTATCGAAGGTCTGGCCAGCAACACTGGGCCAGAGAATGAACCCATGAAAGCATTACACGCTAATTACTGAGCTATATTGCTGGTTATATTTATTTAAGAATGAACAATTTTATTTATTGTATTTGAATTTTTTTATATGTAATTTATATGAACTATTTCAACAATTATATATGTGGCCATTTTGAAAATCACTGTATACATATACATAGATATGGGACTATGGGACGATCGATGTTCTTCACTAAGCGCAATAATAATAAACAGGAATAATGATTTTCGAACTATGAACACGTGTAATTAACCTCATAACATCATATAAATCATGATGTTCTCCTACTTGTGGAAGTTATTTTTTAACATTAAAGAATACAGATGTTATGTACGTCAATATTTTTTGTTGGGTATTAAAATTTGAATACAATGAGCTGTTGAACATAATGATTGCAAAAAAATGTTGTTGATTTAATGAAACACAAATATTGGGAAAAAATCAATGAAAAAACGCTTTCGGGAATCTATTAACTAAACATGCATTTGTTTTACAAATTTTGCCACTTCAAACTGAAATTTCACTAATTTCAGACATTGTTCAACCTTTTATCCTCGGTACATATGCGAATGTGGATTTTGCTCGTTTTCGCTCGAGATCATGTTACGGACGTGCAGATGCTGAAAATTTACCGTTGTCTTCTGTAATTTTACACTGTTGTGTAACAGGACGCTAACTAAGTATGCAGTAGTTAACCGCAGAGCTACACTAATAACTACATAGAACTCTACTCTCATGTTTACGTTCAAACAGCTACCGTATTTCAGTATCCGGAAGACATTTCGATATTGATTTATCTCAAAACAATCGTTAACTATTATTTAAACCTTGATTACTTCTGAACGATCGATTGTTATGGCTTCCCTCGTTAAGAAAATATGCATTGAAATTCCATAAGAATCCACCTATGGATCGGTGGATCGATGACCTTATAAGACATCAATTAAAGGCCGTAAACACCGAGACACCACGAACCAGTGGTTGCCAATCACTGAAAATAGATAAGATCAAATTGCATAAAATGGATCGGGAATATCCCATTTTCATGCTGTTTTACACGTCTGCCTCGTTTATCCCGGCGTATTGCATCGAGTTCATCAATTGGATTATAAACGCTACTATGGGAAAATTTTATTTGAAACTGAAGGAAATCGTTTACGAATGACAAGTCAGTTAAACGCGTTGAAAAAGAAATATTTTTTTCGCGATTGTTCACTTACTATGTATAACGTGAGAGAGGAAAGTCTCACAATCGGTACCGTGACATAAGAAAATTGCAATATTATATATGTGGATGCATGCGTGCAACCCGTGTGTATTTTAATACGTGCATGTTTTTCAAATCAATGGCAATAGAATGTGTAGAAATAAATTAAATTAACCCGAGATTTACGCTTGAACTTCAAGTTTCTTCCTTTTACTCGCGCGGCTAACTCGCTAAGGTCGTGCCGTAATAATGCGAGACTAAATTTCACGCTTGAACTTCCTCTCCGTGCGAAAGTGAATTAATACCATTTCAATGCAAATTTTCCATTTTCATCACGGCTTATCTGACGATAAACAAACATTTGCATAAACATTCAATTTCGACGTTTTGGTCGGGTTTTGAATTCATAAATCAAAGGTTGGAACTTCAACGCGACTGCGAATTTTCGAATGTTGTTTCATATATTTTTTAAAAACCTCAATTTTGCATGCTAGCACAACCACAAATCGCTCACTTATGCTTTTTGTCATGCCATTCTACCTTTACTTTACCTGGAATTACTCAGATTTTTAAGACAAAAAACGGTGAGTAAAATTCGTAGTATTAGTAGCGCTACATTTAATGTTTCATTGCATATAAGTTTGACAAACTATTTCTAAGTATAATATTTTAAAGAAAAAAAAATAGTACGTATATACCTATTCGGGCATCACATGTATTATGTAGGTATGTACATATGTATGAGCCGTTATAACTGAAATTGGCGTTAATATATTTGTCTTCATTTCGAGAAATATCTCATACAATAAATTTTATGTTTTGAGTTTAACAATATTTAAAAATACCGGTGGTATAATATTTATTCTGCTTTTCTGAGATTCTGGACATATGTAATTAAAAGAAGTGATCACAATTTGTGAATGAAGTCAAACAGAAATAGTGTTATATTTGACGCCACTTCCGAAAAATATAACGGCTCATATGTACATATATTGTATAAGTTGCAGTAGAAATAAAATATATTTTTCTTGGGGATATTTATTTCAATTTTAGCTATGAACACTCTTTGTATCCTCCTTATTCTATCCGCGTAATGAATGCTTGGAATTTTGCTGCACGTTTTATACTTACATACATACATGATTAATTGAAGCTTCTCAATGGCTATGAACAATAGAAGGCATCTGTATGCGGCAATCATTTATTTTGCAACGACACTGATGATATCAGACATCATCTCCTGATTCATTCACGTCACTTATTAAAAACAACAAATCGCCGTTTATTATACTCAATTTAAGTGCGTCCGAAAAAACCTCTCAAGTGCAACGTTTGTGTGACCAATTTTGAAATATTGCTCTTTGTCCTACGCTCTCGCTCAAATGGGAGGGTTGTCGTTAACAGCTTTTTTCTGTATTATTTCTATCTCGGGAAAAGATTGTGCAAAAAAGTTGTTTGCGCAAGATTGTGTTGCTTCTCTCCGTTGAAGGATGCTGGGAGCATCAGGTGCTTCAGCGCCAGCAACACGACCGGCTCGAATCGCTCACGAGATAAATTGCGTTTTTGTCCGAGAGGACATACATCTTTGTCATCGTGTCTGTCTTCCACTAAATTCGTCTGTCTGTTCTTTGTAGCTCTTTTCGCACTTTTCTGCTAATTGGTTGTAATGGACGCGAATATATAACTCGACTACACGTGGGAAAACACCAGTGAAGTATGTACTAACAGTGAGCAGGTAGATTAATGATTTTATAATGAAGCTGTTGAGAGTAATTATTCTCATTGAAGACACTAATTTTTTGGGAACTTTTCTCTCACTTTTAGTTAAAACAACAATCCGGTAAATTCTTCGGCATAAACCCAGGGATGAGATGTTAATTCAGAATGTTCCATTTAAACCTTGAATTAACGGATTATACACTCGCTTCTAATTAATACCACTTTATTGAATATTTTCGTTTTATGGTCATGTAATAAAAAGTACATTAAGCTTTTACAATGATTGAAGAAAAACACATCCTTATTATTTCATTTTCTGTGTTGGTATATAAACAATAATATATATTATTAAACATGATGAACATTTATCTTTTCGATCTA
The DNA here is from genome assembly GCF_051622035.1 of Arctopsyche grandis. NCBI lineage: Eukaryota > Metazoa > Arthropoda > Insecta > Trichoptera > Hydropsychidae > Arctopsyche > Arctopsyche grandis. The sequence goes on from NC_135364.1 coordinate 14,986,244, forward strand.
TGTATGTACTCGTACATACATACAACATCCCCTAGGATTTATGAATAATTTATAGACGTTCTTCACCATGTATGTACATATGTATGTATGTACATGTTACAGTCCGGTTTGATTATATACAAACTATTGGTCTTAGTTAAAGAGCTAATAGTCAAAAACTATCTTCAAATAGACTCACCAGGTTTCAAATGAAACTTTTAGCTTAAGATTAACAACCTTTAAGCTTTCAAAACGCCAATTATTTAAAATTGAAATCCTATGGTAGTCACATTATAACTTTGCTATAATTCCCGTTTCGTCTAATTTTTAAACATTTCAACCCAGGGTACGCATGCATAGACAGTGAATGGAAGATGAAGCAAGCGATTGAGAATACTTATGCTAATAGTTCGTGCATGAACAAACTATAATAGTTCGTTTGACAATTTTTTCTTTTGTGTATACTATAACTGGCCAGATTGGTTCTTGTATGTTCATGAACGAATGTAATATACACTTGGAGTATTACATATTTATATAAATCATAGATTTATCACTTTCACTTTTGATAGATATCTTCACAGTTAGATTAAGGTCGGTTTCGTGTAATTTCCTTAATTGTATTACGATTAAATAATGCCTACTCTATAATATAGCTTAATGATTTGCATAGAAATCGAAACTGAACATACCACATTAAACGACTCTACGCGCACCCAACACTTATTTTGCAATCGTATACGAATGACTATTGGGTACAATTTCTCCAACGTTAACATAAGTCGCTCGAGCACCTATGCATATGACGGAATCACAGTTCCATCGTCAGCTACATAGGTATGTATACCATTTCTGCAAATTAGCATAATGACGTCACCCGGTACAGAAGGAAAAAATCAAATTAGCATAATTCTTGTACACACACGAGCCGGTCGAAGATAACCGTGCAGCCGAGCGTGGCTAAACATCCACTGTATGGTTTAATTTTTTGCGGGACTCTGACAAGATTGGCACCTCGATCGATCCGTAGGTACCTAACCAGAAGTGCCTATACTTTCGTTTGAATAATTCAGATTGTCCAGACTCAAGGTTGACGACATTCATTGTCTGATGATACGCGGTGGCAAATTATTTATCGACCTCTAAATGGTAAATGTTTTGCAGGGGCCGCCACTTCCTCAAATGATTTATAAGGAAAATATGTCACGAAATTTCGGCACAAGTACCCGCCTACCATGTGACGTGCGAATTCCTCTCGATTTTTGTCCATATACGTTCGATTGTGTCAATACCTATTGTGTGGCTGTGTATTTGCCGTTCAAAGTATCTCTACTCTTACGAAGTTTATTCACCTTTATCCTTATAAGTTTTGTATTAAATTCAAAGCGTACTGATGCTTATGCTTTACAGATTAACAGTTAAACATTTTTTTACCCATCGTATTTTTTTAATGATTAAAATATTAGTTTTAAATTGTAGTTACGAATAATTTTAATTAAATTTTTTTTTTTTTTTGATGACGTTCAGTTGAAGTCATCGATTCAAATAGCGTATCGATACAACAGATTTTCCTTATAAGGTTGGGAAAATTTAAATTACGGGAAAACCCGAGTGTTTATAATATTTTGCACGCAATTTGATAAATCAATTTAAATTGTACGTGGACTCTACCCGTTAGAGGCGTATTTTCATGTCATTATAAATTCGTACGATCTTATTATTTCGACGTTTTCGAAGTTTCTCCTGTTACATGCCTTCGAATATGGGAATCACCGTTTTCGACCACCGGCAAACCCAAACTCCGGGGAGTGAGGTTTGCTAAGGAACGCGACGATACAGATTTCTCGTACTTGAGTACGTTTAGCACTTTTTTTAAAGGTAAAAAAGTATCTAATAAAAAACACGTGCCACGTAATTCTCTGTGTCTTTATCTTATAATGATTTCTTATATTCTTATAGTTTGTACTACCAATGTGATAAGCATTGAAATAATCCAATTTAAATAATTTCCTTGTAATAGCTTTATCCTTTTCTGCTGTTGAATTAAATGCAGAAATTTCATAACAACATAATAAAAATGTATAATTATAACATTTATAATATGAACATGCACAAATGAACAAACAATTGAGAAAATCTTCTTCTTCAATCATGACTTATTATCGTTTCTTCGTTATTTAGACAATAGATGCACTAATTCATTTTGCAATACATCAACCTTGCACTTTGCATTGTTTTTTTTAATTGTGCATTTCCATTAAAAAGGCTGTACGTCATTTTTCCGTTACGGCTCCCACGTTATTTCATTCGCTTTATTTACAATAATCGATTAGATCAATGACCGCAATAATTATTTTCCGATCGCAATCAATGCAGTGAAAAGTATATAACAATCAGACAATTTTTGATCAACGAGCATTTATAACAGTTAAATAAATACGATGAAATTATCTGTGACGCCTCCTATATAGCACCTGAGTATACCTACCTAGACAACGCGCGCTAAACAAATACACACACGCAAGATAATCATCATTTTAAATGGATTAAATATAAAATTAAATAAACGTTTGAAGTTGTTTGATTTGAAAAAAATAGCAAACACGCCAATAGATAGCTAAATCGTCTTCTTTTGGACCGTGCACTTTGTCTTTGTATGGAATTTCTTTGTTCGAACGAGACGACTTATTTTGACTGATTTTTTCGTTTATTTTTCCACGGCTTCACACACCCGCTATATAGCTCGTAAATTTCCCCATAAAAAAGAACAATTCTTGTAAACCTTCTGTTTTACCATTAGCTTAATTAAACTTTCCGATTATAGCGTCTTTGTTAGCACGAAGGGCTACCTAAACTTTATCGTAATGAAATGGCTTAGGTTTTCTCCTCTTGTTTATTGTATTGGAACAGTTGTTAGGCATCCTCTTTTCCTTAACAACTGTTTGAATGGAAAATATATCGGTGTTTATATGTATGTATGTATGTATGTATGTGTTCTGCTTAATATAGAAAATGGTAATCCATTTAAGTCCCTTATTTTATTCAGATATCATATTCGAAACTAATCCTATATCCAATGTCGTCAATCGCAAATGTCACCGGTTCAACTTGACAAATTGGTTCAATATTAAACGTCAACACAGCTGTCAATTTCGTACGTGTGATATGAATTTCCACAGTTTCTATTAACATATTCATAATCTCATTGCTTACATCGCGCCAACATCCTTTTTATTTATTTATATTATACAACCTTCGTCGAAAAAAATTTGGTCCAATTTTCGACTTGATTTATCTTTCAGTGCGTCTCAACTTGATTTTGCATAATTAAATAGAACGCTCTTGCGCAAAATTTTTGATGGAAAATACACCTTGAGAGAAATATATTCATTGACGTTCATTTAATATTAATAAATAAACTTATTTCATCTATTTTTTTGCTATTTTGTGGTTTTCTGTTTGCATTATAGTATTATTATCATTTTTATTATCAAATAAATTTGCCACCCACATATTCAGTCTTGCGTGAAACCTCCTCAACTATTTTTATCCCATTTAAATTACACTGCAAATACAATGCCGAATTTCTGTGTCTCATATAAATGTAAGGAAATGTACATTTATTTTTGTGTAGTGTCCAAAATCCAATTAAATAAAACAAATTGTTTAATTTTCTCAATTTATTCTCTAAGAAAAACCATTGTAGAGGTTGTTCACAATTTTAATTAACACATTATTCAACTACCCTACCCTACTCTATCCTACTTTTTATTTTTGTGTTCTTTTGCAAATGAAATCGTATGTATGTACATACATACATGTAATGAAAACTTACCGCAAATATTCCCTCGAGACCTTTATATTCGCAAGAGAAACTATTTTTTCTTCATAATAACACTACCAAGGAGCAAGTAAGTAATTTGATATACAGATTTATCTACGGATCCCTGGGGATAGCGAAATAATGGGATAAATATTATTTTGACCAGGGTTCGAAATCCGTGAACGGAATAACCTGACAACAAATGGATTACGTTTCAGAGCTATTGTTTGATAAAAATTCATCTCCAATACACATTTATTCTGTGTTAACATTGCCCTTTTTCGAAAGTGCGTGCCATTTATTTTCATCGGAAGTATTTCCAAACGTGTCCAAAGTAAATTTGAATTACGTGATTTCACCGAAAAATTCACATTTCCTTTGAAGCGTTAGCGCAGACAATGTTCATCGATCGGCTTAACTCGAACCAATTTTTCGAATCGTTTTTCGATATGCAAATTATGTTATGCCGAAATGAAATTGTTCAAAAGTGTACCTTATATGTATCTTCAACAGATAAGAATAAAAAAATTAAAATATAACGGTTCGAATTTGTTTTATCTCGAAAACAATGGGACACTCGACTGATTCAAATAGCGTTATCGGTTTTGTTTGCGTATCAAATGTGTATAATTTCTTAGTTCGTCAACGTGAAATTCAACACCACTCAAAATCTAGTATTTTTATGATAGATTACCGTTTTCAACCGACAGTAAGGTGCGGTTACTGTTGCGTTTAACGGTCTCTTCAAAATGACCGCCTCAATAGTGGTCTCATAATGCCCCCGTAGCAGTGGTAAGTGTTCAAGTATTCATGGGATTCTAACGTGTTATTTTATTTTTTTTGTTTACCATATTTTCAGGTGGAAGACACCGGAGGCAGAATCGTCGTGAGAATGCGGGTCACGGACTGTCACAACGACTTACAATGAACAGGTAGTTAAATTACTCACTCATACTTTGCATGAATGTACATACATATATGAAATCGTCACGAAACGGTACGTACTCACTATTGTGACTCAACAACACTCCTCTCCGCATAGTCGACAGGTCTTTCACACTCGAAAAGCGTTTATTATGGTCATCTTTGACTTGACCGTATCTGACTCGTGTCGTGAACTTATCTTCTTTCACCGGTTAAGCCGAATGTCATTTCGCTCGCGTTGGATAACTGCAAGTTTAACTTTCGCGGTAACGTTCTGCGATCCGATGACGATTTCACTCGTTCACTTGATCGTCGCATGCGGAAATGTCATCTCGGACTATGAAGTATGATTCATACAGAAATCGTATTACACAATACAGTTAATTAACTGAGGATCAGATTAGTCATCATTTCATCAACAACAAAAAAAGTTGTAGCGATATTTTTGTATCAGTGTTACATTTTCTGGGAAAACTGTTTTAATATACATATATCGGGAAAATTCTAGTTCGACGCGCTCATATGTACATACCCGATTGAATAATTCACACATTTTCCGAATCATTATGCGTATGTTACGTCAAAAATGCGTAATTTCACGCTGGAAAAGCAACGATGTCGCATGAATTTGTATAATAATTATAATACGTTTACAAGTGTTATTTTTTTTTTCATCTCACAATTTGCATAAAGCAGTCGTTAGCAGTGTGAAAATTTAACGGAGCAAGTTTTCTTTAAAGCAAAAAAAAGGCATTGTGTGCACGCTGTGATCGTTTTTCACCTTTGATTATGACATTGTACAGGATTATTATTTAACGATTTGTGCATGTGATAAATGAATTGGCATTGTGCTATACATATTCTGTGTTAATTCGCAAATTTTTTGACTCATGACCTTCTTTCTGTTGTTTTTATCGCGCTCAATGCCCACAGTTAACACGTTCTTACAATGTCGTATTTAAATCGAACTCTAACGTAGTAATTAATTATTACAAACCGAGCGCTTATTTCGAACAAATAATACAATTTTGAAACTAGACAACGCGTCTAGTTTTCTCATTTGATTAATAAGTCCCGTCACAATAAACGGAGATACCACAAGTGTGTTTACTTTTTTTTTGTTATTTTATTTTCGAGCCAACACTGCTTTTTTCAGTCGCTTCGTATTCTCGAGATGTCTCGCGGTTGACAGCACAATTCTCGTCTCGGATGATGGATCACAATTTAATTCGTCTCGTTGGCATTTGCGGCTTTTTCCATTCTGAGAGTTGAAATTTGAATTTATCCTTTACCAGCTAGCGGTAGTTTAGTGTAGGTAGCCGAAGATTTGAATTCCTGACGCAGCTGAAAAAGTTATTAAAATCTGATTTTGATCAGCTCAATCTAAATTGATTGTGGCTGTTGATTTTTTGCCCGTATATTTTTTTAAGTAAAGTAGTGCCTGGGATTATACGAATTCAATTGAATTGGTATTCACTTGTCATTTGAATTAGTGTAAGAAATAAGAGATCGAGATAAATTTAAATGATTCTAGGCGTTTTTGTCTGTACATTTATCATAAAATTTTATTACTAACTTTGAAATTTCTGCTTTTTAAAAGACTGCTTTTGTAGATCGCATTGACTCTTAAATCTTTACTTTATTTTCTCACATACATAATATGTACGTGTAATACATGTATGATAAAAAAATTGTTTTTCCATTAGCCCCAATTATAAAAGCTATTATCACTTGCTTGTATGTAAAAAAACCCTTTACAATTGGAAAGAGCGTCCTCTCATATATTATACGTTTTCTAATATCTAATATATAATTTCGAAAAAGACTTTGCATGTAACTATGTATGTATGTATGTAACTATTATTGGTTCGTAAATTCGTGACGTCGTCGAACAAATGAATATTCAAATAAATTTAATCAAATGTTTACTATTAGATTGGCCATGTTTAAGCGGTTTATATTACAAACACCGAGCGAAGCCTGGTAAAAACATTAGTATTCTATAAATTAAAAATTAATTTATAGATTGAAAGAATCAAACAGTGCACAAAGCTTTAACCCAAAATAACGAATTTATCTTTTATGAAAGTTCATACAATTATGTCCATTTATCTGTAGATGTTTGATGATACATAAATATAAAATATGTATGTATGTCAATACTCAAACATGTTTCTTAACACTTATCCAAAGTCACAACTAAATGGGTTCAAAAAAATGTACTTAAAATGCGACCTAGAGATATAAATTTAAAAATTCAGCTTTATACTTGGCAATTTTTCTTATGCAGGCTTAATCAAAATGTCATTGAATTTCCCACAGCACAATTTCAAAGGTCGTTCAAACGAAACCAATCCGAAAAAGTTTCTTTACAATTAAATAAAGGAATGTACATGAATATTTCCTTTTAGCGAAACTCACTCTAAGTGCGGTCGTCATTTGCTGTTGCATTATTCGCACCATTTTACTGTCGCATAGTACTTGCAACCAAACATAAGTGCAACGAAGCGCTGCATTGCATCTGCAGACAGTTATTTGGCCGCTAATGGGGACTCAGCTTATGCACTCGTGTCTACCTGTGCAGATAATGAGAAAAGCGGATCCGGATGATGGGAAACAGACGTGAAAAGAAAATCGACATCCATTTATATAATATAATATTATACAAAGATGTATACAAAGAAGACACAATTACGCGTTTATGCGTATGTTTAAAACATATGCATTTTTTTTTTACTTATGTTACTCATATTGCATGTGTGCATTGTATACGTCAGTTCGCTTCAAACTTAAAAGCTTTTCCAGCTATAAATAGGTAACATCTTGCGATTGTTGTCAAGATTTAATGCGATGGCAGTAGATAAATTTAGATCTAACTGTTAGTCTTGTTTTTATTTTATCCGTGACTGAATAGTTAATACGAATCGTATAACTGCTTTGACTCCTCCGCGAACTACCGTAGGTGTTAAAAAAATTGTATAATTGTATCATTATTGCGGAGTTTGATAGATCTAGTTTAAATTGTAGAGACATACGCATTTATCACTTCTGTGACATTTCTATAGTACGTGTGTGATAACGATTCGTTATGCTATCAATCATGTAATTTTTGTCTCATATAAAAAAATTATTTACCGCTGTTGATACAAATTAGTTAAGTGTGGGTTAATTTGATTGTATAATTTATATGTAGGTATACTTATCGAACGTTGTGAATTTTTATCACGACAATAAACTTTCCTTGGCCTTTAATTTAATCTTTGTTATATATTCTTTCTACGTTTAGTTTGTTTTCTTTTCTTTTATGCTACATATTTCGCTTTATTGTATTATTGTTAGATTATTTACCAATCGATAAGATAGTTATCGTTTCCGGAGTTTGAGGATGAAATACATTAATATAGCGAAATTTATTATAAATATTATACATACATATTTAGGTACATATAAGTATTTTAAAATTGACAATTGGAATTATATATTATCATACGTTTGTTGATCTATTGTGTATATGTATTGTTTAGCGTACTCAATAAAATAAGAATAATATAATTATGAAATTATATATAAAGTTATTACTGTGTCGAGATAAGGAACTCAAGCAAATACATAAAATTGATTTACATTTTGTTACGAGGTCGTATTTACAGCGTTCAATCTCTGCAACTAAATATAGGCTTTTGAATTTATTATGCCTTTTATAAAAATAGACAGATACCAAACCAAGTGTGTTTTCCGTTTTCCTCCCAAGTAAATAAGATTCAATTTTTCCCTATGCGTATTACGTACCTACATACCTATAGGTACGTTTTCCTTTTGCTCGCTTTCATCTCTCGACTTTGTTTAAAGAAGCTTCTGAATTTCCTACTTACAATTTCAATTTTCCGCTTCGTATGAATGCGAAGAAACCTTTCAACGAAATACGACTTTTTTTCGCGAATAGTAAATTGAATATATCGTCTTACTTCATACGTGCGTGTATTCTATTATTATCGACCCACTGGCAAAATGTCAATCTCCATACTGGAATCGTTCCATTTTTACGAGGTAGCTCTTGTATGTACGTGTCGAAATGAAGGATCTACAATTTCTTCAAACAAACCCCGACATGCGATAATCATCGTCATTAAGTCTCCACAAAAGACGTAGTAATTTTTAATTACGACAGTCGCCCGCATATGAAAAGCGTGAGGTCGAAATCACGCGCGTGGGAAGACGCGCTTTTCCAAAGCGCGAGCGAGCCTTGACGTCAAAGATTACACGATTTTTTTTTCAATTTCATTCGATTCGGATTATTAATAATATGCACTAGATACGTACACTGTGAATTACACGCGAATTTCTATTATCCATTTGTCAAAGTGTCAGCGGATTATTGTTGTGTGTGCGCGAAGTCGACGGGCGTTGATTGACACGGGAGTTTCGATACGAATTTGTGTCGTAAATCGATTTGTCCAATCTGCAAATATAGATTGAAGTGAGCACTCGTGTGGGTATATTTTGTCATATCCAATTCGTCAATTATTCGCCAATAATGATTTGCATAAGTATGAAATAATCACTCTCGAAGTCCAGTGTTACGTACGGCTACTGGCATACCGCGCCAATGAAACGTATGATTAAGTGCACATATGTACATATGTATGTATAATATGATGCATACACGAATGTCATTTTAATAAATTTTCTCATGCTCGAAATAATTTATTTTTGTTTTACTTCCCACGTTTATTATGAAATATGATAATAAAACTTTTATCCAACATATCTATAATATTTTGATTTTTAAATGCTTTTTATTATTACTAAACTATGTTCGTAATACATCTTATATCTATTTTAACAGCTATTGTTCTACTGACCATTTTCTATTTTACAATTTTTTTTTTTTTTTTTGTTAGTAATTATATGTAGTACTAGTGGTGCTACCCGGCTTTGCTCGGTAAATTTAAATCCAATCTAGTAGTGAGAATACCGTTGAACCATGAAAAAATCTTAATTTGTTTTTTCATTAAATTTATTTGAATCGAAATAAATATTATAATATTATTCAACGACCGACCATTCACAAACATCTTTGACCAATCCAGCCAATCAGAAACGAATTACAGACGCCGTTTCGTTTTTATATATAAGTTTACATTATTTTAATGTTAATGTACCTACAGCATAAAATGAAACAAGATCTCAAAAACCTAAATATCTTAAATGTGGCTGTTACTTATCGGTTTCATTTGTGATATTTTTTCGACAGACTTTCATTATAATTGATTTTCTCTATTTTTTTGGATTTTATTTTATGTATGGTTTTATATGTTATGACATAATAAATAAATAGATTTTATTACATTTTTCAAAAATATTTCAAATACTTATTTAATTATAATTTCTGATCTGTTAAATATAATATCCAAAACGTTTATTTCATTAATGTGATCTTTATTTTATTAATATCATATCCATATCTGATAACGTTGCCGAGATTATTTACTTTTCCATTGCAGTATTTTTATCTGATATGTACACACATATTAACATCAGTGGCGTGCTGTCATTGGACTAAAAAATTTCATTGGAAAAACATTTAATTAAAAAATTTCAACAATTTAATCAAAATAAATTCAAATCCATACTAGTTGTCCAGACTAATATTGTTCAGTCGGATTAGCAGTTCAGAAACTGGAATCGGCCCTACCTGAGTTAGAGCTAGTGGTAGTGGATTGTAATGGTATGGTATGACAGATCATTCAGAAGATTATGTTTTGAAAACAAACAAAATGTTAAGAAATGTAGTACTTATCATATCCTAAGATAAAAAAATAAAATAAAATAAAATATGAAAAATTATACTCATCACTTCAAGACAGATTATTTTAGTTCAAAATATATATTTTTTATATATGTATATATTTTGTCCATACCTAATCCCCTATTTTTAAAATCACGGCACGCCACTGATGTACATACATATATTTTAATGTGATAATTTTTATAATATAATTTAAATTCTTAATATAATTACAGATACATTTGAGTGTTTTACATATAATATACAATCATTCGTTGAATAAAAACATCAAAGAATAGTTATATTTTGGCAATACCTATGATATTTTTTTTAAATTATATTTAAATACTTTTTTGAATAATCTTGAATTATTTTAAACGAAAAAAATTCTTATTGTTACTACAATAAAACACTTTCATCTACGGAACTATTCTTACTGCAACGTATATTCTTTTCCAATGATTAAATTCTATATCATGTATGTACATATGTATAATTCCATCAGTTATAAAATGTATTATATCTGTTTTATGTGTATTTTATGCAAAAACATAAGAGGAATTTTCCTATAATGGATATGAAATGTGCAAGTCCTGTATGGTGTAGGTGCAATATATATGATGGATATCTTATATTCTTTCGCAATACATAATTTACCCCTCGTAAATTAATGAGACTGGTTTCTGGCATCAGATAGGTTTTTGCAAGACTCTCCTTTCGATTTTACCCGACTCGACGTCAAACCCTATAATAAAAATTCAACAACGAAATGATTATCTCGAGACTCGAGAGCCTGAGAACCTGCTACTATACGCTTGCTGCACCACTTGCACTTTCGACGAAGGCGGATGCGAAAATTAAGAGTGGCTGCACGTACTCACTGCATAACGAACTGCTTGGTTCTTTCGACTAAAAAGGATTAATAGAAACCAGGACGACTTCCTTTTCAGTACTACGTCTCCTCGGTTCGTATATATGGGCACCGTCAATTTCACCAGATGGATTTCTTCTCGTACGGACATCTGCTCGCCGTCTTACGCATGTAAACTCATCTCAAGTTGACTAGTCTTGTAGATACATATAAAACATTATTTTTATTTTAATGGCTCATTGGAACGACACTTATTCAGGCGAATGGTATTCGAGCGATTTCAATTTCGACAGATGTTTGATACTAAGTTCTTACTAGTCGATGACCCGGATTTCTTTTTCTCTAGATGTGATGTGAATTACATTTCATTGCATCGAGTGTGTGATTTATCGCTGAAAACGATCGCTTCAGAAGAAGTTGGCCTTTGAATCGGCCGACCTTTCGTGTATGCACGTTTTCGATAAAAAGTGGGCCAACTTTCGCTCACAGTGTTCCCATGTTGTCCCATCTCGTTGATTTATTCGCCGTACTCGAAATCCTTGCGTCATAAAATTCTTAATACATTTTTTTTCAAACCCTTTAAATGTAACAGTACATATATAATATATATTCGATTTCTTAAAGGTGTATTTATTATTATTATGTCTATAAAAAATGTCGTGAAATCGGTGGTATACAGCTTTGCGCCAGTTTCGCACATGCATGTTAATTCATTTTATTATATATAATTGAAAAATATGTAAATTAATATCTTTACGGTGTTTTTGACAATATATTATAATACAGACGTGCATATGAAAATTTTATTTATATTTAAATAATTTAATGAAGTTTATTGGATATAAAAAAAAATTAAAAAGTACTAACTCGTATTATACTTAAACTTTTGTTTCATGCTTCAGAAATTAAGTATGCATGTATGTAGGTAAAATGCTAGGAATTTATTTAAAGGCATTCTTGGAAAATTTTCGGTTTAGTCGTATTAAGGTCCGTTTATATTATCCAGCACTGCACGTCAACAGCGCGGTTCAACACTGCATGGAAAAGACTACTTCTATTCATACTATACAGCATTGCCCGTTTTCAGTACGTTCATACTTGTTTTGGACTAGTGCAAGGCAAAATCGGCTTACATAAACATTACAGATCGCGACGATACGGCCTAATATTGATTTCGTTCTATCGTCACAATATGAAGCTTCCGAAAATATTCATTTACACATGGCAACCTTTTCGTTAGTACGGTTGCACTCGCCACTATGACGTCAAGTCATGTGTAAATATTTCCACAGTATCCAAAGAAAACCGGTTCTGCTTAATACATTTCAGTGACATGCACTGCTGTAATATGAATAGATCATGTCGGTTACTGCTGTTATATACGCCACTCACGTTTTACGAAATATATGAATGCGTCCATATAGAATATATATGTATGTACATATGTATTTTTACTGCTGTTTACGATCAGTTGCCAGCTTGTGATAAACGAACCTTTAGTCGTATCTCTAAGAATAACTTATCGACTCTATTTTCAAATATCTAATGATTCTGTTTCTACATACAAATGTACATATGAATGTATGTATGTACATATGCATATAGCAATTCAGCAGTTCAACATGTCGGGAAACTGCCTCCTTCCCCTTGTTCTCTTCATAGTTCATAGCAAAATCGATAAGTATGTATTTACATATGTATAGGTATATCTGCTTCAGTATGTCTATCATTTTCCAGACCATGTCTATGTCCAATGAATTGAGGCCAATAAGATGAAATCTTAGGGTTTTATTTTTAAACTAGTCTACGACTAATAAAAAATTAACCCATTAAATTTTGCAGTGCGAATATCCATACTTAGTTTTTGTTAATAAGACTGATGAAGGCTTCCTATTCAAAAAGATAAAGAGACGGAAGCAGAAAAAAACATTAAATTCGAGTGGTTTGATCAAGATATCAAAAATATTTTTATACATATATTACATACACAGAAAAAGATCTTATAATTCAATATGCTTGTTACTAGACAAATGGTTATTCTATTTAAATCGATAAATAAAGTAAAAACACAACAAGGATATTCAATAAATTATTCGTCAACCACTTCGTTCACACTTTTATTACAAAAATTTTAGCACAAATTTAAATTCAATTTACAATAAAACAAACATCTGAAAATAGAACAATATCTCAAAAAGAATTGCCGATAAGTCTTATATAATTGACGCTTATGACCAAAGCAATTATGTACATATTTATAATGTTAAAAGGTTGCGAACGCTACCGAAGCTGTTTACCGAATCAATTCATTTTTCTTTCAACGAAGGACAAACGTTTCAACATACGTACTTTTAAAACGTTCATTTCGCCACGAAACAGGCCAATTTTAAAAAATTGATTTTCACACAAAATGACTCGAGCTATTATATCATTATATATCTCGTCGATTGCTTAATAATACGACATAATGACTTTCGATTGCGCTCGCACTCACCCTGACACTCGAAATTTGCCAGATTTCCTAATGCATTTCTTCGATGCGTTAAAAGTTTTCTCGCACAATTTAACACAACCTTGATTCGAAACATCATTACGTCAAATAAATTATTATAGAATTATCGTCAATTACGACACAGGGGCGTATTGACGTGGGTGCATTTCGACTGGCAAATTTTACGTGTCTATTATCGTTTTCCCGATGCAAATTTATCGACAGTCATCTCTGTAGAGGCAGACGCCTTAATAGATTTCGAGTCTTGCGCGATTGAGCGATTGGTGTTATTAAATTTGACTATTATCTATGCGTATTACAATATATTATGTGCGGTGTTTTTATGCGGTAGATACGCATGGCTATTATTTTTTTATGGTTTGTTAAAAGTCAAATTTAATATTATTATTGCGAAATGGACGGACGACGGAGTGGTCTCTGCGGGGAATGCGGATTTTCGGGTTTTATGCTCGTGCAATATGTATCCTTTTACGTGTTTATCGATGGTATTCGATTGTTTATTGTATGTAAAAATACATATTGATCCTTCACATATTCACGGAGGCCTCATATTTGATGTGTAAATTTAAATGGTGTACATATAATACCAAATAAGCTATGTAAGTTGCTTTCTTTTCATGAAAACGTACATACATACATATAACTACATACAAATATTTTTTTATATAAAATAATTTAATCAGCAACATAAATCAGTGGCTAGCGTGAAATGATTTCGATTGTGCGGTCACGGGTTCTATTCGTGGCTTTGTTGCTAGCCAGACCTTGGATATGTGACTCCAGGTCCATCGTTTCTTATCAGAGTTTGCCAATTTATCTATGTAATTTCCATTGAAACGGGTCCAAAAAAATCGGCAACCTTTAACGATTTTCTCGCAAACTTTTGAGTTTTTCAGCACCTTGCATTTCGCTGATTTGTATAAATGCTGCATAAATGTGTATAAATGTTTGTATTTGCTTTGTATAATACTTACAATACTTCTGCACAATGTTTGACCATAAATGTCGTGTTTATTGTAAATATATGAGTGTATAAATAATTAATAATTCTTAATATGTATACACACTCGTCGCTTTGGAAAAATCTGTTAAGACTAGGGTGCATGATTGATTTAAATAAATAAATAAACTCAGGACAAAGCATAACCTGTGTACTCCTTTTGTCTATGCAAACCAATATAAATTATTATTTTCATTCAGTATATGTAGTTCAAAGATGGAAAAAAATACTTTGTACATTCTGAATTTTCCATCCAAAATGCACATGTCGAATTTTCCTTCTTCAGTCCGTATTATTTTGGGAACTCAAATACATTGTATTGTACATAACAATTTCAAGTTCAAGCTTTATTTTTATGCGGGTATATTTTCACTCTTGACCGCAGATTACCTGGAAATCGAACGCTTCAATTCATGATTTTAGCCCACACCCAAATCTACCCACATAATTCACTCTCCAACATCGTATTATATTATTATACGTTTACCGAAGCTATCTTCACACCCACTCCCACATCATAAACCTATTGTAATAAGTCACCTGCGATTATTTTTCTCCTCGTTCGGTTCATTCAATAATCCGTGCCTTATAAATCTTACTTTGCTCTTACGTGTAAGTAAAATTACTCACTCGCAGATATGTCGGAATCGAATTGATATTTTCGACACAATCGGTCTGCAAATTGGATACAAATTAAAAAAGTAACGGTGGAACAAATCCCAAAACGTGTACTGTTCGTAAGGTTTCATATTAATATGGCTTTCGTGATCTTTGACCGTATCCAGGTTTATTCGGAGAAACTCATTACGTACGTGACTCGCCCTGAAACTTTTTACAGTTACAACAGAGAAGGAAAGAGTGAATACAAGCGTATTAAAAAAGACTTCTTCAGACGTTAAACTTTTGACTTTTCTTATTATGAAATATTCTTATTAGATATTTTCTTTTTTTTTGGGTGCGAAAAGTTCAAGCTCACACATTTTGATTTAAATACTTTGAATAAATTAAATTTTTATGATTGAAATAATATAAGATTTATTCGTTTTTGGAATAGTTGAGAAATTTCAATGACGCAATCAATTTCGCATAATATTTTGACGAAACTTATTCAACAGCAACTTTCTTTTAAAATGTTGTTTATCGAAATTAGGAAAGTTGCTCTAGATTTACTTGAATTTAATTGGCATCCAATTTTTTATCATATCCTTGTAATAATTTTGATGATATTTTGACATTATAAGTACTCATATATGTATGTTTATAGATAACATTCCATTTAAAAGAAAAAACATTTATGAAAGTGTTAAGAAATCTTTTTCTCGCGTCGCATTTTCCAAGCGTGAAAATTTTCTCTTCCGGTTTCACTGCCTATTATTTTTCAGCTTATGTACAATGTCAAGGTAGCTGAGCTTGCGTGCACAGAAATCATTAGGCAACTCCCTTTCAGACATCCTTCAGGTATATAATTTTCAGAAAGTAACCGAGTGTGACCGTCACGCTTTTTTAGCTATTTTATTACATGTTTTAATTTTTTACGTTTACATATAATGTGCATGGGCGTATCTGTGTGTATCTTTCTTCTTTCTCATTAAATACACACACAAACGTTTTTTTTTTGTTTTCATAGGATAAAATATAACTGAGCTTACAGATACGTATGTAGCAAAGCCTAATTGAATCGATAGATGCTTTGTGTGTCACATTAAAATTTTATTGACCTTTTGTCCTAGACCCGAAAGTAATTTTCCGAATTGATCCGCTCCGAAGGGTTTCACTGCAATAAAATCTATATCCGATTGGGTAAAGATCGAATTGCGATCCGCAACGTTTCATAAAAACGCAGTTTTCGCTGGCTTTTTATTTATTCAATACATGGAGTAGAAAAAATACCGCAATAAAACCCCCATAGGTTTCGCGTAGGTTTTCTACGACCCGCAGAATAATTAATATTTTATCACAGGGCATGAATGTTCGTTTCTAGCCAACCCACACCACTATCGATAATATTATGCATTTAGATATGGAGAGCATTGTAGTCATGCTTGCAAGCTTTGCTATTGTCGGTAAATCAAAATCCATTTCCATTCAAATCGCTTTCAATGCTGAAAATGATGCAGAGAAATAGAAACTGCGCGCATATGGCGCTGATAAAAACAACACAGTTAAAGGTAACGGTTCCGATTTAACGTATCGTTTTAATCGATTAACACGGTTCATTTCTTTCATTCATCAAACCAGGCAAACATTCATTTGATTTATTTTCTTTTTTCTATAGTAATTGACTTTGAGCTATTTTATATTAAAGCTATCACTTTCTTGTTATACGTTAATCCTTCGGTCGAATTTCAAATTAAATTATCTCAAATTTAGTTTCAACACACATCTGTCACTCAGTCTTTGTTTACACATATACGGGTACATGTTTACTTCGGAAGAGTGCGGTTTTAGGGTTGTTTATCTTCCTCGGGTATAATCACCGTACCTTTGAATAATTAAATTCTCGTGACGTAGTTGCCCGCACCAAGTCGAATGTATGTAAACTGATTCAACTGAACTGTTCTGTTTTATCAGTTTACATACTGCTGTAACTGTTCTTGTGAATTATCTCAAAATTTAATCTTCGTATGTCTATTTTGGGGAATGCTCTTAATTTTGATTGTAATCAATGGGGTAAAAATACCATCGTATGTAAAGGGTTCAATTAATGAATTTTGGAACTCCATAGAGGTGGTTATATGTATGTAAATATAGAAACTAAATACGATTCCGATATTTTTACGTTTATAAATAAATATAATTTGTACATGAGAGTATTCTGTTGCATATAAATATGTTGTAAAGAAGTTTTAAAATTAACGTGGAGTTAAAAGTTTGTTTTTTAACGAGCGCGAAGTGAAAATAAGCGAAGGTTCGCTCTTTGGTGTGCAAGTGAGGGAAAAACAAATAATATAACTTCTGTTGATATTGTCGTTATCTTAATGGCGTTTGTTAAGTGTTTAAGTTTTAATGTCTGTGATTAAAATTAATGAATATTTGCTTTTAGTCCGGTAAAAGTTCGTTCGACGCTTTCGGAATCACTGATTTTGGACACGAAAGGAAATTGAAAAAGGATTGCCTTTGAAGAGCTCGGTATATTGATCTCATGCCATTTCTTGTTTGCGGTAAAAGGAGCTTTCGGAAAAATCAACCTACACTTTTCGGTGCTGGAGCTTTTCCTTTGAAAGGTTAAACGCTGCGAAAATCCAAGCGGCGAATAAATCTCGCCAAACTGAACACATTTTTTCGAAGTCTAATAATAATTTGAAAGCTTTCTATTTGAAGGGCTTCGATTATTTTTAATGGACTGTCAAATAATTTCAAACTCGGACGGAGTATTATTAAAAGGATTTCATCCCAGCAACGGCCTAACGAACAACTGTGTCGCTTTGACAATTTCAACAGTTTAACCGGTATTCTATTTTTATTCGTCGAGTTATTTGATCCGATTGCGATACGTTATTATTTATCTCGAATTCGTATTTTCGGAGAAAACGATATTGTGATATGTATTACGAACCTCTCCAATTTGATAATATTCTAAAGCTCTTTTCCCTAATGAATGGTATTATATGTATTTAAAATATTAATTTTGAATTTTTAATAATATGGTTGTAATTTATTTTCCGAAATTAATTAATTACCGAATTTATATCTTACGTATTTAATTTCTCAGCTGAAAGTGTCATTCATATTAAGGCAAAAATGCTACAGAATTTCTGCTTGGTTTATTTAAAAAAAAAAAAAATGTAAGTACATACATACATATGTACATATCTAAAGTACATATATACAGCGAAATGCAAGGCGATGCGGGGTATATCTTCAATATACCCAATATTTAATCGCCATAGTTCTTTATCAACTCAAAATAAAATAAAATTATATCGCGCGCTCATATTACCATTATTAACCTATCCTCAGTGCCGGTTTTAGGGGGGGGGGGGCTGGGTTGGGCGGCGCCCAAGGGCGCCAAATAAGTTAGGGCGCTGCACGATGTGCCAAAGGCGCTTTAAAATTTAAAATTAGAGCGCCAAAAGCCATACAAAATTTTAGATTAGAACGATAAAGGCGAAATTTTTTTCTAAGAGTGTTTAGAAAAAAATGCCCGAGGGCGCCATTGGGTGTAAGGCCGGCACTGCCTATACTCCACTTGTATGGAATATCGCCTCGAATACTAACCTTTCCTAGCTCCAAATAATACAAAATAAATCCATAAAAATAATTTATAATACACCCATATATACTAACTTGAAATAACTGCACGCCATATATAATATTCCGTTTGTAAGAGATATTTCTAACAAACTAACCAGTAGATTCTATGACAGAATCACTAATAACCATACTAATACAATTGTGAAGAGTCTCGGTGATTATAACAAAATATCTATACCCTTCAGATATAAACACAGATTACCTAAACAAAATCTGTTTAAGGTCATCGACTTTAGAGAGTCTTTAATTAATATTATGTATAATATTAGATGCATTATGAGCATTTATAAGAATTGTTAATAGGTTTTTGAGCTCTTTTTCCTATTATGCTGTACATTAACATTAGAATAATATAATACTATGATTACTAACAAAATTAAATTAAAATTGTAAAATAGAAAATGATCAGTAGATCAGTAGCTATGAAAATAGGTAATAATTTATTATTAATAAAAAGCATTTAAAAATCAAAAATATATACAATGAACATAATTTGTTTTCATTAATAAACTTTCAAAATTTTTTATCTCATTTTGATTTCCACGTGCAATTTTTGATGCGACTTTTCGAGTCATGTTACAAATATAAACTTTCCGCTTAAATCAGCATTTATCAATCGATCGTAAGAAGACTCCCATGACATTATACTGGTACATGATCGGCTAGTTTTTTCATCTTATACAAGCGTGTGATGTAGAAATAACCCCTGTTCTTGCTGAAGAGTGGATCTTTTTTCGCATAACTCTTGTTCAGCTTCGTGGCTGGCAAAACCTGTTGCTCAAGGCTCCAGTCATGCGACCTTGACAATCCTCCTTGAGGAAATGATAAGGCATTCAAGGAATGCAATTCTCTTGCAAGCTCATAAAGCCGCATTCGGTCCAGCGATGCACGAAGTCTCCATACGGCCGACCATCTGCGGATCGCTTTATCCTTCGTGAGATTTTCTGGAACGTGCGTTCTTAATTACTGTCTCCAACTGTAATAATATTTCACAATGTCAACGGTGTATAGTATAATCATTATCGTCGTTGAGATAATGTCTCCATTTTTATTTTTTGTTTTGTTTCGCAAACAGTAGCTCATTCTAAAGACATTTTTCGCGCTGTTTCAGATGAACAGTCGTAGAGTGCGTTATCTTTATTCGCTTCAATTAAGACAATTTTGAGCAGTCTCGCCGTTTGGCATTGTGTTGTCTTTGTTATGAACTTTTGTCTTTCGGTTTCTATTCTCACAGATATTAACCCGTTTCGGTCGGTTCAAATTTTCATTGTGGCCTTTCTTTTCTTTTATTATTTTTGTTCGAATCTAGGACGCATCGCTCTGCGATTTATGGACGTTTTAATTTTTCCAGTTTTCACAGCTTAATTAGCGCTAATTTTTCATCAAGATTATGCTACAGTGTACGTACATGTACGTACAAAATACGACACACGATATTGAATTTTCACTTTAAATTATACCTCACATTGTTCACATAATACGTGACTTATTTAATCACATTTGTACATAAATTATTTCATATTTAAGATGTTAATAAAAATGAAATGAATATAAAACCGCAGAGGAATTTTCCGGAAATGTTTTACGAATAGGTATCGAAATAAATGATCCCTATATTGAATTTCAATTTTGATATCGATTTGGCAAAATTCCAGACACCACTGGGCCATTAACAATATTTTAGATATTCACTCCTGATTGAACTAAAACTCAATTTAGTGTTATCGAAATTGGATCGATTAAAGTATGTGTAATTTTGCTCATACTATTTTTAGAATTCTTAGATTTCTTTTATACCTAACTTAACAATACATACATATATCAACGGATTCTAACTATATCAATAATTTAATAATTGCATTCCAAATACTTATTTTCCATTCATAATTAAATCGATACAAATTCACTTAACAATTACATGTATCCTAAGAAATTGTATAAAAAAACTTGGGACCTTTCTGTAAAATAAAAAAAGAAAATGGTTGCAGTTTAAGGATTTTTCATTTCAATATACATATGTATCTCTTCATTTTATGATAATTTGATTATTAATATTATAAATATGTATGCTAAGTTACTTCGTGGCGTTAGTCAATACTTTCAAACAACTACAACTTATTTGTATTATGAATCATATATATTTACTAGCATTAAAATTCACAAATTATATAAATATAAAAATTTTTCATTAAAATTAATCGGTTCAATCTTAGTACGTATACATTTGTATATGTATGCTCGTTCACGTACTTTGGTTTCTTTAGAACTTTTCATACTTTTCAATATCCGGCCAAATCTTTTAAGCCTCACTTTTTAATTAAAAAAATATCGACGCTTTTAATAACGCGAAGTAACCATACATTATAAGCTCTCAAATCCGAAGAGCTGAACTTCAAGAGAGAGAACCAGCTTTCGACCCGTTCCGAAGCTCTTCGAAATGTAACGACCGGTGTCCGACCTTGCTAACGCATTCCTCAACATCTAACGGGATCCGCACAAGCCTTACCATCATCAATCCAATCGTCTAAGGATGGATAAATAAATCTAAAACGTTCGTAAAAAATATACATAAATTCCGACCGGCAAATAGCACAACTAGACAACGCGCAAGGACAACACTCGCACATATCTAAAAACGTTACTTTGACCCTATCACGTCCACGGCGTGATTTCTCTTTCGTTGCAATTATGTATATGTTGATAATAAAACATTATTCAACGCTTTTGCCATTATGAATTTGACACACTGACTGTCTGCGATCTTTACGTGTGGCCAAACAACTGTGACGAAGCTTCTCAATGACTTAATATCTAATCTGGCGACTCTCACAATGGTGATTCGCGACCTCAAAAGTCAACCAAATAAAAACACTATAATAGAATAAGGTGCTTTTGAATCTGTTATCGACCACAGATATGATGTTTCGTGACATAGAAAACCATAATTGGGACTTGGGTTTATACTGTAATACAGTCTGCACCGCAATTTAACTCGAACTAGTGACACACAATCAAAGTGAAAATCAAAACAATATAATATAATTGACGCCGTTAAAAATTCACCTAAAAATAGAATTACTTAGGGTGTTTCAAATATTCTAGTTGTACTCTAAATTTGTATGCTACTTGAGAACCACTCGCTTTTTCTGTGGTAGATATTACGTAACGTAAACGTAACCACGGTCCGGTTAAAAGGCGACCCCGATATTGCTTTGGTCTGTTGTAAAAAAATGTATATGTTCTTTATGTTTCGCAAGGCCGCTGTTTTATGCTTGTTAATTAAATGTCCGGCGACTGAATTGCGCCTAAAGGGTTAACCGAGCTATTCACCGAACCCTGTTTTATTATAATAATCGTCATGTTGATTTTTTGTGCGTAAATATATACATACATACATACATACATACGTACTTTGACAATTTTAGACTACGCAACGTTAATCGATCTATTACTTTTGATAAACAGTGTTTTAAAAAATATGCGTATAAATTTCTAATAATAGGGTTTCCACGATCACCTACCTGGTTTAGGTTCAGACACACTGAGGTACGCGGTACGTGTTTTTTTTTAGATATTTTTGCACGTGCAAAAAAAAACGCTCGCATGCCTATTCTGTAACGTCGCAATCGTTCTCATAACTCAACCCCTGGAGTGTTTTCGGCGATATTTTATCCTTGTATTGACATAGTTTGAGAGTAATCGATAGCGGTGATTCCCATATTTGAAGAAATGTGGGAAAACTTGTTCAAATAATAATATAATTCGAATTATCAATAACATGAAGACACGCCTATCACAGCTGCAGTCCAACCTAGGTGTGCCGTACCGCACTTTAGAATGTGTTCTTATAATACCTGCCCAGATTTTTTTATGTGGTCAACATATATATACATATGTACATACATATAATATAGAAAGTTTACAATGCAATGTCGTCAGTAGACAAGCTCTCAAAAAAATATTATTGTAAGAAAAATATTTTTAATGTCGGCAGGGATGTGAAATTTGTTTTATACATACATATGTACATATGTTTGTATAAATAATAGGAATATATGTACATATAAATATGTTTGTTTTTTATTTTTAAAAAATAGAAACAGTGGTTAAAGTTTGGAATAGTCTTTACACATTTAAAAAAATTTGATTGATGTAAATGAGAAAAATAAACTGTAAAACATTTTTAATAAAATACTAAAATTTATTCAATAAAAACTTGCGAAAATTTGTCAAGATGATCAAAAAAACTCAGTTTGAGGTTGTATTCAAATTGGTTTGAATTTGTTAGGCAAATTATTGTAAAAAGTTTCTTCTTAAAGATTAAAATATTGATAAACAATTTCGACTAAACTTTTCTATTTTAAATTTACAACGAAGAAAATACGAATTTCTCAAGAAATATTTAAATTGTATTCAAAAGAAATTAACATACATTAAAAACTATTGGAATGGGAAAATTTGCCTAATTATGCACTTTATCAGATTTTCTGTAATATATCAAAATTTTCAGGCTTCTGCTTTAAGACCATATATGTAAATTATTACGTATGTACATATACATATATGTGTATATGAGTAATAAACGTACGAGGGAGTTATAATTACATATACATATGTCTATGTATATGCAAGTCATAAGCTAAGTACATACATACATTCAATGTGTATATTGACGATTTCTTCTTTTAATTGGGCTCGCATTTAAACTCGTAATGGTCAATTTAGACCTCAATATGATGAAACACTCATTCCTAGCACACATATCAATTATATTTTTTGTTTTCAGATCTAAACGGTGATCTAACGCAATACTCGAAAGCGACACGATGCGTTGGTTCAAGAAGAACGGAGAGGCTCCCAGGCTTTTGAGCCTGTCTCCTCTGAGGGGCGAAGTCTCCGGGGGCCGAAGGGCCCCTCCACTCCCTTCAAACCCCCCACCAGAGCTCCCCGTGTCTGAAAGGATATTAGACACTCCTCCGACTAGAAACACCAGACGTTCCAGAATAGGTGAGTCTTATTGCGTAATTTTTGCTCCGTGCAACGTGTGCATTTTTGCAACAGGTGCATTCAACGACCAATATGTACAACGGCTACCTCGACATACATATGTATTTGTGTGATGATAAGATGGCACGTATTATATCGTAATATTTTTAATCCGTCGTGAAATTGCATTTTCTCACATAAACGAACATCGGTGTAAATTTTTTCATAAAAAAGGTACACACTTTGTACATTTTTATTTATTTAAAGCCATTAGCTAGCAGTATAACTCAATGGTAGCGTGTATGTTTAGCACCAAGTGATCAGTGGGTTCGATCCGCTATACTGCTGGTTAGATTTGGGGGTATTTGTGACTCCAAATCGATCGTTTTTTACCAGAGTTTTCCAATTTTATCTGATCATTGTTAAAACGGTTCCTCAAAATTGGCAAAAAATCTTCTTTCCGATTGTCACAAATCTTCTGTATTTATTGTATGTACAATTTGTAAAAATTATGTACAAATCTAAATCCATAGATGTCTCAATGGATTGATTAATTAATTAATTAATTGTTACTTCGTGTTCTTCAGCTTCTCGAAGTACAGCGATATATGTAATAATAAAACGCTGCATTGATTGTAATAAATTGTCCAGGAAGGCGCATTGGGGTCTTCCTGTGAAACCTTCCTGGTATATATCTATGTAAAATAAAAATAAAAATAAAATTATTTATAAATTAAAACAAGTGATAGACTTATAGATATTTTCAGTTGTAATTAAAATACAATTCAACTAGTAAATTACAACTCTACAAGCGCAAATATACTTTCAACAATGTGCGCCAGTTGTAATATAACAGTTGAGTTTTGACAGTTCTGATGTTTTAACGAATGCTTTAGAATTCAATTATGCGTTAATATTTGCTAGGTATTACGAATTATGGTAAATGTGACTTTCCAACTCAATTTACTAATCGAGTGAAATTTTCGCGGAATCCTTACCTCTCCATCTAACCTGGTCCCAACTAATAGTTGAGATTTATTTTCAGTTGTAATATTTGTTGACCAATTGGAATGTAATTCACCATATGAATCAACTTACGTAGGCTAGACGAAATATACTCCAACTAGTCAATATATGTATATTACAACTGAAAATACACTTCGACTATAATGATACCAGTTTAGTTGGAATATATTCAAACTAGTCAAAATATATTACAACTGGAAGATACACTTCCACTGTAATGTATTCGAAGGTACATATGTAATTATGTAGATAGATAGTTGTTAAAATATGCAATGTTCGTTTATATTATATAATGTTCTAATGTAGTAGTATATGAATAAAAATTTAAAAGATCGAGTTGAATTAACAAAGATTTTGTTTTGTTTTTGTATATAATATACATACATGGGTATATTATTCTCATATCTACATATTTCTGAGTAAAATACAATAGATAACAATTTCTTGGAAGTCTTCTTTGCTATTTATATAACATTCAGACTGTTGAATATAACAGTTTGATTTCTATCTCTAAAGATATAGAATAAAAATAACTGGTTCGTATTTCATATCAAATTATACAACAGATAGTATATGGAGAATAATATATTGAAATATGGCCCTTTAATAAGAATTGAACAATGATAAAATTTACTTTCGAAAAATGAAACGCGAACGATTTCTTTTAAATGTCATAAAGTAATTCAAGCAGTAATTAAATACCATTCAAAGCAATGTTAAAGATCTCATAAAATATACAAGATGCTTCCTATATATGTACATACATAACATATCCACTATCGTAAACTCAATATTACCGTGTCCGATACCGGATATATCGACTTTCCGGCTTGTGTGTATTTTTTTTTTCTTTTCCGCACGGCCTTTTTACTTTTGATTCGAAGGGAGAGGAACGTCTCTAATGACATTCTTAGACACAAATTTTCTCACGATTGCTGCCTCCAAAATGTATATCGAAAATCGTTTAGACGTCGAACTATGACAAAAATCCGGTTAGACTGTTCTGGAGAGCCTCATGTCGCAATAGCCAGGCAAATCGTTCGATTATGCTCGAACCGGTCGGCATTCGAACCCGGGGCACTATACTTTGAACCGGCTACCGGTTCAACCACTGCACTCTATATATAACTACGTATATACAAATAAATGGATAAATAACACGTTACGTACGTGTAAATACGTATCGGCTCTACTAGAGTTCCATTTTCACTTTTCATATCCTATAATTGGCGTACGTTGCAAATCGATCGTTTTTAGCTTGCTCCCAAAAACTTGAGACTTTCACCTACATATTATGTATGATAGATTTACATTTGAATTTTTTTTTTGAACGCGGATCTGAAAAGCGAAAAATTTAGGTTGTCAAAAGTGCTGAGTTTCTCTTGCGTAGTAATCGCACATAAATAAAACGTGTGTAGGCATATTGAAACGTATGCAAAGTTTGCTTCCAAAACATTTTACTTGCCAATACACACTAAGTAATGCCATAAATATGTTTCTAAATTATTATAGCTATATGGTAAATATACTAATATATCATATAGGCAATCAAATATTTCGGTTTTATATATTTTTTCAATTAAAAATTTGCTTTTACAAGGTGCTAATGTCTATACCTATAAATTTATAGCATTGCCGAAATCAACATAGAAAAATTTCTTATTCAACAGTATTTTTTTCTTAATTTATTGTATAATACTCAACAAGATTTATATACATTTGTAATATCTTAATTAGCAGTAGATTTTTCCATATTTGAATTAGTTACATGTAAAAATCATAAATCTCCCCATAAAAGCGATCTTACACTTCACAGCGTGCGTACGCTATCTTTGCATTAATAAAAGTGGCATTTACAAATATTGTTTTAATTAACAACATTATCATATTGATTCTAATTGCGTTATAGGACATTATTATAATTTTATATAAATGTTAAATCCATTAAATCTATACCATATTGGATGCTCAGACATGTTTATTATATTGTACACGCATTCAAAGCGATCGCAGTTAAAATGTTAATTGCAGCCCACGTAGCTAATCAAAAGCTACGTTCAATATTATTCATACCGTGTTAAATACAATGTATTCTATATTTATTTGTGTTGTTTACTTAAATCGACAATTTATTGTCGTCGACGCAAGTAGTGTGGGTGCTCAGTTGTGCAGCAGTTAACTTTTACTGGACTGTTTAACTTTGCACATTGAATTCATGTGAGTAAAAAAATCTCTGCTTACGATAAAATTCAAACTGTAAGCAATGTTGTTTATTCAAAGTTTGACTTTAACACGAATGTCGTAGCGACCCACTCAAAATCGTTGGGAAGGGTCAAATTTGACCCTTACTCGGATAACTTTGGTGACCTCGCATAGTATAATACATGCAAATTGTTTTTGCCGAATCTTTTTTGCCTTCTTCCTTTTTACGATTATCGCAATACATATTATACATATATGTATGTGTATACGCTTGTATCGTTTCAGTGGAATTCAAATATTTTTTATCTCTTTATTGCCCGTTTGATACCTAAAGTTAAATAAGTTTTTTTCTTCATCTCTTTAAGAACACACATAAATATTGTAGGCGTTTTTGAATACCTACTTGACATAAAATGCCTACTTTCAATATTAATTTTATATGATTCAGTCGTCAAATATTCAAAACAGATGAGCATAAATAACACCTGGAAGATTACTGCACTATGGCATTTTTATTGAATATTTTATTCAAACATATAACTTTTAATATGCAATCAATTCAATAACAATCGACGCTGTTGAGTATGTGTATACTACATATAAGATTATCGATTTTTGCATCAAATTTTTACTTACCGATTTTCAAGACAGTTTCACACTCATACATATCAAACAGAATAAACAATTTTCTTGTTCAAATAATGTTTATAGACACTAGTTTCTTGGAATGCGGCGCTAGTCGACTCTTGTACGCTGGAAAATAAATGTCTACTTTATTATAAATATATGTATATATTCACAAATGTGTTTCGACATTCGATTTAGAGCACGCTAACCGTTTCGCGAACATCTTTTGCAGACCTTATATTATTATTATTACGGGTTATACAAATTGCATAACATAAAGTCGAGAGATTGTTGGCCTCTATTGGCCTCTGGCGAATGTCGCCCGGGAATAATTAAGCTCGAGAATTTAATTGAATGGAATGCGCGCGCTTTCGCGAAGTGCTTTTTCCTCCTCTTGTCTCTGTGCGAATTCC
The DNA here is from genome assembly GCF_051622035.1 of Arctopsyche grandis. Classification (NCBI taxonomy): domain Eukaryota; kingdom Metazoa; phylum Arthropoda; class Insecta; order Trichoptera; family Hydropsychidae; genus Arctopsyche; species Arctopsyche grandis. The sequence goes on from NC_135364.1 coordinate 15,014,649, forward strand.
GAAACAATTTAAATATAGCTAAGAAGACGTGTAAACGTCCTTTAAGTCATCTCGGCGACAAAGAGTGACCGCATACAAAATAAATAATATAAATTGAGACGATGACTGACGCCGCACACCTCTTGTGTCAACTTGCAGTTGATGCTATCAGCGTTGCACCGCGAAAATTTGAGATATCTTCCGTGGAAATCTGCGTGGGCCAGTGCAATATCGTGTTGAGTGTTTGCCTTATCAGTTTCGACGATTTTTATTCATTTTTTTTAAATAGATTACACTTATCTGCCTTTGGACAGTTTCAGAATTAAATTAACATTCCCAGTATATAAAAATTGATTCATCATTCTGATTTAATAATTTTTGACTTTTACATAGATTATATTTTCGTTGGTTTCGCTAATCTTATATAATATTATCGATTTGATACATTGATTCAACTTTAATTATTCCACATACGATAACATTAAATATATCTATGGTTATATAATATGATGTTATTATTTTAAAAAATCGTATACGTAAGTTATAATTGCAAGGACTCTTAATTGCTTAGAACAGAACTTTTGAGATATCTCATGACGTAATTTAAAATCATTTAGAAAATCAACCAGCTGAATAGACTAGACTAGTGGTTAGCATATAATGCTTTGAACAAAGTGGTCACGGGTTCAAATCCCACTGGTTTCTGCTGGCCAGACCTTGGGGTTTTGACTCCAGGTCGATCGTATCCTATCAGAGTTTGCCAATTTATCTGATTTTTATTGAAGCAGTTCCAACAAATTGGCATCCCTATCCCATCTCTCTCACAAAATCCGAGCTATTCAACATTTCGACCATAAATGTCTCTGTGGATGTTAATTGATATGTATTTACTGAATTTCGTTTAATTTTTTAAAAAAATGCTGCAAATTTAAAAATTTGTCCATAGATGTCTCTGTGGATTTTAATTGATTGGGGTTACCTGGTTAAGCTTCCTGGTATGAAAAAAATACTGCTCGAATTAGAACGTTTAGATAAAAAAAAATATTGTGATAGAAAACCAATCTTTATTTATTTATCACATTTTTTTCAAAGTTCCAAGTCGTCACTATGGCTAAACAAAAAAAAAATTATGGACGTGATGAAATGATAAATTAGGAGAGGCGATGGAGCCAATTTTATTTTTTCTCATGATGCCATTTTCGTATGGTATTAAACCTGTACATATATAAATTTATAGATTACAAATTTGAAATCATGTTCAAATAGTGATGAAAAATAGTAAGTAGGACGGTTTTGCCAATATGATAAGGAACCCTTTCAATAATGATATCAGATAAATTTGCAAACTGTGATAGAAAACGATCGACTTTAAAACTGGCCAAATAAACACAACATAACACGGAGAAAAAATCCGTAAAAAATATATATTTTTAACTTTTAAAATTCGCTAGACAATTAATTATAAGTATTTTAAAACAGTAAAAAATCACAATCAATAGAATAGATTTTGAGTTAAGGACCGCAAAAGCCAAAAAACTAAAAATCGCGCATTTTTTTAAGCGCTCATATCTCGTAAACGATCACTAACCAACAAAAATCATTATTATATTCAAATTCAGTGGGTTAAACTTAGTAAATATTGGTTAGTCTCCGATCTGGTAACTCAAAAACGTGATTATTTGTTGCTCAGTGTAATTAATTATAAGTATTTTAAAGCAATAAAAAAACACAATCAACATGAAAAATCTAACTATCGATTACAATACTCACTTTGGCTATACTAAATCTAGAGTTAGAGACTGCAATAGCCAAAGATGCGCATTTTTTTAAACGCTCGTAGAATACATATACATATGTATGTATATATCATAAACAAGATCGAACCAACAACAAACATGAATGTTGTTAATCATTTAATCATTTATGGTTTTAATCTTTTAATGAAAATGAAAAAAGTCTTATACGTAAAACAAAATCAAATTCAAATTTATTTTTACTGCCTAATGATAACGATTCATTTAGTTGCATGGAATTTGGCACTGTTTCACAACTTGTTCTAAATTTTAGAATGCTTTTATCACTGCTAAAATATCCAGCACACAACCATCTAATTTTATATATATTGCATGATATTAGAACAAAATAAAATAAGACTTTGGCGATCCATTTTAAAGTTTGTCGCGCCAAAACAAAAGTCCTATGAGTCAATGAACCTGCATATACATATGTATATAATTACATTGTACAGTAAGCACTTAAAAATTAATCTTTTCATCGATCTATCGATGACTCTTTGCCTTCTTCATATACGTATTACGTATACCTATTTCATTTTACGGTATATTACTATGCAGCAGAACTCGTTTCGACCATGATTAATGACATTCACACATAAGATCCGTAAAATTTCATATGCAGCGTTCCCAAAAAACCGCTCCAAAATAAAACACGTGTTTATTTATGGAATTTATATCCACTACTTACTATACCGAGGCTGTCCCGCAGACATTACGAACCTTCTAGGTAAAAATTCACGTACGAAATGATTCACGTAGTGCACAGGCCCCCGTAATAAGTCACGCCGACGAAGACGAGCGCACATCCTGAGCACGCGAATACATTACTCACGTTTCCTGTCCAAAAAGTCGTCGTCGAGCCAAAATAGCCTTTATTATTATGCGATAATAATGATCAAAATCCTTATAGAGGATTCGCACGTAGACCCCAAAGTGCGACGTAACACGTCACGGTCTTGAACCGTAATCTCGACCAGTTCAGTACTCATTGTTGTGGCGTCTACACCTATTTATACGATGAAATGGCCCTTCTTCAGTAAGTTTGCTATTTTACTATTATCGCGCTATCAATGTGTTACATCGATTTCAATTTCTACGCGAGTGAAGGTGAGCCATGCTAATTCTCACCTGTGTATTGTGGAGCGTTGCGTAATTTCAATTATATACCGTACATAGTTGTGGGTACCAATTAAAGAGTGTACGAGATTGATATTACGGCTGGGTATCCGTTTACAATTTTTGAAGGATGATCGTATTGTTATCTTTGTTTACTGACACAAAAATCCGTTTGCCGGATACGATTTTATGCTCGTCTACTTCCCCTATTTTCCACCGTCACATATTTAACGATGATAGATGGTCTTTTGCTCGTTATGTCTATCTACAATGTACGGACAAAGTCTCTCGTTAGTGGGATATGGAATGGATCTCGGTGTTGCTGTTGAATTTTGTCGGTTTTTATTAACCAATAGATGAATAGATAAAGCAAACGTTGGGTAATCCTCTAGCTAACATTGCGTTTCAATAGGCAAGGTTCTTGTTAGTATGTTTGTATGTACATAGGTACTTAAACAAACTCAGATTTCAAAATTTCAATACATACTAGAACTCATGTAAAATAGTGTTAGACTATTATGGCAAAAACTCACGAGAAACTATGTACATATACGTAGTACATAAGTTCGATTGAAATTCATCAGAATTGAAGCAACTTTTTGTAAACCTGTTGTTACTTTATCTTCATATAAATGAAGTATAAAAGTTTTGTTATTTTATTTATTTTATTTTACATAGATATATACCAAAAAGGCCTTACATGTAGACCCCAATGCGCCTTCCTAGACAATTAATTACAAACATTGCAGCATTTTTATTACATAAATCGCTGTATTTATTATATTGTGATAGGCTGAAGAACACGAAATTAACAATTAATTAATTAATCCATAGGCATCTATGGATTTAGGCATAAATTTTTACATATTGTACATACAAATTTTAATAAATTTAGGCATAAATTTTTACATATGTCAAATTCTGTTATTTGTGGCATAGCGGGTAGGATGATTTTTGCCAATTTAATGAAGGAACCGTTTCAACAATAAAAATCACATAAATTGGCAAACTCTGTTAAGAAACGATCGACTTGGAGTCACAAATATCCAATTCTGACCAGCAGTATTAAAGATTAGCACGGGATCGAACCCGGTAACCTCTCGGTGCTAAACATAAACGCAGCCACGGAGCCATACTGCTGGCTTATCTTTATCGTATTTTAATTGTATGGATAGGCTTGTATTTTATTTACAAATTTGTCTATGTATGTATGTATATGTTACAGTGAATCTGTATTCCCCAATGAAATTATACTTACACTAGTAGAAGTATACTTTCGCCTTTTATACAAGCATATATATTGTACATAAGTATAGGCGGTGACAGCATATCATTCAAATAGGGACATTGAATACGTACTGTTAACTTGAATGCTAGATCACAACGACATCAATTGGAAGAAAGGACCGAGGATTGTCCAACTTATGTAAAATAGGGCATTCCATTCTGGAATCTAACGGTCCATATATGTATGTATGAAGTTGTATTTGGAAAAAATACAAAAGTTGGTGTAACAATATCAAATTTGCCTTTTTATTAAACATTTTTATACTCAAGAATATATTGATAAACTTGTATTACAGGTAGAAGAAGAAGACCATTTATAGAAGTATCAGAATTAATATAAAGTATTCGGAATATGAATACTTTTCTTTATTTTCTAAAACGGCAATGGAAGTATACTTTCACTGCTAGTATGATATCACTGTAACATATACATATGTACATATATTGTAATACTTGATGATACTATTAAGTAAATACAAAATTTTCCTCATCATCAGATCTTCTCAACACATACTAAGAGTTTCACTTTGTTGTTTCTAATATTGTTAATTTATGAATGTGGCATCATCGCAGAAATTTAACCTTGACCGGCCAGTCATTGTGTTGTTGATATGACTTTCATCTGACCGTTCTGCTTTAAGAAGAACACTAAACATCAATCCAACATTTTCTTCCATTTCCATTTAATATAATTGAGTAAACGCGTTCATATATGTATTACAATTTTTATTTCATGTCATTTCCAGATATGTCGCCGGTGCGATGGGCGAACAGAAAGAGCAGCAGCAGCTCACAAGAGACGAATCTCTACAATCTGACAGAGCAAATAATAATCATTGAAAAGCCTTCCCAGAGGTACCCACGTTACCTTTCACCACACGGCCGGAAAATATCCCTTCACACGCCGGGACACTCTCCTACTAGAATTCAAACACCCCCACGTCAAAGGGAACGGTGCAATTCCCTAGAGAAAGACCACCCCTACCACATGAGGGAGAAGCGCAACCCCCTACTGGACAAAGTTAAACACACGAGACTATCCTGCTTCAAAGCATCCGGTAGCAATTCACACACTGAAGACTCCACATCGACGTCTGGCAGTGAATGCAGTTCGTTCGGCTTGAACACGACGCATATAGAAGACCCTGAAAACTTCCACTTTGGCCGCGACCCATTCAACTACAACAGACAACTGAGAAACAGCCTATGGCTTAAAAAACACGCAGAATACAAATCCGAAGAGAGCGACGATGTATTCATACCGGCTGATGCCTCAGACGACGTCAAAAGGCGGACTCTCAATAGCCTTGATAAGAGATGCCACGACACTAGGTGCTACAGCGCCAGCTCAGAACACGCTCAAGATGACCGTTTAATACCGAAATCGAAAACGATCCTGTCAAAATCAAGCGATCAGATCTACGACGATGACAGGACGCCTCAAATAGGTGACATTCGCTTGTTAGACTACAAAATCAAGAAAAAAATAGAAAGGAACAAAACTAAGGACGATAAAGATACTATAGGGCCAAGCTCTTGCTTAGCAGCTAAACTTAGAGCAATGTCTGATAGATACTTAAAATCATCGACTAATAAATTCCTGGCAAAATTGTACAAACACAACCCACCAAGTGATTTCTCCGGTGGAGAAGATGTTACTAGTTCACCCGTCGAAAGGAAAAAGAAGAGTAAAAGTGTTAAGGCGAAATTGCGAAGTTTCTCGTATGGGGCTTTGCCAGGTATTGACGACTTTCAGAAAAGTCATAATCCTCTGTTTCAAGATGAAATTGTAGTGCCATCTTTTGGAGACGAAGAAGCTCTAATAAAGGACACCGAAGATGCAGATTCTGGAATTTTAGTCAACGAGTCTGCAAATTCTTCTATTTTTGATAGCGATAGGAATTCTAGGTGTGAAAGTTCGACGTCGCACGGTTTTAGTCAAACGTTCCATAATCGAAGTGTGTCTGGAGATCAAGGGAGCTCTCGTAAATCTTCAGGATTGGAGTCTCACAATGAAGATGATGAATTGTTCGAAAGGAAGCAGTTACCGTATAGGAGGCATGCTCAAAGAGCACTTTCGCTAGATCGCAAGGAGATTCTACGTCGGATTCCGCGTGCTAGGACAAATTCCCCTGAAGTTTTGGAATTGACTGAAAAGCAGAGAAGTCGTCAACGCTCTGCTGATATATTGGATTGTGGAATTCCTCCCATACCCCCGTGTAGAAAATCTGCTGGAAAAGGTACCAAAGGACATAGACTTCAATCTGAGTTTAAAGTTGTTAGAATTTTACGGAATGATCCTGCTGATGAATTGGGAATTTTTATCGCTAAGACTAAACTATCGGATCAGGGGAACGTTGGATATTTAGTTGCTCACGTTGTACCAGCTGGATTAGCTGACAAGTAAGTGATATTATTATTTTTTTTATTGTATGAGGTATATACATATATGACGTCTAAATGACAGTGAAATTGTGAGTTGGCGTGAATTATAAAAAAGAAATCGTAAATGTAGGAAAATGAATTGTGTTCCGTATATGAGATAGAAGTAATGTCAATCAGAAACTGTTTGATTTATGTATATATGTACATATATATGTAGATATGTCAATAACCTTATAATCTAAAAAGATTCCTTACTAAATACAAAACTAAAATGCCAGTTAGCTGCAAATGTAAAATCATATTTTGTTCTTTGATATAAATATGTATTATGAAATTGGTTTATTATTATTTGAATTACTTTAATATAAACAGTTTGAACTATTATTGAAAATTTTGAAATTATTTTTTACTTAGAACTAATACTATTTATTAACGTGTTATTTTTTTGTATTTAAAAAAAACTACATGTATATATATGTACATACACACAAAATATTAAATTTTAAAAACTTAAGTAAAAGTAAAAGTAAAGTAAAAGCAAACTTTGTAAAGCACTGGTATTGAAATTTGTTTTGAGAAATAATTGTCAGTTTGAAGAATCAGATATTGTGTGTATTTTTAAATTAAAATCGTATTGGTAATTCATAATAACATAAATTGTTGTTGTTGTTTTTTTTAGGGAAGGCTCACTAAAAATTGGAGACGAGATCTTAAATGTCAACGGCAAAAGACTACGAGGTCTCACTATGGCCGAAGCCCGAGAGTCTTTAAAAGGCGGTTCACCAGAAGTGGATCTGGTAATTTGTAGATACCATGATAAAACTTCAAGCCCAGATTCAGACAGACGACCAGCGCTGAAACCCAAATGTAAACCTAGTCCCAAAATGAAGGAAAGCCCCGTCGACTACGAAAATACATACGTCATCAAGCATGGTGAAAACATATACGCGAACCGAACCGACATTATTATAAACAGTCAAATTACACCAAAACTGCACAGACTATCGATGCATTCCAATAAATCCGAATCAAAATTAAACGTTAGCGGTGAATCGCCAACAGTGTCAACACCCTTATCCAAGCACGCGGCGGCGTCGACCAATGACACATCAGAGTTCAGTCCTAGTCCCTTATCTAAAAAACGTAATCACTTCCAGAAAAACAACAATAGCAACTACAGCAGTATGAATAACAAAATGTTGCGCCGGCAAGTAGTCAGCTATGGTGGCAACGCCAAAGGAAGTGCTGGAGAAGGTTTGAGTTTGAGTTGTGCCTCGGATACTATGGATATTGATGTCCCAGACACAGTGAGTAACGTTCACCAGAATAAATCACTCGCAAAAGAAACTCAACTGTCAAATCAGCAGAAAAAGGAAGACTCCTGTGGTGTATCAGCGGCCAACTTTTGCACTCTGCCTCGTAGACCACGCTCTGCTGTCTGCACGTTCCATACTGTGATCTTTGAAAAAGGACCGGGTAAGAAGTCGTTGGGTTTCACTATTGTGGGTGGTAGAGATTCTCCAAGAGGCGCTTTAGGAATATTTATCAAGAGTATTCTTCCGAATGGACAAGCAGCCGATGATGGAAGACTCCGAGCAGGTACAATATCTCTAATTCTATAGAAATCTAAATTTAAAAATGTGTGCGATGTGTTTATAATTCTTATTCTTGTGTTTAGGAGATGAAATCCTAGCTGTAAATGGAATTGTATGTCACGATTTGGCTCACGGAGAAGCTGTTGCATTATTCAAAGGGATACGAACAGGATCAGTAGCTTTACATGTTTGTAGACGAGTCAAACCCAAAGAATCGTTAGTACTCTTATGATAACAGTATTTATTAAATTACTTAAAACATATTATTAAATATATTTCATTTTTGTTTCAGAGCCATAAAAGCTAAATCTTGCACTGATCTTATACAAGCCGAGGAATAACTCAATATATGTAGTAAATTGCTTTTTAAATAATGAAGAGCCAAATACAAATTATTATTTAATATACTTCTAGTTCATGCTAAGTATTTTGACTCATAAGTCTATGTGTACTTATTCGTAGATTCGCATTTACAATTTTAAAATGTATTCATCATATTATATTTCTCAGAAGCCAAAAATATCGCGTTTCTTTTATTAAATTTGTGATATTAAAAATCTCATATATCAGCTATATATATGTACGTATGTTAATGTGAACGATAAAATTAATATAGTAGATTATTTTGCATTTGTATGAGTAGAATATTACATATTGTATGTGTGTGTGTATAATTTAATAATCACCGTACCTTGATTGTATTTATAGAGTTTTAAGTTGAATGTAGTACGTTTAGTTAGAACTTAAGTTTCATTTGTAAAATTTTGTATAGAATTATAAATTAATTTGTGTATAATTAAACAGTGCAAATATAGGTACTATACGAGTTTGATTTACTGTTATTTATATTTAATTTCACTTTCAATATAATTGTGAAACACATATATCATTAATGTTTTATAAACATTTACACAATAGAGCTAAATACAAAAAGAAAAACATAAAAGAGGTTTGTAAAAACGAGTACAAAATCAGAAAAGCTTTATGAAATGTTTGGGCCTTTTATAATAGAGACATCTTTTAAATATACGAAAAAATTACCACCTACACAAAAACCACGTGAAACGTAAAGGAGGTATGTACAAATAGGAAAATTAGTTCATATTAGTTTAAATATATTTCAATAGATGTCGCTTATTCTTTTTTTAATAGCTTTTTTTTAGTTAATGTAATTAATAATTTTATATTATTAATGAAATTTCAATAGATGTCTATATATTTTTTAATTAAATTAATAAAAATAATCAGAATAGAATTTTTACCTATATAAATCATTTTTTAAATTAAGGAGTATAATATATTAAATTAAATTATAAAATATTATATTTTATAATTTAATTTATTAAACAAAAATTTGCTAACCTAAAAATATTACCAATTTTCCTACTCGAAGCGATATCATCTTTTGATGAAATTCTTCAAATTACATACATTGTATTATATTTCAGGAAAACGATTAACTTAACAACTTGCAAAAATGTGCACATTCACCGATTACCCCCAGCACTCGTGTGCAAAAACGCTCCCACTCATTGCGTATTCACACTCACGTGCAGAAACACTCATACCGACGGAGAGACATCCTGACGCCGAAGTCCACTATCAAGGACGATAAATTTCCTTCAATTGTCATCATGGTGCATCGGAACACCACGTACCTACTACTTCAGACAATTTACAATGCGCTGCCAACACTTAACGGTAATACGAACCGGGAATTAACATATCTAAGGACGACCACTACCACTAAGATGACTCTCGTTGCCTTTTAATTACCATGCTAGCGAGGTCTGGTTGCATCACCCGAAAAAAGAACAAGACATTGCACAAACTGCACACGTCGAAGACTCAGTAATATGGAAGTGGAGCGAACGACACGCGACGATTGGTTCGCCAGCATGCTCCAGTTCTTCTACCGTTACCCATGAGGGCACTTAATCCAACGTGCCAGTATTACCTATTCTCCACTATATCTTCCCATATCGCTTTGGATGGTGCGACGATATTCGTACCCTATATTGCACCCTCGAGGCCAATAATAAGAAATAAAAATCCAAAGCAATATGCACTTCCATTCCGGATCCACACCACGTTTCCTTGAAATTGCATTTATATTATATTTCTTAGATGCACCTGAAACATTTAACACATCCGGCGATATCTTTATTAGATCGAGATTACCATTTTTAGGCAAAAACTTAGATATATGTATATTATCGGTCTCCGTCACGGGCCCGAATGTGAAACGCCCGAAAACGCAATGATCGAAAATCGAAAGATCTTAAGTTGAAAGATCAAAAAAAAAGGGTGCATGGAAAACGGTACATATTCGCGTACATACTCACTTAATTTGCGCGAGCAGGATACAACAGGAACAAGAGGAACAGGCTTTTCCTCCCGTATTAATGTGCGCGCGCGGAATGTGGGAGGAAAAGCGTGTTCCTCTTGTTCCTGTTGTATCCTGCTTGCGCAAATTAAGTGAGTATGTGCCGTTTACCATGCACCCTTTTTTTTATCTTTCAACTTAAGATCTTTCGATTTTCGAACTTTGCGTTTTCGGGCGTTTCACATTCGGGTCCGTCACGGACCGACCCGAAACATTTAAAAAAAGTCTTGACACATCCGGCGATATCTTTATTAGATTGAGATTAGATTACCATTTTTAGGCAAAAACTTAGATATATGTAAATATATGTATATTATACATACATATATACATAAATCGTACTCATCAGTACATTGAAAACGCTTAAGATCCGGCAAGACGCATACATGTTACCAATGCGGCGAAAAAAATCATTTTCTTAAATCCTCCGACTTATTTATGAAAACTCCTCGTCTTGAATTTCAATATGTACACACTGTTTTAAATGTCAAAAAAACATCACGTAACTATTGCCAATGAATATCACAAATCTTCACGAAATAGTAAACACATAAAATATGCGTATACCTGATGTGAAATTCAATTAAACGAATGAAAAAACCGACCAGTCATTGGAATTATTAACTACTGCATGTTATTTTCGTCTCGTTATTGAGCTTGATTGTGTCCATCATCGTCTTACTTTCGTAACACGCATCGCGAGAGATAGTATGCAAGTAATTAACATGGCAATTAAGAAATTGAATTCAATTAACCCCATCAGTACTATTTATGAGTGAAAATTTCATCTTAGAATCTTACTAAGGTATGTATATACAGTACAATAGTTTATAATTTTATTTTATACCGACATACATATGTAGTGTATAGAATATTAATTAACAACAGATTTCAAGATCATTGAGTGTTATGAATAATGCATACCACATGTATGTACATATGTATTGTATATTATAACATTGAAATATCTATCGATTAGATTGAAGATTTCCTATGGATTAGATAGCAATGCAATTCATAAACTATTCAGACTATTCAAAACTAACAATGTCTGTATCAATGAACAGTGACCGATTTGCAGAAATGGGTCAAATGGATTGATACAAAGAAGAGTGAAAAAATGCTTAAATCAATAACGAGAAAATTGAGGGAAAAGAACCAAACGAATAAAGTGATAGAAAGAGAAGAAAGTGGAATAAATAATAGAAAGAGTGAAAATTACATAGAAGGATTGAAAAAAAGAAATCATGTCATAAATTATACAAACCACTCAACATCATTTCTGTTTTGATATTACTCTTCTTTTGGAAATTATTTAGGCTTGTTTTGTATATTTACTTAAATTTAACGATTTTAAAATATGTTTTCAATTTCAATTGACATAAAAATGAATCAATACAACAAATGAATATTCAAATAAATTTAAATAAAATAAAACTATTCAATTTTTAATAAAATGTTTACATTAGATTGGCCATGTTTAAGCGGTTTATATTACAAAAATCGAGCGAAGCCGGGTAAAAACACTAGTCTAATATGTAATTTGGAAAGAGACTTTGTATATATGTATCCTTGGTTCGTTCGTAGATCCGTGACGTCATCGAACAAATGGTTCGATTTATTTTTTTTTCGATTCACTGGAGCCGATTCAATTTTGGCGCTGATTCGCCTTCACGCCGGGGGCATAGCCCTAGACGGCAAATGCTCAGGGGGCGCAGAGGGCGAAGCCCTAGACGGCGAATGCTCAGGTGGGCGCCAAGGGCGAAGCCCTAAATTGAAAATGCTCAGGGGGGCAAAGAGGGCAAAGCCCTAGACGGCTAATGCTCAGGGGGGCGCAGGGGGCGTAGCTCTAGGGGGCGCAGACGCCGGGGGCGTACATATAATATTTTATAAGAGACTTACTATATATGTTTGTTTGTTCGTGACAGTCAATTTAATAACAAAAACAAATGAGTATTCAAATAAATTTATGTAAAATAAAACTATTCAAATAAATTTAATAAAATGTTTACTATTAAATTAGTCATGTTTAAGCGGTTTATATTACAGGTACCGAGCGAAGCCGGGTGAAAACACTAGTAGTTAATAAAAATAAGTAAATCGAGATATAGAGAGGAAATTTTCAAAGAAAAAGTGATTATAAGAACGATTGAAAATCAAAAGTGGACAGTTAAATTAGAATTAAGAGCAGGCAGAGAGAAATGAGGATATGAATCAAACAAAATGATAATCAATCAAACTGAAAACAATCCAAACCACTTACTGTCATTTTTAGAAAACACGATATTGTACGTACATACATAAATATGTATTATTATTACAACACAAAATTAATAAACCCAAGTGCAAAAACAATTCTGTGTGTTTTTTCGCCGCAATTTAATATTGCGAAGAAGTAAATTTTTCACTTTACGAGATTCGACCGCAGTACGCCATCAAATTAACCAAATCCTTTCATGCATAATGCATACTGAAGTACCTCACTTTTCGGATTTAAATCCAAGCTGCTTACGTACTTTCCATTAACAAAATTCATTAGTTAAATCAACCGACATCTAAATGATTCGACTGTCAACCCGGTGCGATACAACGAAAGCATCTGGTCATAATCTCCACACATAACAATCCAGACAGGTTGAAATCCCAACGAATTGAATACCCGAAAAACAGTGATCAAGAGAAAATGAAAACCTCTCATATATATGTACATACATATATACATATATGCACAGTGAAAAGTTTTACTAAATCACTTTTTAATTTAAATATCCTCTACTTAAATTATCATAATACGGATTTACACATTTAACGCATCGTTCAACTGCACGACTATTAAAACCGTTCCTTAATTTGTTGAAAGCTTTTTACTAAAGCCATCAACTAGACGTCCATGCAACAATCCATGGAGCTAGGCACTATTTTAAATACTTATTTTTTCTTTTTTTAATTATATTTTACCATGACGCCAACAATTTGTACATATATAAATCTATGGATCATAAATTTAAGATCATATTCAAATAGTGGTGACAAATAGTAAGTATGAGAAACCGTTTCAACAATGAAATCAAATAAAATGGCAAACTCTGATGGGAAACGATCCACTTGGAGTCACATACCCAAAGTCTGGCCAGCAACAAAGCCAAGGACAGAACCCGTCACCACGAAATCGAAAGCATTACATGCTAATCATTAAATAACGAACCCAAAGCGCGCCGCGCATTGTTCAATTGTTGTAAATGCTTTGTAAAAAAGATTCAGCAAACCTTTAACAATGCATTTACAACATTTGAACAATGAACGGCGCGATCTGGATCCGGGCTTTACAGTAATCATGTTTTAAGATGTTTTTGTATTAAAGATATTTCAGGTACATATTGATTTTGATATGTTTCTCATGTAACATTTGCACACACTTCATAGAGATTTTTTTACATAGATATGTATATACCAGTAAGGCCTAACAGGCCCAATATGCCTTCTTAAACAATTAATTACAAACATTGCAGCATTTTTATTATTTCTGTAAACTGTATTTCGAGAGACTGAAGAACACGAAATTAAAAATTAATTAATTAATTAATCCATTGAGACATCTATGGATTAAGACGTACATATTGTACATAAATCAAATTCAGATATTTGTGACAGCAGGTAGGATGATTGTTGCCAATTTTGAGGAACCGTTTCAACAATGAAAATCACATAAATTGGCAAACTCTGATAAGAAAATATCGACTTGAAGTCACAAATATCCGCGTGTAACCAGCAGTATTAAAGATTAGCACGGGATTGAACCCGGTACTCTCTCGTTGCTAAACATAAACGCTACCACCGAACCATATAAGACCGGTGTGACGCTTTGGGGCAACCTGTCAGGTCACACAGGTCATTTTATTGTTGTTATTATTTTAAAATAATAATAAATTAAAGAAATAAATAAATATTGCTGGCTAATATGTACATGCATATAGTGTGAGTAGACCATAAACATATTTTGGCCAACATTTACAAAAATGTTTTCGGTTTTATTTTCAACTTTCATCCGCCCGAACAACGCCTGGCAAATCTGTCTAATACGTAGTACGATCACACAAATGAGTTGAAATTTCAACCTGCCATCGTGTATTTTAAGTATGTATGTAGTATGTAGGTGCATATCGAAAATGCAGTCAAAACTCAACCGCGGCCTTAACCCTGTCGTCATTGAGCCTCGCTGAGGTCACCCGCATGCAAATCGATCGAAATGCACGCGAATCGACAATGCCATTGTTGTGGTAAAGTGTCCGACAGGATTGCGGTGTATACCCGTTTAATATACCTGCCTAGGAGAATTATGCAAGCAGAATTGGCCGACGGAAGGCTCACGTAGTGCAGTGCCGTCGCACATGTTAATTAACCAGGGGTAAGTGACACGGGCGGCTCGCAGCGGACGCCATCACAACGCATTATGTCGTTCTAACCGACCATCTTCACTATCGGCAGATATGAATAATACAGGAATGTCCCTCACAGTTGTATATATATTAATAATAAAAGTGGCGTTTTATGGTGTGAAAGTGAACGGGTTAATTGAAAGATCATTGCGCAATCCCTCCGTATGTACATATGTATTGCTGAAAATGGAGTGTTACAGTGGTGCATTGACATATTTGGAGTCTGTAACGTGTTTCGATTTATATTACACACTGTTCGGTGGCTCGAAGATAAATTCATTATAAAAAGCTTTAATGGTACAACTGGAGTTACATATTTGTGTCAATTTACTTGTTTTTTATATGAGCATAACAGTTCAATAGTAATTGTACGGTGAAACATATGCGTTTTTTTATTAAATTATTTTTTTCCTGCAGTGGTATTCATAACATTCAAATTGTTGTTATATTTTTTTTATTTATTTGAATCGAAAAAATGAATATTCAACGACAGCCAATCTGAAACGTATTTGTTGACACCCAATCAGAAACGAATTTGACGACAGCCAATCAGAAAGAATTACACAAACACAACGAATGGTTTTTGTCAGTGCCGGCGAAAGACCCAATGGCGCCCTCGGGCATTTTTTTCTAAATACCCTTAGAATAAATTTCGCCTTTGGCACTCTAATCTAAAATTTCATATGGCTTTTGACGTTCTAATTTTAATTTTAAAGCGCCTTTGGCGCATCGAGCGGCGCCCTAACTTATTTAGCGCCCTCGGGCTCAGCCCAACCCAGCCCCCCCCCTAAAACCGGCACTGGTCTTTGTGACATAACAGGTTCCCCCAAAGCGACACCTATGGCCAAACTAAAATGTACAATAAACACATTCTAGAGTCGTTATATATGAAAGTGGCGGAAGTCCAATTTTCAGTTCCAAAAACACCATTTCTCTTTGACTTAATTCACAAATTGTTATCACCAGACTTAGCCGGCCAGGATGCTTTAACCCACAAAAAATGGTTCACATTTGTCGATTACTATTACTAAGCAAGGGAGCATAAAAAAGGATTGACAATAGTGAACGATTTTTATGGGTTAAAGCGTCCTGGCCGCCTAAGTCTGGTTATCACTTATTTTAATTCGATATGTCCAGAATCTCGGAAAAGTATCATAAAATAAACGAATTTTTAAAGCTCTTAAAAGAATTTTTCAATATTGTTAAATGCAAAAAATATGTATATTTAATGTTATGCGAAATATTTTTCTAAGTGAAGAAAAGTGGATTTATGCCACTTTAAAATATAACGGCTCATTTGCATATTTTTAACAATCGAAAAATTTGATTTTGCGATTGAGGATCTCGATTTTATCTGTCACTACAATTACACTAGATAAAATGACGATCTTGATTTAAATAACCATCCAGATATTGCCAGCAGCGTATTTGAATCAAATAATTACTCGATTCTGGCTTGGATTTGAACCCACAACCTCTCGACTACTAACAATGGCTTAACCAGTGAGCTACAGTGTGGATATCATACAAAATTTCAGTTCAGTTGTTTTTAAAGAGAATTTCATTTCTACATATTTTTTAAATTCAAAGCATGCTTGTCAACTTTTTATACACGCTCCTTTCAAAATAGGAATTCTAGTAAAGTATTAAATCTCTCCTAGTAAATTACGTCACATCATAAGTGAACCGAGTGCAAATCCATCGGCTTAACTTGGCTGGTAATGCAAGCTTACTTTCACATATAAAACTAACAAGTAATTATCCACATGATCCTAACTTGTCTATCCTACATACATGTCTTCTTGAATCGCCCCGTTTTTTAGCCACCAGTTTTGGATATTCTTATATAAACTAAGAAGTGGGTCAGATGGTTTAACTATTATTAATTTCGTAGAAAATCAATTTTTACAAGCCTTTTTGATCTCTTGCTTAGATCGATGTATTGCTATTTGCAATTTCCCCGACGATCATGCGATATCTACTCATAAAGATTCAATTCAAACGTGAAAGAATGGAAATATGTAACTGGCAATAGAAATTTATATGCAAAAATCAATAAACCGTTAGCCGTTTCAGCTAAGTTGGAGCACGTTCTACGTCTGAACCAAAAAGACACAAAAAAAAAAAACAACTACAGTAACAACAGATCGGAAAATGGTGAAAAGTAGAAATGAAAGACCATAATATTCCAATGATTATTTCTTGTAACTAAAAATATCGTAAAGATCGTGATCCTTACCTTTAGAATAAACCGGCAGCAAAGACTAGTGGTTAACATATAATGCTTTCGAACAAAGTGGTCACGAGTTTTATCCCACGGGTTGTTGCTGGCTAGACCTTGGATATGTAACTCTAGGTCGATCATTTATTTTTATAGCTCGTCAATTTATCTGATTTTCATCGAAATGGTTCCAACAAATTGGCAACCTTTACCCATTTTATCGCGAAATTTCGAGTTTTTCAGCATCTTGACTTTCGCTGATTTGTATAAATGCTGCAAATTTGTCCATATTGTATGTCTCTGTTGGATCAATTTTTAACGTTTAATCGATGTTTGAATAATACTTACAATACTGTTATACAATGTTTGACCATATAAGTCGCATTTAATGTAAATATATGGGTATAAATAATTGATTATTCTTAATCTGTATATGTACATACATACCACACTCGTAGCTTGGGAGCAATCTGTTAAGACGAGTGGGAATGATTGAATGGTATAAAAATAACAACACCACTAAGACAAATCTGGTATGTATATACAAAATGCCGGGAATTTGACACTTCCTCTTGTTTACTCTCCGTATCAAACGTCCATAGAATAATACCAGTCAATTAAGTATCAAATAAAGATTCCTTTCAACATACATAAATACGGCAAAGTTTCAAACAAATCATTCCATACACATATTCATTAATTTTTGCTATGAATTTGAAACATTAAACTGACCTTACATAATGTATCTGCATTGAAACGCAATGTTAAGTTAATCTAACAATTTGACTGATTCATAATTTGTGTAGACACATAATCACAATCGTGTGACAATACTATGAAAGTCATTTTTTTACGCAGAACAGTTACAATGACCTAATGACATCGTTCACAACAACATAACGAATGTTTACATGCGTAACTCGTCAACCGAAGAAAACCGCATTTGTTCAGCAAGCGATTACGGTGACTGATATTATGAATGTATGTAGCAAACAAAAAAATCTAATTTTTAGATAAAATCCTTTATTTTTCATTTATGACTATTCACCGCACAATACAAAGAATCATATTACAAATTATGCACACAATCATATGTGTTTTTGGGGTATTCTATGTACCATCATAATCACGTGTGATACAAAACCGACCGCAAAAATGCGCTGGTGATGATGTTCAAACCGCAAACTGCCTTCGTTTGTGACCAGCATACGATTTTTTCAGATGCTTTATCGTAATTTGAATCATAAATTATTCGCGGGCGATTCTTAAGACTACGTCCGAATTAATTTCGATGCGAAGATATGTATGTACGCGATATGTATGTACGCGTTAAAAGCAATAAATTTCATTGAACATTACAATGCAAATGCGATGAAAAAATTTGCACACGCGAGAACGCGGAATAGCCGTAATAATAAAACGCAAGGATTTTTTGGCGACATTCCCATTCCGTAAGGATGGAAACAGGGTCGGATTTCAAGCCAAAAAGTTTATTTAAGATATGTATGTATATGTACATATGTAGACGCAAGAATGTCGCTTTGTTGTAACCATCGTCCGAAAACGGTCGTAGATTTGAACCTACACAATTGCAATCCGGAGACTAGTTTTCAAATGAGCAATATTTCATTCTCAGAAACAATAATTATCAACTTTATTATAGAAATACGATAAAATTTTAATATACAAATATGACTAGCCTTTCCTGTTGAGTTATATCCGATTTGATCTGACCTTATACATATCTCGGTTGATAATATGATTTCAAACAATGAAATTTGTCACGATTACTAATTACTTTTACTATTAAAATGTATTCATATATGTATGTATTATATATGTAGTATGATGTATCGAAGTACGCATTCTAAAAATACTCTAATCCCTATTATTTTCCAAATCTTTTATCTTTTATAATACCCATATAAACCCGTCGTCTCTCAGATGTATTTTAAGACAGCTGAGCCTCAAAAATACATACATACATACATATAAATGGAACTTGTTATTGATTTTGACTTAGACGACGCTAGGTACATATGTTTGTTTATCAGCCACCATTGTTGAAACCAAATAAAACACAGCTAAATATAGTCCATATTCAAGAAATTAAATTTTCATAACAACTCCCGAGTAAATTAAAAAGCGAAAAAGCTCCTGCTTCAAACATCCAAACACACTTAAAATTTAATTTATTTCATATTTATATGTACATATGTATGTACAAGTCTGGTAGCTAGGAAGAGGAAATAATATGAAGTGTGAAATTAGGATGAAACGCCGTTTTTAAACCAAAAATGTCGCTGGGCCTGAAAAATAAGGTCTTCAATCAATATGCTTTGGCGTTGATGTGAAATTGATGTGGAAACGCCAAATTGTTACACAAAGTCCAATGCACTCAAAGGAGTATGAATCGCTGTATGCTCGACATAATGAGAAGAGATAGGAAACGGAATACGTAAGTGAGTATTACAAGGCTAGTTGATATAGCGGAGAGAGTGAAGAGATTAAGGGCGAAATCACACAGGGAAGAACGGCACGTCGTGTGCATGGCTGTGTCTCCTACATTTCTTCAAATATGGGATACACCGTTATCGATCACTGTCAAGCAAGCATAAGTACAAAAATACAATTTTACCGAAAACTCTCCAGAGGGTCATTTTGGGGTAGAGGGTGCTGGGCGTTCCATGAATATGTGCAAGGCACGGCCCATTTTTTTCGCATGTTTAAAAGTATCTAAAAAAAACCCACGCGCCACGTTTTCGCCACAAAATACGGGTGGGTTACGTGGTTAGAAGAATGGACGAAAGGTTGACAAAATAAGTGTTTGAATGATACCCGAGAGAATGTAAAATGTGAAAGGAAGGCTGCTGAAAAAAGATGGGTGGAAAAAATTGAAAAAATGTGTGGTGTAATGAGAGTTGTGAAAAACAGAGACAATTTGAAGCGTATTGGAGAGACCTTCATCCACTATTTGATGGTGAATATATGGAGAATGGCTGAAAATAATTACGATTGTGATGAAATTTGTCACTAGCGTAAACGATTCTCTAAATTCCATGATCGATGGATCTTTATACAAATATGAATGTTAATCTATACCTCTAAAATAAAACATTATACTACGAGACTGTCACGATGAGACTTGTATGATATGTATGTATTTAATGGAAAAATAAAAAAAATCTAAAATTTTAACAAAATAATTCTTGATTTTGATTTTGAAATGCTTTTAATTATTAATAAATTATGTTCACAATACATCTTATATTATATCTATTTTAATATTTTCTTTATTTATATATATTAATATATTATTTCGAAAGAGACTTTGTATGTATGTACATACATATGTTTGTTTGGTTCGTAGAATCCGTGACGTTCAATCTAATAAAAAAACAAATGAATATTCAAATAAATTTAAATAAAATAAAACTATTCAAATAAATTTAATAAAATCTTTACTATTATATTAGCCTTGTTTAAGCGATTTATGTATATTACGAATACCGAGCGAAGCCGGGTAAAACCACTAGTATACTATATAATAGTAAAATATATAATAGGAAAAAACCTTGTAAAAAGCTCATGTATTTACAACTCTTATAAATGCTCATAATACATTTTACACATAATATTAAGTAAAGACTCTCTAAAGTCGACGATCTAAATCAGATTGTGTTTAGATAATCCGTGTTTATACCTGAAGGTTATTGACATCTTGTTTTAATCACCGAGACTCTTCACAAGTGTGTTAGTATGGTACAAAATCATTCTAATACATACATTCTTTCATATACCAAATTCTATATCTATGTATGTATCAATTTTCTACTCGTACTTTAATCCAAAACTGTTCCGTTTTGATTTGCGAAAGCTTTACATCATCAACACGCAAAATTCAGCATCTTCACTTTTAGATCTAAACCTTCGAATACAGCCCTGTCTAAAAATTTCATCTATGTGTCGCAGCTATTTTTCAAAGAGCTCTTGGCACAATTCGGACTGCACTTAATGGCCAACGCAATCCCCATTCCCAGCGGCTTTGCACTTTTGAAAAGACTACCCCCAGGATTATCGACGATACACAGCTTCCTCGGAGCTCAAACGGCTTTCGGTCTCGAATGCTTACGTGACGAGTTTTGCCAAAACGTTATGGATGGGATTTTCTTTACTTTGTGGGGGATAGTGTATCTACGATTGGCATACCGATGCGGTTACGAGAGACGGTGAGTGGTCTGTTGAATGATGTATGGGCCGGTATGCGGCCAATTGAGCCGAGTCTCCGGGGATAAATTGCACATTAACCGCGGCCATCCGATGCGGCAATTTGATGCGCTTCTTCTGCATCTCATGCGCCACTGATGCACCGACGTCAACGACAATTGCTGTCGCATCTTCTTATTCCTACAGTCCAATTGCACCGAACGCCTTTCGCCGTTTATCCAATGAGTCTAATATTATATAATCGCCGTTTTGGTTTAATCTATGAAAAATCAAGTATAAATACGAATACGGATTTATAAACCGGTGGGTCTTCATCATAATGTTTTTATTTATTCTTTTATTTGAATTTTTCACCTTATGTTCATATTTTATGTATTATTATTTTTTGTTTTAATTTTTTTATCATGTTTTTCTGCTTTTGCTTTTTACTTCTTATTTTATGTATTTTATATTTGTTTTCTTCTCTTTTTCAAATGTAGGTCATTGTGGGGCATTAGGTTCTTCCTGTAATGCCTCAATGGTCCAAAACTATAAATAAATAATTAATTAAACAAAAAATTGTTTTTCAAAATCTATAGCAATAGAATGCGCTATTTCCAGGACTGTGGAGTCGGAGTCGTAAAAAATCAACCGACTCCGACTCCTTTTTTATTTTTTACTAAATTACAGTATGTGTTAACGAAAGTCTCCAATTATATTGAAGTAAATCCACTAATAAATTTAAATTTAATAATTTCTTTATAAAAATCACGAATTTAAATTACATTCTGAATAAAATCGTTGAACACGAAATTTTTTATATGTTTATATACTTTTTCATATTTTCATTTTTACTCTTTTTTTATTAAATTGATCTGTTTGCGTTTAAAATTCATACACATACACACTATGAATGTACTTATTTTTAATTAATAACTATTTCACTACCAATACTTCAATAAAATGTCAATTTTTATATATTTTTTTAATTCCTTTATTTTTTTTATTTTGACTATCAGTATTATTTTCACTACTAATAATTTTATACGTTGAAAATAAAAGTCGATCTTTCTAAAATTATTCAAGTTGTCAGAGTCGAACCAACAAAAAATCGAAGTCGGAGTCTGTAAATTTTGATCCGAATCCACAGCCCTGGTTCTTTCTAAATACTCATTGATTGTACATATGTACGAGTATGTATTATATTGTATAATAACATCGTTTTAAGTGCCTAAGAAGTTACTGTCATTCTTTTTTAAGACATTTTTTTTCATACATGTATGTATGAAATCTATATCTAAAATGTAACCAAACTTTTTTACACTCTGTATATCATAAAATATGTATGTACATATGTACATATGAGGGCTATAAAAGCAAAGGTGCCTATGTCCACACACACAAAAATGAACTGTGAATATTTCGCAATATTTTGTGTTATTGTTTAATAATGGATCGGGTTAGTTTTATTATATTCATAAGTAAAAGCATAAAATACTGGCTTCTATTTTAGTAAGCATAATCGCTTTCACAAGCTCAAAAACGTTTTTCTCGTTTTACTCTAAATGAACTTATGTAAGTGGACATAGGCACCTTTGCTTTTATATCCCTCATGTGTACATATTATATATGAATAATACTAGGTATATACATATGTACATTGTAATAGCATGTTGAAGAACATTAAAATGTAATTCCTGAGGCGTTAAGCAGTGGTTAAACTTCAGAAACTGAAACGAGCCAAAAATTGTAGTTTTGCCGTAGCATAAGTAATTACGAAAGTTCTGAAGTTTAATTTCCGAAAAGTAACACAGATTTATCCCGAACGACTTTCGCATTTAATCTCAAACTAAAGGTGCGGTACTACAATTAAATTTAATATTTTACATTATAATAAATGTGATTATTTGTGAGCAAGTACTATGTAACTTTAATTAAAATTCATTATTATTAATTCTATGCAAAATAATGTTATATAAATTTGAACAAAACAAATTTTAATTAGCAACTAATTGAATCGGAATACAATCTTGAAACCATTCATTTTATGGTAAAATTAATAAACTTTTCACTTAAACGATTTCACTTTATTTCAATTTATTAACTTGATTACTTTTATAATTATATTTTTTTTTATGTATGTACGTATATACATACAAACATGAAACGAAATAATAAATTTTTAATAATTATTTCAATCGATTTTTAGTGAGGTTTGGTGAGAAGTGCAAATGCAACCGCTTCAAAAATGCTTGGAAAATATAACTACGAGAAAAACTAAAATTTCAACTCATCACGAAGATGCGCAAATTACGTCGAGTGCATTTTTGCATTGCTTGAGCCAAATAACATAGTTTAGCTGGACGCAGAGGTGGCTGACTTCGGCGACTGGAGTTCAACTAGGAAAAACTGTGCACTCTGATAATAATTACACACGACCAGATGCCAATTCCGGGTATGTACCTACATACTACATAGAAGAGTTCAGGTAATTTGTAGCGTTTGCGTGCAATTTGCCACAAAGGACGTGACTGATTCCTTCCCAACACCAGACATAGTATGTACATACATATGTATGTACATATGTATACCATAGCTCACGCAAAAACGCCATCAATTCTAGATTCTTGTTTCCCCAGGGACCATCCACTCAAACTTGTCGGTCAGATGAGATTTCAAATCGAAATAAGATTCGATATACAGAGCACAAACGCATAAAAATCTATCATAAATATAACCCTTTTTTTTATAAATTTAACATAAATAGGTAATAATAAGTGACGATGATTACGAATCTAACCATAGTTTTTTTAACATACTGGATAAGATCTGCCCCTTCCTTCAGGTCACTACTTATATCTCCAAGTTATGTGTCACATGTGAAGAAAATCATCATCATCTACAGCCACTCACTATCCACTGCTGGATGAAGGCCTTTCCAACACGCTTCATATTTTTCTAATTTCATCCACCCATCTTCCTTGTAGCCTTCCTTTCACCCTTTTACGTTATCTCGGGTACCATTCCAACACTTACTTATCCATCTTTCATCCATTCTTCTTGTACGTAACCCACCCATTGCCATTTCAATCTCTTCACTCTTTCCAATCCCATTGAAATACTTCTCATCCACAAATCCATTTTCCTATCTCTCATCGTTATACCAATCATACAGCGTTCTAGACTCCATTGAGTGCGTTGGACTTAGTGTAGCATTCAATGTCCAGAAGAAAATATATCATCAAAAATATGTGAACATTGTCTATAAAATAAATGGTTCCATGACAAAATGTTCCCGACAAAACATTCACAGAACAAATGTTCCCTATGAAATTTTCACGACAAAACGTTCATAGTACGCTTCGAAGCAATCATAGATAGTGTTGCGTACGGGTGGGTGGAGGATCCAAGTAAAAGGCCAACAGTCGTTTCACAGCATTTATTGATGATTCAGGAGATACACGTATTGCCACTGCTCAGTCCAGAATCCCATGATATCGCCTACGTACCGCCTTATAAAGGGTAGATCTCTCAGGACGCCTAATCTGTTTACCTACTGTATAGTCACGTATTCGGATATGTATTTCCAAGACATTGGGACTTCCCGTACCGATTCTGAGAAATAACTAATAACGGTCATTGTTTATCCTAAATGCACTTAGAGTCCAGATATAATCTTTGGAAGTAAGTGCATGCATTTAGTTAACCGATAACAGATATCCGTTGGTCTAAGTACAATTCGCTCAATCCACGGCGTACGTAACATTGCCTCCCTCTTAGGTCAAATCGTCCCGATTGACCAACAAATCATAACTGATAAATCTACAGTAGTTACATTTATCTCCGATATCAGTCACAGTTACATTTACAATTACAGCCGCTATCTTTACAGCTACAATGGAAACAATGACATTTAAATTCTACTACCGTTACCTTTACAATTGAAACAATTACATTAAGCCTTCGTTAAACTTCAATTTACGACACTTTTACAATGTAAACAAAAACATTTAAAATTTCGTTACACTACGATTTACGTCACCTTGACATTGGAAACAATTACATTAAACTTTCGTTACACTTCAATTTACGTCACCTTGACATTGGAAACAATTACATTAAACTTTCGTTAAACTTCAATTTACGTCAACTTTACAATGGAAACAATTACATTAAACTTTCGTTACACTTCAATTTACGTCACCTTGACATTGGAAACAATTACATTAAACTTCACTTTACGTCACCTTTACAATGGAAACAATTACAGTTATATTTCTAATCCCCTAAAATTAGTCATCCGAAATTTTACATTTGGAAATCATTATTTGTCAGCTCTTCGGTCCAAAATTTCTCACGTGTTTGGTCCATGTTGCTCGTATAACCAAAGTCCAAATTTGCTATGGCAGCCCTGTATTCCCGTCATGTGGCCCAGCATCCTGCTGCAGACCAACGTTCAACCCAGAACGTGCTCCAAAGCCATGTCCCACAAGAATGGCTCCCATCCTCACAAAAGTGACTTGGTCCATGTCTCTCGTGTCACCATCGTCCAAATTTGCTACGGTGGCCCAGTGTTCCTATGTCATGTGGCCCAGCATCCTGCTGCAGACCAACGTTCAACCCAGAACGTGCTCCAAAGCCATGTCCCACAAGAATCGCCACCATCCTCACAAAAGTGACGGTTGACCCTGGAAAATGTGCACCCCTCAGTCTGCCACTCTGTTGGTGGTGCTTCTTTTACGTTCCCTTGACCCTGGAAAATGTGCACACCTCAGTCTGCCACTCTGCTGGTTGTGTTTCTTTTCCGTTCCATTGACCTTGGTAAATGTGCACCCAACAGTCTGCCATTCTGTTGAATGTGCTTCTTTTCCGTTCCATTGACCCAACTGAAATCCATTTCTTTCTGATGTATTTTCCCGTTACATCTGCGAGATGATCTAAACACTGCTGCAACTGTCCATGTATTTTTTCAGGTACTCGTGTTTCCACTAGTTTCCAACTAGATTTTTTTCGATGTTGACGTATATCAATTGTTCCGCTCTCTCTCGTTGCAGTCGCGATATGGCGTTTCTTCGGTTTCAAATGCCCTCACGTGGTTGATCCAAGTCACTTGTTTCCCCAACGTCCAAATTTGTTGCGGTGGCCCCGTCTTCCAGTCATGTGGCCCAGCATCCTGCTGCAGACCAACGTTCCACCCAGAACGTGCTTCCGTTGCTATTCCCTCTGAAGCGATGCCTCTATCCTCCCAAAAGTGACTTGATTGACTCCGCCGACTGACCAACCAACATTTATCCAATCTGATAAATGTGCCTCTCTGCCGTTGCATGGTTCCGATTGAATTCCATTTCAATCCGTTTACTTTCCGACTCTTCCAATTAGACTCGACTAGTTTCCAATTAGATTTTTTTTTTCAGTTTGTTGACATCTGCCGTCAACAAACAGTTGAAGGGAATAGTGGCTTGTAATCGACATCTCTCAGTTGTAGTCGATCTCCGCTCCTCTTCTGACGACGATGCTTTCCCGTGGATCGTCGTCCCCAACGGCCGCTAATTCTTGGTACTTGCGGCGTAAGTGGACCGGTGAACTGCACTCGTCCCGGTCGCCCTTTGGATGACTCTGCAATTGCCGGATGCTGCTCTCCGATGTTGCCCTTGACAACGCCTCAAGTTGTCCTCTCCCGGCAGCACTTGTACGGAACCTCCCGTTTCGTAACCTCCTTCCGTCATCCCGATGAATTCTTGCTCCTCCGCATTCCTGCTCTCCGCTCCTCTTCTGACGACGATGCTTTCCCGTGGATCGTCGTCCCCAACAGCCGCTAATTCTTGGTACTTGCGGCGTAAGTGGACCGGTGAACTGCACTCGTCCCGGTCGCCCTTTGGATGACTCTGCAATTGCCGGATGCTGCTCTCCGATGTTGCCCTTGACAACGCCTCAAGATGTCCTCTCCCGGCAGCACTTGTACGAAACCTCCCGTTTCGTAACCTCCTTCCGTCATCCCGATGACTTCTTGGCGGCCACCGCCGATAATGTCAAAGTCGAGTTGCAGTGATAACTGCAATTCGACAACCGAATATGTGATGACCGATTCTGTGTGTTGCAGTGAAAACTGCATTTTTTGTTTCGTGTCTCCATGGCTCGAACTCTCTCCTACAGCTCCCGAGGATGGCTTCGCTGTAGCTTCTCTTCCTTCGCTGGTGACTTTGTTCCACGGCCCATCTTGGATCCCACTTTTGACGACCAGTGTTGCGTACAGGGGTGGGTGGAGGATCCAAGTAAAAGCCAACAGTCGTTTCACAGCATTTATTGATGATTCAGGAGATACACGTATTGCCACTGCTCAGTCCAGAATCCCATGATATCGCCTACGTACCGCCTTATAAAGGGTAGATCTCTCAGGACGCCTAATCTGTTTACCTACTGTATAGTCACGTATTCGGATATGTATTTCCAAGACATTGGGACTTCCCGTACCGATTCTGAGAAATAACTAATAACGGTCATTGTTTATCCTAAATGCACTTAGAGTCCAGATATAATCTTTGGAAGTAAGTGCATGCATTTAGTTAACCGATAACAGATATCCGTTGGTCTAAGTACAATTCGCTCAATCCACGGCGTACGTAACAATAGTATGGTTTTATTTAAATTATAACCAAAAAAGTTTCAAACGTCATAAATTAACCAGGTTTTTTACATGTACATATGTACTAATGTTGTACCCCATGACATATCATCGCATGGGTGTTGGCATATTAAGTTATTAAATAAAAAAAAAATAGAAAAAATGTATCGTCGGTCATGTGTTCGAATACGGTCGTTTTTTCAAATACCTTTTAAATATGTATATTTAATTTTTTAATATGAAAAAAAAAATGGTAAAAACTAACCACATACATATAAACAACATAAAACACCGATTGAAAAATCCATTAATTAATTTATTGAATAAATTCTCAGAGATTTAGCGCCGTCTATTTGCCTAGAGGAAACATTGGCATCGAACAGTATATATAGAAGTTTTTTTCTTTTGTTATTGTTTTCATATTATAATCGCATATATATATATATATATATATATATATATATATATATATATATATATATATATATATATATATATATATATATATATATGTATATATATATTTAAACATATATATGTACATACATTTTATCAATGGTTTAGCTGCGACATCCATATGTATAGGTACACATGTCGAAGCGAACTAACTATTATAGTACGGTGAGCGTTATCTCCGACAGATAGACAGACAGAATAGCGATATTATATATAAGATGATTAAAATTTGATTAAACGACACTCATTACATATGGTATAATTCATAAAAATTTTATTTCTGATTTATAAACCGAGCGAAAGGTTATTTCTCGATCGATTCTCCCAGAATCGTGGACAGCGAATAAAAACTCGTCAGAGCCATTTCTGCGTATCGAGTCGTCTTCTCATTTTTTTTTGTACCATAGAACTGGTGTGTGTAGAAGTAGAAATCCAATGGAACAAACCGGAACAGAAGTGCACGCGACATAAATCAAGCGAAGAAACTACCGCGAATTATTGTCACGATTTTTTTTTATTACTTTACTGCCGTCGTTCTGGCTCATCACTCCATTGTGCCGAAATTAAAATGTCTTCTCTCTTTCTTCCTCTCACTCTGTCTCCGTTTGAGGTATGATGAGTTATTGTCGGGGTTAATTTCAGCGGACGATACGATCGAGGTGGTTTTGCGGCGTGACACGGCCGTGGAGAACACGCGAAAGGCCATCTGCATAACGAGCAATCAGCGAGATTTATATTACGACATTTTTTTCTGTGCACTCCTCTACAGCGAAGTTCACTGACAACAGATGTAATCGTAATGCAAATGCATAAGAAATTGCATTTTTCCCGTGGAAAGTAGCGGTTTTTACACGATTTCGCGCTCCGAGCTAAAAATTGAAACACCGAAACTTCATATTTAACAACTATGTATGTATGTATGTTTTATAGATTGGTCAACGTTTAAAATATTACACCATTAGAAGTTAACAACAGTTCAATTACATCGAAAAAGTGCAAATCATATTTCAAATGGATATACATGCATAAGTATGTACATATGTGTGTACATATATACATACATATGTAGGTATATGTCTATACTAGGGATTCCAACAATACACTTTCCAAAAATTCATTTATCTACCGAAAAAAAATTCCCACTATCGGTAGTTACCAGTTTTGATTTATTTAAGCAATTTTGTGCAATAAAATTTAATTAATCACCAGTCAAATATAAATATAATATTAATTAATTATAGATATATTGTCGGCTAATTATTGATTATTTTAATAAATAATATAAATTAATTACAAAATGGCCAGCAGCATGGCTCGGTGGCTGTGTTTATGCTAAGCACCGAGATGTCGCCGGGTTCGATCCTGTGAGCTGAGCATAATCTTTAATGCTGCTGGTCAGACTTGAATATTTTTGACTTCAAATCGATCTTTACCTATTACAGTTTGCCAATTTATTTGATTCCATTATTGAAACGGTTCGCCATCAAAAACCATTCTACCCACTATATCACCACTATTTTAATATTATTAATGTACCAGTTTAAATCCGTAGATTATTATTCCATAAGTAAATAGTTAATTTCGAGATTTTCAGCATCTCAAAATTCAGTGATTTACTTAAAAAAAAATGCTGCAATTTTGTAATTGGCCAGGAAGGCGCACTGGGGCTTACCTGTTAGGCCTTCTTCGTATATACAATTTATGTAATGTAAAACAAATAGAATAAAAAATACTGATCGGCGAATGTCAAAAAAGAGTGATTAGATTTTTGCGTACTTCTTGCTTTGAAGAATTTTTGTGTGGAAGGAAATGGCAATAGTGAACCTTTTTTTGTGCGAAAAATATTCATCGAATGCCAATCTTTGTTTATGATACATTTAACGGCTTCTTTGAATAGCAGGTCAAAAATAATGTTGATTGTTGACAGATTGTTGACAGATAGCCAGTGCAATATTTTCTTCTAAATTCAAAACCCTTCAACTAACATAAAATTGAAGTTATTATAATTCGGTACTACCGGTAGTACTGAAGGTCGAATTTTGACAAAATTCCGGTAGAACCGGATTCTGTAGCATCTTTATTGGAATCTTTAGTACATACATATGTACATATGCACATCCTGAAACAATGAATGATTATTATTTTAGATTATCCAAATCTATGACCAACTATTGTCGTTTTAATTGTTATTATGTTGGTTGAAAAGTTTTTTTTTTAGATTATTTGGAATTTTTCATAAAAAGAATTGCATTCTTGTTAAGACTGCATGGTCAATAATGCATGGTCATGTACATAAATGGACAGACAAAGAAGCAATTTGAAAAATGCTAAAGAATATAATCTGAAGAATTTGCGAAGAGTCGACCGTTTCAAAGTAGATCACGTCTGCAACGATTTTAATTAATCGTAATTTATATCAATTACTTTGTAATCATGTCTAATGTCGATTTACAGCTTCCTCGCCAATTCGACTTTATTGCCTCGATTTCTAAAGCGACATTTTTACCTGTAGGCTATACATAAAAAGCGACATTGAAATTAACGCATTGAATGTTGATTAGTCTTCTAAAATTCAAATAAAGATATTTAAAAAATATATTTAATATAAATCTATTGAATTCAATCAAAATAATGACATCATTTATCATTGAAGTGCTAATACTTCACACTGCGATATTGATTCAACATACAATTTAAATGTAAGAGATAAGAACGTTTTAGAAGAACAATATCCAGTGCACATTGTGGAAGTGTTCAATCAAATAAATCACAATACAGTGGTTAATCGTCACAAAAATGGATAGATTAAAATTGTGGTTTAAAACGAGAGACAAAACCATACCCAGTGGTGAGTACGGTTTATTTATTTTATTATTACAACGAGTTTTATATTATACATATATATATATATATATATATATATATATATATATATATATATATATATATATATATATATATATATATATATATAGTGTGATTTTCTCTTATTTTTCCAGTAATTCTTATATCAATAACAACCGGACTATCATTACTTTTGCCGAGCATAGTTATACAGAACTTATCTTCTGACTTGGAATGGATCAGCATATTAATGATATTTTGCCTAGCACTAGCTCCTTTTGCAACAGCATATCTTTCAGATCGTTTTGGCAGAAAGCCTGTCATATTTCTATGCGCATTTATACACATACCATCTTGGATTTTCTCCTTGGCCTTGCAAAACAAAGTAGGAGGATATATTTCAATATTCATTCTAAAAATTGGACCAGGAGTCTTCTACACAATTATCCCCATGTATCTAGGAGAAATTTCGGAAGATGAAACGCGAGGCTTTCTTACAGCACTAATGCCTTTTTCCGTTTTCGTGAGTGATAACATTAGACAAATCGTATAGAATTATACATCCATAATAAAAGTAATTTAAATATTTTCAGATCGGACATATCATTGCATCTATTCTTCATCTATTAATCGACGATTTGGTTCCTTTAACTGCTATTTATATGATTTTTCCCGTTATTTTCTCCGTAACATTTTTATTCCAGCCGGACTCTCCTCATTACTTTTTAAAACGAGGTCTAGATCAAGAAGCTGAAAAATCGTTTCAAGTAATTCTGAGCTCAGACAATGTCATCAAGGAGATGAACGAAGCGAAAGCATTAATCGACGAACAAATTTCAATAAACGGATCTTGGTTTAAACGATTATCCGAATCAAAAAATACGACAGTTTTCGTTATGTTGATATTGGTATTCTGTGTTAAAAATATATGCACAGGTACAATAATCGATTACGTATTATTTACGATTCATTTGGATGACTCTTTGATTTTCAATGGAATTGATATTTATTTAATATGCTACATTTTACGTGTTTTGTTTTCCACGATTCCTTTAGTTTATTCCAACAAATTTGGTAGAAAACTCTTACTGTGCTTCTCATGTTTCGGAATTGCGTTAAGTCTAGCATTTATTGGCACATACTACTTTTTAATAATTTATTCTAGTGAAATTCCGGAGCGTGCACTTCTTTCAGTTGTCTTCATATTTATCGCCTCTTTGGGCATCGGTATGGATATAATTCCGTATGTGATGATCTCTGATTTTTTTTCCATCTCTATCAAAGCATACGCCATAGCCACAATTGAAACTATATCGACCATCATTTTAGAGATACACTTCATATTTTTTTATAAAACTCAGAATTATTATGGTTTACATGTACATATGTGGATAGTGTCTGTAATTTGTACTGCAACCTTTGTACTTATTATTATATTTTTACCTGAAACGAAAAATCTAAGTCTATCGTCAATTCAGAAACGTGTTCGAAAAGAACAATAGCTAATATAACAATAAATATTTATCTGCTAACACCTATCTGATACATTCGATTTCTGAAGTACGTATTATAAGTTGCACTATACGATTTTTATTACCTATATATTATATTTATTGTGCATGTGTATACCTATCTTATAAATAACATGGAGAAATATTTTATCTATTGAAATTATCCTGTATCTTCGTGGTAAGCGTATAATACTTCCAATTGTGTGATCACGGGT
Source organism: Arctopsyche grandis (assembly GCF_051622035.1). Lineage (NCBI taxonomy): Eukaryota > Metazoa > Arthropoda > Insecta > Trichoptera > Hydropsychidae > Arctopsyche > Arctopsyche grandis. The sequence goes on from NC_135364.1 coordinate 15,047,704, forward strand.
TCAATCCCTGGCTTTGTGCTACTGGCCAGACCTTGGATATGTGACTCCAAGGTCGATCGTTTCCTATCATAGTTTGACAATTTATCTGATTTCATTGAAACAGTTCCAAAAAATTGTTCTATTTCTCGCAAAATTCTAGTGCACAGCATCTCGAATTTGTAAAATTTATAAAATGCTGCAAATTTGTCCATATATGTATCTATGATTGTTAATCGATATTTGTAATTGGCCTTGAATAATATTTATGGAATTAATAATTATGTATAATGTTTGACCATAAATGTCGTGTAAAAATAAAGATAAAATGGGTGTCTACCTGTATGAATAAATTAATGAATTTCCACATAAAATCGATATCATTATGTACATATTACAAAAAAAATCCTTTTTTTAACACTATTATTATTGAGATCTTTTTCCTAATTTGAATAACAATAGATTTGTGTACTCTTTTTAAAATATTATACAGAACTTATATTATTGTGTCATATAATGTATTAATCAGGTTACATTTTTCCTTCAAATTAAATATCGTGATAGTAATACGATAGATATATTGAAGAGTATTCAGAGGTAAGTGGAGTCAGGTCGAGGTACAAGAAAACACGCAGGCAGGTTCCAAGTCTTTATTGCTGCTCGTCCGGTGGAGGTCAGGATCCGAATGCCACCGTTCGAGAGCGCACCATACTTATAAATACTCAGCGCTCAGCGCATACACGTATTACATGTGTATAGTCATTGGTCAAGGAGTCTGGCGCAGCCATTGGCCGCAACGCCCGACTCCACCATTGGTCGGCGTCACCATGACGTCACCGGTCTACGGGCGTCTCTCTTAATAACTTTACAATATATTATACAGGTATTATGAAAAATACATATAGCCAGTGGTGCAGTGCTAAATAAAAAAGAACCAGGTCAGTGTTTAATTTTTATGACCCCCCCCCCCCCCGATTTTTTCCTTACTAAATTCCATAAATATTATTCAAGTTGTATCCTAATATTGGTAGTTGAAATATTTATAGCAAAAAATCAAATAATAATTAACAAATATTCTTACTTGTTGAAATTATGATGAATTTTTTCAACATCTTTGATTTTGCAAAACCCGTGTTTGTGTGTCAACAGCAACTTTAACTTTTAGCAATGCTAAAACCATGTACGTATGTATAGGTATACATACATATGTACATATGTCAAAAAACTATCAAATTTTAGCATGTGAATTTATAGATTCATTTCAGATTCATTTAAGCTGAGTTCCCTAATTTTATCTATCCTCAAGTGCGTATGGTCAATAGTTCAAAGCATGTTTTCTTCCGAAGTTTTAGGTGGTTTTAGATAAAAAAAAGTTCATTAAACGTCTTTTAAGTTTTGAATGAGCTCAGATTACTTTTCGATTGTGGTCATCGAGTGTGAGAACGAGAATCTACTCACTATATTTGGAATACAAAATTTTATATGAAATTTTAGTCAAAATATTTTTTAGTTGTACTCGATAAACAATGTTTGTATCAATCAAGTGCCAGGGCGGTGACCTGGCTCAAAAAGAAGTACCAGGTCGGCGTAATGTCAAGAAAAGCGCAACAAAAATCTCAATAATTAATGTGAATATAAAATAATAAGAATTTAACGTGAAGAAAAATACAAAAATTCAAATTAAGAAAAATTAGCACATTTTGATCGAATTTTCTTTTCATCTCGCGCACAATTGATATGAAAGTATGCTAAAAAATTATAATTCACATGAATTCTATTATATCACGCACTCTGTATACTTTCTTCAAGTGAATAAATTAAATTATAAATTGTACAAAAAACGCACCCATCATTTAATTTAATATTCTGCCACATGCAAAATTCGATTTGCAATCAAAATCTAATACAACGTCTGATTGATTTAATCGGCAACGACCCGTAATTATAATATTGACGTGTCGATCGGTATCAATCGATTTCCGAGCGCTCGCTTACACATATTATTTATAATAATATACATATATGTACGTATAATGAATTCTTCTACTAAAAAGAATTGGGTCGTCAATGCGGAGAGATCGATTCGTTTCACTTTTCGACAAAAGAATAAATTCTACAACTGAAAACAATTTACACCCACAAAATACAAACAACCGATTCGAACTCATAAAAATGTTAACTTTTCACTCGTAACAGCATATCACTTTTACTCGCGTCGCGAACCATTTAAAACACACGAGTTTAACGACGCCGTTAATTGGAAAAGCGTTTTGTCGTTTTGCTGAGAATATCCGTTGCAATTTCTTTCTTACCATTCTTCTCTTTGCAATTAATTGCAACCGTATTCACTAAACACTTGATCGATTGCAAAGCCGGAATTCCTACAAGTTATTAGTCGATGCACTATACCGCGCTTTCGCAATGTGTACTTATTTTATAATTACACATTCAATGTTGCATTTTTTTTGCTATAGCGATTTCCAACCTGTACAAGAACGTTTGTGCTTCGTAATATTTAAATTGATTTTCATCTTCGTCATCGTTTTTGCATCCACTTGAGCGAAACAATTGACAAGTGGCGCATAACGGCTTAATATTAACACCGATACCCTAGGAATATAAAGGCTTTTGAATTCAAAGCATCTGTCGGATGAAAAGGTTAACGCATTCGACCATGATACGGAATTTTTAAATATTTCTAACGACTAAATTTTCTTCCCAAAAAAAGTTTTTAAAAATTTTCCATATGAATGAACGCACCTGTCTTATTCTAACGACAATGACTGCCATTATAAATTATTCAAGTTCATAGATGATTTAATATTATGCCAAATATATTTTTCTATATTATTCTGTATTATGAATATTTTAAAATAAAAGTGATATGCAGGGCCGGCACAAAGGTACAGCAGACTAAGCACGAGCCTAGGGCACCATATCCAAGAGATACCACGAAACGCCCTCAGTTTTTCTTTTTTAATTATAAAATTTAAAAAAAAAATAGATTTCTTAACTTATAAAATAGAAATGGAAGCTTTTCTAAACTAAAGTTAATAAAAAACCAGTTTTTAGGTAATCTATGAATCAAGAGCTATTTAACGGTTGGCTATGATATTCATTGAACGAGACCTTTTAAAACTTTTCGATATTTATTTATTAAAAATTTGGCATAGTGACATTACTGATGCCCCTGACAACAGGTGACGAAACCATTAAATTGGTATGTGCCCCAGATGAGAAGAATAAATCGTGGTATCTAATGTACATATCTGAGTAGACTGGGAACATTCAAGCTCAATTCTGCAAGAATTTGAAGATTGCCCATCAGTCATCAGGCCAACCAGTAATTTATAGAAACGTTTCCCCAAATATAAAACTACGTCGTAACTCGAGGGAATTAAAACCTAGTGCTCCCAACAGGTACCCTAAACTAGCACGCAGGTATATCTGAGAAACCTCCTCTGTACTCTCTAGACTCTCAAACAATAGACCCTATCACTAGGGCTCCATATAATAGAATGCTTCGCACTAGCGAATCATATAGATCGGATCTGGAGTGCAAAAATGGGCTCCCCATTATCAATTTCTATGGTCAACCTTTTTTTTTGCTCTCTAGCTTTGTAGGACATTAGAAATGATTAATGAACCCTCTTTAAGACGGAGTACTAATGCATTCTGGAAAGGTTTACTTGCACGCAGTATGAAACCCAATATTTTTGTAGCTCTTGAGCAAATATCATCAGTTCAAAATGCCGTCCAAAATCTAAATTCGCGCAGAATAAGATATGAAAGGTTTGATTACAAATTTTGCATCAGCAAAAGCCAGAAAAACTTTTATTTGTAATTTCTATCTATTTAGAAACTATTTTTTTAATTTAATATTGTGTATTTTTTTAAATATTTTCCACAATAAAGTTTTCCTTTAGCAAATTTTATTTTATTCATTTTTATTGCAAGTATACATACGTACATATGTACATATATTGAACATAAGATATGCCTATTTTTAATAAAAATTTGTAAATTTAGTTTTACGTTTTTTTCTTCAACATACAATTTAGAAAACGTTATTTATTGAAAATTTATAAAAAAAATTAAGGGGGGGGGGGGGCGCTGAAAACCAATCTGCCGAGGGGCGCCATATACCGGGCCTGGTGATATGTGCTATTAGATTATATGGCTATGAATACAATTGGAAAATATTATAAGCTTGTATATGTAGATTTTCAAATGGTAACATATCGTTCCTATATTAAAAAGAGACCATATTTTATCATAAATGTGTATGTTATATTATTTTCAATACGCTCAAAACGAGATTATGTGAAATACGATTTCAAGCTCAAATATTGCGAATAAAACGCTACATTTTCTTAAGCAAATACTAAAAGTTCGTTACAGCAACATTCTTGAAAAACAATTTCTCCGAAAACACTTCAAAGCGACTGAACAAATACCAATTTGATTTTCTCTTGGAAGTTTGGATTCATTTCCTCACAAATATTTGCAGATTTTTTTTCAACATCGATATAGAAAAACTACTTATGAAATTATGATGAACCACTCTTGGTCAAATTCAAATCAAAAGTTACTACGCCTAAACATAATATAAAGGAAATTTGATGTCATTATGAAGCATTATCAGAATTATTAACAACTAACGAGGATTTTTCGCACACAAGAAATGTTTCATTTGCTGACGCTTATCGCAGGTACGTCAACACTTATTACCTGGTTGGTAAGAAGCGTCATCACGAAAAGCTATAAACGAAACGGGAAGATAAAGAAGTTCTAGAAATTCACATTGTTGTGGACAGGAAGGCAATGTCAAGTCCCCGTCAAGCTCGGATGAAAAACAATTTCCTAGCATTGGTCTCACCATTGCCATTGTTTCCATAAGAGGTGTCTTGTTGTCATTGTCGACTTCACATTTCCTGTGAACGATTTTCGGGACCGGGGTGCTATTGCACAATGCACAAAGTCCATTTGTCGTTTTGGTACGGTGGCTTCAATGGAAATGATAGACGGACGTACGAAACAGATGACGATCTTTGCCGTTTGCGAAAAAACGTGATGATTTAGCGTGTGCGACAGTATATGTGTACATATCGGAAACGCAATTATACACTAGTTCATCTTAATAAAAAATCGAATACGGACATGAAATAATCTTTTTACCAAACTTAAGAAATGATTTAAAAAATAATCCCAAAGTGTACGGCCAAATTTTGAGAATCGCAGATATAGAAAAGTTGAAGAAAAAAAACAAACAAACCCAATTATAAAAATAATAAGCGTGATTTAACTGTTAAACAGTCACACTATTGTAGTCAGTTTTACGGTCGAAGAAATCGACAAGTCGAAATCGAGCCCAGCCAATCCGAAATTGTTTAGGAACAACTTCAGAAAACAATTCCACGGAGGAAACACAATAATTTACACGCTTCATTTGTTAAACAAGCTTTAGAAACAGTATGGAACAACCCTTAAGTATAGGTACATACGTGGAAAACTTTACAAAGCAAAGCGAGGAGGGTGCGAATTAAGACACGTGCGAATCGTTCCAGAGCAGAGCGGTCAACTCATTTTGACAAATTTTCCTCCTTACTTTAAAGGCGAAAAGTCGTTTCGTCTCAGAATTTAACTTCTGGAAAGCTCGGAACGTTGTTGTTGTTGTTTTCTTAAATGGGTGGTACGAGACGTCACATATTCCAAAACGTAGGGCTCAAAGGACATTCAATTTATTGCGGAAGGTTGTTTCAAACTCACCCAGAGGTAAATAAATAATACGTACGTGCTGGAGAGAAGCCACTCAATTTGGGAGAAAAGTCATCAGACCGTTCATGAACGAGATATACATATGTACATATTATTAAAAAATATATACCCATGTAATACAGGTAAATTGAATCCTAAATCATACATATAAGTTATAAATATTTTTTTAAACATTTCCTAGTTTCAATATTTTTTTGTTTACACATACATAGGTACAAATAAATAATTCGATAATGTTTTCACTGCATTATTAATTATCATATGTAACAAAAAATGCAAACAACATTGCATTTGGTTTGGTAATAGTAATTGCATGAAATAAGAAAGTTTTGTTTACTAGTAAATATACATACATATGTATACATACACAGGGATTCTAACCGATGCAGAACGTCGTGCAAAATCAAATTAAACCAATTATTTTTCTTTACTCTATTTATATACCGTACATGTGTGAAGGGATAATATTTTAGATTCACTGTATTATTTTTGTTATGTGAGATTGTTGTTGCTTACTGAAATATCAATATATTTTATTGTCAATGCAAAATCGCAGTATTCATTTTAATATTTCCGAATTGAAAATTAAATCAACATGCTCATGAAGGATTCGTTATAAATTCGACAAAAAAACTGTTCCGGAAATGACCGCTGAACAGAACCGGTTGTTAATTGAAGTGGAGAGGCGTGCATATCAAATATTTGACAGAAATATAAATTTAAATTTTTAAAACATCACCTCATTTACAATTTCTCAAAAACACGTGATAATTTTACATACATATAATGAAATTAATTACGTCTAATATGTGGGTCAATCGCTCGATTATTTTTCATTTCGTTAATCTGAAACGTGCCCGCGTTTCGAACGAAAATCTTAACGAGCTCCGCTTCTTTGCGCAACGAAAAGTAAACGCAAATAATAATAATAAAAACAATTTAATTAAATGAAAAAAATTTACAAAATTAACTCCTACTTTTATTTAAATATTTTTGAATAGCACCTTTTATTTCAATGACATCACAACATTATTTGTAAGAAATATATGTACATACTTATGTACGAACTAATCATCATAAAATGATTAATATTTTCAGTACATATGTACCTACATCTATTTACCAATATCATGATTCAATTGGAGTATATGTGTAGATATACATATGTATATAAATCAAATTAGTTAATAAGTGACCTACTACAATATATTTATATATTTAATTCGAGAAAAAATGATTAAACTGCTATCTTTCATAAACAATACATTGCAGTATAGTTTCGCATTATTTTAAACATTAACAAACAAATTTTAATCAAATATATTGTATGGTAATACATGATGCGTTACTATTTACATTAACAGTGCGTGTCCGGAATTTCGAAACGTATAAATATGTAATTGTGAAATTTTTATTCCGATGTTACATTTTTTATTTTTGCTATTTTTCACTTCTAATAAATACATCACATAAATATTATACATTCCAGTACAATTTATAACATATTTTAATAACAAAGTTTATAACGTAATCAATTCATAAATCGTTCAAACATATGGTTTACTGTGTATAAAAAAACAACTACAAAATAAAATTCCACAAAAAAAATGTAATACAATATTAATGCAAAAAAAACGAACACTACCACATAGTACATATAAGTTGCATTATTTATGCAGTTTCAATGTCGTTCACAATTAGCTACACGACACTAAAACACCACGTCTTTACGTTATCCATTCATTAGGATGCGTTGGTCGTTTACTATGGGGCTTTGAACTCTAAACGTCTCTCAGTTTTGTATTTAGAGTCAGTCAAAATAGGAAAAAAATGGCATAAAATACAAACACGTCATATCAATCTTCAGTTTTGCAGCTTTTAATTAACTGTCAAATCAATTATATTCTGATTAGATTATGCATTTTCCCACATCATTATTACATCAGGGCAATGCACTGATTTAACAAGTTCGCAACGTGAGCATTATCACATGTGTTATGAGTCGTACATATACGATTTACATCCATATGTCGATAGTAAATATGTACGTACATATTTGTATATACATATGTATGTATAAATAAATAAATATAATATCGATTTTTTTTCTCAACAGAACACGTTCTCATAAAACTCTATATATGTACATAATATTATTTATATATTACAGCACTTATGTAGTATTACAAGCAATTCAAGTTGAAATAAATAGGTATCTCATATAAAAATAAAGACTTAAAGTTATTAAGGTTTAATAAACCCCGTTTACGCGCCGCATCATACATACAATGTATGTATGCAATCCTGAAGAAAATTAAGACGGGTTATTGAACGCTGCGATATTTACGTCCCTTTTTAAGGCCGTTTATAAAATCTAGTTACATATATTTCAAAATCCTGTCCTAGATAAATATTTAATTAATAAATAAAAAAAATTATATTTTATTGTACAATCACCACATTAAAGCCATTTAAAATAATAAAATTTCAATGAATATCGCACACAGAAAAGACAAGGGTTTTTATTTATTTTTTTAATCTTTAAAAATTCGTCAAATTTCATCCAAACAGCATTTCCCCCTTGAATACAAACATGTCCAAAAAAAAGGATAATAAGCAGATAAACGAACATGTCGACTTATTTCAAAATAATGATTTCATTTTGTCTACATTTCAAACGTACGTAGGTTTCAAGAGAAGAACAACCACGTAACGTCTAGACATTTTATCGCATTATTCCGTAGGATGAATTTAACAGTTAACTTTTATACGATGATTCAATATTGTGTACGATATGTATATGAATGAGTCATTTATTTTAAAAACAATAGATTTTTCCATATATGTAAAATGTATGTATAAGATTAAAAACTATACGTAATCTATGTATGCAAAATTTGTACTAGATTTTGAAATACATGATGGATAAGTGAAGAGGTTAACATGGTTACCATAAGAAATATTCGACTGAAGATGAACGAGGAAGGTACTCGAATGATGGTTTTGCGACGAAACATCCCTTAACAAAACGGCAAACGACACAGCGTCCCAGACAAAATGAATACGCGACATAATGTCTACGGACAAAGCGATAACGAAATCAATATGACATTCGTATGTTCAAAAACAATTTTTTTTAACAAAAACAAACTTACAAGAATTAAATAAAACATGTGATGACGATTAACTATACACGTTATTTGACATATTAATAAATAATAACTTAATTTTTTTAATTATGAAATGAAAAAATCATTATATTCTTTATTGTTAAACTTTAATGGGCGTGGTGTTTTTTCTTCTTTTGAATATATCAAATTAAAAGTGTTGGTAGTTATAATTACTTTTTACATTGTCAATTATAATACTTTTCATAATCAACAGAATTACATAATATTAGAGTATATTCAATATACGTTCGTTTCATCATCCAAGACTTAGTTCTTTTACAAGGTTTTTATTAGTTTTACCAAATTCGTTCCCAATACAGAGACACTTTGCCATTTTTTAATATAATAAGTTATTAAAAGTACCATAATGATCGGACAGATGAAATATTTAATCAACGTTATTGATACGTAAGTAATAAGTAAAGAGCGGACCAACTTTGCGCCGTTCATTGTTCATTTTTCGTCGTGCTTTGTTCATTTTTATGATGAACCTTTTTTTTTATGCTCTCTAGCTTTGTAGTTTGCTCTGTTTCCTGGAAAATAGACCCAAAACGCCCTGTTTCCTAGAAAAAGCACGCTTCCGGTCCTACCTCTAGTAATAATATGTGTAAACTTTTAAATTTTATTATTAGACTCTCAAATACACGTGCTATTTGAATTATATTTAAAAAAACAATATCCGTTTCATTTGAAGATTTGCAATTTTATTTCAATAAATAATCACAAAATTTTCTCTTACACACGAAAATATTCGCTTTTGAACATATCGATGTCATATTATGTCGCGTTATCATTTTGTCCGTGGACATTATGGTGCATTATTGTTTTGTCCGTAAACATTATGTCACATAATCAATGTGTTCGTAGACATTATGTTCTATTCATTTAGTCGGGGACGTTGTATCGTTCGCCGTTTTTCCGGGGATATTTGGTCGTGACACGTCGAATGATACCCAAGTAAATTAAAATTCGGAACTTGTGCTTCAAGCTGTCAGAACTACATAGATACACGTGAAGCTAGATGGATAATGTCCGTAATTTCGTCATTACATCCATCAGACAATTCTTACAATTATGTACATACCTTGAACTAATTAAATAATTGGCTTAAATATGTACATACACATACATAAATTTTTATGTATATAATTTGTAGTATGAGACAAATTCAAAAATAAATCATTTTACAAACCAAAAATCTGCACTTGGACCACATATGTATGTACCTACACACATGTACATACTTACAAACCTAAAGCCAATTATCAATTTATTTTCCATAACCAATCGTTGAATATCAACCAGCAACACACTATCATAATATTATTATATAAATACACACATTGAAAGTACCTTGCGCTAATATATTGTGTAATATTATCACAATGGTTAATAGAAAACGAAAAAGAACGTCAAATTCGACAAGCTACGAGTAGGTACACAGTGTTCATTGTCTCTGTCCGATCGGCTGTGGACGGCAAACAAAGGAGATGTATCTAAATAATTTGAGATTGAGATTGGACAGGTAACGGAGAGGTGAACAGGATTTATAGGAAATTGTCAATAATGGCATAGTCATCGGCTAGTGAAGCGTAAACGACTGCGATATGCATCTATCTATCTATCTATCCAACTATCCTGTCTATCCGTCCATTGGGCAAGTACTTACATTGCTGTTGGCCAAGCGACAGGGCAAGCCTAGGCAAATAATTATGTACATTCACAACTTCCTTTAGGAAAAGCCGAGCCAACCGTGAAAATTGCGTATCTCGCCAATGGCCACACTGGCAAACTTGCGCCCATGTTACGAATTACTATGATTGATTTGTAGAAAGTAGATTGTGAAATGTCTCGATATTGCATCCATTCACAATGGATATCAAACGATTTTGCAAAACAAATGTACCTATATTTATCTGCATACATATAGGGGAGCTCCAAGTCAAATCGTGAGGTTTTTAGCATCCTGGCACCGGAATCAGTTCAGCCATGTACGCTGGGGGAATTCATACTCTGATCCCGCTTCTTTGAAGTGCGGGGTTAGACAGGGTGGGTCAATGTCGCCTGGCTTATTCAACCTTTACATGGATGAACTTTCACATCGCCTTCGACAGACTGGAGTTGGTTGCCACATAGGAGGAATATGCAGTAACCACATCAGCTATGCGGATGACATGGTGATCTTGGCGCCTTCTCCGTCAGCTCTGAATCGCCTCCTGGAAGTTTGCTCGAGTTATGCTGCAGAACATAATATGCGGTATAATACGAGTAAATCCATGGTACTGATTTTCCGATACGGTCGAGGTCCTCATTTCGTCCCCAACATTATTTTAGATGGGCGTAATCTTGAAACTGTTAGGGAAGTCAAGTATCTGGGACACTTGCTGACGGAGGATCTATCTGATGACCGTGACATCGAAAGACAAAGAAGAGCCATTTGTGTAAGGGCAAATATGCTGGCTAGACGATTTTTCCACTCCAGTGTAGAGGTTAAGAGACAATTATTTATGTCCTTTTGTACTAGCCTCTATACTGGTGAATTATGGACCAGATACAAGCGGGAGACGATGAGGAAGATAAAGGTACAATACAACAACTGTTACCGTGCTCTTTTCGGGTTACCTAGGAGCTGTAGCGCGTCGCAAATGTTTGTAGAAGGGCATGTGCCTCATTTTGAAGCCATTCTCAGGATGAGAGCGGCCTCTCTACGTCTTCGTATATTTTTATCGCCTAATTGTCTTCTTGCTGCTGCATCTTCTCATTTGCATTCTTCATTGTATGTTCGATGGATGGAACTGCTACACCGACCGCCTTGAATAGACATAAAATTATTATTATTTATTATTATTAGACTTATTTATTATTATTTATTTATTATAATTATTATTATTATTATTTATTATTATTATTATTTATTATTAATATTATTTATTATCAGTAATATTTATATATTTACTTATGTATTTATTTATTTATTTTTTGTTTACTATTTTTCAATACTTTTTTTTATTTTTTTTTATTATCTATATATTATTTATATGGGCGTTGGGGATTGCACTATTCTCCTCATCGTCTGGAATAAAAGCTATTATTATTATTATTATTATTATATACATGCATATATAATATTAGTATATATGTAGACTGCATTTTTTGAATGAACAGTATTTTTTTTAATAAACTGTGGCCTACCATTGATCCAACGATTTTAAGTAAAAAAGTGATCATATTAAATCAAAATTTGAACAATTTTTATATTTGTCATTACGTTAGAAAGTTTGAAATTCATATGCATATGTAGATCAAAAAATTATACTGCTCTGTGAAGAGAAAAAAATGAGAAAAGAGCAATGACAACAAACAACGAGAAAGAGCAATGTTTTTTCGACACAATTACAACTAAACTCTACACTTTATTTATAATAATAGTAAATCTATTAAAAATTTCTGCGGTTCGTCAATCATATGACTTTCTATAGTTGTAAAAATTTCACTTCAAAACATATTCCTTCTCAGGACGAAACGAAACAATTTTATATAGAAGACAATTTGACTAATTAGTTATAACTGGTATACATATGTATATCAACATACATATGTACATATGTATGTATTTATAAAAATCTCACGTTTTAATATTAGCTTTTTTAAATTTATTTTTTAAAAACATCAAATTACTAAAAAAAACTTACTACATACGTACATAATATACAAAGTAAAAACTATTTATGAAAATAAAAAGTTTCTTTCAAATTCAGATATATATCCGATAAAAACAGATAATTATAAATATTGATCATAATGATATGATTTAATTCTAGGTCAAATTTATACTTAACCTAATTACATACCAAAAAAAAAGTAAATTTATTAAAATTAGTACCACACTCTCATGCAGAATTTGTTTAAATTAAAATAAATTTCGCCTTAGAAATTTTTCTTGCCCAAAAGTAGGTAGTCGTAATTATGAGTACTAATAGTATATACATATACAAAAAACTTACACACCTTTACCTGCAATTGTATGTGCACAAGTATGTATGTTGATATAAAATATGCTGTGCTATCCATCGTAATATTTTTAAACGTGAAATAAATTTGAATATTACAATCAATAAATTCAATTGAAAGTTTTACAATCAAATGTTGCTTCAAGTAACGTACAAAAATATCAAATTCGTTTTAATAGAATTTACGAAATACGAAATCAATCATCTACGATGATCGAAAAATATACTTTTATTCTGAGTAAATTGCTGCAAATAAAAAAAATGCTTTTTGGGTCATCGAAAGGCATGCGAATGCATACCCAGATTTATACCAGTTAGTTTTACAATATACGAATCGACTTTCACTTCTATTCAAAAGGTTACATCGCCTATAAACAGTTAAGAAAGTGCCTGTATAAATATAATAACTGTGACTTTTTGTTCTGCATTCGACATCATCATGCCAAGATTTTATACGTACATATGAATCATGCATATGTATTTATGTACATAATTTCGAGCATTGATTCATTCATTCGCTTTGAAAATCCGTAAAAATTCCAATACGATTTCAAAAGACAAGCAAACCATAAAATTAATAAATAAATCATGGAATACCCCCATAAAATGAATTTCAAAAATGTCTTCCAGGAAAACTTTTAAGACCCAAATATAAAGCATATATTATATTTACATAAGTAATAACACTTATCATTCGGTATTTTAATGGGGAATATTAAAATAAATCAAAAATGCATTTTTAACGATTTTATTATTATGACTGAGGTTATGTTTCACATCTACTTGTACGATGAAACGGAATTTTTCCAAGCATCTTAGCAATAATGGGAATTGATTTTATGGCGCAAATGATAAATGTATAATCATTGCAGCATCCACAGACAGACCATTTATATATGGATATTTATCGATGACATTTACTGCACGGTCTAACAATCGAAAGGAAAAGCGATCGTCGCACATCGAAGATTTTGTCCGTGAAAAACTAGAGCAAACCCCATTGAAAATTCGCGAGCAATAAAGGATGATTTATATGGGATTTTGAAAACGGAAGCTTCCGGCCCGAAAACCGAAAAGGTGATAAATGGCAGAAAAATTCATTAATCCGAAACGAAAGCGAGAGGAAAAATTATAGCACGCGCGCGAAAAAAATCATTTTTCTCAATGGTGATCTGAAAATGCAGATAAGCTCGGATTTCCGTTACAAATTCGCATGCAGATCCATCTCCAATTTTCGAGATACCTAATTAAGATTGATCAGATAAATAAATAATAGAGAATAGCTTACGCAACGAAAGTCTTTCTCTCGTTAGCGACGCCTTTGTTCCGGCAAAATATATGATACATATTTGCGAACTCCTGACCGTCGAGTGTGAGAAATAGTTGATTATAACCGAATAATAGCGGCGTTTATACGATCGTTTGCTTCAATTTTTCATCAACAAAAGCAAAAGTTATGATTGTATTATAAAACGTGAACTTTCACTCGGATTTTGATTGTTTAAAATTATTATTGTTGTTATGACACGCGATGACAATGCAACTATGGCGTAACATCAGACACCTCGGCAAATTCGCCCAGATTATCTTTACGTCTATGCATAGTACTTGGGAAACGTCCTAATTTATAGTGAATAGTTTTGTAAGGTTTGAGAGAGTAGGAGGACCAACTCCTCAGCCAGTTACGACGGGGTATTCATCATTCTATTCACGTTCGAGACTACTATAGAAGTAAATAATTGGCAACCATTGATACACAGTATACATATATTATACGTATGTATGTACATATTATATATGTATTTATAATCAAATATCTCGGTTGAGTACTATAATACTAAAACAATATATGTACACATGTATTTCTAGGGAGCATTGGTGCCTAACAATAAATTATCGCAAAATAAAAAATAAAATAAAGTAAAAAATCGGTTTCATACAATAACTATTGCAGTATGGAAAATGATGAAAACACGAAAATAATTTATATTTTAAAAATTCTTTCAAATAAAATAGGGCTTCTTGAACGCTAAGAGTATCAGAAATATGTATATGATCGTCATAAAATAGCCAAAAAAACTGAAATTCGGCAAAATG
Source organism: Arctopsyche grandis (assembly GCF_051622035.1). Classification (NCBI taxonomy): domain Eukaryota; kingdom Metazoa; phylum Arthropoda; class Insecta; order Trichoptera; family Hydropsychidae; genus Arctopsyche; species Arctopsyche grandis. The sequence continues at coordinate 15,062,735 of NC_135364.1, forward strand.
GATTTTGGATTCGAACCCGAATCTTCGCACCACAAGAAAACCGAATAAATCTTTCTATTATATTAGGAATTGAGTCACGAACCTATAGTTTATGAATCCAATGCTCAACCCTTCAAAATATATTGTGCTTTAATTACGATGGTGATACTGAAATAGTATACATTCTTATTTCTATATGTACATAAGTACATGTAGAAAAACTCTCGATTCAGACACAAATACATATTTCCTTAATTTAATTTAATATCAAAAAGTTTTCTTTTGTAGATGAGAAGGCATTGAAACCTACCATGACATGTATCCATATACATGCAAAGATTTTTAGCAAATAGATACATTCATTCAAAGCTCGATCAATCATTTTTTTCCTTTAACAATCACATGAATTAAATATATGCATTTTTTATGTAAAATTTTCATTTGAAAACAACTGCATATTATATAACAGACTAGCTGAACCCAGCATACGTTGCAATGCCACAATAACGCATGCAATTCCCGTTCCCGTTGCTTTCCCATTCTCGTTCCCATTCCCGTTCTCGTTCTCGTTCCCGTTCTCATTTGTCGGAGAAATGCAGGCAGCGAAAACATTTTAAATTATTCAATTATTTTTCTTATTTTACGCCTAACAACGCAGATCTCGACGCGAAAACATTTGAAATTATTGCGTTGCAATGCCACTCATTCCCGTTTTGCCCGTTCCCGTTCCCGTTTCAAGTGATGTTTGGAGCTCAACGCCGTAGAGTAACGTCTCTTCAACGCCGTGTCGTAATAAACCAACCTGTTAATGTGGTTGCCAACAAATATATTTCCTTGACTACACAATGGCGCTTCATACTTTCGCGACGGTAAAATCGTAATTACGAATATTATTATTGAGAGGTTTTTTTTCACATTAATCTTCCCGGACATTCATACAACAAATCCTGAAAGTTCCACCGTAATTGGTTTAGTGGTTTAGGAGCCTATACGAGACAGACTGACAGACAAAAAGAATATAAAAGAGATATAAATTTATAGATAAATTTACCAATATTTTATTAGATATACATACATATGTACATACTCATAAATTGTCATGTCAAGATACAATGTAAATATTTACATTGTATAATGTCAAGATACAATGTAAAAGTCTTGAAGACTTTAAAAAACTTCGGGATGGTTTGACACCAGACCGACAATTCCATACCTTTTCCAGGAAGGAGGAAAAGGAAATAAAAAGTGTCGTACGTGGCTTGCCGAAATTGCCGGAAGCTGATATTAAAGATGACATCATCAGACAGGGATTCCCTGTAACCAAAGTCATACAGATGAAGATGAAGGAGCCTAGGAGCAACGCCACCGAGCTATACTTGGTGTTCTTCGAGCCATCGGTATCGGCAAAGAAGATTAAAGAAATCCGGTACATCTGTTACACAAAGGTCAGTGTCGTTAAATATACTAGTAAATCACAAAATATTACTCAATGTTTCAGATGCCAAGAATATGGACACGCTGCGAAAAACTGCAATCGGCAGGCCAAGTGCGTCAAATGTGCCGGCACTCACCTCACCGCACAATGCAATCAAGGAATAGTTACCCCTGCTGTCTGCTCAGGCTGTTCAGGATCTCACCCCGCTAACTTCAAAGACTGTCCAAAAAGACAGAGCTATCTGAAAATGCTGGAATCGAGGAAGAATCGAGCATCAATTGTCAAAGCCAACCCTTGGAAACTCCCAGTGGCGCAGCCACAAAATATCCCGGTCGTTAACGATCATAACTTCCCAAAGCTACCGACCATTAAAACTCCTTCACCAAATATCCCAAATATCCCTAAAAAACCCCACCAACCAACCAATCCCAACATTCAACCAACAACAGACCTAACTTCCATGGCGTCTATGACGAAGATGTTGAAGATCCTCCAGGAGATTCGTGCCAAGGCCAGCGGTTGCACCGACAAACTAGAGCTGGCACTCATGCTTGTCGAATATCTCGATGTCTTTGATTAACGGGAGGCGCCTGAACATTCTAGCTTGGAATGCTCGTGGACTTAAGAATAAGATTGACGAACTAGAGTCGGCGATCGGTGAGTACTGTGTTGACATAGTTTTAATCTCCGAGACCTTCTTAAAACCTCATATCCGTATTAACCTACCTAACTTTAACTGCTATCGCGAAGACCGAGAACAGCATGGAGGGGGAGTTGCCATTTTTATAAAATCGTCAATTAAACATTGTCGCGTAATAACTCCGCCACTAAAAAATTTAGAACTAACCGCCATCGAACTAACAATTAACAACACCCGTCACATAGTAGCATCCGCTTACAATCCTCCCCAAAAACGATTATTGGCATCCGATCTTAACAAAATATTTAACATTGGTAGTTCGGTAGTGGTAGCTGGTGACTTTAATGCCAAACATCCGTTATGGAGTTGCGTAAACACTGACCAACAAGGCACAACTCTTTTTAAATACATTCAACTAACAGATACAATCTTACTTCATCCGGATACATACACACACTATCCCACAAATAACTCACAACCATCCACACTAGATCTTGTCCTCGTCAAGAACTGCCCAAAAATATCGACACCAAATGCCCTTCAAACCCTGTCGTCTGATCATCTCCCGATAATCTTCTCAATCGACGGGAAACCCGAGGAAATCATCAAGCATAGTTGGGATTACGGGAGAGCTAACTGGCGAGAGTTCAAGTCGTACATAAATGACCAAACCATTCTAACATCTACCACACTCACAAACAAAACCGAAATCGACAGCTCCATAATACACCTAACGGAATCAATAACTCGATCCAAACACCTTCACATACCTAAGACACAATACATTGAACACAAATTAGAGATAACTGACTTTGTTGCAAATCTAATTAAAAGTAAAAATAAATGTGGCAAACACTCCGTAAAATGTGGCAAACATCAAAAAATCCAGCATTGAAAACATTGATTAATAAGCTCACATATCAAATTAAAATTAGAATCAAAGAAATCAAAAATGAAGCTTGGTCTAAAAAATTAGAAAAATTGAGCTCAGTTGATGGCTATACATCACAATCAAACAACTTCCATTTAAAGCTTTAGTCTCACTATCTAAAATATTCAACGCATGTTTACTCACCGGGTATTTCCCAGAATACTGGAAAACAGCCAACGTAATTCCCATACTTAAGCCCGATAAAAGCTCAAAAAACCCGGCCAATTATCGACCCATTAGCTTACTTTGCACGCTTTCAAAAATTCTGGAAAAAATAATCTACACACGTTTACTTAAAGTCGTAAATAAGAAATTAATAAATGAACAATTTGGATTTCGCACTGGACATTCCACGACCCAACAACTAACAAGACTAACTGAACACGTGACGAAGAACTTTAATATGAAGAGAAGTACCGGAATGGTATGTCTCGACATAGAAAAGGCCTTCGACACGGTTTGGCACGATGGACTCATTCATAAGCTCCTTATTAACAAAATACCAAACTACCTAATTCTCATCATCAAATCGTACTTAACTCGTAGAAAGCTAGTGGTTAGCGTAAATAATGAATTATCGTCTCCAAAAATAATCGCAGCTGGCGTTCCGCAGGGGAGCTTGCTTGGCCCACTCTTGTTCTCCATATATATAAATGACATACCTATTCCAAAAAACTGTCACATAGCCCTATATGCAGATGATACAGTTTGCTTCACAAGTAGCAAAAAACCAGACACTATTCTTAAAAATCTTGAATTTGCAATTAAAACAATGACTGAACACTTCACTAAGTGGAAAATTCAAATTAATCAAACCAAAACAGACGCCATATTCTTTAGTGTTAGAAAACATAAGCCAAGTTCAGATCTGAAAATCCCCTCTGGAGAAAGTCTGAAATGGCAGTCAGTAATAAAATATTTAGGAGTAACGTTTGATAAAAGAATGAGATGGGCACCTCACATTGAGGCAGCGAAATGCAAGGCGATGCGGGGTATATCCTCAATATATCCAATATTTAATCGCCATAGTTCTTTATCAACGCTAAATAAAATAAAATTATATCGCGCGCTCATATTACCATTATTAACCTATGCTTCACCTGTATGGAATAACGCCTCGAATACTAACCTTTCCAAGCTCCAAGTAATACAAAATAAATCCCTTAAAATAATTTATAATACACCCATATATACTAACCTGAAAAAACTGCATGCTATATATAATATTCCGTTTGTTACAGACATTACTAACAAACTAACCAGTAGATTCTATGAAAGAATCACTAATAACCATACTAACACACTTGTGAAGAGTCTCGGTGATTACAACAAAATGTCTATACCCTTCAGCTATAAACACAGATTACCAGAACACAATCTGCTTTAGGTCATCGACTTTAGATAGTCTTTAATTAATATTATGTATTAGATGTATTATGAACATTTATAAGGATTGTAAATAGGTTTTTGAGCTCTTTTTCCTATTATGCTTTAGATTAACATTAGAATAATATAATACTGTGATTACTAACCAAATTAAATTAAAATTGTAAAATAGAAAATGATCAGTAGATCAGTAACTATTAAAATAGATATAAGATGTATTGTGAACATAATTTCGTAATAATAAAAAGCATTTAAAAATCAAAAAAATAAATTTGAAAGCCATATCATATCGGCAAACAGTGTGGGCGTCTCTCGACAACCACTCGGACATTAAACAGACAATCAATAAGAGCGACAAGCATTCGTTCGACATTAAACAGAAGAATAGTATTATGGCAAATGAAGGAGCACAATAGTGAGACAATTCTCTTGAAGGTCAAAAACGAAAGAAATTACTATCGCCAGTCAGCGTGGCCCCATCACGTCGAGAGGCAAAAGCGAAAACCAAAACAACCAATCAACTGTAATGGCTCATCTTTTTTTATATTCTTTGTGTGGACCCGTTTCGCGGCGAATGAGCTAAACGTACAATTACTCCCTTATTTATTTATTTTTACTTTCTGATTATTTTAATTTTATTTTTGTATACGACGAGAGTAATTTTCGTATCGTTAAGAGCATCCCACCCGCAGAGCCAGACTACACCGACCGATATTAGTTATTTAATTTGCCACACCTAAGAAGGCCAGAGTAACATAAATGAAGCTTTTCTCTTCTTAATATTTCTATTATGGGAGCATAACGGAACAACAGGATATTGAGAGTGAAGTATAAATGATGCGAATGGGCGGATAATCGATTTTTGTGTGCGAAAAATGGCACGATGTCGACGCTTGAACTTTACGTGTTCCTTAAATTGATAATACATACACAATGTACATAAATAAACAATATATTTATAAATTTAATATTCACTACGATTTTTAAAATCTTTTTTATATTATATTAATTGATTTTATAAAAATTAAAATATACCTTGTAAGTAAAATCATGTCAATAAACTTTTTTATTATTATAATGATTTAATAACATGTAAATATTTATCAAAATTATTTTGTATCGTACGTACGTGATCGTGATGTAATATTCATATTCACATAACAAATTTGTTTTATATAAATATAGATAAATTTATCCATCAATTATTTGTTTAAACAATTTAATATTAATTTTGGAAATACAGTACCTATGTATGTACATATTTATAACATTTACAGAATAACTTAAGTGAATCAGCTTTTTACCTGTTAAATCTGCTTGAACCAAATACTTAGAAATTATAATAATATTCAATATGAAGATTATGTAGGTAATATTGGAATACTTTGGAGTTAATACTCGGAATTAACAATCCTTATAACCTTTTTGCTCTTGAACGCTTATTGAATACTTAGCAAAATGTTACAAAATTACCCAAACAAGTTAATTTAACACGTAATTAATCGGGCTACAAAGCCATCCTTATGTAGGCGTAATAAATCAATGTGAATAAACAAAACGATACAACAAAGCGCAAACAAAAAATGCATCAACGCATTGTAATCTTCACCGAAGCGGAACTGGAATTTCGTGCGCATCACCACACACACGCTCGTTTTTATTTTTATATTTATTGCAGTTATTCGAAGTCTTTTGGCTCAATTTAAATGAAAAGGGGAAAATAAAACTGTCTTAACTGCCTATATACGTCTTCAGGAAATCATTAACAGACATTTAAGGGCAGTTAAGAGCGATATATATTCCGGTTATCTTCTCGCGAAAGTTGGAAACGCCATGCGTAGAGGGGAAAAACCACGACGAAAAATTTCGGAAATTCTATTCCGACAACACTACATACATATAACAACGTAACGATTTTAATTTAAACCCTAATAGAATTAATTAGAGCGGTTTTTCATCGTTTTATCGCCTTTTCGTGTGGGCGAGTCCCTTATTTGTCAACGCGTACGCGATTATTATTACGTCGACAGCTGCAAGCGACGCAGCGGCTTATCAAATTAATTTGAAAAAAATCGCCCGTCAGAAATATGACTATATGAAATATATTCACGACTAAAATATAATAAAGGCTGATTCTCTGGTTACAATTGATTTAATTCATATTTTTACGACGTACAGAAATCGTCAAAATCGTACGTGAAACAATGCATACGCTAGTATCTATGTATGTATGTATGTAATATGTAGGTACATACCTATGGACGTATTACCATGACATTCTAAACAGCAATAGATTCGTCCATAAAAACGATTTCTCGTGCGTGTTTTTTTTTTCTTCAATTTTGATGCATCTGAAGCACCCTCTGAAAGATGAAATAAAAAAAAATGAATATAAAGAGGTGATTATTGCGCGCACGCTTCAAACGCTACTTTTGACGGCTCGTCGTCGTTTTGTTTACAATCTCTCCCTTGTGGGATGTCGGCATAGGACGGGTTGGGATGTTTGTTGATTTATGGGTTTCTGTTTTGGTTAAAATCCGTTGTTTACGGATCATTATGCCCGTTTCGCGTTATGATAGTCCGTTTTACGTTACGCGTAACGTGGTGGCATGGTTCATTGATGTTCGAACGCACGCCGCTTTGCGACACACGGGAGGAAATGCGAATAAAATGGCGACCCGTGCGATAAAATCAATCGCTCAAGTATAGGCAACTAGGGAAAATATGTACTGATTTATAGGATATATGTATATATAGTATCAACAATATTGATTTTGAAATTATCAACAACAGATTGTGTGTTTGGTCCAATATCCAAAATTTAGAGATTTGAGACCGTCTACAACCAAAAAATATTTCATTTTTATTCCAATTAGAGAAGACTATCTATGAAAAAAAACTAAAAGTCTTTATGATCAGAGCCGTACAATTAAGGGAAGGCTTATGGGGGGGGGGGGACCCCGGGTGCCAAAATCATCAAAATTTAATGCGAATTATTTATTTATTATTTTATTATTATAATTAATACATAAAAATGAATAAATAATAACAAAAACAGGTTGCCCTAACGAGTTACACCAGTCTTACAATAAAACGAGAACGGTAAGAAATTAGAAATCATTCATCTAATTCAAATATACTCAAAATAAATGAATGTGATGAATTCCCAATATTTTTTTATATCTATATTATGTACATAAAAAAATTAAATCTGATTTTTGAGAGAGAAGAGGGGATATTCAAGCTCCGGGGGAGGGGGGGGGGGGGGGTATTCAAAACTTTTTCTTCACCCATCTCTGGTTAAGATAATTTTAAACAAAATAAAAAATATCCCTAGATGACTATATTATACAGCTAACCATTAGTTTTGAAAGTTATTGAAAACTTTTCATTTCTGCTACTTAAAACCATATAATTTTTATTATAAATCCGATTATATTTACCGATTACTGTGATATAATTTTTGTTAGTTTGAAAATTATAATTCAGACCGATGTATAAACAATTCTGGAACAAATTGAAACAAAACAATATTAAATATATTTTATGATAATCTTTAATGATTTTTTTTTAATTCGTTCATATTATATTCATATGCATATTTAATATAACTAGTCTTATAGATTAATAAAATAGTTCAAATTAAAATTATTTAATATATGTACCTATATAGAATTTATCCAAGCGATAGTCACATGTTCTGAAATCAAAAAATTACAAATTATTTATTATTTTATTAAAAAAATTAGTACAAACACTGTCTTCAAAACATAATTTTACCCACAAATACCTACTATATGTATGAACTTAAGCAACAACACTACTTAGTCAATCTTCATCGCTTACTACCACTGCCTACAAATTACCCATCCAAACACGGCAATCCCACCATTATCTTCAGATTTGTCTCAGCGACATTCCTAGAAAGAGCTTAACTTTTTTTGCTCTCCCATAAGCCCCAACGTAACTCGCGTCTATTTACCTGTCCGGTAATTGAGAGGACATGCCATTGTTGCCCACTTTTTATATACGACTGGTGCAGAGGTGGCTTGTTGATTCGGTCTCCAGGCACTCGACGACAACGTTGACGACAAGCTGAAAAATCAACAAACAGTTTTAAAATGGCCGTTCGTTTATCAAAGTTTGGTCAAGTCAAATGAAGACGAGTCATGAAGACGTGATGGGCGAGTTACCAAATAGCACGCACTTCCCCTTTAGTGTGAACACTGCTTTGTGCAAGTATGGAACGAGATTCATTCGGCTCGCGACCGTTGTATGGTGAGCACGTTTCGTACGAACGACCGTGAACACACACACAAGACACACGTCAAGAAACAAAACAAAAACGAGTGCAATTGCAACAAAGTGCAGTGAAATAATTACACACTTCAATCTAACAACTGTGATCGCGTCACGTCGTCTCAACACGAACCGAATAAAATAAAAAGTGCATCGAAAAAAATAAAAGAATCGAATTTCAAATTTGAAAAATATACATATACGACGTGTGTTTAGTCGTTGGTGTTTTGTGTGTTCGATTGGTTTCATAAATTTTTTGGTGATCGGTGATTGGATTTTCTAAAGATTTCTTCTCGAAAGTGAAACACGATGATGTGCTGAATTTCAGAAAAGTGAGTCCAACAATTTCATATAATAAATTTTTCTTTCATAAATTTTAAAATAAATGAATTTAAACGAACTTTAAACATAGACACATTTTATTATTAATTAAATATAAAATCATTATTGATTTTTAATTGATTAATTCGTTCATATAAAACGCCTATGCGCTGAATAAACAACTGACGCAACACAAACACGGTTGGCTTTGAACGTCAAAGGGTTATACAATAACACTCTTACCATAACATTGCTTTTACTATTCAATAAAATAAACAATTGAATTGATATACAACATGAAAATATTGACACGTGTTTGAATGTTTATAGATAATAATGATCAATTCAGTATTTTAACTCGTTATACTATTAAAGTCATGCAGTATGTGTTTAGTGTTCATAAAATATATATTTGCTTGCCATAAATTCAAATATTCATTAAGATGCCTCTATGTACGTGATAAAATACTTAATTATTTTTATGAATTTGTTTTGATATATTAAAATCCGTTTTGTTTACGTGAACGCAATTTGTATGTACGTACGCGTTGACTCTACGTCATTCACGGTTCGTAACTGTCGAAAATAATAAACATTTTTATTATTTAATGATAGCGTATTTTATACGAAGTATTTGGTAACATAATTGAATTAAAAAAATAAGCTTTCGTTGGAATGTGTGCGCAAAAAAAAATATTTACACTGACGTGATTGAAACTCGGTAGCAATTTAAATGCAATCAAAATCGTATCGTATCGTTACACGTTTTTATCATTGTCGAAATTCGTGCAACCACTTTGGTGCCTTCTATGTATATTTTGCAATGCTTTAATCGTTGCACCATTCATCCGATAGGCTATTGCGATAATTATTAAGCTTCGGGTTAAGATTTGTTAATGCAAAATGATGGTAAAAAAAAATATATGTATATAAATAAAATTACTCTACGCGATATGCAACAACCTGTCGGCAAATTGCAACAATACTTGTTCGCGACATGTGTGTGTATGTCGCGATCTGACCAGATTATTATAATGGGACTGGCAACAGGTTTTTACGCCATTTCTACAATAAGCCGCCATTAATCTGGCGAACGATAATGCAAATTTAGACCGTAAACTCTTTCGGTCATTATTATACGCATACATTTTGTTCGCGCCAGCTTATTCGTACATTTAATCGATTCGGTTAAATGAAATAGTTGCGAAAATTTTACATGTGTTTTTCTCAAAGTGTCGTAAATTTAACATGCGTATTATTATAATATATACCTACATACGTATTGTGAGGGTGGATTTTTTCCTCTCGTTTTCTCGTCCTTCTTTAGGATGGGTTACATCGTATGAATTTGTAAACCGGAATAACAAACGAGGGAAATCCGAAAATGGCGTCGCAATGATATTTCCTTCGTCTTTCATAAACGTTATTATTCGACTTTCCCCAGCGTGAAATTGTAAGAAAAAGGGTCGACAATAAAAATAAATTATATTATGACCTGGGGGGGGATGTTTTCGGCCGAAATGAAGGGATCCTTTGAAGAAGAAGTCATCTTGAAAGTTGACGGAAAATTTTGATTCCATTATGAACTGACTGGAAAAAAGTTACATATTTTTATTCTTATATATTATACTTGTGAAACGGAAAAGTTCGGCGATTTAGAATAACATTCTATAATAATACAATATGAAGAGTTCTTTATGGATCCTTTTATGGATAAGTTCTTTGTGGCTATTTCGTTTAGCTTCTTTCGAATCAGTTTGAGTTTATCTATTTCTGTCTTTCATAATTTATACTAGTGTATTTTTGGCTTTCGTCTCAATTTCATTTTATGGGTTGCTATGTTATTCAAATTATACATCAATTACGCATAATCTTAATGTAAAGCATACAAAATAAAGTTTTATTCACAGAAACAAATAATAATAAAACTAATAAATATACCATAAAAAAACTAATAAATATAAAACTGCATAAAATGATCAATAACATTACAATAAAATTACCTATTTGTAAGAGGAAAGCGATATAAAATTATCAGTAAGCGTTACCTAACTATCGTTATTATAATTAAATTCGTAGTAATAATAAAAATAAAAAAATAACATACAATTATGCGGGTAACTGATTTCAAAAATTTAGTCAAAATTTTTTCATTCAATTTTTTGTATATTTTTGATATTTGCTATAATTTTTTTGTATATTTTTGATATTTGCTATATATTATTTTATGTATAATACTTGACAATATCATACCAAATTTGAATATGTAAATCCCACATACTTCTTACGGTTAGATTTTGAGTTATTTAGGACGTATTGTACAATTATACTATAAATGCATCCACACGCACATTGACGCATCGTAAATAGCCAATTATGTAACATATTTTTGGGGATTTACAAGTATTGTGATTATTTTACGACTCTCCGAGTTCCTTTACATATGTTGTATAATATTATATATACCTTGACTGTTTGTGCTTTTTTTCCATAATTTCTTTTAGTAACGATGCGGCTACATTTTGTAGTAATTGTAAAAATTAGCGCCATAATTTTTCTTAATGAATTTGTTAGCCGAAAACTTCGTTTTTCCGTGTCAAGGATGGAGATATTAATTGGTGGGTATTCAATTATTTTCGTTGATAATATTTTCAACGGGGACCGTATTTAATAAAACGCGGAAATTAAATTAAATTGGGCCAAAGCTACCCTTGCCGCGGATTCGTAATGCGGGCCCATTACGACACGGGAGCCCATTCGCCATCATTTCACGTACTTTTTCATGCCCTATTAAATTATATATTTCTTCCCTCTTCGGAAAAAAATGGCCTCTTTTCACTTTATTTTTTGACGTCACAGTCGCGCAAGTGGACCGACCATTTACTATAATACCGCGCCCGCTTCTATTTCCGAAACAGCCTTCTCGCTCGAATATTATAATTCATTATTTAAAATTTAATTCCCGCCAAAGCTAAAATATGCGTCTCCGCGGCTGCCCTCTTTGTGCGGTTTGCTCCGTTTTAATTGGGACGAATTTTGTAATTGTTCGTTTGAGGGTGCGACCTCACTCCAGAAGGCAAATGTTTACGCTGAGGTCTCCCTTCTTAGAATATGAGTTGATTTATATTTATAATTGTCATCAACAGTACGTAAATACAATTATTTATGTCTGCCATGTGAAATGTACACGTACATACATATGTACTTTTTGTACAATTTCAAAAGAGGATACGTTATACAAGCGTGTATAATTTTATAACAATCGCATTCAATTTAATTTATTTCCTAGTAGGTAGTTATTCCTTTCTGTGCAAAATTAATTGCATTTAGGTATTGATCTTCTGCATTGGAGCATTGTTTGCTTTCCAATGGATGTCAAATTCAGCTGGAATCGACTCGTATTTCATTAAGGGCTGAATATAGGGGGAGTTTTGGGGTTCAAATCCTATCTTTCCCATGTACAGTAATAAGCTACATAGGGATTAAGTTCGTTTCCTAGTCAAACAATAAACGGACTTTAATGGGATATTGCGACTATTTAAAAATAATGATGTTTACACATATCTACATATATAGTATATGTACGTACATACATATATGGTCGATTTCTATTTAAGATATTTGTCATTTTGGAGTAAATTTAGTTCAAATATATAAGAACCAATTTTAAATGTCATAAAGAAAGTCCATAAATGTAAACAAACACTTCCATTTCCATTCCCATCATTTATCACAATGACATTTTAAGCCAATATATGTATGTATGTACCAAACAATCTCTGCTTTAATTCACCACTCGCGCATTGTATAGCAAATATGTGGCGATTAAGTCTAGGGTACATAAGGTTGATTTAAATGGCGCAATGAATGAGGCTTGATTATACAAATTGAATGGGTCCGGATCAAACATACATTGCCCTTATTGTTGGCACTTTGTGTGAATCGGTTTCGTGGTACAAAAGGGTGCCCTTTCCCTACTACCGTGAACAAGCACATACACTCGCACGTTGGAAACCAATGAAGTGTATCTCCCCCTCGTAAAAATCAATCGATTTCACTTCGTTTTGCGGTCAGCAACACCCGAGTATACTTAATTCCGAAGGTGGTACCAATCTATCACAGCTCGTCCGTAAAGCAAGTTTCTGAGTATGTACATTATGTAGTATGTCTCTCTGTGGAAATAATGTGATGATTTTTTTGAATAAAATATCATAGATGCGGAGTGTTTCCATCAAGTTATTTTCGATTCGATCTCCTCGTCTGCTGAAAGCAGTACCTACATAATGCAAAAAGAATATCTATCATCCCGGAATGTCTCTTGTACCAAGTCAATCGTAAAAGAGGGGAGACACTGACTGGGATGTATGAGAGATGAAAAACGAATGAAATGATTTATGTATTCATACACACATATACATATACGTGTATCCATTCAAAACATCCCAAAGGAGATGATCTCTCATTGTGTTTCTCGAAACTGTGCATCGCATACCGAAGTCTTGTGTTATTATATAATATATGAGAAGCGTCCTTTTTATTATTTATGCAAATATAATCCGCTGCAACCCAAACTATCTTTCAAATTTGTTTTGGTTAAAATTTAACCGTATTTTTTTCTCGAGTGTCGCATTATTATAATGTTATATTAAATCTATCTATACTATTTGAAAAAAAATGTGAAATTTCAAAAGCCCCTCAAGCCATAATGCATTTACTGTTGGCATATTAGGCGTGGGCCAGTTACAGGATAGGCGAGTCTACTATCAATACCAAGCGCGAATGTACGAAACTTAACCGGCCGTTCTGCAATGGGCAGTGTTTCTCAAACTTGTCCAATGCCAATAATAATTACGTATGTATGTGTATGTACGAACACGTCTGATGAAAAACGTCAAGACATTTGCAAACGGAAGGTCTGATCTTCGACCCTAACCTTTGTATCTTCATAAACCTACTTTGCTTATTTATTTTAAGGTGTGTTTTATGTACATATATGTAAAACGCAACTGTAGTTTTATTATGCACGTCGTATTAACATATGTACAAAGGTTTGAGTCGTATACGTCTAAAGTACATTCATATGTATTATTTTGAAGTAATTTAAAAATTTTAATTCATTTTATATGAAATTCATCAGTCTTGACATTATATTATACTACAGTATTTATTTAAAACGATTCAAGCAAAATGGATTATGTTGAAAAAAAAACATGTGATGAGAAAATTGCAATGTTGATGGGCACATTTTAATTAAAAATGTTTTGCTTTTATTTTCACGCTAATCTTTCATATTAAAATTGTATGCTTTTTGCAATGCCTACGCTCATATTAAATTCCATTATTATGCTGATATGTGATGTTTTTAGAAGTCCGTATTTAGAATTCATTTTATACCAAAGCTGCTCTTACGAAAAATTTAAACTTAATTGAATTTTTTCGCATACTTAAATATTCGTTTAAATTTGATGCATTATTTAGGGCATGCCTAAACTTTCTACACACAATTATGATAATCACAACGATTTTGTATCGCAACCTCGATATTTATAGCATTATGATGTACTTACGCAATGATTGCAAACATTTTATTTAACAGTAATTAAAATTTGTTCAATGATAATTCACTTGATTGTCCGAATCATTGCATATTACTTTTGTCATTATCAGTTCATTTATTATTAGTTCTACATATTAGCTGTTATATTAGAAAGTGGCGGAAATCTAATGTTCACTTCCAAAAGCACTATATATATTTGACAATTCACAAAATGTTATCACTTTTAATTCGATATTTCCAGAATCTCGTCCATATTTTTAAATATTTTAATTATATTTAATTATTTTCAAGATATTTCTCAAGAAAAGTGGGCTTATGCCACTTGCCAATAGAACGCTGTTGACTATATATTTTATTATGATATTAATGTTAAAAAATTATGTTATCTGAAATCGTTTGCGATAGTCTCCAACTAGAACGTAAAAGCAAATTTCAGTAGGCCGGATATGATATAGCAATTGAACGTTGACACTGAAACCTCCGAAATGACTTTTGGCATTCGTCGACCATTAGGCACGAGTGCTTTACCCGAAATTTGCAAATCCTCAAAGTGAAACTTCGTCTCTCGGTATTTAATTAAACGTTTCAGAAGTGCTGCTTCTCCTCCATCACCATCAATCCACATACATAAAACTTCGTATGCTCAATTAATATAATATTGCTCAACGCGTTTCAAAATATTAATTTATATAACGTCTACGTGTTATTTATTATATATGTATGTATGTACGTCTGTAGGAAACAAGCGGCTGGCAAAAATTTTTAGAATCACTGCACTTATCGTATTATTATTACTATTGGTCTCTACTCTTAAACTTTCTCCTCGAGTAAGCAGCGTTATCCATTACTTACTGAGTCTGGATCATTTCTATCATTCTTCTGACCGCTCTGTCGTACTGGAAGTGGATCTCAGATTCAGCTTCCGTTCTACTGAACCAGCTGAGAATCAGAGCTCACTCGTGTTGTTTCTCTATATAACATAAAAGTACATATGTATGTATAATACGCATTCGTAATCGTACCGGTGTGTTTGCTTCGACGAGATCATTATTGAGCTCTTCTTCTTATTGTGTTTGTTTTTTTTTCTTCACTTTTTGGCTGTGCAGATTTAGAAGCTCGCGGTAGTTCGAACCAGATTAACGCTTTATGGCTTAATAATTATTTTTTTAGTATTCCGTGTGGGTGTTCAATGGCCGTTTGTTGATTTTTTTATGCTCGTAGGTACTGTAGAAATTCAATCGGTTGATTTATCGCGTTATTTCCTTGCTTACTTAGCGCCATAAATCATTTCGCAAAAGTTTGCGGTACTCCTTAACATATTTGCCGTTTTCGTATTGTGGCTTGTCATAAGGTGTAAAACCTTTGACACCCCACGCGATTCATAAATCGAACAATGAATTTGCAATAACGTATTCCTCTTTTCGTGTAGGTATGGAAATACATAGTTGTTTGAGAATGAAGCAATAGTTGTATGCAATGTGTTTATCTTATTATTAGTGGAATAATTAAGACTTTACAAGGTCGTTTTATAATGCTTTGTTAGTACTAGTTGTACAAATTTTAGGCTGGGTTTTCTTTTTGTACATATAAACCGGTAAATATTTATTTATTTTTATTTTAAGTTTGGACCATTGTAGCATTATAATGGTCAAAAAATACAGAGATGATAAAAAAATATATACCTACATATAGAGACAAGAAATATATTTATACATAATCAAGAAAAATAAAGTCTTATAACAAAAACATTAGTATAATAGCAGAAAAAGTAAAAATATCAAATAACAAAATACATCGTGGGGAATATCTTGCATCTTCAGCCAGCACCAATACATATAAGAACCAACCGCAAATACAAAACCCTGCGAGACCCAAATGGAAGTGATCAAAATTCCATTCATACATCACATCCAATTATGAAAATAATTATGAACGCAGGCTACCAGCTTAAGATAATCTCCGATAGCCTACGCTTACAGAGGTTGAGATATAGCCTACGATATCACATTCAGGTACAGCAGCAACGGTTTCAATAAGAAGTCGCATAGCTCTTGGAATAGGAGCCATCCGATAAAGAAATGTGCGGGCAGGAGGTACTACCATCAAATGATAATGTCTACCACGCACATAGTTATTAGGGATATAAATTATGTTCCAGCAACGACGGGCATGACGTATTGCAACGTAGAAGCTGAAAAACAAAACGAATTAATGAGAAGTTTATCCGAAGTTTAAAGGAATTATACCCAAGCATGCCCAAAAGGAAAGGAGTAGGGTAGAGATATGGGTAATACTCTAGATTACATTACATATGTATGTTATCGCATTATACATTATAAATATTGACTTTGCTATAGAAAACTTGACACAAAACATTATGATCCTGTTTCATATGTCCTCGTCAACGTATGTAAATGTATGTATGTATATGTACATACATATGTTGTTATTTTGCTGAGACTTGTTTCGTTTTTTGTTCCTTGGTGTAGTTCAAGCGTTGGACTTGTTCTATTTCTAGACAGTCGGTTAAAATTGTGCTGAAAATCTTTCAGTGTTTTATTTTAGTCTACGATACATTTTAGCGTACATGAAAAGTGTCTCTACTTTTGAGAACAATGAACTCATAAATTGAAAATTCATGCCACGAATTTAAATAACGTTATTTATAAAACATTTAATTTATCTTTTGTTGGTTTTGCATATTACAAAACTGTTAGCAGGACTATTATTCTTAATCGAAAATATTCTAAGTACATAGTTTTTTCCAATCGATAATAGCAATCATATATTATAGTAATTGAGGATATATTACATACATACATATATACCTCAATATTTTCGTTTATTAACTGTATGATCCCTTAGAAGACAACACGAAATCAGTCAAAAATACTGTTATATAACAGTAAAGCTTGAAATTGATAATACATCTTGCATTATATTTGGATAATTGCTGGAAAAATAATGTTGTGTCATTCAAGACACGCTTACCTGTCATTGCTATCTTTCGGCCATCATGTACTTAGATTCGGGATTACTATCTAGATTCATTGGCTATTTCATCGATTTCTCCTCATCACAGATTTGTAAAACGTAGAAAACCACCATTCTGGTATCACTGCGAATTATTACTGTCTGAATTTCGTCAATAATATTTACGTGAAGATGCTGATATGATAATATTTTTACTTTTTAAATATTATAATTAATGGATAAATACAAATATATGTATGTAATTATAAACGTAAGAAGATTAAAGCTGCAGAAAATTGTTAATAAATACGTACATATACTGTTAGTACCTAATATAGCATTAATGATTTATATGTACATATTTCGTATATAATTCGTATTTGAACGGTAGAGCCTCTATTGCGGTATTGAGCTCTCATATTCAGATATCTCAGCTGGCCTTTTGATTAATCCAGATTATATTCAATTCAACATCAAATGGTAAAAATAAATTACGACACGCATAAAGGGAATTGGTTGATGAAAGAACTCGTCGAATAAATAATTAGCACTTTCATATATGTATTTCACCTGCGATGTAATGAATACATTCACACGTTGTCTCTGTGAATGAAGATTGCGTCATCGGTCAATATTCAAATTCATCGCCGTTAACACTTCACGGGTCGAGGACGTTATTCATTTTCGATTGAAGCCCAATTGCTCGCTGTAAAGTGTTTTATCGATAAATAATATATCTGTCAACTGCGAGGTGGAAGCGGATATGTGTTTAGATCTCGCGGACGAGATTAATCATTTACGCATAGATTTCGTCGACGTGATATCCTGTATTATTATCATTTGCGTGTGTAATAATTTCTTGTGAAGTTCAAATGTATTTTGTATAAAATGGGCCGGTCTTGCGATGGTTGAACGAGGTTCTCTTAAATGTACCGTTTACGATTTTACGTTAGGCGATAAGTAATCTCGGCGATTTCGTTTCGTAACGCCGATTATAATTAAGATATTTACCATATGCAACAATTTAAATGCATTTTCCTCACTGATTGCCAAGCTTTTCCGTACATAGTCGTGTGAAATTTATTATAGAACCAAATCGATTGAAATTTGAATACATATGAATTGAAATCCATACAATGATATCATGTACCTACTATTTACATATTTTTTTATGGAATTTAATTATATTTATATTTGATATAAAATTATATTGCAATATTTTTGCACGAAATCCAATGAACTTGACAAAAATGGAGTGGATAAACGACGTGGTTATCTATAAGTAGTGTTGATAATAACTGCATTTTATTTTTTTTTTGATTTTTAAATGCTTTTTATTATTACGAAATTATGTTCACAATACATCTTATATCTATTTTAATAGCTACTGATCTACTGATCATTTTCTATTTTACAATTTTAATTTAATTTGGTTAGTAATTACAGTATTATATTATTCTAATGTTAATCTAAAGCATAATAGGAAAAAGAGCTCAAAAACCTATTTACAATCCTTATAAATGTTCATAATACATCTAATACATAATATTAATTAAAGACTATCTAAAGTCGATGACCTAAAGCAGATTATGTTTAGGTAATCTGTGTTTATACCTGAAGGGTATAGACATTTTGTTGTAATCACCGAGACTCTTCACAAGTGTGTTAGTATGGTTATTAGTGATTCTTTCATAGAATCTACTGGTTAGTTTGTTAGTAATGTCTGTAACAAACGGAATATTATATATAGCATGCAGTTTTTTCAGGTTAGTATATATGGGTGTATTATAAATTATTTTAAGGGATTTATTTTGTATTACTTGGAGCTTGGAAAGGTTAGTATTCGAGGCGTTATTCCATACAGGTGAAGCATAGGTTAATAATGGTAATATGAGCGCGCGATATAATTTTATTTTATTTAGCGTTGATAAAGAACTATGGCGATTAAATATTGGATATATTGAGGATATACCCCGCATCGCCTTGCATTTCGCTGCCTCAATGTGAGGTGCCCATCTCATTCTTTTATCAAACGTTACTCCTAAATATTTTATTACTGACTGCCATTTCAGACTTTCTCCAGAGGGGATTTTCAGATCTGAACTTGGCTTATGTTTTCTAACACTAAAGAATATGGCGTCTGTTTTGGTTTGATTAATTTGAATTTTCCACTTAGTGAAGTGTTCAGTCATTGTTTTAATTGCAAATTCAAGATTTTTAAGAATAGTGTCTGGTTTTTTGCTACTTGTGAAGCAAGCTGTATCATCTGCATATAGGGCTATGTGACAGTTTTTTGGAATAGGTATGTCATTTATATATATGGAGAACAAGAGTGGGCCAAGCAAGCTCCCCTGCGGAACGCCAGCTGCGATTATTTTTGGAGACGATAATTCATTATTTACGCTAACCACTAGCTTTCTACGAGTTAAGTACGATTTGATGATGAGAATTAGGTAGTTTGGTATTTTGTTAATAAGGAGCTTATGAATGAGTCCATCGTGCCAAACCGTGTCGAAGGCCTTTTCTATGTCGAGACATACCATTCCGGTACTTCTCTTCATATTAAAGTTCTTCGTCACGTGTTCAGTTAGTCTTGTTAGTTGTTGGGTCGTGGAATGTCCAGTGCGAAATCCAAATTGTTCATTTATTAATTTCTTATTTACGACTTTAAGTAAACGTGTGTAGATTATTTTTTCCAGAATTTTTGAAAGCGTGCAAAGTAAGCTAATGGGTCGATAATTGGCCGGGTTTTTTGAGCTTTTATCGGGCTTAAGTATGGGAATTACGTTGGCTGTTTTCCAGTATTCTGGGAAATACCCGGTGAGTAAACATGCGTTGAATATTTTAGATAGTGAGACTAAAGCTTTAAATGGAAGTTGTTTGATTGTGATGTTATCTATTGAATCTCGCCCAGGTGCCTTTTTATTTTTTAAATTACGTATTATATTTTGGATTTCACACGGATGCACCAATTTTATATTTTTAGTACTGTTAGTGGGAGTTTTTGTGATGATTTTAATGGACCGGTTGACTTTATTATGCGTTGGTATGTGATTGTAATGTTGTGTGAGTGTGTGATGTTTTTGGAAGGATTTTGATAATAGTTCTGCTTTGTCGCAATCACGCGTCACTGAGATTCCTGCATCATCTAATGGAGGAATCGAGTTTTTTGTCCTGCGAATCGCTTTAGCTAATTTCCATAGAGAGCCATCAACTGAGCTCAATTTTTCTAATTTTTTAGACCAAGCTTCATTTTTGATTTCTTTGATTCTAATTTTAATTTGATATGTGAGCTTATTAATTAATGTTTTTAATGCTGGATTTTTTGATGTTTGCCAAATTTTACGGAGTTTATTTTTACTTTTAATTAGATTTGCAACAAAGTCAGTTATCTCTAATTTGTGTTCAATGTATTGTGTCTTAGGTATGTGAAGGTGTTTGGATCGAGTTATTGATTCCGTTAGGTGTTTTATGGAGCTGTCGATTTCGGTTTTGTTTGTGAGTGTGGTAGAAGTTAGAATGGTTTGGTCATTTATGTACGACTTGAACTCTCGCCAGTTAGCTCTCCCGTAATCCCAACTATGCTTGATGATTTCCTCGGGTTTCCCGTCGATTGAGAAGATTATCGGGAGATGATCAGACGACAGGGTTTGAAGGGCATTTGGTGTCGATATTTTTGGGCAGTTCTTGACGAGGACAAGATCTAGTGTGGATGGTTGTGAGTTATTTGTGGGATAGTGTGTGTATGTATCCGGATGAAGTAAGATTGTATCTGTTAGTTGAATGTATTTATAAAGAGTTGTGCCTTGTAGGTCAGTGTTTACGCAACTCCATAACGGATGTTTGGCATTAAAGTCACCAGCTACCACTACCGAACTACCAATGTTAAATATTTTGTTAAGATCGGATGCCAATAATCGTTTTTGGGGAGGATTGTAAGCGGATGCTACTATGTGACGGGTGTTGTTAATTGTTAGTTCGATGGCGGTTAGTTCTAAATTTTTTAGTGGCGGAGTTATTACGCGATAATGTTTAATTGACGATTTTATAAAAATGGCAACTCCCCCTCCATGCTGTTCTCGGTCTTCGCGATAGCAGTTAAAGTTAGGTAGGTTAATACGGATATGAGGTTTTAAGAAGGTCTCGGAGATTAAAACTATGTCAACACAGTACTCACCGATCGCCGACTCTAGTTCGTCAATCTTATTCTTAAGTCCACGAGCATTCCACGCTAGAATGTTCAGGCGCCTCCCGTTAATCAAAGACATCGAGATATTCGACAAGCATGAGTGCCAGCTCTAGTTTGTCGGTGCAACCGCTGGCCTTGGCACGAATCTCCTGGAGGATCTTCAACATCTTCGTCATAGACGCCATGGAAGTTAGGTCTGTTGTTGGTTGAATGTTGGGATTGGTTGGTTGGTGGGGTTTTTTAGGGATATTTGGGATATTTGGTGAAGGAGTTTTAATGGTCGGTAGCTTTGGGAAGTTATAATCGTTAACGACCGGGATATTTTGTGGCTGCACCACTGGGAGTTTCCAAGGGTTGGCTTTGATAATTGATGCTCGATTCTTCCTCGATTCCAGCATTTTCAGATAGCTCTGTCTTTTTGGACAGTCTTTGAAGTTAGCGGGGTGAGATCCTGAACAGCCTGAGCAGACAGCAGGGGTAACTATTCCTTGATTGCATTGTGCGGTGAGGTGAGTGCCGGCACATTTGACGCACTTGGCCTGCCGATTGCAGTTTTTCGCAGCGTGTCCATATTCTTGGCATCTGAAACATTGAGTAATATTTTGTGATTTACTAGTATATTTAACGACACTGACCTTTGTGTAACAGATGTACCGGATTTCTTTAATCTTCTTTGCCGATACCGATGGCTCGAAGAACACCAAGTATAGCTCGGTGGCGTTGCTCCTAGGCTCCTTCGTCTTCATCTGTATGACTTTGGTTACAGGGAATCCCTGTCTGATGATGTCATCTTTAATATCAGCTTCCGGCAATTTCGGCAAGCCACGTACGACACTTTTTATTTCCTTTTCCACATTTTATAAAATGTCTGGTAATGTTTGAAATGCGATTTCCAAAGTTTATTTCAAGATATCAAAATAATATGTCTGTACTCTCAAGCAAATATATGAGCCGTTATAATTGAAAGTGGCATAAGTCTACCTTTCTTCATTTCGAGAAATATCTCACAAAATATTAAATATAATGTTTTGCGTTTAACAATGTTTAAAAATAATCATAGCCTATAATACTTTTATTCTACTTTTCCGAGATTCTGGACACATCGAATAAAAAGTAGTTTGGAAAAAAACAATTTGTGAATTAAGTCAAACAGAAATAGTGTTTTTGAAACCGAAAATTGGACTTTCAAATATAACGGTTCATATATATGTATGTAGATATATTTATAAATATGTATATCACATTAGTATCAATAGATTTGAATCATTTTTAATTTTAAAACATTATTTTGAAACTGCTATGTATTAAGCTACTGTTTCCACATAATAAGGCATATTTTACAGTTTTGTTACTTTAACAATTGTATAACATATGATCAGACGCGAAATTTCCGTTCGTTTTAGAACTATTAAACTCAATTGTCACCTTTGAACATCGTTTTGTGCTTTTAGCTACCGATCTAGGCCACTTAACAGCGAACCATGCGAGCTAAATGGCACTTAAGTCTAAAGACATATTGTCTGATGGATTCTAAATATTGCGTATCATATCCAATTGTTGCAACAAACATCTGCTATAAGTTCATCTTCGTAGCCGGACACTTTACCGGTTGAATCAAGACGCTTTTTTCAGTTTCGTTTGCAGTTTAAAGGTTTATAAAGTAGCCTTTTTGTTAAACGCGTGTCGTTTGTGTACACATGTGTTGTACTTAAAAGCGTGTTGTTTCCATTCAATCAAAAGAATGTACACTTGTGTATACGGATGCGCCACTTTTGTAACATCCAAGAATTTGTGAGTGCAAACAAATCAAATATCTTTACGGTAAACATCGTCAATGCTTTTTTTTCATTTTTTTTTCGTCTTTTGCCTCCCAGTTCTTCGTTTATCTTTCGGTGAATTATCATTATCCTGATCTAAGCGTTCGAAATGATGTATGACAGGCGCGGACAGCGTCCTCATCATTTCGCTATAATGATCTATCAGACACGTCGTTATTTTTTCCCTCGGTAGATTTTCTTTCATTCTATCTGTTCGTCGGGTTAATCCGACTTTTGTAATACATATTTAATATGCCACCAGTATTTGTACGTATGATACATAGGTACATACATTCATACATACACAAGTTTGCTCGTGCATACGTGTTCAACATATACAAGCGTTGTTTGATAGTTAAATTTCTATGGGCAATCCGTACAATATGCAAGTGAAATATTTTGTGAAATATTGCGCAATATCTCTTCATTCGGTGTACCCGAAAAGGGAGATGATATCTCAGTTTATTCGCGATTTGTGTTGATTTATAGCGTACGATTTTTCTTGAGATCGCTGTGCAATGGATGAGTTGCGCCTTTTCGCTAATGGTGTATTTAGCGCCTCCACAAATCGGCAAGATTTGCAAATCGAGAAAAATTTAGACGCTTAAATTCATAATAAATATTATTTTTCCGTGTTTTATTATCCATTTTTTTCAATTATAATGTTTTACGTAATCACATAACCGCCCACTTGGATAAATAAACTACAGGATTATATGTAGACATAACTGACCAAGTAAAATACATAAATATTAAAAAAAAACTTGTTAGCTCAAAGTGGTATAATAATAAGTCAATATAATTGACTGAAAGTATTTTAATAAATAATATTTATTTTTGTAATATTCGTAGTAAAACCACTTAATTTTCGACTTAAAAGCATATCTGAATGGTTTAAAGATTATTAAATTTTTACACTTTTTGACCGTGAAATATTACATTATTTCACGGTCAAAAAGTAATTCAAATATGATTATACATATATGTATATGTATGTAATTATATTAATAACTTTAACTGATCATAAAATTTAATATTCATATTCATGTTCAGTAATTCCGAATTAAAAAAAGTAGTTTTTGTTTTCTATTCGTTAAGTTTTATTGTCGAATGTAATCATCAAACAAATAATGATCACTATTTGAATATTTGATTTACTTTTCATGTGGTAATTTAAATAAATATTTATATTTGCGTTTAATTAAAATTATTATGATTGTGAGCGAACATTTTTCAGGAAGGGAATTTACTTCTTAATTACGGAAATCGTTCTTCAGGCTGACTTATTATTATTATTTTTAATTAAATTTGATTAATGTGTCCATTTATTATTTTCCGCTGTGTACTTAAGCTAATGTAATTTGTTCTGAAAACTTCATGATTTAAATTAATTATACACAATTATATTATACATACGTACATACATATATCACAATGAAAAATCAAATATGAAATTGTGTGATTGCAAAAATGTAATTAAATCTCGAATATAAATTGTAACAGTTGATACGCAATACGATGATCAACATATTTTCACAATACGATTTAGTAATCATAATTTTTTCAATATTTATATACATGCTACATATGTATTCTTAGTTGTTTTTGATAGTACCTATCAGCATAAGATAACGCTAGACTAAACTTCTCATATATCTTACCTTATTTGTATCGTCGTACATGTATGATATTTCCATATCGTAATCGTGAATTGAGTGTTTCAGTTGGATTTCCGCAACTTAATTTTCCGTTCATCTCCTCGAACAAAGCAAACCTCTCGGATGCGTAGTACATGATTTAGATAGAACATCCAATGACGGGATGTTCACGTCCAGATCCAACATCAAAGATATCAAAACCAGTCGACAAGAGATGTACCTACTTGTCATCGAGGCGGGGGGGGGGGGCAATTTCATACATCCGTTCCTTGATCCGGGATTAGGGCTCTCTCGCATTATCCTATGCACTTCGAAAATGCAAATCACCACATGCATCCGCTCGCCATTGCATTGTTGTGTTCAAATTTGCATCACAGTTTCGGGGTACTGAATATGAGGTGTGATTGAAAAATTTTATGAATGAATTCCAGTACAAGCATTTATTAGTTATTCATCTTCAAGGATAGATTTAGTGTCACTCACATATTCCGTTTTCATCCACTCTTAACATCATATTTTTACCTGCTGTTATGCTGTGTATGCGTAAAAAGTAATTTATTGATTTATCAAATACAATATTTATATAAAATATTATAAGAAGCAGAAGTAATATGGTCATATCGAATCGAATGAGTATGTACAGTCCCATGACAGCGAATTACTAACACCATGCGGATTTTGCAAATTCTATGTTTAGAGCTATATATTGAAGAGTAGGTTCGTAAAATTAAAACAAAGATGTGTTTATAATGATTATACATAGTTTATTTACAATATTAATACAACATATATATATATTATTAATATTTTGTATGTCCACCCTTATTTCGGAGACACGATGCTATTCTTTTGGGCATACTCTCGATACAAGACGCAATGGTTGACTTTATCTCAGGATCTCCCTGCCACACAGAAATTATGTTTTGTTTTAGGATATTTTTATTGGTACATTGGAGCTTATTTAATTTCATTTTAAGGGTATGCCGGACATTTTCTTTAGGATTTAGATCGGGAGAATTACCGGGCCAGTGAAGGAGCGGTAAATTGTGGTTGGACATGATTTTTTTCACAATTTTGGCTTTATGGCAGGGTGCAAAAATATTGCATTAAGTGCAGGCGATCCCTTTTGTCAATTTTGTTTTGTATAGAGTGCAATAGGGTGTATCGCAATACCGTTATATATTGCGAAGCATTCATCATCCCTTCTACAAAATACAATGGCCCCCGACCTTCCGCTCTAATTGAGCCCCAAATCATGAGTGACAGCGGGTGTTTCACATTTTTTATGACACAGGACTCATTATACCGCTTGCCGACTCGCCTACGTACGTATTGGTGAGTCGGTGTCATCAATTGAATTGACGACTCGTCAGAGAAGTGAACCTTAAAAATGTTAAAAACATCGATTAATTCAATTCATTCAAAAAAAATTAGACAAATAATTTAATTTCAATTAAATTACCCCTTTCCAATCGTCGAGGGTGAAGTGGCGATGCTCATTAGCCAAATTGAGCCTGGCTTTCTTCATTTTTGGCGTCAAAAGCGTTTTTTTAAGTAGTTGTCTGCCATTCATCCCCGCGTCTGCGAAACGGCGTTGTATTGTCCGAGTCGATATTTCGGTTCCGCTCCCGTAAATTTGTCTGGATTTTTTTATTTGTGGCAAACCGATCCTTCTCAACAGTATTTATAATATATCGATCGACTCGAGGACCGTATTTTCGAGTGCCACAACAATTCTTACGCTTGGTGACCGTAGGATTTTCACCTCTTTTTAGTTGGGTGCTAATTTTATGCACACTGAAAACTCTAACCCCCTAATCTTTAGCAATATATCGTATAGAATACTTCCCAGTATTTAATAATGTGGAAATATTGGCGATTTTCTCCATAGATAAATCTTTATTTCTTCCCATCTAAAAAGGAAAGGGGTTTTTTTCACAAGCAATTTAAACAAATAATTAAGTCACATTTAAAAAATTTAAACACTTTAACTTACTTCAATGATATCGATAATATACAGGAAAGCAAAAATCTCTTCAAAACTAACTTTTCTCCCAGTGAAAGCACACGTCTACACCAAACGAATTTCAAAGCCAAACTGTGTATTTGCACTTGTTCGGTTTTTAAACTATTTGTATAAACACTACTCATCCTATCCTTCTCTAAATACATAGAATAGGATACAATGAATGGTCTACAAAAAAAACCAACCCAAAATGTTACTTAAGACGGCGCAGGTACACAAAATAGGGTAAATACGCGGGTGTTAGTAATTCGTTGTCATACGACTGTAAGTGATTCTTACTAATAAACAAATAGGACAAATATTCCAAAGGTTATAGTTTGATTACAATCGTTGTATTTGATTACATGTATGTATAATGTTTCTTTAATATTCGCTCATTACTCATTTGTTATTATGATAGTGGGTGCCTCTATCTGAATAATCTTAATCACAACTAAGACTATTCATCATCGATTAAATTTTTTTCCTGCTTATACATAACGATAGCAGCGATAAGATGTGTTCATAAAGTTTTAATTTCAATTCATTGCTCTGTATGCATATTTCGGGCGTTCGCCAAACTTTTTGACCGCACCTCGCACACGATAACTTCCCGACGAATGCATCATCGTCGGAACTGATGTCATTGGACAACACCTGTGCACAATTGCATATGCATCGTCGTACTGGCGAGATCGTGTGTGCATCTCTACTGCAACTGCAAGGCGGGCTAATTACTCCGTCGAGGCGGCCGGTCTCGTTTGTCGGGGAACCTGTATCGTTAAATTCTTCGTTGCCGACAAATCACTTTTATTTGCATTCTTCTCGGTGCGTATCTGCTGCTGATCTTATAGAAGGTATATACATAAGTATGTGTGTATGCTTTTATTCTTGTTTCGTCTCAGACTTCTCAGCTTTTGCGTCAGGTATAGTGTGTCTGTGTGTGCCAGAAGTGGCACCGACAAAGTCTCGTAAGTAAAGGATCGTCGATAGAAGATATTCTATTGCTCCAAGATGAACTTGTGCAATTGAATAATTATTACCGGTTATTCTGTATGTGTTTACAATTCATACATGGACATATAAGCTTGTAAACGTCCGTCAAACGTGACAGTCATTTGATTTGACTCTTTGATTAATTGCATATCATTCCTTTCTTGTCCTTTTCAGACCCTGTTTGCTTATTATTTTTGAATGTTTGTCTTTTTCGTCTTTCTTGTGACTTTCCATATTTTTTTTAAATTTTATTCGTAATCTGTAAACTACTTAAAATTTACCAAATTAGCAACAGTGTATTTGGACTCTTCAGTAGGAAGTTGAAGAAGCTCAATTCTAAATATTTTATTGATATTGTTTGAGTCTTATAATCCATTTTGACGATATGCTACTTTTCAGAATTTGTTGATTTTTCATGACATTGAAATGGCTACATCAAAATCTTCGTCGCATTTATATATTATATTATATTTTGTCATCTATATAATTTGAAAAAACTCACTACAACGACAGTAAGATATTCTCCAATTTTAAATATTTACATGTTAGAATGATTTTAAATTTAAACTTCAAAGTTTAGACTAAAAATTATACTTATTTTAAAATACAATAACTGACCCAAGTCCGTCCTTAAGATTTACTATGTAAACATTAACTGTAGATAGAAAAATATATATATCAACAGAAGCTTTTAACACTTATGTCATAGAGTTGTAACCTTTAATTGAATATGTAAATAGTACACAATAATACACAATATTTGAACTTTTTTAATTAAAAAATTAATGAATTTTTAGATTATTTACTAATTCGTTTTTTTTTTGTACACATTTAGCTAAATTAAGATAAATGAATAGAGCATTTGCCTTTATATTCCCACAAATTGAGCAAAATTAAGATAAATTGCTTATATTTATTTGAATAAAATCCCAAATAGATCACTGATCTAAATTCTAACAAAAAAAATAAAATTCCCATACTAGAAAAAAATCTGGTTTTGCCAAAC
Source organism: Arctopsyche grandis (assembly GCF_051622035.1). Taxonomy (NCBI): domain Eukaryota; kingdom Metazoa; phylum Arthropoda; class Insecta; order Trichoptera; family Hydropsychidae; genus Arctopsyche; species Arctopsyche grandis. The sequence goes on from NC_135364.1 coordinate 15,091,927, forward strand.
GAGTGACCTCTTTTACCAGGCGCTCGTTAGCGACGAAAATTTCGCTCGCAAAAATCGTCTGTCGACAAATTAAATTAACCGATCGGCAATATAAATTAGTCGGCTAATTACGACGATTCGAATAATCGATCTAATTGATTTGCAACTATCGATGCGAGATTCGGAAGCTTTGAAATGAGCCGCCAACGCAGCATCGCGCTAAATGTTATATCAATCCAAACGGGTAATTAAAGCACCGCGAGCAGTTATAATATATGCGAGTACACTTTCAGTGCCACCTGTCTCCGTCGACAGCGGTTCAAACCGGAAGTGATAGACAAACTTGCCTAGAGCAAATTACTGCCTTTTCAGCCAAATAAAATTTATTTATGTAGGTGTGAAATTCATCGTCGAATATAAAAAATGCGCGATCACCTATTGCTAACTTTAAAGGTTAGGCAGTATAAATATATTTACATGAAAACAAATCCCACACAATGAGGAATCGTCTTGAGAAATTTTTCTATGACTAGTGGGTCGTCGTTTCGTAAACGTTGAGAAATCCATCGCCCATGTTAACTTAAAGGGAATATTTTCATTTCGCACTGACGATATGACTATATACATTGTCTATTCGTTCAATTAAAACGGTCGTAACGTATCGTTTCCTTTCGTTTATGCGATCCGATTAAGATTGTGAAGAAGCTGTGAAATATTTCCATATCAATCTTATTGATAGGTCTCCCCTCCCTGTTCGAGCTTTTAATTAAACGATGACGGCCTTTCTAGTAAGGCCCTGGGCTTTATTAGATTTATGTAATATGTATATATTGATGTGCGAATGTATGTATGTAGGTAATCTACGAGATTCGCAAACATTCGATATATGATGAGTTCCTTAATATAGTGAATTTATTGGTTCGGTTTTTTTATTTATATAATCCAGGAGTGGTATTCTTGCTGTATGTATGTATTTGTTGTGATATTTTGGCGTTATTTTTATCCTCGAGGGATTATAGTGTGAATCCAGGTGGAATGATTTCAAGTGCGCAATTATCCCCTTACGATATGAAGTAATTTTCAAATATTAATTAATTGAAAAATCGAAATTTAGATGAAAATTAATATTATTTCTTAATTATGTTGTATTTTTAATAAATATATATATATATATATATATATATATATATATATATATATATATACATATATATATATATATATATATATATATATATATATATATATATATATATATATATATATATATATATATATATATATATATATTTATTTATATATGTATATATATATATATATATATATATATATATGTATGTACATATGTATCTGTATAATTTATTTGGTCTTCGTGGAGCTTGGTGTTATGTATGTATGTATAATGGACATTTTATGCACGTACGTAGTAAAAAATTGTTCCATGAGTTTTTGAATAGATATTTGATAATAATCTTAATTTTATTGTTTTTAGTTAGCATAAAATTTTTGAAAAAAATCATCAAGAAGTGCTTCAGTGATTTTGCACCACTTTTTAATCTTCTAAAAAAAGAAATCGACATATAAATAATAAACCGCAATCTGTCATTGTGACGAATCGACTAATGCAAAATAAAATAATCTACTCATTATCTACATATGTATGCACTGTCATATATTTTTTTAAAGTAGGAGATATCATATAGTTTTTATCATTAACTGTGAATATTTATGTATGTATGTATGCATGATTATTTTTTCCCCTTCGATTATTCGCATCCAATTAAAATATTATCATTAGTCTCGTTTGATTTGTTATTTATCACTGTTATCTAAGCTGACCTAAGCGCCACTGATGATAATCTATATAAAATTTTGATCAAACAATAGCAACGGTTCGTTAACTGGGAACAATAAGGCCATTTTCGAGCGAAAGTTTAGATTCGTGTGTGTGGTTATTTACGAGTAATTTCCGAAATATGAAACACAACATAGGGAATCACAGTATAATAAATATTTTCTGTTGTTTAGATTATTATCTCATTGAATTTACGTCTCGACAGACGGATTCGCATGCGACAGCTGAATGTAAAGTTTAACATGGAAAATCTGCCAACGTACGCATACATTTGTAGGTATCTATGAAATTCAAATGCGAAAACGTCAAGCGAATTTATTTGTTTTATTTAAATGCAGAAACAATGTGAATATTTTTCGTTTATTGTTTCGCATTTAAAAAAGGACGATAAATTGTTATAAAAGACTGTAAACGAGTTTGTTTTGATAATAACGCCTCTAACGTTACCGAACCTTATTATGTTAAACTCGCCTTTTACGGCGCGCTTATAAATGTTTTACGAATACAAATTGTCGGTTTGTGGTTTCGGATTTGAATGCGAGAATCGGACCACAGTCTTTCAAGGGTTTGCTTTTTTATTTAAGTATATGTATTTGTTTTTTTTTTCTTATTTTCCTGGTCTCATTTTGGACCCCGCGTGCCGTCTTTCGTTCATAAGCAAACTAGAACGAAAAGCTTTTGCATAATACACGCGTTGTGTTTATGGTCTTGTTTGTTCCACGAATTTCATTTATACGATTTCGCACTCTACAATGTAGATAGACAATACACCCCTATAAAAAATAATAGCTCAATTAGATCCTATCGTATTTGCTGAATTGATAAATACACCCTCAAAATACTCGACTCGTTTTATTGGATTATTACTATTACTTTGATTCGTTAAATTATAAAAAATGTATAAACATCATGATATTATTAGTCCATTTGTATACTGCCCATTTCTCAATATTAATATGAAAATATCGTTGAATATTCAGCCCCATCCGTCTTTGATTTGTTGAACTGTCAATTTATTTTTTCAACCCTGAGAATAATCGAAACGTCCGTAAATAATCATCTCGTGGCCCCATTTTGTATTTAGATCAATGCTGTATTTGTGACGAAAAGTTTGCTTTTATTAAATTTGGCCTTATTTTTTCCCAGTCCCTTTTCTCTGGAGGTTCGGTGAATATTTTCGTACGAATATATATTACCTTTTTTTCCGTTTGCGGTTTTTCCCATCTCCGGCCAACGTAGGGTTAATATACGAACTACAACGTGAAAAAGTGAACTAAGTCTGAAATTATCAAAAGCTTGATATAACGTTTAAATACGTGGAATGTTGGTGAATATGAATCATAAAAACTTATTTTTAAATTAGGATGTAATTTTGATTTTTAGGACTTAAGAATAGGGCTTAGTTCATTATTGTGCTAAATTATTAAGCTACCTATGAAAGGAAAGGGAGTCGACGAACCTAACGTACGCTAACGCTTTGACGAAAACACGAGAAACTTTTGCTTTCAACTTTGAAAGTAAAATGAGATTGAAAGCTCACATCGAAAATATTCTCGCTTTTATAAAACAAGTTTTTCCATTGCGATATTTTTTCCTCTCCAAAAGTAAATTACGCCCGCAGTATGCGGCCGTTCCTCAAACGATGGCTCGAGTGAAATACGTATTTACACACATGTATTTAAAATAGATCGGCCTCTGAAGTACATCGATAATATCTCGCTAGAGGGTTGAACCGAGCTAAAAAGGTATCGCAAATACATATGTATATACCTATGTATGTATGTATGTATGTATATATTAGCAAATATGTATAATACAAAACCGCACACGTCGCTATAGCTCATCATGCGCGAAGATGACATGAGATCTAGATAAATATTGCAGTTTAATTGCACATATGTATGTTGGTCGATATGAAACTGGTCTATGCTGTTCCTGTTTAATGCTTGCTATCAATATTGATAATTACAACCCCGACAACTGTAGAGGAAAGCCGCTATTAATTTTCGCAAACATTTGACATTCGGCTTTATGGATTGCGATTATGGGTTTCCTGAATGGAAAAGGAATTAATGTGGTCGCGTCATAAATCATTTTCTCCCGTGTGAAAATGGAGCTATTATTAGTTTTCTTTTAACGGGAGATTTATTAAGGACCGTCTCCACTTGACGTACTCCTATTTAAATCATTCGTTGTAATTAATCATGGAAGATATACATACATATATATGTATGTATATAACTTGTCGGACTTCGCAGGGTTAATCGACGCTTAGCCTCATTAAGTAATTCAGATTATAGTGTTGAGTTATTGAGAATTTGTTGAAACAAAGTAGCCACATAATATATAATTGATTTATCACGCACGATTAGTTCGGATTTTCGCATGATCACAAAACTTCGTCTATTGTTACTACGTACATAGATAAAGTAAAAATTATTAAACTTATGTAGGTACATTAAAATTATACAGATTTTATACAATTTGTATTTTCTGTCCTTTTGATGAACTAATAAAAATGTATTGCGTATAATATGAATGAAAATCGCAAAATATAGGATTCAAGAGATCTTTGAAATACGATAAGAATAGGAAAATTGTCAATTATGTACATCAAAATCAAAAAAGGTATTAATTAACTGATCATAATTTCGACAAGCTGAAAACCTTGCATTTTTCTTGTTTGTTTTTGTTTTAAATATCAGTAAACATATGTATGTAATTTTCGAATAGATTAAGTTTAGTTTTTATATTCCTAATCCGACGCTGATATTTAAATGCAAATTGAATTTCATACATACGTGAATGTAAATTTCAACGACGCATACATTATTTATGAAGCTTTTAGACTTGTTGACTTTAAAACCATTGTACGAAATAGGACAAACCTACATCAATATACAGAAAAAATCCCGGAAACAACATTTCTGTAGTTTGCTAAGCATAATCCAATTAGATAATGACAGTTAGCTTAGTGTTTCCAGTCACTGTTTCTCATTTAAATCCACTGTGTTAAACTGGCGTGGGTTTGAACAACATCGCACATTTACAAACTCTAAATAAATTAACTTTTCCCTACGATATTAATAATGTATAATCCTGCTTAAAACTCAATCGTCAACTGATATAAATATGCATATGTACATATGTATGCATGTATTAAATTTGAGCCGAAAATAGACGAGTCGTGCTTTATGCGCATCTCTGTACACGACTCTTCAAAGCGAAACTTTATCATCCATATACAAAATTCATTTCGAATTTATGTACCGGAAATAATGTTGCATATGCACTGGAAGTATGATTTACGCTGACAAATAAAAACGCTTTTGATATTACGTGTAAGTGCATTCATGCATTTCACAATGATCGACTCCATTTTATTGCATGTCATATTCGATTCGACTTTTGTAGACTCGGTGTTTATTCGATCGATGAATTTTATTGTCTTCTCACTGTCATATATTGATCATTAATCCTTTGCTGTACAGGTGGACTCTGCTCCGAGTTCGTTATCTGCTTTTTAGTGGGGAATGAACTGTGAATAGGTCCGTTCCGTATCGCTTGGTCCTGGGAGCTTTTTCCCACGGATTTTTATTCTTCGTGCGTCCCGATCTTATTTTTTTCTGTTTTTTTTTCGTTTTACTTCTTCTCCTTAATCGCTTGGATAATTTTCCCTTTTTTTTCCTCTCCGTTTCGCTCATCGATCGGCCTTTGAGATCTCGAAACGCGCAAACGAGCGCTAAGTGTTAATCAGCGCGACGGAAATCGTCTACTTTTGGTACGCTGTTATCTCAACAGTCGCTAGCCGCACTTCCTTTTGGACTTTTTGTTCATATATACATACATACATACATACATATATTTAATTTTTTTTCGGGCGATATATACAGGCTGACAGAAAGTCAGGAAATGCGTGCATGAGGTCACACGAACTTCAAATGTTATCTCACGCTTTCGCATCGCTTGTTTAACTCGATGATTTTTACGTGGTTACTAGCGTCGGTTTCCCTTCGCATTTTATTATTAGAAAGCAGTGAAAGGGTTGTACCTAATGTGGCTAAAATTCTAAAATGTATATTATCCATTTCCATATAAGGAAAAGCTGTCGGAAAATCGCTCACACGTGACGCAACTGTCGTTTCTTATTAATTTTTCTTCCAATATCTCATTCGGGTCACATCTCAACTAGTTCTACAATAAGCGTAATGGAACCTTTTCTTTATAAGTTTTTAAACTATTTTATGAATTTTCTTAGATTTTTTCTCTTCCTAGATCAGTAATGTTCGGAAATTTGATCACGACCATATCGAGAACCGGATTTGAGATTCGATGCGGGAATTTGAAATATTTTCGTATACGAAATTCGTGTAATTTAATTCAGCAAAACTAATAAAATTAGACATATTATGTGTGTATTTTTTTTCTCATCAATTTGAATATATCAAAATTAATTATGCAATATGCTTTTATACCACGCGCTGTTTTACGACTAATATACGCATTATATACGGTCAAATATTACTTAATTTTGCATATTTCTTACAAGAATTACCTTTTATTCTTGTATACTAATCATTTGCCCGATGACAATTTTTACCGCATAAAAATTATTATACAAATGAGTGCGAAAATCAACATCGTCATATTTAGAATAAAATTGTACTTTAAAAATATAGGATTTTAATGAATATTTATATCTTTGTAAATTAACTTTTATTTTAAGTCACATTTTAAAAATTTAAAATTATGTATTATATATTGGACGTATTAATTTTTATTATTATGTTTCAACCAGGTCCATATATCTCGCATTATCCAAATTCCCGTTGATTACAACCAAGTAATTAACATAAATTCTCTTCTAAAAGAATCTTCTATCTTAATTTTTGGATACCATTCCTGCATTTCCTATAAACTTCCATCCATTCGCCTCACGTTACGTTTTCAAAACTTTTTTTCACGTTTCTTGCAATTCCTTATCGTTATTATAAACATACATATGTACACCTCTATATATACCTTATTCTAATTTCACTTAATATACTATAATATACATATGTATGTAAATTTTTTTAGTCCACCTACGTTCATATCTACATATGTTTCAACAAATTATTGAAAGTGAGATAAGTAGTAGAAGAAGTAACCAAATTATTTACTATCTTTCTATATGACTCATAATGAACTATCAATTATTTATTACATTGCCGACACAGTCAATAATTGATTGCGTTGATTTATGCACCGTAATAATAAATTTTATACGATTTTCGAGATGATAAATAAGTTAATATTCGGAAACGCATATACTAACCCATTCCCCATTCCAGAAGTCTAGACAGATAGCGAAAATTAATGAGACAAACTTCCCGAAACTTGTAAGCTCTCTCTCTCCAGTGGAGCTCCCTCGTATATGTATTTTTTTTCACATATTATGTATTATATATCTCACTCTGCCTAGTATCGATTTACATACGGTGCCAAATTGACGACGCCTCTTTGGCAAACAGGAAACTTTACCGGGTTTCGGGAAAACTAGTACGTAATACGTCAAAAAAAAAACACATGCCCGCACACTGAGAATATAAACGAGTTGAAAACACTCTGGAAGATTGATCTGACGCAGAAAGAAACGACCTCGACAAAACGACAATTGCTTAAATGCGATATATTTAGTTGGATAGAAAATTGTCTTTATACTGCGATAGGAATTCGCGTAGGAGCGCTATCAATTAACCTTTGATTGGACATTTCACAAAATGTATCAATTTATTGCTAAATTTACTATCGACACTTTTTTCGTGAAGTTAACCTATTCGCTTACCTTATCTGTTAACCTTCACGCTCGAATTTCTGATTATAACGCTTCATTTGTGACACTTATCAAACGAACAGGTCATATAATCTGTACCGAAAGAGTAACGATGTTTAAAATGTTTATTCACATTTAATATTTATAAATGATGACCGTAACTGTAATTTTGAATAAATACATCCAATATATTGATAATTTCAGATAATAAATCATATTAGTTAATATTGTGCGCGTCTTAAGACTAGATTCTTACATAGATAGGGCGTATCGTCAAGGGATTCGCACGCAATCCTTCAGGATTTAAAGCCCAGCTTTAGACCATTCACCTCAGGATATAATTCAGGATAACGTCCGACTGACTGACTCCTCGTAATGACCACTACGATTATCCCTAATTGGCGGAAACCGCGAAGTGCTATTTTCGTATGTGTGGTAAATCGAACGTTGCGTAGGCAAAAAGTGTTCTCGGCTCGTTGGAGGCTGTGGTAGTTGTTTTTTTATTTATTTTTTGCAGCCAAAAAATCAGACAGTTTTAATGGTCCATTGGTCCATATTCATGCGGTGGAAATGTGCTCCTTAAAAATATGCATACATATGTACATATGTATGTATGTATATATGCTTGGGTACAGTTAAGCTCAACGTTTAAAGACGTATACTCGAATTGAATATTCGCTTAATGATTCGCCATTCATCGGATGAATTTACAATTTTGTTGAACGCTTCTGAAATTTCCCAGCGTGTCTTTAAAGTGATTCTGCAAGACTGCAAGATGAATTGACTAATCAGAGGGGTATGTATGTACTTTTCGAGGGGTTGGAGCGTTTCTTCTTCTTATTTTTCTTTTCTCGTTAAACTCTTATTTAAGTTGTGGCATTGGCGGAATTGTTAGTCGAATCTCATCTTGACAGCACATTTTTCTTGTAACAATGCTGAAAATTTCGTTGTGTGCTTTCATTCAAGATTAATACGGACCGACGTATGACAGACTCTATTTTCTAACAATGATTTAATTGTATAGAATAAGCTTTACATATAAGAATATAATCATTTTTTTTTTTCACAAACACATTCATTCATATATAACATTTAAGCTTTTAGGTATTATCATATTATATTATATTCTTCCACTAAACAAATTTAAACTGAAAGCACTTATATAAATTAATGAAATGGTAATGTACCGGGTCGAAACACTGATTATCAATTTGATAAATAGACCGATTTAATTATAGGGGGATTTTCTTGATATTGCGCATAGTAATAGTTATCATTTCAATTTGTATAATGTTAGAAAGAAATAATATTATATAACAGTGAATATACATAATTATAATCAACTTTTTAAAGTGAGGACTACCCATTTTCATTCATGGATAGCACCATGGTAGCATGAAGTCGATTATTCGTTAGATCTATTCACGTTTTGATTAAGTCAATTTGTTTTCCATATTCACGTTATGCAATATATTTCTCAGCATATCATACATAAATCTATGCTTAGCTCTAACCTGTCTACGAAAAAAAAAATGTAGCAATATCGAAAGATCAGCGCACCCAACATTGTCATAATACGACCACTTTCTTTTTTTATATGACTAAGCATTTCATTCCTTATATCCCATTCTGGATTTCCTTCGCCTTCAGTTACCATAAGAAGCTCTCACATCTGGACATAATCTAATGCGAATAATACGCGTACGTGACTTGTGGGCCATGCGTAGTACGTGATGCACATAGATGGGGATCCGGAGGAATAAAAACGCTACCTGTCATCACTGTAGTGGCAACCCTTATTTGGTTAGAAAGTGTCTTGCTGAAATACGAAAAAAATATACAAATACACTCGGGAAGATTCGAATGAATCAAACAAGGATATGAGTTCGTATCCTGAAGCGTTAACCCCTTATTGGGATATCGACTTATGAGTATGTTCACATCCACACACGCGCCTTTCAGAGTATATTGTACTTTGTTTTTTATGACTAGGATTTTATACATATAGTGCTTATCCGTATACGCATACGTGTTTTTGTGTATTGCAATGTATTGCTTTTATGTGTAGAATGCGGAATTCAATTAAAGTCGAAATTTAAACGATCGTTAATGCTACAGTGACATCTCCATTTCTCTATTGGCGGATATCGATTTCGAACAGGGACGTGCTGGGGTTTTTTATCGGTAGGTAAATCCTACAGGACGGTATAATTCGACTGTGGTGGCTATTTAAGAATCAATCGTTCAAATAAAATCCGACCTGAAAGTTCCAAATGAAATATCATAATTTCTTTTCAAATTTTCACCAATTGATCTTGCCACAATCTTTGCCTTTTAAAATAACTCCGATAAGTTATAATCGGACGCCTCACTTCACTCATCTGTAGAAAATATCATAACCAGTTTAATTGAGAATAAATGGATTAAGAGTTTAATGACTGTTTTAGACGAAACAAAGTTCAAATAAGTTCAATTAATTATACCATGACTTCATAAATACGTGGAAAACACCCCAGGGACTTCATTAAAGTATTCACGTTTTTATATTATCCATCTACAAAGTATTTTGATCGTAAGAAATGTCGACCCGAATTTTTTTACTGAAAATGAGTTTACCAAGTTAGAAAATAATTTATTTTTAGAGGATACTACGGTCGCCAAATGTACATACGTTTGATGTCAAGTGTCGTGTTTTTCTTCCTTTTTGCTCCCGTCTTCAATCAATAACCATTAAATCAGATTTAGCCGTCGTTCGATTGTTTCAATTCTAGGTAATTTATCGTTTGACCCACTTGGGCGTTTAAGTATAATATTTATTTACTGTAATTCGTCGCGAGCGTCAGTCTAGATTACGACAGTTTGTCTGCGTCCCGCTTGATTACGCCAAAATAAAAGGGTGTAAGAAACAAATTACACGCGAAAGTTTCTACTCTGGAAAAGTTTCATCTCCTCAGACTGATAAGGGTGAAATTTTCCGAGGGTTTGCGGCGGGCCCGACGAGCGCAATGCGGATGTCCGAAGCTAAAGAGGCGCGGCTCAGAACAACCGCACCTAAAAACGCATTTTCTTCACAAAATTTCCTCAGATAAGATCCAATTTTGAGTTAATTTTGTTATATCAGAAAATTGGAAGGATCGCTTTTCGTAAGTGACGGCCGTAACGGGAAAGTTTTCCTCTGGAAAATGGCCGGAAAATGAGAGCGTGTTGTAACGCGGGCGAACTAAATGAATGCATTGCACGATATATATACATATATCTATTAAAATAATAATATACTCGTACTTATTTATTTGATTTATTAAATGTTTTTTTCAATTATATTAAAAATTTTAGAACTTTTCCATATAAAAGTAATTTAAAATTCATACAAGTTTAATAAGACGCTATTGGTTGTTTAACACAAATATTGATACTTATTTTGTAACGAACTTATTCAATTTAAGCTTAATCCGATTTTTACTTTATTTTTATGTACCTATTTAGTATGCATGTACATATATACATACATATATACACCTATATCACAGTAGATGCATATTATATATGAACGATAAGTTCTTGATAATCCTGATTATGAATTAAAAAAGCCATATTATGGGTTCATAAAGAATAACTGATCAATATTTGTTTTTATTTCTAAGCTGTTCGTAATATAGTACGTACATGTCTATATTGTTTAAAAATAATACTAAAACAATTCATTGATATATTATATTTTAAATCCCATTCTTGGTATGAATAGATAGAGAGAATGAAATTATATACTTTGAGGTTTTAATGTTGATATAAAATAACATTTTCATATATGAAGATAAGAATCCTTATCGTAAAGAATTGTAATGTTTAACAATTTGCAAAATGTTTTACTCTTACATATATATGTATGTATGCATGTACATGTGTATTTAATGTTAGCCCGTATATTGTATTTAACCGCAATACATACATACATATGATAAATTAAAAATATTTATTTTATAAACATTATAAATGCACACACTCATATAAATTAGAACGGATGCAATTTTGTTGATAACATATAAATTCTCCTACTACAATTTATTTAAAATACGTATGTTGAAAAATACTATTTGAACATGTATTTTGTTGTTTATATTTTAAATAAAAAATTGTATTCAAGATTCCTTGTAACAATCTAGTAAATTAAAAGTAATTGTCGCTCGGACCGTATTAAAGACCGCTCCGAGTCATCATGTACTTACATAGTTGTTGCATTTTCTTGCGACTCTTCAGGGTCCACGACGACCAGGAAGCGCATCATAATTGCACCGGAGGAGAGTTGGAAGTCTCGCAGAACCGAAGGAGTGCCAAGAATTTGCGCCAGCTCTCTAACTATTCGTGTAATTGTGAGGAATTCTCTAGAAGCGATCCCTGTGGTGGAGAGAAGAGAAGAGTGCGAGTGCTCAGGAATGCTGCCTGCATATTAAACTGGAAATGTCGCGTTTTTACACACACAGGAGGCTTCTTTTCTAAGGATTCGAACCGCGTCCTCTTTGCTGGGCTTATTATCCGAGTGCTGGACGTGAGTTTTGCTTAGCTATTCAAGGAAGTGCTCCGAAAAAACTACGTGAATGCACGTCAGCTCCGACGCAATATGGTCGTAGACGCTTGTTGACCAGGGGTTAGCAAATGCTTTTCAATATGTTCCACCTAATCAAATATCGGCCTTTCACCATACAATCCTAAATTGATAAATATCTTTTCTTGCAATCCTGCCTACCTTACGTACATATGTAAATTTCATCCATTGACTGCATTCCGTACATTTTCTTCATACGAGTATTTCGTATGCTCATATCTTAATATTTGTATATTAACTAGTGTTGTTCCCGTTGACATATAATCGCATGAGTGTTGGCATATTAAGTTATTAAATAATAAAAAATTAAAATATATTTTTTTCAAATATCTTTTAAATATATTTAATTTAATATTTATATTTAATTGTTTAATATGAAAAAAAAAGATAAAAACTACCTACCTACCTACATGTTACACAATACAAAACATCAATAAAAATTAATCAATTAATTAAATAAATTGATGACGGTAAATTCTCTGCCAAGAGGAAACATTGGTAGCAAACAGTATATATAGAAGTTTTTTCTTTTGTTATTGTATTCGTATATATGTACGTTGTGGCAGTGGTTTAGCTGTGACGTACATACTTATGTATTTCGAATCGAAACGACTATTATAGTACGGCGAGCGTTATCTCAGACAGACATAATAACGATATTATATATACATACATATATATATATATATATACATATATACATACATATATACATATATATATATATATATATATATATATATATATATATATATATATATATATATATATATATATATATATTATATACATATATATGATTATATGATATATGTATGATATAACTGCGATAATATACATATGTTGACGTATTTTCATCATTACTATGATAGTAAAATAAATGAAATGAAATACTATACTTGCTGTTTTACAAAGACTCATTTATTTCATCTTTATCAATCAACACCTTTAACGACGATAGAATATCATTGCAATTGAAAATATTATAGTTAAATACGCGTCATTAATAAAAGTCGTTTAATACTAATTTACAAGACATCATTTTCTTACAAATATTACATTTTTTTTTAACAAACATACAGTTAACTCATTAACTTCTGAGTAAACTTACATACTTCAGTAAAATATTACATTAATTGTTAAAAATAATGGCCCACAAATTGCCGCCATTTTCAAATTCAACCTGTCGGCTCTTTCGAACGTACATATTTTCCATCACTTTTATTACGGTTTCAGGTCTTAACGCTAATTGATCTCTTCTATCAGCCTTCAGGTGCTGAATGATTATTGGTTGTTATACGGGTTAGTACCCAAGATATTGAGAAGCCCCACAAAAAGGCGTTAGAAGCAGTCAAATCAGTTAAACGTTCGTTATTAATATAATATTTACACACATCATTAAGTAAAAAATAAATAAACGCTATTTTAATGCGAAATTGGGGTCGGGATTGATAAATTTTTTCATGACTCCGACTCCACAGTCTTATATTTTTATATAAATACTACTGACTGGCTGTAAATCATTAGACCAATTAAATATTATTGTTAAAAAGCATCATTCTTGCTCATTTCAATGACGCGATAGATAGTCCCGGAATCATAGCGATCTCAATTTAATATGTACCCTCACAAAAATATTATACGTTCCATTTTAATTTTTCATTTAATAAAGCTTAATTAATACACATAGCCAAAGTTCACGTACAACTAGCGGTACGCGCACCATCCTTTGCGATACTCTGTAATACGCGGATTCCATTTGCTGCCGTAAATGTATACGTTTTGTGTTCTTATTGGACCTCAGATTAGGCTTTCCGCGCACACATACGAAATAATAAAATGACGATCCTATTGCGGTGACCCTTTATGAGGTCGCCGGAGGGTCATATATTAATTTTAGGGTGCGTTGACCCACGCCATTACTGGGACATCTAATTCAAATATTAAATTGGACGAGCTTTCCTCGTCGTTTATGCCCACTTTGTATACAAACTGTTTAACCCTACTGCGATGTAATAATTATTATATAATATATGCGTCGTAAATAAGACACGTTTGACAGTTAAATGAGGCTTTTCGATTTAGATTTTTGGATAATATATGTAGTATGTATGTAATTATTATGTATCTTACAAAGCTCAACAATCGTGAAATAGTGATAAAAACATATGTTTAAATATGCATGCATAAATATGATACGTATGTACATACATGTTTTATACTTAATCGTGAAAGCCGGAAGTGATAGTTTTATTATAATATCAAGCATATTATATAAAATAAATTTAAATAAATGTCTTATAATTAATTAATTTTAATTATCATGACACTAAAATTAAATTGACATGTCATGATTAAATTCCGATAATTTTCCGTTTCAAAATTAATGATTTCAAAAAAGGATAAATTTAAGCTATAACGATGAATTATGAATTTATCAATGGATCATAACAATTACGATGAGTATTATTATTATTTATAATCATTTATTCAAGTCATTCATCACCCACTGCTGGATGAAGGCCTCTCCAATATGCTTCAATTCTGTTTTGCACAACTCTCATCCATTTCACCCCATACATTTTTCTAATTTTGTCAACCCACCTTCCGTGCGGACTTTCTTTCAACCTTTTACATTCTCTCGGGTACCATTCCAGCTCTTCTTTTGTCCACTTTCCGTTCACTCTTCTAGCTACATGACCCGCCCATTGCGATTTCAGTTCACTCTCTGCACTATCTTTGTACATGTATCCGATATCCTTGTCATCAGTGGTGTAGTCGGGGAAGTTCGCCGCCCTGGTACTTCTTTTTGAGCCAGGTCGCCGCCCTGGCACTAATGATTGACATGGAAATTGTTTTATGAGTAAAATTAAAAAATATTTTGGCTAATATTAATAACACTTGAGACGAGAAGAATACGAGGCGACTTAATCGATGTCTTTAAAATAATACATAAATAATCATCATAATTGTCTAATGTCCAAACTCATTACGTTCAATGAAAACACTCATCTTAGAGGTCACACTCTCAGACTCCGAAAAGAAAAATCGAATAAATTGGTCAGAGATTCCTTCTTTTCAAACTCAGTGGTTAAAGTTTCAAATAGTCTTCCCAACAATGTAGTAAATTCTGAAAACCATAATATTAAAAAAAAAGAAGCTAGAAGTCTTCCTTAAACTTGAAAATTTTTGTAATTCTTCTTTTCCAATATATATTCTATATTTTTGATCTCTTTTATTTATTATGTTACCTATTATTGTGAAGTTTTTAGAAAGTATAAAAAAAACATCATAATTTCAACAAGAATATTTGTTAATTAGCATTTGATTTTTTTTTTGATAATTTATATTTGAACACCAATATTAGGATACATATCCTTTAAATGATGAAAAAAGAGGGGGGAGGGGGTCATAAAAATTAAACACCGCCCTGGCTCTTTTTTATTTATCACTACACCACTGCTTGTCATACTTCTCACCCACGTATTCCATTACCTATCTCTTCTCGTTATGCCGAGCATACAGCGTTCTATTTAAATATGTATTTAGTTCCATATAAATAATGATTCAAAATCAAAAACTGATGAATTTATAAAGTAATTTTGACATTGTTACTTATAAATATTTTTTAGCTTAAATTTATTATTATTATTATTGTGTGTTTTGTGGACGGATTGCGCATAATATTTTTGATTTACTTTTATTTACCTTCGCAAAATTAATTAATTGTATTTTTATTTTCAGAATTGAAGATTACGACTCTTAAGACGAAGCACTGGTATGTAATATTAATTTTCTTTTCGAATTGCGGAAGCCGAGCTAATTTTCACGTTGCGCATCATTAATTTTCAATAACAAAAAATAAAATATAAAAAATCAAGTGAAAGACATTGAAAAATTCGGATCATCATCCTCGATTCGATCCAATGCCAAAACTGTTATTTGCGAATACATTTTTCAAGTATGAAAATCAATTTCGACCGGCATAACTGATTTTTCAAATGACCATTATCGTTTCGGTGATCGTCACAAGCGTGTCAAGGTCCAAACGCAATCAAATCGCAATTTTCTATCAAAAACGTTTTCATACATTTTTTATCAATACATATATACATAATGTCGTTAAATGAAACGTTTTGTGTAATAACATCCCACGCTTCTGTTGCAATACAAGTGCATAATATTATATAATATAATCCGATCTAGATTTTATCTAGGCGCGCCTTGACCTTGCTTCGTGTGTTTACCTATAATGCAATAAACTGCATTTTCTATTACGGTATTCAAAGGCTTCCCTTTTGACAAGGTTTTTATAAATAAATACGCCTATAACATTATTAAACACACAATATATTTATGTATTTTAATGTATCGATTTGACTTCATGACAAACTCTTTAATAAATGACTGCGTAAGTTTTAATTTTATTCCATAATAAACTTATAGAATTTATTATTATAAATATGTACATATGTACATACATACATACTAACGAATACTACAGATATGCTCTAAAATATACATAATTTTACGTTTCGATCATGTTTAATTTTATGCCACTATAATATGAGTGTTTATTGTGTAGGCTTATCCCATATCAATGTGAATCACCTAATATTTCCCGATTTATATGTGAATGTCTTTATATTTTAGTACATAATGTGAATATTCACATTTCCTATCTATTCAAAATAGTATTTTATTTAAATTTATATTTATTTTATGATCATGTATGAAGTATCCTGTATGAAATTTAGTCGTAAGTACGAACAGGTATGTACATCGGAAAATTTTAAGGGGGATATAAAATGAAGACGAGGAGCTGAAGGAAATGCCAAGACGGTTGAAGGAATTGCGACTGACAGTTATCTCAAACCTTCTTAATTAAAAACGCATCCCATTGTTTCAGACACGATGTTAAAAAAACAGTTGCGTTACAGTATATGTACAACTGTGTAAACAGAATGTTTTCTACCAATACTGTTATCTTTTTTCATTGAATTCCCGATGGCATTGTCAAATTTGATGTACATACGTACATATTTTCATTCATATGTATTATTTGAAAAATGTTTCAATACGTATCATCATATTTATTTATTTATTTTAAACAGACCATTGTGGCATAACAGGAATTCCTAAAGCGCCACAATGGTCAAAAAATATAACACAAAAAAGAATCATATATATGTACATATGTACATATAGTCGATTCGAGTGTTTTATGAACGATATTTACCCATAAATATTCCATTACCTTCTGGACATAGCAAGATAAAGAAAAGGACGCAATAAATATACATCTATGTATCTAATATATAATTTCGGAAGATACTTTGTATGTAACTATGTATGTATGTATGTAACTATTGTTGGTTCGTAAATCCGTGACGTCATCTAACAAATGAATATTCAAATAAATTTAAATAAAATAAAACTATTCAAATAAATTTAATAAAATGTTTACTATTAGATTGGCCATGTTTAAGCGGCTTATATTACAAATACCGAGCGAAGCCGGCTAAAAACACTAGTAATATGTAATTCCGAAAAAGCCTTTGTATGTAACTATTGTTGGTTCGTAGAAAAACAAATAAATTTAATTAAAATAAAACTATTCAAATAAATTTAATAAAATGTTTGCCATTAGATTGGTTTATATTAATAATACCGAGTGAAGCCGGGTAAAAACACTTGTAATAAATAAACATTAATTTCAAAAGAACCGATTGCAACTATTGGACAAAATAATTCGGCCCTTACTAAAATTTGAACCCAAACTATACGGCATGAGCACAATTCTCTAATGCAGCAGTACACAATTTGATCAATCGTCCCTTGAATCCTTTAGCATATTTCAAGATACATATGTATTACTAATCTTTTAGGACAAACATACTGTTGAAAGTCAACTAACTAAAGTGTCAACTACTGCTTAGATAGCTTTACAGAATTAACGTACAATATATGTATGTACTTAGGCTTTTAAGAGCTGAAAACCATTTACAACCACTGAACATAAGTATGTGAGGGGGTTCTTTAAACGCTTATTCAATCCGATTGCGATGCTGCAAATGAAATGCGTATCAGAGAAATGCTCTCGTCGGTGATCGATACTCCCAGTGGCTCTCCCACACCTTCACTTCCATTGTTCCTTCGCCCCGTCTGGCACCGAGCTCAGGGGTCGCTAACCTTTTTTGGCTAAATTCCAGCTGGTCCAGCCGACTCCACACAATTTCCAAACTAACCAACGGACCAACCGACTTGGAAACCTGTCTCGTGGCATGTCCACGTGCTTCCGAAAAACGTGTCGGCCACGTGTCGTCAACCCCTTGCCTACGAACGCCTCTACGTGATTTTCACAAAAGGACGCGTATTGTATGTATGTATGTATGTGCATGCATGTGAATCTTTTTCAGAGGCGAAAATAAACTTTTTCGGCTATAAATAAATCTGGCTGATTCGATTTGTCGTCCGTTTCCGCGATGGGCGCTCGAGAAGCACGCGAGTAAATAGGATTTCGAACAATTTTACCCAGGCATATAAAGGGTTTCTCTCGAGGCTTTGTCGCTGTCGTCGCCTTGCCCTTCGATTATATATGTGACGTTCCCCCCGTTTTGTCTATGAAAATTCTGTTTATATTCGGATGTAGATGTACAATTCAATCTGCACTTGATGTAAAATATCGACGTGCCCGTTTGTCGGTGTTTGGGTTTGTTGTTCTTGTCTTTAAAGTGTTCGTTGTGCAGTAGACGTTTCAAAAATTTTATTTAGTTTTTGTTCTGTACATATTTATCTTTATTTCTGTGATAGAAATAATTTTAAATAAAATTAAAATATCGATACTCGGAATACAAATTAAATAAGACACAGTAACAACACTGATCAACAACAAAATAACGTTTTTTACTTACAAGAGCGAAGATTTATCAATATTTACTAATTTTGATCTACTAAATTCGAATATGACAATGTTTTTATTAGTTTCTTCTCGTTGATGACATTTTGAAAAATGTCAAATGAGCTTTTGAAAAATGGTCAAATTTTTCAAATTTTTGGCTTCTGCAGTCTAACTCAAAATCTACATAGTGCCAATCTATTAACCAATCTACAATCAATATGTGCCAAAAGTGACTATTGGAATCAATAGTCAGATGTTTTTCTATTGATTGTAATTTTTTATCGTTTTAAAATACCGATAATTAATTATCTAGCAAATTTTAAAAGTCAAAAATATACTTTTTGTACCCATTTTTCTCGAGATATTATATACAGTTTTATATTTTACTACATTAAGAAGGATTGGTTTTCAATTTCAATTTTTTTTATCTGAACGTACTAATTCGAGTGGTAGCGCTCATATGATAATAAACGATAGAAAACCAACAAAAATCATTATCGTATTTGAATTTAGTGTGTCAAACTTAGCAAAGATGGATTAGTCTCAGCACCGGTAATTTTTTTTTATTGCTCAGTGTCATCGTTACAATTATTTTCCCTTCCTTCTAGCTTTCATCAATGAAAGCTTTAAAATTTAATCGATATTATACAATTTTGAATATATACTGGCGCTCATTAGAACGTAAAACACTTTTCGGAACGTATATTTATTTTGTACAAAAGCCTGTTATCTATAAGGGCGCTAATTACGCTACCGATTTCGAGTTATTGTAACGCACTGAAGCTCACGAGATAATTAAGCTCACCACTAAGTATAGGTTTAGTGATAAAAAAATATATACTCTAACAAAAAATAATAATTCCCTTAAACGTTTGGCCCTTTCCGGTTTCAGGGATAAAAGCTCTACATATATACAATAGAAGAGAAACCACACACGAATATTTTTTGTATAATTCATACAAAACACAATATACATATTCTAGAAAAAAAATTTCCGGTCAAACTTTGCTAGTTGGACCATTTATAAGATTTTTTTTTAAATCAGTGTTCCACTTCAATGAACATTGTATTATATGTACATATATATTTTTAAGAGATCCATTCACACAATCTATCCACTTTTTTATTGTTTTTGTTTTACTTTTTGTTTAATTAACCTATTAAATTTTATTCAATTTTTATTTTTATTGTTTTTTTATTTTCTTCTATTTCTTTAAATGTTTTGGGTAAATTGTGAATGTTTGTTAAATAAATGAAATGTGTTTTTATATATTTCATATGTATGCCACAGTATCACATTGGGGTAACATGTGAAGACACTGTCGTATATGTTAATTAAAATAAATATAAAATAAGAAATAAATAATCCAACACGGAAAAATACGACGTTCAATATAAAATATGACACTTAATCTTAATGGTACGCGCGTGTACAATTTATAACTTTTCCCTATATATGTACATAAATAAGGATTCCTCTTGACTACACATCTCTCAAACGCGAGAGACGCAATTTGAACATATTTTATGATAAACATACATATTTACAAACATTCGTCGCTCTGCGTTCGTTTAATAAGCATACATACATACATACATACATGCATAAACACATTACTACAATTAAAATAATTGCGTTTGAAATATCTTGACACTATCTTGTTTGCTTGTCTAACTTAACCATTAGATAAAACCAGGCGTAGATTTAAACCCGGGGAGATGTTAATAACGCCATTAGATCATTACACTAAACGCCGACAGATACGACTGCGACGTTCACTCCATTTATCTCCTCGCTTGTTTCTTATTTCAACTCTTTTTATTTTTATTTTACTTGTTTTTTGTTTGTTTGTATTTTGTTCTTCAAACATTATTTCATACACTCTTGTTTTCCTTTTATTTTCATTTTTTGTTTATTTTGTTTCATAGTCGCTCTCCGTATACTTGGAGACGACACTCGGGAGTAATCATTCGAGACAGTGTTTAGCAAATAAACGTTTATCGAGTTCAACGCCACCTGAACACTCTTCTTATACGTGCACGTATCACATCGATATCGTAAATTTTATTAATGCCTTAGAATACGGCGTTTTATTAATGGTTCGTTGGAGTACGAAACGGATGCGCTTAATTGCTATATTAAATTAAATTTAGCGGTAGCGGATAACCGTAAACGTGCTCGCAAATTTGTAAATAAATAAACAAAAACACAGTTTGAGAATCTTGTAAGTATGTGTGTGTGTGTTTGTATGCGGACTTTAGAGGTCTCGGCTGATTAGGGTAATCTAATTGTTTGTTAATTCGGCCGGTGACTTCTGGGAAACGTTTGAACTCTCGTCTCGCGGTGTGTAAATAATCGGTCAAGTTTAGGTGTTGTAAAACAAATTGTAGTAAAGGTAAACCAGTCTTAATTTATCTTTATTGCTGCAGTAAAATAATAATCGAGGCGCGTCGCCTAAAGGGTTAAAATGGACGATTCCCATGGTGAAGGATACGAACTCGGTTTCCGATCGCAGGTGTATTGGATAGATCGGATCCAGTTTGCTTTAATTAATATGTAAGCACGCAATTTAATTCTGGTAGGTGTATTAAATGCTTTAATTAAAAAGAAGCAGTACTGTACGGTCTATTAATAAATCCCGTATTAGTACATTAGATACCTCTCCTATCTCCGAGTACATTTCATATCATGATCAATAAGCTCGTATATTGCTGATTTAATTGTAAATAGGTTTTTGAGCTCTTTTTCCTACTATGATGTACATTAACATTAGAATAATATAATACTATGATTACTATCAAAATTAAATTTAAAATTGTAAAATAGAAAATGATCAGTAGATCAGTAGCTATTAAAATAGATATATGTAAGATGTATTGTGAACATAATTTAGTAATAACAAAAAGCATTTAATAAAGGAGGTTTGTAAAAATCAAAAAATATAATGCTGATTCTTTTCGTGAAAAAGCGCCGCAGCCGAAGTTTTTATTAATGTTGAAGGATCTTGTGAGTCAAAATACATCTATAACATAAAATCTTCTCAAATAATCGATATAATTTTTTGGAACAAAATATATCATCTCATACAATTTTACTATGTACAATTTTGTATAAGATGGTTATTGCTTGATAAATATAAGAATATACCGATAATTTCTGGTATTTAATAATTATAATGATATTACCTCTTAAAACTAAACTAAAATACATATTATCATTTTGTTTTTGTTAGTTTTGTTTATTTGTATATCAAATATTCTCTATGTTTATAATCTACATACATACACATGTACCTACATATTTCATGTCTTCACAAAAATATATTGCCTCTTTGTTACTCAGGCTTATTTTATTTGATAAATAAATAATGTATATTCTAGTATTGTAAAGATTAATGTGGTTTTTTGTATATATTATACATATGTATAAACGTATTTCCCATACTAATATTTTTTTATTTATTAAATTTAGCTCATTTATATCCTATACAAAATGTGACAGTAACACTTGTAGTCAATTTTTAATCGGATTAGTAGGTGTTATGTGAAAAAATAAAAAATATATATAATACAGACGTAAAAATTCATTGATTTTCACACAACTTTTAGTGTTGCAAATCGGCTTATAAATATTTAATACTATTATACGGCTCTTACTCGCGATGCCCACATGTTTTCAAACAGTTAATTATAATTAAATTTTTTAATGACTTCCTCGAATTTTTAATCCAATTTAACGCCCCCGCTGTTACAATTAAGTCGGTGGTATAAAATCCTTGTTTATATCTGTTTGCGTTTTCGTACTTACATTCTAATCTTAGCAATTTACTTATCTTAACAGATTTTTGTTCATACTACGTTTATGATGATTTAAGAATGAAATTATTCGCCTTAGAAATTTTACAACTAGGAAACCTTATACATAGAATACTATGTACAATTTAATTTACAATTGAGAGGAATTGCAATTTTATACCACACCCCATAGCCATGCGCATTTAAGTATTATGTGTTTCAGTAATGTCTATTAAGTGCACAGTGAAATTATATTTCAAGTGTAATTGTTCATCACTGTAACACATACACCAGGTTTGATTTTACATAAGCTAAAGCTTACAACGCTAGATTTCACAGATACTCACAGGTATTACTGAACAAGAAATACACTGGCTAGCATATTCATGCACTTGCCACTGTGCCCCAGTAAATTTTCTGTTTAAAGACAGCTGAAGTTTTACAGAAATAGACAATAATTAACAAGATTCAATCTGCTGTATACGTTTTACAACTACATCCGTATTACCTATGTACGATTTTAGTTTAGGGTTAACTTATGTACATAGTTAAGGTTATGTCTGCCGTGTACACTGTTACTAGATGATTTTGACGAAGCATACACATACTCGACAATGTATACATCAGCGAGCCTTACACTCTTAATGTAACATATGCATAAAATAAAGATCGTTCGATACGCTATCCGGTGCCTTTTTACAAACATCATCACACCACTATCATCATCATCATCACAACAATCACGTTAATCACATTTAGAGCAAACTAGTCCCCCTTCAGCACGAATTGAACTCCCAACAAGCATTTGCGCTCGTGTCATCGTACGTAACTGTTTGATTATCGACGCACACGAGCAGCAAAACGATTATGTCAATAATTACCCACTTGAACATCATGACAAACGAGTAAATTTTACAAAAATCAGTGGTTCCACAGAGGTCTTACCGATCATAGAGGTGTAATGAAACAGGCGAATAAGCAAATTAATATGTCAATTTCAGTATGATGAATTTATACTAATTAAAATTTGATTCATATTGCATAATTTGTATCACAACTCTGAATTTGCAATTTTCTTTAACTTCTGAAAGATGGTATAGAAATAGTAAGACGGGCTTTCATTAAAAAAACCTCATTAAAATCTTTTTAAAATGTCGTTAGACCTCTTTAATTCAATTATACGCGAATAATTTTGTTGAAAAGTTTGTAGACATGCTTCTGTAGCTTCCAATTTGTTTCATACAACTGGAATATGTCGCTACGTATTTTTCTGTCGAACTCGTCAATAGACAAAATAATGAGAAATGTTTACAAACTTTACACTTCGTATATGTATGTATAGGTACATGTTACACTCATGCGCTAGAAATCAGGACTGTGGAGTCAGAATCGGAGTCGTGGAGTCGGAGCATTTCAAGTGGAGTTGGAGTCCGACTCCTATTCATTATTTTCTTTAATTAATAGTATTACGGTATCTGTCAACCAGAGTTTTTTTATTAAAGTAAATCCAAATAATAATATTTAATCCAAGTAATAAATTTAAATTTAATCATTTCTTTATAAAAATCACATTATATATAAATCAAAATGATTGCACGTACATATGTATGTGGCCAAAATATATTGTTTCCTCCATCTCATACTTTTTTACTCTCATTTTTTGTATTGATTTTTTTGTGTATGAAATTCATACACATAAATACATTATGAACGTACTTACTTTTTATTTATACCTATTTCATTACCAATAATTCAATATAATGGTTATATGTCAATTTTTAGTGATTTTTTTAATTCCTTTAATTTTTTTTTTTTTTTGAAAATCGCTATTATTTTTATTAATAACAGTTTTATACGTTTTCATGAAAATTCCATCTTCCTAAAATCGTTCAAGTTGGAGTCGGAGTCGAATTATAAAATAAAGTCGTAGTCGGAGTCGGTAAATTTTGATCCGAATACGGAAAAAAGCTGCTGGAAAAAAATGATTAATTTCCAGCCCTGCTGGAAAAAAATGATAGAAATAAATAAACACACATGCTTAAACTGAAATTGAAAAAAATTCCTGAATACATATATGAAACTCTTAGAACTTTTAGAACTTCTAAAAGAGCAGTCTTTAGAATGAATGTGTAAGAGTATGGGGGAGTACTGTGTACTTAACAAATAATCTTTTTTTTTTGTAATCCCGTTCTTTTTGATCACACCTCGTATGTTAAATAAGCGGTTGAGATTCGGCCGAAATTCCTCAACTGGAGTTCGAGACGGAGCAGGTGTTTTGAATAAACACGAATCCTTCTCCGATATATTTATCATTTGTGGAATCTATCCCAATCATCTCGCCTGCATAACGAGAGACCGTCGCCCGCGGCAGGAAGCTTCCAAGCTTTTGTGTTCAGCGATCGTATCTCAAACTTCAGGTAGATCATTAGAGACGGACAAACAGGTATTTCACGTCCGTGTACAATGTAATAGTTGACGCGTTTCCATTAGTGAAAATAACCCATTTTTAACGAACTCCCTCCTCAGATAGCGTATGGTTACTGGTTACCTCGTCAACCGGACAGGAGTTATCTTTTGTGTTGTTTGTCCATGAAGCTTTGATTTATCGTAGGATCGTGCACAAAAATGTGAGATTTGCAATATCAAGTATGTATACCTACGAACATAACTACCCACCTGTATTTCAAAGAGCTTTATTGCTCGTAAATTTGTAGAAACTTTAACTATGAGGATTATGTTTATACTTTCTACGAAGTAAGCGGTAAATACATACATACATACATACATACATTATGTGTATGTATGTATGTATATAATAAATAAATAAATAATGGATATGTTAACGTTAATTTGTTTCCGAAGAATAAGTTAGGTGATAAAGTGTACTTAGAACAAGCAATTAAGGACTTTATATCAATTTGACGGAAACAAATTAAACGTATATAAATTCCACCCATCAAAGAAATAATCACTCAAATTAAATTTAACAATTTTTTTTTATTAATAATTAAAACAAATTTCAGGACTCGACTTAATCCATACCCCCCTAATAAATTAATAACATTTTCTTCCATTAATAATTTAGGCTGAATATTTAGAACATTTTTAATTAATAAAACTTTATGAATAATATTTTCTAATAATATTTTTACACGACAAATATAAAAACGACATTTAATGTCAAATTAACATCTCTAAAATAGCTCGCACGACCCAATTCGCCCGGCAAATCAAACGTCAAATGTGCCAGTAACAAAAATAAAATTTGACGTTTCAGTGAAATCATAACCAGTTACATTTTCACTGGGTATAGTTCAATGAAATCATATCCAATTACATTTTCACTCGCCCCTATCAGTGAAATTATAATTGTTGACAGTTGGTTGATAGCGCGTCGCCCCTCTCCTATCCATTCCCACTGTTCTCATGGTCCCACACATCGTAATATCCATCCAAACACATCGTAATATCTTAGCAGCCAACACTCATTTATTTAACGGTTAGGTTAAGTAAGGGTTGGCCCTATTCATTTAAGATTAGGTTGTTAGGGTCGGTATTTATTTTTGTCAAATTTTATTTTAGTTACTGACATCCCAATTGACGTTTGATTTTCCGGGCGAACACCGAATCTGTCGCGCGAGCTATTTTAGAGAGGGGCACTCATTTATTTGCAGGGCGAAATGTTTTAGAGATGGGCATTCGCATATAATGTCGTGATAAATACCTAATTTGTCTGGAAATAGAGCTATTTTGCCGGCCCGATAAATGGTACCCCATACATTTGGCATTATAAATGATGATTTTAATTTGTCATTGTGTAATGGTTCAATTGATAAAGCACTTACTGACAGAATGAAAGCCCTATTATTCAAATAATTTAATTGAGTTGGTGGTTTACATATGTATTGCAGCCAATTCCAGATTGGACGTCTTCTGAATCGTAGTTTGATTTAATAGATATTATGTATCGTATATTATAAAAAATACTGAGATTTACAGAACCTTATATTGTTGTTAAACATAAATAGCTGTGTATATTTATATATGTATATTAAAAAATACCTTCGTAATAAGTACCGATTTTTTCAACAATTTATGTCAGCTATTCCCAAATGAATCTCAAATACCGCTATTGGAATTATAAAGTTTTCCTTTCTTTGTCGTTCACTTAGTGACAAGTCGAAGTCACTGGATCATAAATATCAGTACCTTATTTATTTCCACGTCCTTGTAAAATAACTTATAATAGGAGCATTTTTATCGATGGATAGACTTTTATTGATCGATCGTTAACTCGAAGTAACAAAATTTCCTACAAAGTTCGAATGTTCAGGCAACTCGTAAATATGAGCTTTTTCTCGACATGTGAAAATTAACTTCAAGTTACAGATTGCACGTTACAATTCGCATCGGATTCACTTCCGAATAGTTGATTTTGTTTTAAAATCAGTAAAATTAGAGCATCATAAAGCTCTAAAATCGCATATTTAATGCTCAAGTGAAATTGTCTTTGAATTATTGAGGTATTGAATGTGTTACATTACCATTAATTCCTATATCACTCGATACTCAAACTTACATATGACTATAGTTGATTTTCTTTTTTTAAATTTCTACATATTTGTAGACAGGTATCGTCAAAAGGAGAGTTGACAGCAGCTGATGGAATTTTCAACATTTTTAAATTATCACATATTGATCTTAATCTGAGTATTTTGATCCGTCGCTGAGTCGCGTATCGAATTTCATAACAGTTGTTCAACGGCTGGCTGCTGCTCTCAACTTCTTTCGTCATCTTTCTGTATGTATATTTTTTACAATATTCACTTCACTTCTTTGTCCTCTCGCGGTCGACTTTACCTGTTCCATGTCTCGTTCAGAGACACGACAACCCTTTGTTTTTTCGTCCGTGTTAAACATCTCGTTGAACAAACGACTTGGCACACGGCGCAGAACACCCGATCCTACACCAGCCTCTTCTTCTTCCACTACCTGGGTCGAATCTTGAATTACTGTGACATCCGATAGTGTAATGACATATTGCCAAGCCAGCGAGTGCGTGCGTTCTGCTTAATTACTCATATTTATATATGGTGTTGAATAACATGTACCACTCGTTGGTACGGCACGTGGATCGAAATTTTAAGTACCGAAATTATCCACAAACACTGACTGCCCTTCTAGAACGTTATGCTCACCAAATATGAAATTTATGTATAAAGGGCTCGAAGCATGTACGTCTGTTACTTGTCAAATTAGCTAAAGCTATGTGGTACCATTAAAACAGATACCAATTACATACATAGATGTTGGCGCACAGTGGTGTTGTAGCTTATTATGGCAGCCGGAGTAGGCGGGCCAAATTAACTCGCCTGATTTCATTTGCTTACAACTATTATAAACTTACTTGAAAGGGAAAATGAAATTTAAGTATTCTTCTTTCACGTAATACATTTTATTGTAAGTAATAAAAATTATCGATAGATTGTAGTTTTAATTGCTTGCGATCCAGCTGACGTACTTAATAGACTAACACATCTGGACAGAGAAAGTAGGGAAGTAGGATTAAAAAATAATATTTAATAGCGATAGCATTTCAATATATAATAAAGTAGTAGAAGTCGATATTTATTTATATTTAGGACAAATAATAGATTTGTCTGGTAGTAATGAAGATGAAATAAAGAGACGTGTGAAATTAGGATGGAGCGCGTTGGAATGAATGAATGCGGTTTTAAATCAAAAATTTCACTTTGCCTAAAGAAAAAGATCATCGATCAATGTGCTTTACCAGTGATAACGTATGGATGTGAAACCTGGACGTTGAACGCCAAGTTGCCATACAAATTCCAATGCACTGCACAGAAGTATGGAACGTTGTATGCTTGGCATTACCAGGAAGGACAGGAAACGGAGTACATGGGTGAGAAGTATGATAAGGGTAGTGGATAAAGTGGATAGAGTAAAGAGATTGAAATGGCAAAGGGTGAGCAACGTGGCTAGAATAATAGACGAAAGGTTGACAAAAGAAGTGCTAGAATAGCACCCGAGAGAATGCAAAAGGATAAAAGGAAGACCGCGGGAATATGGGTAGACGACATTAGGAAAATATGTACATAGGGTGAGATGGATGAGAATTGCGCAAAACAGACACGAGTAGAAGCGTGTTGGAGAGGCCTTCGTCCAGCAGTGGATGGTTAATGGCTGTAGACGATGATGATGAATCAAATTTATAAATTTGTACAAATTTTTATACTTTTAATTTAATTTTCAATACACCTATCTGATTGTTTGAACGCTTCAAATACCTAAATTGCGTACATTTTATTTCAAATGTATTATATTATACGTAATATTTATTTATTTTTAGTTAAAATAAATAAATACAATTTTTATAATCATGTTATTTGATTTTATGGAAACAATAATTTAAATACTATGTGTGTACATATGTATATACATATATTTAATGAAACACGAGTTGTTTAATTTCAAATGTAGAGATTTCTTTTAAACCACTTCGTTGCCAAAGTGTGAACTTTATTCAATATTTATTTCGTTGTTTATGTCCGATTTTAATTGATGGCTGTAAATAGCGTGTATCTGACAGTGAATTTTCTCGCAAACGTATTAAATAATTTTATAATTTACCACTAATTTCAATGAATGTGTGAATTGACAAGAATACGACGACGCTACCCGTCAAAGTTAATTATGCTAGACTTTGTGTCGTGCGTTTATCTGGACTTTCATCTGAGAAATTTGTCATTGTAATTTATTTAGATGGAAATGAAGTTCCTTTTCTTCTTTTTGTGATGAAAATTGATGATGCCGCCATACCAATTTGTGGTTGGAGGAAACGCACGGTTAACCGCCAACAATGGAATTTTGTGTACAAACAAAACGTTTTCGTTCACGGAAATTCTTCCATTACAAAATAATATAATTTCACATCATACAAACATACATTTTATGTAATAAAAATAAACATTCTATAGTAAAAATTAGTCAAATTTGTCGAGAAGCAGGCGAGAGGCTAACCGGTCGACTTTACAGTTGCGCAAAAACGAGTGCATATTTTGTATGAAGGTTTTGCCTAGCGTTACATCATTTCTGTTAGAATTCTTAACTCATTCCTTGCCTCGGGGGGATTCTATTTATTTTTTGAGCCCGCATTAGATAATCTTCAGATTATTACGCACTTCAACATCTCATCGCTCAAGTATTCGAATGAGGTGTTTGACACGCCACTTCTCATATGTCCCACATACATATTTTGCTTCTAGCATACCGACTGCTCGCCTAAGTAAGGTTTTAATTTAAATTTTCTGAGGCCAACACACGACATTATATTAATTTAATATTACGAAAATATTATTGTGTATATGCGTATTTTTTATAATTTTTTAAGTTAACTATATTCAAATTTTATTTTTGAATGGTAAAAAAATCGTACGAATTTTACGTGAATACTGCTATGGGAATCTGCTGGCAATATTTTCCAAAAGTCACTAAACTGAGTCAGCAATTCAATCGCTTACGTTCGAAAATTTTATCGCAAGTAATTGTTTTATGAAAAGACGACAGAGAAAGGTGGCAACTTAGAAAGACAAAGTCTGTTACATTTTCACATTCATCTGTTGGTTTCGCGCCGCACGTGTGATTCTAAAATTAATTATTTCACAACAAAATTCTTGACATTTTGACACTGTTTCTAATACGCAAATAAAAAACCGATTAGGCTGTAAATAACATAGACTAATGGTCTATCAACTAAACAACGACCAAAACACACAATATGAACAATACTAATTTTAAATAAATTATTCAACATTTTAACTTTTTAACATAGCCATGACACTTGAACGTACACTCGTAAACGCGATCTTCATTATGGAATTGTTGTTGTTTAACTTCGGAATTCATACCATGGCTAAGTCGGCAGAGACTCGTGAACTGAAATAACGTAGCTTTTCCGATATGGTCGTATAAATTGAGTGACAGCTGTAGCAAAGGACCTATATACACATATGACGACCCAAAAGCATCAATCAAAATCAATTGGTGAAAATAAATTGAATATTTCACATGGATTTATTTAACAAATCAAAATATGTATGCAGTATCGTAACAACGCATTGGCAACGAGGCAGTTGCCAAGGGCGTCAGATCCGAGGGGCCCTCACCTATTTATTTTTATTATTAAAAATTAGTCAAGATCGGACATTAAATTTAAGCATATTAACAATATAATATGAATCAAAGAATAATATAAACTTTGACAATATAATAACAGACTTTAAAAACACAAATGAACGATAATAGGAAATAAAAAGCACGAAATTGTCAATGTGGTGTGTATAGTGGGGCTTTTTCAAGCCAGAGCATGGGGGGCTTTTTTCTTACTTCAAACTATTTGTTCGACACTTTCAAGAATTTTCAATTCTAATAGAACATGGAAAAATGTTTTAGATTTATTATTAAATATTTTATTACACTTTTTTTTTACCTACCTATCACTTTCAGAAACATTTTTTTAAATTATTTTTTCTTTCAAAAACTTAAAATGTTTTGATCAATATTAATAACAATAAAAATGTTTTGATCAATAACAGTTCGAAAAAAAAATAAGGTGAGGGAGATATACTCAGCGGTCCGGTATTTCCTTTTTAAGCATTACACCACTGGGTATATGTACATAAGTGTATTGTTAATTTTCTGGTTCTTGTAATTTTATTTTAACTGTCAATTTTTATATTTTAATAAATATAGTTTTTTATAATAATTTTATTTTAAACACAGTAAAAAATACAGGGGCGCAAATTAGATATTTGCCAAGGGCGCCAAAATTACTACGGCATGTACATTGTATGTAGACCAGTGCTACTGAAACTTTTTTAGTTGGCGGACCAGCATATATTTTTCAGTAATTCTCACGGACCAGCATCATATTTTTAAATAAAAAAGTTATATATGAATATGAGTGAAAATTTGTTCATATAACAAATAAAAATAATATTAAATATAAGTAGTAAAATTTATTTTGTTGAATTCAAAGAAGTACAATATTTATATATCATATATGTACTTAGACAAAGATGAAAAATGTAAATGAAAAAAAACTAATGAGAAATGAGCTTGTTTGTTATTAGATAACTTATCCAGACGTGGTTTTATCGAAGACAATTAATTCCACACGTAATGGATCATGAATATTTACACTATTACGATATTTTGTCTTTATTAAACTAACGGTTGAGAAACCAGTCTCGTAAAGGTAAAAGAGTTTCAGTGCATATTCTTAAATATCTGGGAAGAATTCTGCTTTCAATTTGATCTAAAAGGACGCAAGTGAAGTTATGGTTTCAAAACACTTTTTTAATCCTTCATTTGTAGTCAGATCAATTAGTTTATCTTCCAAATTAATTAATATATACGTTATAATAAGCTATTGTTTTAATTTTTTTATTTACGGACCAGTACTGGACTGCGGACTATAGTATGAGTAGCACTGATGTAGACTCTCCTGGTGGAGGTGGCTAATTGTTTCGATACTTTACCTTGAATAGGATCAAAAGGGAAGTATAAATAATATTTCTTCGAGCATTTATGTATGTAGTTATTGAATATCGCAATTGTGAAGATTTTCGGTGACATTTATTTCATATTATGTATTTTCTCTGGACTCGAGCTTTTATTTTAAACGAATATGGTCAATGCACCGCACCTTGTTGGGAATCTGCCTCTCGGGAAAATGGCAAGCAGTTGCTATCCTTGTGCGAGGCTCCCCATAAAATGCTTTACTTTCAAAAAATTTAGATGATATGTTGATATTTTAACTTTTTGATAAAATCAATATAAACCAAAGAATATTAATATACAAATGTATGTATTGGATATTGGACATGTATTGGATATTTTTTGTCTTGAACTCGTGTTAATTACCAAAGGGTCCAAAGATCAGTGTTTTAGCAATTATTGGATTAATACGAAATGAATTAACTCATACTCGAATTCCGTAAACAAAATCAGCATCCTAAGTCATACATATGTACATACCGAACCTCCTACGTCTATCCGGTGCATTGTTTCTGCGCTGGGTCGGTCGCCATATTATTATATCGCCGTTTCGTAAGATACGACCTCGTCAAGGCAAACCTGCGCCGGCATACCCCGAGGCTGCTTTATCACCGGAGAGAAAGGAGTTATCGAAAATCTACCTGTTCGATACCCCTGTCTCTACCTGCCAGACTTTTGTCTCTCTACCTTTGCGGTTTTTCCCCGTAAGACGAGTAGGCAAGTTGCCCGAACGCGTGCTTCTGATTTATTATTCACAATCCGTTCCTTGAGATAACTCTTCATCGGGAAGGACGCACGCAGTGTATGTATGTGGTAGTGGTTATAATAAGATCGTTCCTGGAAATTTGCTGGAAAGCAATTGTTTGGATGAAATTCTTCACAGGTACAATTCTGCGAAAGGATTATTTTCGATTATATAATTAATAACCGTAGCATAAAGTCAGTGACGCACTCATTTATCATGACTGCCGTTCGATTTATAAGAACATTTTTTTCGTATTTTACCAATTTAAATTCTTGAGTGATTTTTAAGATTGATTCCATAATCTAAGAAAATTTTATAGGTAATATAGATGTATCATATCTTGAAAACTAATGGCATTAGTTACACTCTATTTGTATATGTTACTGTCCAAGTGTACGTTTCGTTCGGTCATGAGCATACTATGTAGTATGTTCATACACGCACCAATCTGGCTAGTCCATGTTTACAAAATGGAAAAATTGAAGAAAAACGAACTATGTAGTATGTTCATGCACAAACTATTAGGCATAAGTTTAAGTATTTTTTTCAACCGTTTGTCCCATCCTCTGAGATGTATTGCAACATTTTTAATATTAGCAGAAATGGGATTTGTAGCAACGCTGTAACGTGGTTTCCCTTTTAAACATCGTTTTGACAGCTAAAAGTTTCATGTGACACCTAGTGAACCTATTATATTTAAAGATAGCTTTTGTTAGCACTTAAACTAAAACCAATAGTTCGTGTATGAACAAACTAGTACATACATATGTACATATGTTCATGAACGAACTGGAGTGAACACTTGGAATGTAACATATATATACACAAATATACTTACCTGTTATAGTTTCCCTGTTCCCTTAGACCAGAGTTTCCCAAACTTCAAATCGTAGTCACTTATTAAATCGTAGTCAATTGCGTCAAGTAAATCGTAGTCAAAGTTAAATCGTAGTCACTTGCGCTTAAGCGGTTTAGCTGTCACGGAAAATGGATTCCGAACCCAGGAATCGTCCTTGCCAGTTTTCGGATAATATTGCAAACGAGTTGTTTTCAATGTATGTAGGTGATCTAAAAAATACTTTGGAAACTTCTTCATCTACTTTAAAATATAACTTAAACATCAGTGGAGATTGATCATCACTCGCATTTCAATATGAAGATCTTTAAATGTGTTGCAGTGGATAAAAACTTTCCAAATTGTCGCGGAACACCTATTCAGGTTCCACGAAACACTGGTGTTCCGCAGAACATAGTTTGGGAAACCCTACCTTAGTCCTATGGGACTGTCCATTGATTCCAATGGTGTACATATATTATGACGTTGATGATATTAAATAAATTTGACCGTATTGTACATTATAAATATATGTCCCTTTCTTCATTATATTCCCAGCAGAGTCATTGCTTATCTTTATGTCTTGAATTGTGATAGTGCTATTTTTTTTTAAACAATTTTCATAATTCAGGATTAAAAAAAACCTAAATTATTGCATTCCATGAGAACCTTACAATGAAGAATTTTAAAATGAATCGTGTTCGAATAATTTTTATGAACAATTTTCCAATAACCGATAAAATCCTTTCAACTTTTCCATGTTTTTTTATCCTATCGAGCGAAAAATGGCCTTTCGATCGCTGGCAAAGGTATTTTCGACACACCCAATCGTTCCATCACTATTATGACGCTCACATTTACATACTTACCCAATTTTTTCTCTCCGGTGTCAAATAACGAATCGATCAATATATAGAAACGTATTAATTAGTGAGAGTGCCCTCACTATTGAGTGTTTTCAATTTTCACTTTGATATATTTCACTTTCGCTCAAATTTCTATCATAATTCATTTATAATTTATATCTCAGAATTCAATTTCAACAAAGTGTTTCTTTCGCCTTATTGTATTATAATAAAATTATTTTATCTCTGTAGCAAAAAATAATGTAAAAATATTTCACGTTATCGCTTCAATATTCGAACAAATTGCAATACAATGTTGAGTTTAAAATATCATTTTTCACTGTCGTTAAAAGTTTATCATCTCGCTTGAAACGGGACACTAATTGTCTCTTGTCTTTTTGCTGATAAAAATATACGTATGTATAATATGCATATACCTAATGTAAATATAAAAGAATACGACCGTTAAGATATGCACATGTTGCGAAAATGTGAATGCTTATTTATCTTGTTTGAACATTAAAAATAATATAAATATTCATTCTTGGCGCTATCGCAAATTTTCGACTTTGATTTAAAAATATCATTTAAATTAAATCACGTACATAATGTTCTAATATTACTTTAGATATGTATCCAGTAGTAAGCAGGAAGAATTGATTTTAAGCCTATTACTTAAATATGTACATACATATACTGATATAATATTTTAAGTGATCTAATACGCACGCGTCATAACTTTTAAGAATTAGTTCCACCTCTAAAAGAAAAAAAATAAAAAAAATTAGCCATATTTCATAATTATAGGAAATCCGTAGATTTTTTTTCCAATTCATGATTTTCTGTTCACGTTTCATTCTCGTGGAATCTTTTGTGTAGGTACAAATGTCGCTCTAAGGTTCAATCCGTAAACGAATGCATTGCGTAACGTTCCAATGCACTTTTATTATAGTTTGACGAATGCAGTAAAAAGTTCCATTAGCGAGAACATTATCTTGTCATCATCATCATCATCATCATCATCAACGACAACAATAAAACGTATCCGTTGCAGGACAGAGGTATTCTCAGGACTTGTGATTGGTCACACCACTTCACCACGGTTTTTTATCTCGACGTTTCGTTTATTATATACATATATTTATATTATTTTTATCTTCTTTTTCTTTTTGAGGGTCGTGATTCATCGTTTAAGGTCCCGAATTTGAATATGAATCGATAGCTATCTCCCGTTCGGAATAATTTCGAATGCAAATCGTCCATTTGTGGTGTTGTGTATACGACCGGGTCGTTTTTGATTGGATCATTGTGGTATCGTACTCACTTCTGAGACGGTCATCTTCTTATTTGAAATATATGAAGTGTCAGAAGATGGGGATTCCTAAAGAATCTCTAGCATTTCCTGTAATATTTAGAAGTCAACAAACTATACTGACAAAGAATTCGAAGAAGACTCGTAAAAAACTGTAACGCTAATGATTCGAGAACATTTCGACCCATCGTTTATATTACATATGTATGTATGAATGTATATAATACATATCTATATTGAATATTTTTATTACTAATAAAATACATACTTTGATTAAATTTATGTATACGTATAAATTTAATCAAAGTATGTAATCCGAATTTGTTATAAATTATAGAACATGCTATTATTTATTAACATTGAAGAATTTACATTGTCTCAAAAACAACAAGCGACGTAAAATAGAATGTTATTTTTCAATTTTCACTGATACTTTCGAACGATGAAAGTTCGTCGAAAGCCTATTTTCAGATCATGAATTTTTATCAAACGGTTTTCTACGCAAAGAAAAATAATTAATTTCTTTTCGGAGCGGTGAGTGCTGTTCAGACTTTTTAAAACGAACTCTCAAAAACAAAGAACAACTACGACTTTCATCTCCAAAGAAATAGAAGATGCGCCCCTTTAGTGTCTAAAATTGATTTTAAATTTAATTAAGTAGTATACTCGCACATACTTACATATATGCACAATATGACGCATAAAAATTACAATAAAAATATGATAAATACATTCGAATGATATATATTCAGAAACGTATGTATATACATACTACATAAATAGGTATATGCAGTTATCAGGTACGCTAAAATCGAAAATAGGCTTTGAAAATTAATTTTATATATTATTTATATGAAGAAACTTCTACTAATGCGGGTCTTTTATGCGTCAAGTTTTAATACTTGTCCAATTAAAAGAACGTTGTACGATTTAATTTTTTTTTTTTTTTGTAAAAGTATCTTCCTTAACTACCTAATATAACATGTATAGCAATAATTTAAATATTATTAGTCAAAAACTTGCATTTTTCATTCCAAAGAGTTATGTAAATATTCCGTACAAAAATGCTGTATAATTAACACGCTGAGCGCCTACCGATAATTGCACGTTTATATTTCGTGTCATTAAATTACATTCACATATAACGTTTTATTCGCAAACTATCATCGTTTTGTCTAACGTCGATCTCGTAAAAGGAATCGTAAAAACTTATTTCAATCGTTATAGTTTATTTATATGATTATAATCGACGATCAATTCCGTTTTTGGTTTTAATGAGTCTTCGACTCGTGTTTTTATCCTCTCATATATTTGTAGTTACTACTAATGAAAAATTATACATAGTATACTTTACACATACTGCAGAAAATTAAGCAGTTCTCAACAATATTCTAAGCAAAAAAGACATTTAAAAATAAAAATGCCTTAAATTTTGGATCCAAATTCCATTAATATTTTTTCCATAGAAATCAATACAGAACAGTACTTTTGTTGCTATTACTTTCGCGCAAGTGAACTTTTCGAATAATATTATCGTTTCAATTTGTCATATTAGGTACCATATAAAATTTCGATAATCTGTAAACGGCAAACTGAATGTGAGATTCATATGTGCGTAATCTAATCAACTATTACAAAGTTTCATTATGTGTATTTATCAAAATTCATACTTTGAATGAAAATTTTCTTTGCTCCACTTGCTTCCAACTCTGAGCTCCTATCCAAAACCCAACTTTGAATCGTAATAAGTATTAACGATCAAAGTAGACGTTTATAAGTTAAATAGACAAAATTTATACTCTCATGTACCATTAAGATTACATAATCAATAAGTCGACTAACCGACTAGACATCTAACGATATCATATGTATGTCTTGAGAAATTGTAATATAAATTATATATCATATTTTCCATCACGATTCAAAATGTGTAGCATGTTTACATTTATGATTGCGATGCGATATACATACATATTATATGATTCATAAATATATACAAGTTTGAAAAATTATACCGATAAAAAATACGTATGAAACTTCCAATGGGAACTTCTTCGGCGAACACGCAAATACATAACTCGAGTGCGTTCAAGACTGCGTACATTTGAATAATGGAATCAGATTTGAATTTCCATCGTGAAAATGTTGCGTACCACTGGCTCGAAAACGAGCGATTCATATTCAAAACGCGCACAAGGGACAAAGCCAACGAGTACAATGCGCGTCCTTTCATATTTTATTAAGGTCAATATACGAAGACAGTCTTTCTTTCTTGTCCGCACATACTAATATTATAATGTGCTTCTTTAATTCCTTGCCGCGCTTGTATCGAATTTGTACAAGCTTTCCCACCATTCTAGTGCTCGCTACACGTGGAAATTCACACCAAAAGCACATTCTGAATCTGATCAAGAAATATAGTATAGGTATTAGATGTATAATACATAAAAATTTGATTATTTAACATATGTATGTATATAGATCTACTTAGCATGTACATATGTACATAGGTACATAGTTGGCATTAGATTATGGATGTAAACTAACAGTCAAACATCCTACGCTTCCACGTTGACAACCTTCTGCTAGGCGCTTATATATTTCACACTAAAAAATAGTAGTAAAAAAGCTTTTAAATGAAATCGATCTTGTGAAAAAGACTTGAAAATGTATCTTACAACGCAAGTTGTAAAACCAGCAGCATAGACTAGCGGTTAGCATATAATGCTATCGAACAAAGTGGTCACGGGTTCAATCCCGCCGTTTGCTGCTGGCCAGACTTTGGATATGTGACTCCAAGTCGATCGTTTCCTACAAGAGTTTGCTAATTTATCTGATATTTTTAATTGAAAAGTTTCCAACAAACTGGCATCCTTCACCCATTTCTAGCAAATTTTGAGTTTTCAGCATCTCGAATTTCGGTAATTTGCATAAAATGCTGGAAATGTAATATAAGTATCTGTTGATATTTTTATTTGCCTTGTATAATACTTAAAATATTTATGTACAATGTTTGACCATAGATGACGTGTTTAATGTAAAAAATATATGGGTGCATACCTGTAAAATAAAATAAATAAATGTAATTAATATATTTGCCAACAATCGTACTTTGGATTACTCTGTAACTCCACTGTGGTACAAATTTAAAACATATATGATAATAAAAAAGTGTGAGTTCGCAACACAGCTCAGTAAGAGCTCGACAAAGGCAGAAAATAAACGCTTTAAGATGTGGTATTGGAAACGGATACTTAGAATCCCTTGGGCAGCGAGAAGAACCAATGCCTCTACCCTACAAGATCTGAGGGTTTACGATATCCATTTATATATGATCCATTTGTCTTAGGCCGTCTCGTCCACTTATTTGGGCACATCTCGAGGTGAGACCAGAATAGCCTGAAAAATTGGTCGTTCTGCGAAGCGTTGAAGACAACAGAGGAAGAGGAAGATCCACACCAAGATGGTAGCCATTTCAGGGCTGCCACTGGGAAAACTGTAGTCGATTTACTGCAATCTGTGGAGTATCGAGGGAGCTATAGGACCACTATGGAAGACGGCAAAGTCACGACCCTCAGACACGAGGAAATCGATGGGAAAGAAAAGACAAAGCAAGTATTGAAGATCAGGTCAGGGATGCAAGTTTACTCATTTTTAATACGTCTCCTCTTCTTATAGCAAGCCAGATACAGACAAGCATTTATGACTCACTCTGCGACGTCCCTCTATTTTGCTTTAAGGCTTTTCTATGTTTGACTTCGCAAACGATTGGGATAACATTTTTCCTCTATGTACATATTGTACATATAATGGTCTGCAAGAGGTTTAACTTTAGGCTTCTCATTTCTGCGTTTAATTGTTTTCAATAATGTTCTTCATGTTTCGTAAGACAGTGTCATTTGTCACTAGTTCAATCCAAGATATGCTGAGCATTCTTCGATAACACAGAAGCTCTAATACTTCAATTCTTCTCATAGCCAACACTTTTAACGTTCACAATTCACTTTCGAATAAAATAACCGAACAAACATTACATTTTAAAAACGTAGCACGTATTTATATACTAGGGTGCCCGCTACAAAGCACTCTCCTGAACGTCCTCTCGCTATTGCAACTCGGGTTTTGACGTCATTGTCAGAGGCTGATTTGTCGTTCAGCAACCCGCCCAAGTACCAGAACCACTGGACCTGCTAAATCTGCTGATCTCCAAGATGTAGTTGCGTGTCAGCTCTCGTAGTAATTTTGATGTTGATTGTCAATTCCAGTAGCTTCTGAAGATCAACCATTGTGTCATCGGCATATCTGATATTATTTGTATACGTGCACATGAGTAATTTTGTACTTTGACACATCTATACAATATAGATTACCAACATGTAATCTGCGAGTAAACTGAGCATGGCTTTATCAACCTGACTTGCTTGAAAATGATATTGTACCAGTCGATGCATAAGCAGGTCCATATGAGCCACAAACTCTTTGTCCAGTTGCAACAGCATTTATTTACAGTCTCACGAAATGTCATATTTTGTAGTAATGTATTTACATGTAGATAAACACACGTACGTAGTTCTTAATCACGACTAACGCTATCTTTATCAGACCGTGTTTAAATTTGTCAAGCTGATAAACAAGGTTAGTAATGTACAGTAGTGTAGTCGGGGCAGGTCGCCGCCCTGATACTTATTTTTGAGCCAGGTCGCCACCCTGGCACTTGAATTAATATGAAAATTGTTTTGAGTAAAATCAAAAAATATTTTGGCTAATATTAATAACACTTGAGACGAGAAGAATGGGAGGCGACTTAATCGAAGTCTATAAAATAATAAATAATCATCATAATTGTCCTATGTCTAAACTCATTACGGTCAATGAAAACAATCATCTAAGATGTCACACTCTCAGACTCCAAAAAGAAAAATCGAATAAATTGATCAGAGATTCCTTCTTTTCAAACAGAGTGGTTAAAGTTTGGAATAGTCTTCCCAACAATGTAGTAAATTCTGAAAACCTTAATATTTTTAAAAACAAGCTAGAAGTCTCTTAAAGTTTCTTAAACTTGAAGGTTTTTGCAATTTTTCGTTTCTAATACCTTTTCTATTTTTTTTTCTTTTAGTTATTATGTTACCGTCCCAGATATTTTTATTATCTTTTATCTTTTGGTATTTTCTCTTATTTCTTATTTTTTTCATGTTTACTTTTATCTTATTATTGTTAATATTTTTGTTTTTATTTTATTATTTATATTAAGTCAAACCCCATCGGCTTTAACGCGTTCCCAAGGTATTATTAAATAAATAAATAATATTTCATTTTTGTATATCAAATATTGTGAGCAGACTCTCGTTCTAACATTTGATGACCACAACCGACAACCGAAAACAAATGTTGTTGAAGAGGATGTATGGAAGCAAGTGTTTGTAAAATATAAAAAAAAACCTCAATTCCAACAAGAAAGTTTGATAATTAGCATTTGATTTTTTTTTATAAATATTTGAACTACCAATATTAGGATAGATATGTTTTAATTAATGAAAAAAGAGGGGGGGGGTCATAAAAATTAAACACCGCCCTGGTTCTTTTTTGTTTTGCACTACACCACTGGTAGTATATGTACATATATATGACCTGATCATTTAATTTATCATATCGTAGTAGGTACGTGCATTTAACGTATTTTTAATGACACCTCATATGTAGATCTATAATATTTATAAAGTTCATCGAGTTCGAGGAAGTACTCCGTATATCATCGCGCTGTCTTTTGTGCATGCTCGTTAAGGATCTTCAAAAGAAGTTCATATACAAATTCGAGGTGTTCGTATGCCGAGCTCGTTATGCGTGGCATAGCAAAGATTTCGCTCATCGATTTTTACTTTTTTTCAGTATCTTTTGAGTGAAATCGTTTATTGCGTGCACAATTAATCCAACGTTTTCATTCGTTGTCATGTTTTCTCGTTCTATTGATACGTTCCGTTTATAACGAGTGACGCGTGAAAAGCGTGCGCAAAATCACGCTACACGTATTTGCGATTCACGCTCGAATCGTTATAGTTTCGTACTTTCGCGGAAAGTAAATATTATATGTACATTCTGTTAGTATACTACTCGTATATAACGAATGTTCAACGAGAAAAATTCGCATTTTTTTCTCGTGCGGGCATCGTTTAACTTTCGAAATTAAACTGAACATTTTTATCATCCCTTTGCAAACTTTGCTAATGAAATATTTAACCAGAGGGGACGCAATCCTCTCTAAGCCTTTTGCCGTCGGAATTACAATTTTTTTTTTTTTGGCGATAGTACAAGGAGAAATAAAAGAAATAAGTATAATATATCTGAATTACTCGTACACAGGATATAAATAAATATTTAATTAGAATGGTAGACATTAATTTCCGTGTGTATTCAACCGTTGACACATCAGAATGTTAATTGAATTAATGTGAAATATTCATTTTATATTCTGAGAAATTATAT
Organism: Arctopsyche grandis; assembly: GCF_051622035.1. Lineage (NCBI taxonomy): Eukaryota > Metazoa > Arthropoda > Insecta > Trichoptera > Hydropsychidae > Arctopsyche > Arctopsyche grandis. The sequence goes on from NC_135364.1 coordinate 15,134,668, forward strand.
TTTAACATTAAAACACGTACGATAATATGCAATGAAAATTAAAATATTACGACCTAATCTCATCCATTATATAATATATAAAAGCATATACATAACCTTTGAGCTTCAATTTATTTTTATTTTCATTTATTTATTACTAGAGGTTTTACCCTTTTAAAAAGCATTAAAATAGTAGCGGATAATAAAAAATTATAAATTATAAAAAACAAAGACGAGAATGTCTTATAAAAGAAAAATTAAGTATTATATATTAGACCGCAGTGACATTACAAAGTGATCCAACGCGCCATTGTGGCCAAACATATGTACGAGTTACATTTATTCATTCATTTTTACAGATATGCAACCATTTATTTATATATTTTTTACACCTACATATGGTCAAATATTAGAACCGCTTCAATGAAAATCAGATAAATCGGCAAACTCTCAAATGAAAGGTCTGGCTAGCAACTGGTGGGACTCGAACCTGGGATCACTTTGTTCGAAAGCATTATATGCTAACCGCTAGTCCGTGTTGCTGGTTATTTAATATAAATTCTCCATATTAATTAACATAACATACATTTTACATTATAATACTTTTTTTTTCTAAAATGTAATATCATTACTTCGTGACAATTATTTTCGATCAATGTTGATTTTATAAGCTTTGTTGTTTTACGAGTAGGTGTCTTCAAATGAAATTTAAACATGTATAGGTATATCTTCTTTAATATGACTGCATAAAAATATTCTACAGCAAAACAAGTCAATAAATATATAGTTTCAAGGATACTCTTTCATTTCCGGTTTATACTCGAGTTCGTAATTGCTGTTGGAAATAAAACGAATTTTATTACTAAGCAAAATATATTATACGCATACATATTTTTATAGAAATATGTATAAAGACGAAGTGTGTAATAAAAAGTCCAACTTACGTTCATCTAACGAAAACAAAACGATTAAATAGAATATGGAAGGAATGAATATTATATGTATTATATATATTTTTATTATATATAATACATATAATAAAAATATAAAATGAACCTCATAATTTTATTAATATAATACACTAGCTGTATTACCCGGCTTAGCTCGGTATTTATAATATAAACCGCTTAAACATGACTAATCTAATAGTAAACATTTTATTAAATTTATTTGAATAGTTTTATTTTATATAAATTTGTTTGAATACTCATTTGTTTTTTTTATTAAATTGACTAAATTAAATTAAAACAGATATATATATATATATATATATCATCATCATCATCATTTACAGCCATTCGCCATCCACTGCTGGATGAAGGCCTCTCCAACACGCTTCCACTCGTCTCTGTTTTGCGCAACACTCATCCATCTCATTCCGCACATTTTCCTAATTTCGTTCACCCATCTTCCTTGCGGTCTTCCTTTTACTCTTTTGCCTTCTCTCGGGTACCATTCAAGCACTTCTTTTGTCCACCTTTCGTCCATCCTCCTAGCTACGTGACCCGCCCATTGCCATTTCAATCTCTTCACTCTATCCACTATGTCCACTACCCTTGTCATATTTCTCACCCACGTGTTCCGCTTCCTGTCTTTCCTCGTTATGCCAAGCATACAGCGTTCCATACTTCTTTGAGTGCATTGGATTTTATTTTGCATCTTGGCGTTCAGTGTCCAAGTTTCACATCCATACGTCATCACTGGCAAAACGCATTGATCAAAGATCCTTTTCTTCAGGCAGAGTGGCATTTTTGATTTAAAAACAGCATTCATCCGTCCAAATGCACTCCACCCCAATTTCATACGTCTCTTTATCTCTTCATTTTTACTACCAGACATGTCAATTATTTGACCTAAATATAAATAATTATTTACTACTTCTACTGGTTTATCATCTAAGGGGATGCTATCAGGCATGCAATAACTATTGAACATTAGTTTAGTCTTATCTACGTTAATTTTTAATCCTACTTTTCTACTTTCCCTGTCCAGCTGTGTTAGTCTGATAAGTAGGTCAGCTGAATCACGAGCTACTAAAACTATATCGTCTGCGAACCGAAGGTGACTCAAAAAGCGACCATTGATGCTTACTCCGGCTGTATCCCAATCCAATTTCCTGAAAACTCCCTCAAGCACCGCATTGAATAACTTGGGCGAGATTGTATCTCCTTGTCTTACTCCTTTTCCTATGCTAAATCTATCTGTACCTGAAAAAATTTTAACTGAAGCTGTGGCATTCTTATATATTGTAGCTAACAGTCCCACATAGGGTTCCGGCACTCCCTGTGTTTTTAGAGCGTTAAGTACTGCATTATGACTAACTGTATCGAAGGCTTTCTCATAATCGACGAAACCTAGGCACAGTGGCCGTTGATATTCGTTGGCGCGCTCGATTAGTTCGCCAACTACTTGGAGGTGGTCCATTGTGCTGAAATTTGCCCTAAACCCTGCCTGCTCTATAGGTTGGTTCTCGTCGAGGATATTCTTCAGCCTTTCTGTAATAACCTTCGTGAAGAGCTTGTAGACCGCTGAAAGTAGACTAATGGGTCGGTAGTTCTTGATATCGCTTTTGTCGCCTTTTTTGTGTATTAAAATGATAGTTGCGTTATTCCATCCTTCTGGTATAGCTTGGTTCTGGATGCATTTGCTGAAAAGCCTAGCTAAGATATTAATTAGGGGGGGGCCGCCACATTTTAGTAAGTCGATGGGAATATTATCTTCCCCTGGGGTTTTACCATTCTTTGCAGTTTTTAGCGCGGCCTCTACTTCGCTAGGCAATACTGCAGGAACCCTTTGGCCGTGTGTCGATTCCAGAGTGGGGAATTGGCCGTTGTCGTTCTCGTATAGTTTTGCATAGAACGTGTAAACTCTGTCTATGATTTCTTCTCTATTCCTAATTATTACTCCGCTCTCTGATCTGATTGCGATCATTTGGTTTTTGCCTAAGAAAAGATCCTGTTTGCACTTTTTCAGGCTACGGTTATTCTTAATGGTATTTTCTATTAGCTTGCTGTTAAAATCCCTGACATCCCTGACTATTCTCTTCTTAATTTCCTTATTTACTAGATTGTATTCTTGCTTATTATTATCCCTATCTAAATTCCTTTTATGCTTAATTAGGTTTTTTGTTTCCGCTGAAATTTTGCTTAATTTAATCTGTTTCCTGAAACCACCTAATTTCTTACCTGTTGAGGTTAGAACCGAACTAATTACAGTGTTCAATTCCTCGATGTCTGCTTCTGGGTTTAATTTCCCGTATCGATTTCCAAGTTCGAGTTCGAATTCCTTTTTCCTAGACCTTAGTTGAGCGAAATCTGGAGAGTTACTGCATCCTTTTATTAATTTCCTACGTTCGCAATTTATATTAATGGCCATCTTGGCACGGACTAATCTGTGATCGCTGCCTATATCTACTTTACTTAAAACACTAACGTCTTTAACGGAGTGCAGGGCATTTGTTAGGATGAAATCGATCTCGTTTCTGTCTCCTTTAGGACTCTCCCAAGTCCACTTATTGTTGGTGTTTTTCCTGAAAAATGAATTAGTGATGAAGAGCCTGTTGTGTTCTGCGAATTCTATGAGGCGATCGCCTCTGTCGTTTCTTTGGCCGGTACCAAAATTGCCTACTGCTCTTTCTGTGTTTGCCTTTTGTCCTATTTTTGCGTTAAAGTCGCCCATGATTATTTTAAAGTGGTGGCGGCTATTATCGTATGCGCCCTGTAGTTTTTCGTAGAAGTCTTCTATTTCCTCGTCTGGGTGGCTAGATGTGGGGGCGTACACTTGGAAGATTTGACAAGTGTACCTGCTCGAGATTCTTAATACTACATAGCATATACGTTCCGATATGTCGTTTATTTCTATAATATTTCTTTCTATTCTCTTATTGATAAGAAACCCTACTCCTCCTATTCTACCATTTGGTAGCCCTCTCCAGTAGAGACAGTTACCACTTTTTAGGATTATTTGGTTTTCCTGTTTTCGTCTTACTTCGCTAAGTCCTACTAAATCCCATTTGATACTTTCTAGTTCATTCTCTAATGCAAGCACACTTCCTTCACTCGATAACGTTCTTACATTGTACGTGGCTAAATACAGGTTTCTATTAGCTAAGCTATCATCCATCGTCACTCTTACCTTGTTGGAGGTTTGGATATTATTTTTCTCGCATTTATCCAAGATGTGTTGAGAAAAAGGCGGTACTTGAGAGAGATTTCCATTCAAGGAGTGAGTTCTTACCGCCATAAACTCTTCTCTGTGGTCAGCTTTGACATATAGTCATCCTAGGTATCACTTGGATCACTTATGAGTTATTACATGCCATTTAACAGGGTTACTTTGTAAGTGAAAGTAGTTAGTTATGATAATAATAGATTAGCAATTGTTATACTACTTTTTTACAGATCTTTATCGTGAGACGCCTCTTTGGAGACAACGGATTTATATATGTGAGTGCGGTTTGCAATTTAATATTTTAATAATAACTTTAGTAAAGTATATAAAATTACACGAATTACTTTAATATAATTTAAATATGAAAAAGAACTGATAGACAGTTGGGAAACACCGTTTCTGTTTGCTATTATTCTATTAAGTAAAGTTCGTTAAAGATTTTTGGCTGGAAGCAATTATGTGGAAGATTTATTGCTTCTGTGGGACCGACTTGGCTGGCGAAGGACCCTTTTTTTGTATTCAGGTAGGGAGATGTATCTCGTTTGACACCGATTTGACACAAAAATTAGCACAAAATTTTTCGAAATAACTGATATAAAACCGCTTTTTACGACCGATTTGCTGTTTATTTTTACACTTAAATTATACTAGGATGCAATTAGTAAAATAAGTGATTAGATGGTTAAGTTAAATTTCGTGCAATAGCCGGGTTTAAGCGAGTAATAGCGGGAGGAACGCAGAAGCACGTCCTCCTCACATGACACGAAAGACCGAACTCCATATATATATATATATATATATATATATATATATATATATATATATATATATATAGTAAGTCTCTTATAAAAAATTATATGTATACCAGAATCCGGCGCCTGCGCCCCTGGCAACTTCGAATCCTTTGAATCCAAAAAAGTCGAATCATTTGTTCGATGACGTCACTGATTTCTACGACCCAACGAACAAAGTCTCTTTCCAAATTACATATATATTAGATGTATAAGAGTATAAAAGCTAGTATTGCTGATATGAGTAATTTTTATTTTAAATAATATTTATAGATTAATTTTCAAAATAACCATTATATAATATTTATATAATAAACTATGTACATTTTCAAACATCATCGTCACTCTATTGCATCTCTCCTAATCATTCGTGCGTTACGCATGCCACACATACGCCCCCGGATATTTTCGCAGGAAACTCACACAAAACGGAAGTAGCACATTAAAATGTGTGTCGTACTATCGCCGAGGATGTGTCCTCTCCCATTCAGAGGACCGAGAACGGGCATAAAGAGATCCACCCCCATGAATCCATGGCTTTGCAAACCGTCCATCACCGACTAGCCAGTTCCTCCCCTTTCTAGTTAGCCGATTTTGTACGCCTTCGTTGATAGGAAGTCAACTGAATTCCTCTAATTTTCTCTTTTGCACGTGCTCGCAAACATTCTCATTTTCACCACGCTAGATTCCGCACGATGCACGTGGAATTTTAATAGATCAATTTTCATATTCCCCATACTGTCTAGCATCGTACTTGTAATATGTAATACATATTGTAGAATATTAATACACACATGCATACAATCTAAATTCAAATGAATGATTTTGAAATTTGTATTTATTATATACATATGTTACAGTCGAAGTGTATTTTCAGTTGTAATTATTCTAACTGGCGTTTTAGGTCATTTATATTCGAATACAATTCAACTGATAAATTATATCTCTACAAGCGCAATTACACTTTCAACATTGTGCGCCAGTTGTAATGTAACAGTTGAGTTTCGACAGCTCTGATATTTTCACGAATGCTTCAGAATTAAATAATGCGTTAATATTTGCTAGATATCACGAATAAAGGTAATGAATATCGTATTACCGTAAAAGTGGTTTTTCAACTGAATTTACTAGTCGAGTGACGTTTTTACAAAAACCTAACTTCTCAACTGGTACCAACTTGTAGTTGAACTGTATTTTCAGTTGTAATATATTTTGACCAGTTCGAATGTAATTCGCCATATGAATCAACTTACGTAGATTAGACGAAATATATTCCAACAGTCAAAATATATTACAACTGAAAATACTCTTCAACTATAACGAAAGTTGGTACCAGGTTAGATGGAATATATTCCAACTAGACAAAATACATACATATATTACGACTGGAAAATACACTTCAACTGTAACATATCCAAAATGCATATTTGTATGAGTGAAGTGCGAGCCATCGACCCTTCCAAGGCATTTGCCTTATTATTTTATTAATTAATTATTTTCCATTTAATTTAATTTTTTTCGAGATAAAATGATTTTCTACCAAATCGCCATCAATTAGGTTGAAATAATTAGAATCTAAAAATTTAATCAAATTTCAATCAACATATTTCTGAGAAACTTTACAACTTTGTGTATAAATAATAAAAAAAACAACTAATTTCATCAAATAAAAGATAAACTTTATTTAAAAATTAAATGAGTATAAATTTTAAATCTAAATTTATCACGATTTCGGACAAAATTTGTATGTACATACATACATACATATGAATGATGCAGTGAAAATATTATTATTATGTATTTTGAAATAAAATTTGACTTTGTAAGTCGAAATTCTATAGAATTGAAAGGTTACTAAATTTATGACTCAAAATGTTTACGTAGTGTTTTCCAAGATAGATTAGCATCTTCTACAAGCCAGATAATTAAAACCTAACGAACCTAACACAAAGGCTCTACGATATTAATATGGGCAGTAACCATGCTCTCTTAAGCACAAGTATCGAAGAAAATTGGAATAATACACTATATGCAAGATATAATATGCATAGATATATGTATATTTTCAAGAAACTTTTTACTCTTAAATTTTTTATAAGTTAAATTTAATCCCATGATTTACTTCCTAATATAATTGTATTAGTATTACACATATACACATATATACGTATTAAATATTCTTACTTCTTCACTATAGTAGTTCAGCTTAAAACTATGTAGGTATTGCAACAATTGAAAGAATTTTTCGTATATGGTCCTAGAATTTTTGGAATTGAACTTTTAAACGAGGAAACGGAACGAACTATACACATTCTTATCAAGAATCTTTTGTGTCGGAATTTGAACTCGGTAAATATTAAATATGCCTATCAATCAAAGTCTACGAAGTAACAAAGAACTTCTCGAAACAAATCGTTGCTCCGTCGCATTCATCCAATAAACGAAAAAACCCTCTTTAACTGAAGAATTTTCATGATTTCCGGGTTGGTACATACCTCACCTGTCCCAGATCCATCAATCTGACAACAGGCGCAAATATTTGTATTGCAATACATTTGCAAAGGGTTTTCTATCTAATAGAATAGAATGACGATGAAAAATTGCGCACACATAAATCACTTTGCACGCTCGCTTATTTATTATCCTCGGTATGCAAAAAAAAATATTCGGTGGGATATTAAACGAAATAATGCCCATTATTCAGCAATATGATATTAAAGGGGAGTAAACAGCCATTAATTGTATTTCAATCTTCTGTTTATCGAACAAAATCATATGCAGAAGATTGATGAAAAAATCGCTTTTTTCCTAACAATCAAAATAAAAGCTTTCGTCTATAAAATATATGTAGTTCTTTAATCCATTTAAGTTGGTCAAGACAAAAAGCGTGACATACGAGTCTTGCTTTCCAATTGCTTGAAGAAAAAGTAACAAAATAAAACCACCGATAGAATAGCAGTACATTTAGTTATCACGTTCGGGTTGGTCTACTCTTTGCAATTGAACCGTATCGCTTTCTGTACAGTATATAAATTGAATCCATTCAAAATGCTATACAATTTACAGCTTATGTTTTACATTTTTAAGAAAAGCTTATAAGGAAACATTTTGTCCATCTATAAAATGCATATGTATGTGCATATAGTCTCAGAAAGTGGAAAATTTCACAAATTTCCCTTATCTTTTTTAATAATATTTCTTAGTAGTATCTATCGTGATGACTCATAACTAGTAGATTATCAATATCTTGAAAACCTGTGATAATGTTTCTCCAAATTATCTCTCGACTCGATTATGCGAAGTACGACAGTTGATACTGCTATATTATACAATATTTTTAAACAAATCTTTCCCATCTTTTTATTGTTGTTGTAAATGACCTGTTGAGCTATTTCTTAAAATAAATAAATCAATCCATATAATGCCCAAATAGTATTACGTACATATGTACATATGTATGTATGTATGTATATAGATGTAAATCGTGAACATTCGTAAATAGTATTTATTTAAACTTTTCCAATATACAAATTAGGCTCATTATTTTCCATGGTGAGTCTGCTAAGGTCAAAACTCATTGCGGAGATCTTCCATACAATCATATTTAAAATGCAACGCTCATTATAACCGAGCTCGTGTGGCACGCAAGGGGTTAAAATTGTGAAATATCGACAAACTATGCAAGCTCACTAGTATATCAGTCGTATAATCACGAATCATCGGCGGCGAAGCAACCGGTTCAAAGAAGCAACAAGGACAAGATCATAACGCATATAGTGCGACACCGTCATTAACGAGGCGCTCATTTCGACAGTAGGTTTTGCACAGAACGAGGTTGAAAATTATGCTGATTTTCTCTTGTGATATAGATAGATAGGTTTATTTTGGGAATCGGTAGCTTTCGGGTCGATCGTTGGTAGATATAAAATCGATCGAAGTTCGCAAAGTTTGAGCGTTCTCCGGTCGCGTCTCCGGGCCAAACCGGTCCAGCTGGATTCTTCGCGGATAGTATGTACGTAGTATCTGGGCGAGTTGTGGCCCAGATTTCGATTTCTTTTAGCGCCACCGGTTTAGTGCGTCGTCGTCTCTGTTGTCGTCATCGACGTCGACGTCGTCATCGAGAGCAGACGTCGAATTCAGCTGAAAAGAACTCGGCTTTCAGGCTTGAGTGTACTTCGTCGCTGAATGACCTAGCGTGCATAATTGATGAATTGAGTAGGTATATGAAAGATGCGAATGACTTTAGTATTTTATAGTATGTTTGTTGACTTGATCCTGCTTTACTTTGTGAAAATATTGTTAAGATCGAACCTTTTATATAGTACGTATGTACTGAAGGTTCTGAAGTGATGAAAGACTCCTCCTTAGAGAATACACGAAGAGAATTGTAGACACTGAAAAAGTAAATGCTTTCTCACTGATTCAATTTTAAAGTTAAAGGTGATCAATTTTAATTATTATTTAATCTTAATTTTGGAAAGAAGAAATGTAACAATAAAAAATATAAAGAAGTCCTTTTTCATATTTCCATTCAGAAGAGAATTCAACTCGAAATATTCTATTCCTATTTCTTTTGCTAATTAAAGAAAAAAATCTAAAATATTGCAAAATAAAGTATAATTTTAACACTACTAACTAGTACATAGGTTATAATCGGAGATCGGCGTTTTATGGATGCTTTTCAGATACGGCGTTGGACGAATGGCAATAGACTGCTCCATTAGATTTCAGAGCAAAAATCATGATTTTTCAAAAGTCAATTTATTGACTTGAGTGAACCATTTTTTGTGTGAAAATCATCGATCCAATATAATAATGAGTTTCCTGCAAAATTGGCTTTCCCTCCCCATTTCTATCGCAAAATCTTGAGTTATTATGTTATATCTCAGGGTTCGCCGAGTTTCTCTCCATAGATGTCTCTGTGGATGATTATTGTATAAAAATTCGTATTGTTGTATAAATATTTGTTGATCGTATTGTATGTACACGATGCTTGCAATGCACATTGCTATGTTTGACCCGGTCTCCGTGACGAGACAGAATGTTAAATTACAGAAAACGCAAATATCGGAAGGCAAAGATCGAAAATCGAAAAATCTTAAGTCGAAAGATCAAAAAAAAAAATGGTGCATGGTAAACGGTACATACTCACTTAATTTGCGCGAGCAGGATACAACAGGAATAAGAGGAACAGGCTTTTCCTCCCGTATTAATGTGCGCGCGCAGAATACAGGATGAAAAGCATGTTCCTCTTGTTCCTGTTGTATCCTGCTCGCGCAAATTAAGTGAGTATGTACTGTTTACCATGCACCATTTTTTTTTTTTGATCTTTCGATTTTCGATCTTTGCCTTCCGATATTTGTGTTTTCTGTAATTTAACATTCTGTCTCGTCACGTAGACCCGTTTGACCATAGATGTCATGTATAATTTCAAATTATGTATGTATATAATTTGGTGTGTTTCTTGATCTGTATAGTACACTCGTCACATTGGAGCGATCTGTAATGACGAGTGTACATATATTGATTGAATAAAATAAAAATAAAAAAACAAATAAAATTAAAATATGTACATATATTGAACAATATACAATACAAATTTTGTCAACAGATTACAGAGAAAATTAACAATGAAAAATAATCCATATACATAGCAGTATATAAACCTTCATTATACATACAATAAACCCCAACAAGTACCATTAGCTTCTAAAGAATGTTTTGCCAAACAGGATATTTCCACAATTACCCTCCTCTCCTACCCAATTCTACTGATATATGGCTTACGTACGTCATCCGTATTATAATGATCACATTTTCAATGTGCAAGGCAGTCCTCGCTGAAAGTTTCCGCTGTCGGAGCTTTCGCGCGAAAGCTTTGACGTGCCGCAGCGGAAAGCGCGGAAGCAGATTAATTTCGACGACGGCGGTAAAAAAACTCAATAAATCTTTTTCTTTGTCGAACGCCTATAAATCACGGGGAGCTGAAAGGCGTCGTCCGTGACAATGAGGCCAAAGCGATGAAAATATTGCGCAATGGAGCGACGTATTGCGCGAATAATCCGGTACCCGTCGACGCGATGCGACGGATGAGTCGACAAAGTCGCGCGATACTAATTATACCGCGGAGGAGGCAGCGGGGTGTCTCGCTATTTACGGACCAACAACACGGATGGATGGATTTGTAATTTCGAATGATTGGGTGGGTGCGTGAAAAGGTTGATTTTCAATCGACACCTGTCTGTTTCGACTTTCGCGTGTCAAATTTTAAGGTTCACGCTCGCGTCGTTGTGGATGCGTGATGCGTGAGCGTCACCGATGCGATTCAGTCATGTGTTTTATGTCAACTTACTTTTTATACATTCATCGCCTTTAAGCGTGTATAAATATTTATATAAAACGTGTTTGTTTGTTAAATTAAATTATTGCGTGGTTAGGAGTGTCGAGATCGGAGTGAAAGTAAATCAACGGAGCAATCCGCCGATCTTTTATACTAAACGTACATATGTATACTAAACGCAGTAAGATCTATTGGTCGATGAGTCGCGAGTCCTCATTGGCTGTAGAGCGCTGCTCGCTCATACGCCGTTGGATCCCGATCGCTGATTGGACGATGAGTGCTAATCACCTATTGGTCGACAAGTACCGATCGATAATTTCGAAATAGACTTTGTAAATACATATAGTTGGGTGGGAAACAAAAAGTTTCCATGACGACAAATAAATTCGCCTCCGGCCCCAGGATGTGCCGGATTCTGGTATACATATAATTTCGAAAGAGACTTGTTTGTTCGTGACAGTCAATTTAATAAAAAAAAAAAACAAAAGGAATATTCAAATAAATTTATATAAAATAAAGCTATTCAAATAAATTTAATAAAATGTTTACTATAGGATTAGTCATATTTAAGCGGTTTATGTTACAAATACCGAGCGAAGCCGGGTAAAACCGCTAGTCTAATCTATAATTTGGAAAGAGACTTTGTATGTATGTAAATATCCTTGGTCGTCGTCGTCGTCTTCGTCGTCGTCTTCGTCGTCCGTAGATCGGTGACGTCATCGAACACGTGATTCGATTTTTTTTTTTTTTCGATCCATGGGCGCCGATTTTTTTTTTCGTTTCAATGGATTCACCCCCGCGGGGGCGCAAGGCGAGTAGCTCCATGGGGCCCCGCCAGGGGCGCCACAAGGGGCGCAGCCCCGAAGGGGGCCCGGGGGGCGCAGCCCCGTGGGGCCCCAGCCTCATGGGGCTCAAAAGGGGGCGCCACAAGGGGCGCAGCCCCGTGGGGCCCCGAAGGGGGCCCGGGAGGCCCAGCCTCATGGGGCGCAGCCCCATGGGGCTCAAAAGGGGGCGCCACAAGGGGCACAGCCCCGTGGGGCCCCAGCCTCATGGGGCGCAGCCCCATGGGGCTCAAAAGGGGGCGCCAACAGGGGCACAGCCCCGTGGGGCCCCGAAGGGGGCCCGGGGGGCCGAGCCTCATGGGGCGCAGCCCCATGGGGCTCAAAAGGGGGCGCCACAAGGGGCGCAGCCCCGTGGGGCCCAGCCTCATGGGGCGCAGCCCTATGGGGCTCAAAAGGGGGCGCCACAAGGGGCGCAGCCCCGTGGGGCCCCGAAGGGGGCCCGGGGGGCCCAGCCTCATGGGGCGCAGCCCCATGGGGCTCAAAAGGGGGCGCCACAAGGGGCGCAGCCCCGTGGGGGCCCGGGGGGCCTAGCCTCATGGGGCGCAGCCCCATGGGGCTCAAAAGGGGGCGCCACAAGGGGCGCAGCCCCGTGAAGCCCCGAAGGGGGCGCGGGGGGCCCAGCCTCATGGGGCGCAGCCCCATGGGGCTCAAAAGGGGGCGCCACAAGGGGCGCAGCCCCGTGGGGCCCCGAAGGGGGCCCGGGGGGCCCAGCCTCATGGGGCGCAAGCCCTAATAGGCATTAACTAAGGGGGGCGAAGCCCTAAACGGCAATTAATCTTGGGGGCGCGGGGGGCGAAGCCCTAAAAGGCAACTGATCATGGGGGCGAAGCCTTAGACGGCATTTAATCATGGGGGCGCGGAGGGGCGAAGCCCTAAAAGGCATTAACTAAGGGGGGCGAAGCCCTAAACGGCAATTAATCTTGGGGGCGCGGGGGGCGAAGCCCTAAAAGGCAACTGATCATGGGGGCGAAGCCTTAGACGGCATTTAATCATGGGGGCGCGGAGGGGCGAAGCCCTAAAAGGCATTAACTAAGGGGGGCGAAGCCCTAAACGGCAATTAATCTTGGGGGCGCGGGGGGCGAAGCCCTTATCGGCAACTGATCATGGGGGCGAAGCCCTAGACGGCATTTAATCATGGGGGCGCGGAGGGGCGAAGCCCTAAAAGGCATTAACTAAGGGGGGCGAAGCCCTAAACGGCAATTAATCTTGGGGGCGCGGGGGGCGAAGCCCTAAAAGGCATTAACTAAGGGGGGCGAAGCCCTAGACGGCATTTAATCATGGGGGTGCGGAGGGGCGAAGCCCTAAAAGGCATTAACTAAGGGGGGCGAAGCCCTAAACGGCAATTGCTCATGGGGCGTGGAGGGGCGAAGCCCTAGAAGGCAAAGGCTCAGGGGGGCGCCGAGGGCGAAGCCCTAGAAGGCAAAAAAAAATTTTGATTTTTTTTTTTGATTTTTTAAAAATTTTTTTTTTAATTTTTTTTTTATTTTTTTTTTATTTTTTTTTAATTTTTTTTTTTGATTTTTTTTTTATTTTTTTTTTTATTTTTTTTTTTAATTTTTAAATTTTTTTTTAATTTTTTTTTTTTTTTAATTAAATTAGCTTAGTCATGTTTAAGCGGTTTATATTATAAACACTGAGCGAAGCCGGGTAATACAGCTAGTATGCTATAATCCAAGCTTACATTTCGTTCATGAACATATGTACTACTTAGTTTGTTCATACACGAACCAATCTGGCCAGTTTTATTGTACACAAAACAGCAAATTACAAACAAACTAGTTTTTTCATGCACAAACTACTACATAGATATAAACTATAGACCTAGTGGAAAATTATTTAACGTTAAATTTAAAAAAATCATTAAATCAAATTTTAAACACTGTCCTGTGCCTCTATCCAATCGATTTATCTCCAATTAAATCGATTTACATATCTCCAACGAAATACGAAAATAGGAGCAAAACTGCATTCATGCCAAATTTTGGACTCGCTCGCCTTCTCCCAGCCCCAAAATAAGCTGTTCATAAATATATTTCGCCTACACATATTCATATGGTTTGATTTGATATGAAGAAAATTTAGCCTTTTGATTGAGAGTAAAATTATCAGTAAATGGCGAATGGCAACAATGAAAGTATGTTTGTATTGTACATAAAATTTCTCTATTAACCCTTGAAATTAAGAGAATAATTGAAATTTCAATCATTCTCCAAAGAGAATTACTGAAATTCCCCAATTGAATTACTCTTTAAGGCAATTTATTAAGAGTTGTGTTTGTATATCGTCAAATAACTTTCTTTAAAAAATAAAACAAAGGAGCATTAAATTTATATTACGGTTTCTAGATTCACGTAACATATTTTTCCAATGAATAGCTTTTTTAGATTTTTTCAAATGTATGCAGCGTATTTATAATGAAAAATAGATGTCGTTGTTTTGACAGTCAGTTATCCCCCCGGTGCTTACAGCTAGTACTGAATAAAATACGCTGATTCCCGAAAAGCACTTCCTGGAAAACCCACAAGAGACTGCCGCTATCCTCTTAATGCTTATAAATATACCATAAACTCACACTAAAGGAAATTATACGTATACTATTTGAATTTAAAAATTCTTCTACTCTTAAATATGTATTTATAATATTAAACATACAAATATGTTTAGCGTCAAACTACATATGTATATTTACATACTTAAACAGCTCCTACATGCTAATGAAAAATATACAGTGCTTGAACACGTTGGCTAATTATACAGAAAAATTAAATACGCATTATATCGTTCATTACTCGAAAATTCCAATAATCCCGAAAAAAGCCACAAATTTAATCTTACTCAAGAGATTAAAGCAGCGTCTCATCGTGGTTAGAAAATTAGCATAAACGTTACGTTTTACGATGATCCATAAAATCGAATTACATCAGATTAAAACGCAGTTAAGTAAACCGACTTCCGCTTGAGAAGAAGCGTGGAATATTAAAACTATTACACTACATTCATTTACCCCCCCATAAATATTAATACAACCTGTTATTTCACCACATCTAATGTTAAACCTTAACCGTAACTATGTATGTATGTTATTACCATAGCGCGGTTTTCATTCTAGACTACCTATCACAGCTTCTGTAATTCAATGATTAAAACATTGTGGAAATTGACGCCTGACGGAGAAGTGTTAATTTGTAAACCTCTCGGCGGCTTGAGTGGACTATAAATTTTAAGTGATCGAGCTGACTTCGAGTTTGATTTTTAATTATTTTTGTATGCGAAGAACTCATCGAAATTTATTACTGACAAATATTGCCTTATACATATAATTATTTATATCTATCGGTTTAATGTTTGGTATAAGAATCTTTGTATAAATAACCGAGTGAAAAATACGCAACGGATATGCGTCACGTCAACAGTGTATATATAGCTGCTTCGAGTTCAAATGGACTTAAGGAGTTAAATAAATCCTTTGGATACATATGAGACTAAATATACAACTTTTGAATCACTTCTTCCGAGATTTCTTCTCAAAACTTTTTGAATCAGCCAAATGTGGGGCACAAATGCTATGACAATGCTCACATTCCATATATCGCTGCGTGTAAACTATAATTCATGGTTTAGAGTTTACAGTTGTTCCTCTTCTTACGTTTTTGCTTAAATATTGTAAATATTATAATATAAATAGTAAATATTGATATTTATGATTAATTTCAATTCAAAAACTATAAAACAGTTAGCCAAAGGTGCACACATACATACATATTATAGTTTTGAATCGATAGATCTTATGTGTATTTTTTAAGATTATAATCTTTTCCTCCTTTATGCCTTATGAAAGCAATATATTTATATATTTATATTTGTCATTTAATTAACTGTATACCAATAGACCAGTTTAATTCGACTATTATCAATATTGGCTATAGTTTATATGGGAAATCATTTGATAGGAAATTCTTCGAGACGATAAGAATACATAGCTACAACCTGCCCAGATAAACTGGTTTGACTTTACTAATTAACTCCAATCTATTGAATTTATACGACGCCCGTTGATTTATATTTATATGACCATTTAAAAAGTTCATAATCCAATATGACTCACATTCAAGCATTAAAATGCGTAATCACTATCATTTTTCACTTTAATGTTTATTCTCTGACAAATATTTTTACAGTTTCAGTAGGAAATATTAAAAAATATAAGAAAGATAACTACTCAGTAGTTTTCCGTTGCCTTTCGAAAATTAGTGAATGAAAGGACTCCTGAAAGGTCATTCCAGTACTACTTCCAAGGTGTGTTATTGTAACATTAACAGAAATTAGGTAATTGGTGTTCGTGGACCGCTGGTTTACCATCATTAATCGCCTGGTTTCGCACTCGCGCCAAAAAGGCCTCAGCGTATAAACGAGCCGTAATTAACAACCAATAAGATCTCGCGACCCATCGACCAATGATCTCTCTTTGAGGAGAATATCCGATAAGTATATGTAAATATTACGCGGTTTTGGTCCGTAATTCATTCGGAGCTAGCAGGCCGACGGATCAAGAACAATAAACTACCTCTACTATTACTACTGCGTCTTTTACTCCGATCTTGGAAAGTCTTCTACACGTCCACGCTACAATATGTATAGCTCAGATGAAATGTGATATGATAACTGAACAGAGGCAGTTTGTTTTATAATTTTTCTAATAGCTTATTTTTCTAATGAAGAAGAAATTGCATTATAAAATGAAATATAAATAGCGTCGTATATTGAAAAAGTACAGATCCAATCTGTTTATATATACATACGATTTATTCTGGTTTTTATTCATTTAAAAATTAAAAAAAACTGACCATATAAAATGTATCCTCTTATTTACCAGTGCATACATATATGGAGGGATTCTTTTATATTATATATATTGGTATTGAAAATTATTTTAAACTTACGCGCTAGCTAAATTTCAATAGCCCGTTACATTATTTTCGATCGATTGAGCACATTCAAAAGGACTAAGCTCTGGAACATCAACGGCTAAATCAATTAAGCGACTAAACTGTCAAGCTGACTTTGCATTTTAATGGCGACGTGGGTTCGTTGCATCGAAACATTATATTCCAATTTGACACGAATCGATAGAACGGCCGACAAACTGTATCAGACCAAGGCAGATGGTCACCCTGACCACCCATTGAAATGATGGATACCATTCAAAACTGCGGCACCGCTAATGTCGATATCGAGATCCAACCACCACCACCTTCGTCATCATCATTATCATCAGCAGTGTGAATAAACTCGAGCCGATCAAGTTCTCGGTCCTCTCGGAAACACGATCTGCCAAATGATCAATTTCCTGCTGCTACACATTGGCTACCCATAGAGCTCGTACTACTCTCTCTCTTACGTGGAGATGTGTTTGTGTTTCATCGTTTCATTTGATTTTTTTTTTTGCTTTGTTTTTGTTTTGTGATGCTGGTTGAGATCAACACGCACGTCTCCCGTTCCTCGTTATCTCGTCGCCCCGAAGGATCAAACGAGTTTTTCTAGATCCTTATAGACTATCCCATCCCATATAGACTATTACGTCTTATTATTGCTAGTGGCAGGAGCTCACTTCTCTCCGCTCCATAATGATTCTCCTCCATAATTTGCTATCGCTACCGATTACGTGCTTGCATGTTGTAAAGTGCACTTCTCATTCAGGTGCAAAAATTGCTTGGTTGTGCAGTTTTCCTGTAAGGTGCAAGAAAATTCGCTGACTGACATTGGAATTGACTGAATTTGAAATAAGCTTAAATCGAGGTTTCAAAATCATAATATTGTATACATATACATATATAGTGTTTTTATCACACGTAGAAGCTATTTTTAAACATAAACATTATTTCCATATTTTTTCATAATGTTGACACGAAAAAAAGTTTCTAAATATTTATTTTTTTATCCATTATGTATTAACCTCGACCATAGGTCCTATTACAAGTTGCCTTAGCGACACCTATAATCAAACTTTTGTACATGAGTACCAAATACCATAGTGTTTATTCACAAAATATGAGATGAAAACACTGCAACAACCCCTGCCACTCAACTCTTCCACTGCGGAAGCCGCTCTAGCAGCTTCGTCACATGTAGATGTTTCTTTTCCGAATTCATTGAGCAAAACTAAAGAGTGCAGTGCGCCATTATAAATTCTTTATAAAGAATTTATAATGGCGCACTTAATTGCAGTGCGCCATTATAAATTCTACTGGACTGGTTTTTAATGCACATACATATATATATATATATATATATATATATATATATATATATATATATATATATATATATATATATATATATATATATATATATATATATAAATATTATTATTAAATATTATATATTATTTAAATATTATATACTAGTGGTTTTACCCGGCTTTGCTCGGTATTTGTAATATAAACCGCTTGAACATTAATTTGTTTTTTTATTAAATTTATTTGAATCGAAAAAAAAATATATATTATACAACGATCGTCATTAGTATCTTTGATTTGTTTTCGATCCTCCCAATCAAACCTTACATAGTTACACACAAAAGAAATGTTAAGCATTTTAATGCTATTTATTTTTTATACAATTTATATGTACATATATTTGTACCTACAACCGTTCGACTTACAGTTTTGGTCAATTATTCTCCATTTTGGTTGCTTCTATGGTATAAAACCGGAAAAAAAACGAAGAGTAGCCATCTGCCATTGTATCAAATATTTTCATTATACTAGATAATTATATTAATTCATCGAATCCGGCATCTTCATGTATGAATTCCCAAGTTTATTCGTTCAGCAACTGGACCGCACAACAAACGCTCTTTCTATTGGGTATATCTGATCCATTAATACTTACAGTTGACCACTTTACCGCAGATGCGGACGCACAGCTCTCAATGCAACCGTTCAAATTAGTTTTGATCGGAATTGATAGCGTCTAATTGTAGTATAAATCTACAAACCACTTATCGGTAATGTCAATATGGCGCATGTTGGGCAATCTGTTCTGTTTTAAATCAAATTGAACCGAGTATACGACGTGTACGCTGTCGGACTTTTCGATCAGCATTTGGTTGCTCGAATTTTTTACTTTTTAGTTTTTTTGCTTCACCGATGTCTAATACAACATCTGGTTAGCGAAATGTTGAACTTTTTTGTTACTTCATAGGTATATAGCACTGACAAGTGTACTTAACAATCGAGATACACACTTCCAACGTTTAATGTAAATAAATAATAATAAAAGGATCAAAAACTTTTACATTGAAATAAGAAATTCAGTAAATTCTATTGAATTAATATAAATGGGGAATTATTATTCATTCCACAAGTCATAAATTAAGCAAGTATATAAAAATATAGATCCAAAACTACGTGAGAAATGACAAACTCTGAAAGTAAACATCATCTTTCTCCAAGTGCATCACACGTTGCGCTTTGTATGGCAGCACTAACCTCAAAAAGTTCTAAGATATACATAAATACAAAAGTAAAATGGTTAATTTAGGTACTACATATGTATTTCGTACATACATACTTATAGGGTTATCATTTTTATCCAACTTAAAATCACAAATAAAATTTCTTGATAAAATAAAACAATTTTGAATATTAGAATTAATCAATAATACTTACTTATTTTGAAAAATTAATGGTGATCTTTTTTTCTCTCGCATATTAATTTATAAATACCTGATTTATTTTATTTACCAAGAATACGCTTGACTTAAAGTAAATTCAACTCAACCCCAAGTGATTGAGCTGAATCATGGTTGCATCTTTTATATTTAGAAATTAACACTTTGTATATATGTAGCGTGTTCAGAACAGGAAGCCAAGTCGTATGTGCGTTTATCATCATTATTGGCGATAGTTAAATAACTTATCATTGGAGGACATAGCCCCTAGCGTAGATTTTCGAATTTAATTTAAATTATATAAAATAATATTCACCTGTATCAATTTTTTATGCATAATTCACTTGATCTGATACGTGACCTTCGCATGATTCCGCATTCAGAAGTGAATGTACACATTTGACAGAATAAATAGAAAAAAAAATTGGTAGCATTTCATGACGAAAAAAAAACGTGCTCATATTAAACATAATAATAAATTGCTTCACTCTTCCGTTGTTCCAGATATTGAAAGACGATGCCTCTACTTAGTTGCAAACACGTCTGAAAACCACTGAGAATGAGATTGTTCAAAGGTCGACGTAGCAGCGATCAGTGCCTGGCTCCCGCAGGGTCTCACTCACCCGGAGACCTTGCCGGGAGGCTGGAGGGACGAAATTCTCTTGTCTCCGACACCAAATCACCCTCTCATAGCGAAAAGGAAAAACAGAATGGAATGAGGCAAACAAAAAGTGAGGATAGCTCGGAGTACCATGTAGTCACAGCCATGCCGGCTGTCATATTGGATGAAGAAACTACCAAAGACACAAAAAAAGGTGAAAACAACATTTCATTAATAAACATAAATTAAACAAGATAAACTAATTTACAATCAATTTTAGGCATAACAACTTGGGGTCGACGTGTAGGTAAGAAATTTGACCTGCTCCGGAGAAGTGACAACAAAGATGAACTTCCACCAACAAGTCCAAATACATCACCTGCACTCAATAACATCGGTACATATAAAAAGAAAAATCCATGGAAGATGGGAAGGAGTTTGTCAGAATCATCTTCGCTCTCTAAGCAAGATCCGGATACAATATCACAGTCATCATTAAAAATCCGTGAACGTTCTCCTAGTCCATTAAAAAATTTGTTCTATAGAATGGGCTCGACTGGTAAACTCAATTCACCCAAGAATTCATATTTGGTGTGCGATAAAAACGAGCGACACAATCCCAATAATAACTCTACACTGTTCCGGAGTTGTTCCACATCTCACATATCGACATATGTCAAAGGAGACGATCCAACCGATGGTTTGGATTTAATCGACAATCCACAATCCAATCGACAAACGGAATCACTCGTCAACAACGCTTTCTCAATGGAAAACAGTTATTTGGCAGTGCCGGCAAAGGCAATGAGCTGTGACAACATTTCAAGTTTAGATGCTTCAAATACCTCACAGTCTGGAAATAAGAAGGCTAATTTTCCCTATGCTTTTCTCAGGTCAAAACTTTCAGTTCTTCCTGAAGAAAACATCACCAGTGTGAATCAACACAATAAAATGCCTCACAACAGATACAGCTTAAATGAAAACAGGGGTAGGGACTCTGTTATGAGCACATGTTCAGAGAGAGCGCACAAACTGAGAGCTAATTCGGAAGAACATTTTAATTTTTCAGAAACTGCTTCTATTCACGATGAAATAATGTGCAGTACGTTAGGCAGAACAAAGAAGTTGTGTCCAGAAATGAGATACTCATTGAGAAATTCAAACGAGCGACGTATGAGGACTGGCAGCTTCCCAAATCAAACCCAAAATGCAATGTACACCTCGCAATCTTCAGACAATAAAGCAAATATAACTTACAGGCCTAAAAGTGTTCCTATTCACGAAAAGTTAACTAAAGGTAATCTACAACAGAAGCAAGTAGCTGAGTGTTCGTCATCAAATTGTAGCATTTATAATATGAACGAACCAGATGGGGTAATGTCGTATCACTGGTTGAGCAATTATGTGAGTTCCAATGAATCTGGGTACGATAGTGATAGTAGACAAAATGATGATCATAGTAATAACTCACCACCGGATAAGCTCTCAATATTGGAACAGGAAACTGAAGAGTTAGCTGACAAAATGGCTGAGTTTTATAATGCAAATGGATATACTCCTATATCAACAAGTTTGTCGTGTTTATCTAGGGAAAATATAGCAAGTTCTAAAGATAATATACCTAAAAATAATGAATTGATTAGAAGTCCCACACCATGTGCTTTAATAACTGAAAATGTGTCAGAAAGTGGAAGAAACTCTGACAATTCATATGACACATCAAAATATTACAATAAGCAGACAAATCCTGAAGATGCTCTGTATAAGAAACAAGAAAATTATATGGTTGTCCCTGACTCTGTTAAAATTCCATGTAGTTTCAAAACGATAACACTTGATGAACGAGTGCAAACTAGAAAGTTCAAATTTTTACAATCCCAACTGGTCAAAGTAGAGCAAAAGCCAATTTGCGATGGAAATTTTGAATTAAAATCATCATCTCAGAGTCAATTAGCGATATCGCCAGTGAATAACATGAATCTATTGAGTCCGTCGAACCTGTGCACAAAGAAGTTCAGAAGAATCCGACTGCTCAAATCAAGTATAGAAGAAAGTTTAGGAGTGTATTTAGCTCAGCATAAAGTTCCTGTAATTCCAGAATCTAATGAATGCGAAATAAGATACATTGTAGTTAAGTTAGACATTGACGGAATAGCTCACAGAGATGGACGACTGCGCTTGGGTGACGAAATAGTAAATGTCAATGGAAAAGTGCTACGAGGACTATCGTCCCTTCAACAAGTACAACACATTGTAAACAGTTGTTCTTCTCAAACTATGGCACAAGGAGCTTTCTTCCAAAGATACCAAGTAGACTTAATAATGGCTCATGATGAGTACACTCCTATAACTCACACCGTTAGCAGAATGGTGACAACATCTGTGATTCAACATATTCCAATATCAAACAATCACTTCAATAATATGCCCAATTTCAATAGCAATATAAATCAACATAATTCTACAATAGAAATTATAAAGCCGACCCAAAGAATAATTACATCTAATGAACATCCAAATAAATATAATAATCCTTATGAAAATGTATCAAGAGTGACAAGAACCAAAACAAATCTTTCAAGTCTAAAAAGCGACGATGAAAAGTTGTTAGAAAGAAATTATATGAGACGGTCTATTTCCTCTCAAGATTATAATAATATCGAAACGACAGCTGACGATCAAGTTGATAGTACTACAATGTCAAGAAATCAAGACAACTGTAGTAATCTTGTCAAAACGTTAGAACAAATATCAACAAGATCCTACGCAATTGACGAAGAACTAACAAATAAAATTACCAGCGAAATTCCAACCTTGTCTCTGATTCCTCAAAGTTCATCAGGCATCATTGACAACCATCACAATTTTAGCCGACACGGATATCACAGAAATTCTTACATGTGTCAAGACAACCGTCAAAGCTTCTTTGACAATATGAGGAGAACCGATCAAAAAAATTACGGTTCAAGGAGATTAGCGAACGCTCCCATATACCATGATATAGTATTTTGGAAAGGAAGTGGACATAAGAGCCTCGGATTTAGTATAGTAGGGGGAACTGACACTCCCAAAGGACAAATGGGTATATTTGTCAAGACAGTTTTCCCTTCAGGTCAAGCCGCAGATCAAGGAACAATATTTGAAGGTTCCAGCTCGATTATTTAAACTGAAATATATGTTATATTGGCTTGTGTGAGTTTACTTTTTTACTCTTCATTTGAAGGTGATGAAATTATCAACGTCAACGGTGTGCCGACTGAAGGTTTGAGTCATGCTGGTGCAATTGGATTATTCAAACAAATCAAGGAAGGCGAAGTGAAGTTGACTATTTCAAGAAGGTGTGCACTCGATTATACTTACATATACATATATTACATTAGATTAAATATTTATTTGCATATTATTTTTTTTTTTCATTTCAGAACACCAAGATCAAAATCGGTAGATGTATTTCAAGGAAATTTTGTCGAGAGTAAACACACGTAGTGTAAACGTTGAATTCTGATAAAATAGTGAAACTTTATGATCCAAAGGACAAGATGAGCCCAGAGGGTTCCTTCATCTTTCATAAATCGTACTACCTGAAATCATTGTAATTATTATTTAATAAAAACAAACTTGATATTATATAATAAATTTACTCGTTTATAAAATTCGTTTCGATTATGTTAAAATAATAATAGTCGATTAGATTTTTTTTTATTGCAAATAAATCCTGACATTTTTGACTGAATATTACAACTTAAACATAAGAGCGTCTTACAGTTACAATATACATATTTAAATTGTAGATACGAGAACAATAGAAATTGTATAGTAGATTGTTGCTATTTATCTAAGAGCATATGAATTATATATTATGTATTATAAATATAATACTGTAATGACTATTTAACTACTGTTTAGGTCTCAACGTTAATCTAGTCAATGTATGATTAAAATGATGTATTGATTTGAATAAATTTTGTAAATAATACTTTTAATTTATAATATTACACATATGTATTAAGATCTAAAACTTTCCAACATTGTAATAAATAAATGATTGAAACATTTGTTGGTATTTATGCTTCAATATGAATACATCCGACTATATTATGCTTTTTTCCCTTTTTTTTTTTTATTGAGATTATTATTATAGGAAAATGATTATAAACACACACGTATACACTAATTCACTGGTAACATTATGAGATCATTATGCGGTTCCAAATTCTATTTATAATAATTAAAAATATTGATACATACAATTATCATTATTAAACCGTAATATTTAATACAAAAAAGTATTTTATGGGCTTAATTGTAATACAATATAGCAAAATTTATATTATAATCGAAATAATGAAATATTATAATTTAAATGTGTGAATAGTCTTGTTTGTTTTAAATATAATTTAACATAACAATAATTATTGTTTCTCCTTATATGTGTGATCGAATATGAAAGAAACATTACATATCCAGTTTCAAAAGAGTTAGAATGTACATATTATAAGAATTTGAAGACATATATTTATTGTATTGTAAATATAACAAATATTGGTAAGTATAACAAATATTGGGTTAAATAAGACATTTTGACGAGCAACTCAAATTAGTATTCCTCGATAAATGAAATATAGCAACAAAATAGTAGAGAAGTTTTTGTATGTTTCAAGTATACATACATGTAAGTGTAAGTGTATATTTTTATTTCAACAATAAAGGACCAATTCCAAAACACGATGTATATATTTTAGTTAGCTATATAAGAAATGCGAAAAATGATATTCGAATTTGAATTCAACACTTTAAGATATATGTATAAATTTTGTGTGAAATGACTATTAGTTCATCATAGATTAGGTTTGGTAAAGTTTGGGTTCAAGAATCAACAGCCAAATATAAATGATACTGTCATTCTAATTCAAAATATGGTAATATTTGTTTAAGAACATATGTTCTCATGAAAATAAATATACACAATAATTAAATTAGTGTAAAAATAATAAAAAGGATATAAATAAAAATAACAAAAAATACAGATCAACAAAAACTTTATTTAAAATAAATTAAATCATACTATTTGGCGTAAACTTAGGTAGCTCTTTCTAGCAATTTGGCTAAATCAAGATTACTAGTATCGATCATAGAATCCGATCCGAGCGTCTCATTAGCGAGCATATACTCTGATACAGAGATATATAGAGCCACCATCAGACCGAGCGTACCGGCGACAATAGTGGACTTTTGAAATATGATACAAATGGTAACACACAACCCGAAATACGTCAAATAGCGGGCTGTCGTTATCTTCTTGGACATCATAACGTTACTAGAGTCCACGCACATATTGTCAGAAAACATGTAACCAGTGGCGCAATTGTTGCACATATCCGGACCGTCCCCGGAACATCCATCGCACGATCTATCGCAAGAAAGACACCTATAAGATCCATCACTGTTGACGCAAAATGTATTTCTAGGGCACGGCTTTTCGAAACATTCGTTAGCATCGACACAACCATGGTCAGGATCAGGTATCCAACCTTCGTTACAAGAGATACAGTCTTTTAAGGCACCACTCGTACAACCACCTTTACAAGCCGAATGACAAGGAGAGCATAGGACCTTCTTATCATCTTTGTACG
The DNA here is from genome assembly GCF_051622035.1 of Arctopsyche grandis. Classification (NCBI taxonomy): domain Eukaryota; kingdom Metazoa; phylum Arthropoda; class Insecta; order Trichoptera; family Hydropsychidae; genus Arctopsyche; species Arctopsyche grandis. Next base: position 15,160,696 of record NC_135364.1, read on the forward strand.
ATTCATAGAAACCATCAGCGCATACGGAGCATAACGGTCCATCGTAACCGATGTCACATAAACATTCACCGTTACCTTTGCGGGTTCCATCTCCCTTACACTTTCCATTGCTAGAGCAAGGTTTGTCAGGATATCCCGGACAAGCTGCACAGTTCTGTCCAAAGTGATGTATAGGACAACAGTGTGCCAGTTGATCGATGCATAAGTATTCAAATAAGTCATCTTTTTCCGGGTCAGAATTGAACCACCACTGTTCCAAATGGTGCTCGGCTGTTTCGGCTAAGGCGTGGCAACGATCCTTTTGATCTTTTAGATCGCTGCAGAGATGTTCTTGGATCTCTACGAGTCTCACTTCACTTCTAGAATATGAGCGGAGTTTTTGCTCTTCCCAGGCGGCGTCTCCACCTTCGAACTTGCCGCGGGCCGTTCGCTGCATTCCAGCTTTGAAAGAGCTGACCAGTTGACGACAAGAGTAGCAGATGCCTAGTTCTTTTGAGCCCCCAGAGATGGGGGGCATCGGGGGCGGAGGCACCTGCGCCAAGGCGGCCGCCAGCATCACAGCCAGCACTAGCGGCCGCATGGCTTTCAATAATGTCTCGGTAGATCTACTTATTTGGCGCTGACGTGCGCCAATGATAAGATGCTGTGACACCATCTAATGAAAAACACGTGGACACATATGATTGAACAATTTTTCATTGATAAGGAAAAGTTGGCGGTAAATACGCCGATTTTAAACAGTATTCAAACCTAAGTCGTGGTATCCTGTTAATTTGCTTTTCACAGGTGTAGTTTTCAATTAGAGTGTAAAACTAACCCAGATTAAGCGAATTGACAGTTTATTGTCGGCATCTGAAGTAGTCCTTTCAAGTCCTGTCAAATTGATCGTTGACATCCGACCATTATCCTCAACAATGTACATAGGTCGTAAAAATATAAATATATAAAAAAAATTTATTATACAATAAATTTATTATTATTTTAGTATGTATTTCGATATATAAATTGAGATTAAGTCTATAATTTGTGTATTCCACATTAATTTATATTGTACATACTTTTTGACTAGATAGTAGATTTTAAAAATAAAAAAAAGCTTGTAAAAATGGAAATCCAGTGAGATTCGTGAGAATCTATGTGCATTATAATTTATATTATAATAAAGTTACTATTTAATAGTTGCTAACAAAAAATAATATATGATTTTTAGTTCACAAACCAATAATTATAATTTGATATTTCCCCTAGTAACAATATGAATTCAATTTGATTAAAATCACATGTTGCAATTTCGTAAATTTTGTTTGGTTGAGTCAAATCACTCATAATGAAACATTAAGGTTAAGTTTGAAACATTCTGAGCTTGATTAATTTTGTTTTTTTCTAGAAATACTATATATTCAAATATTTTTGAATATATAGTATCTGGTGAGTATATAAGTGAATAACAAATCGCCACCACTTGATAAAAATTTCATTATTTTAATATGTCATTTTTTAGACAATCTATGTTTCCTTAAGATATTATCGTTCAGCATCAAAATTCTCATCCCAACACTATCTTCAATATTATCATAATATATATCTATTAATTCATCGAATCAAGATTGCTATTTCATTATTTAACAAAAGAGAGCCGTCGAAATGAAAATGTTGATTCTAAATGTATTTCAATCGAAGTGTCAATTAAAATTAACCAAAATTTTCGATTTATCTGTCAAACCGATTAAAAAATACGACATTATTTTAATAAAAGCGTTTTGGGCGATCTAGTAATAAGAATTACCAACAATATGTTGACCAATAATTAAAACAGCTCCAATTACTATAAACTAGGAGTAGGCCGTAATATATCGTGTTAGGAGTGTGGTTTGACAGCGCGGGTGTGGCGCTGCCGAAGTCAGCCCCGCCACAGCCCGCAGCCCGTTCGTCCTGGCTTCTCGGCGCTCCGGTGCGCCCCCTCACTCAACATTATCGTCATTTACCCCCCAGAACCCTCGGGAACGCCCTGAGACGAAAACACCCCCGACTCATGTCGACGTATCAGCTTTACCCCCACCCCCGACCGCGATATCGAAGCGCGCCAAACTCGCTTACGTTTCAAACAGAATGATAATAATGAATTCAAATATTATCCGATCGTTAACATTATTCGATCATTTGTTTGCTCGCACCGGCGAAAGCGTTGGATTGAGCGTCGCGTTTTTTAACAGTTGGTATGATGATAGTCAGCTGATCGTAAACAAGCCTGTTGGGGCTGGCAAGTTGCGGCAGTTGCGTCCCGTCGCTCGGTCTGTGCACACGTGCGATAGATCGCTCCCTTATTCCAATTAGAATAGTGACGTCATATTTTCTGTACTGGAATTTGAGAGTAAGATTGTTTTTAATAAGATTATCTTAGTTAAGCGGTAGTACGCTATTGGTATGTTTTTCTTTTACTAGTGCATACTTTAAACAGACAATGTATTCATAATATAATAGGTGAGCGCCAAAGAATAACTTTTAAATTTACTATTTAGGAATTGTTCCTTTTGGGGAAACCCACCTCCAGCTCAGAAAAACTGGTTAAAAGCAACGATTTTTATTTAAGATGCAAATGAAACAAAATACTGAGTTATCAAAATTCTGTCACATATACACAAACACATATTTTGTATAACAAATATGCTTGAAATTGCTTTTTCATGTTTTTATTTTTTGCTTAGCAATTTATTTTTTTACAAACGGTACTGCTGTCCTCATCATTTTTTACTACAGTAGAACCTCGATTATCTGGATTGTTGAAAAAAAAACGCATATTTTACGATTTTGCTGGTCTGAAATGTATACCATAAAAATTAGAAAATAAGACTGAGAAATGACTCAGTTGTCTTCAAAATTCAATACTCAAAGGACGTTTATTTCTTGAAAATTTAATCGCGATTTAAATATTTATTTTTAATATTACCAATATGGAAAAGAAAAGTATTATCATTAAAAGACATATTAGATATAATCATTGTGGGAAAGTCAACGATCTCATATGTATAAAAAAATTATGAAATTTGCTGATTCTTTAATGTCCGAGGATGGAAGCTCAGAGCGAAAGGTTATGAAAAAATCGGGATATGAAGTCGAAGAGTCTGTTTTTATGTGGTTCATTCAAAGTCATTTGGTCTGGACAGTCAATATCTGGTTCATTATTGTATGAAAAGTATTCGCGATTTGGCAGCTTCAAAAAGAACAGCTAACTTTAAGCAAAGATCCATAATTGGATTTCTTAACAAAGAATAATTTATTATTGATCTGCATGTTATTATTAGAGACCGGAATCTGAAGGGGCTGTTTATTGTTCAAAGATTGTAAATGCATTGTTAAAGGTTTGCCGAACCTTTTTTACAAAGGATTTACAACAATGGAACAATAGGCGGCACGTTTCTGACCCCTTCAGATTCCGACCTCTAGTTATTATATATGTATATGTAAATGTAGGCGCAAAATTATTCATACTGAATATACACATCTTTCCCTGTCAATTGTGATTTGTTTCGATTATCCCGATTTTTCTTTGTCTGGACTACCTTCATCCCCAATTAGTCCGGATAATCGAGGTTCTACTGTACTTTTTAATTTTAATTAAAATTATTTAATTTTCCTTTCCAGATTAAATTAATCGGAAGCAAGATGTTGGGGAAACGGATAAGTCAGAGTAGCAAAGGGCGTATCGTCAATAAGGGTCACGAAGGTGGGAAGCCGTCCAGTCCTGGTATGTCTGCTTATACAAAGCCCGTGAAAATGCAGCCAGCACCCGTCGTAAACAAATTCAGAGAGACTCCCACTATCCCGTACATAAAACTGCAAGATACAGCCACAACATTGCCAAAGTACATGACGATACTGTCCAGATCAACCGAAGAAGGTATAGGGATGGATGAATTGGACTTTCTCCAGAACGAATTAGAGAATTTATTATGTACAGCAGCGCTCAGGACTAGGGTTTTCCAAAGCGAAATAGAAAATATAGACGTTAACGAATCTAAAAGAGAGAAAAAAGGCAAAGCTGCCGGTAAACAGTTACAATATCCTGGTAAAAGAAAATACCAGGATGAAAAATCGGCAAAACCCAAAGAAAGCTCCAAGTCTTCAGCAACGCAGCCCAAACTTACCAAATTTAAAAATTTCACCCCTATTATCACTCCAGTACCTTCGCAGGGATCGTTCTCCCATGATAACATCCTCATGTCCGACAATACGGTTAAATTAGAGATGCCTTCATTCGCATCACTGCCTAAAAATAATACTCCATATAAATTTTGGACATCGGTTGAACCCTATTGTGGACCGATTACAGGAGATGACATTAAATATGCCGAAACTCTTCTAGCTACTAGTAACAATATGCCACCACCGACAATTCCACCACTCGGCAAACACTATTCTGAAGTGTGGGCGGACGAACACTTATCTGATGATCAGTTGGCTTCAAACCCATACAAACACAAAAGCTCTGGGATTTCATCCGACGCATCACTGATCAGAAAAAAGGGCGAAAAGACTGTAGATTGTGGTGTCACGGGACCGTTGACGCAACGACTAGTTTCTGCACTGATGGAAGACAACTCTATTCAATTTGAAAGTCCCGACACCAAAGTTAAACAATCGTTGAACAAGTCTAACAATTTTAGGAATTCCATTGCATTAGAAAGATGTCTTCGAAAGGAATTGATTGAGCAAGGTATTTTGGATCCGGAAGACTTGCCACCGTTGACCAATCCTGCCGATGACGAAATACTAACCGACATCAAGAAATGTTTAGCCGAATTAGCTATTTTAAAGAAGACCAATGTTAAAAATTTAAGAAACTTGCTCTCGATGTGCAAACAGGAGATGGTTAGAAATAATTTAAAGAAGCAACTTGAACAAGTAGACGCTGAGTGTACAGAAATATACAAAAAACATTTGTTGGCTAAACAGAAAAAGAGGCCGTTGACTAAAAAAGAAAAAGAAGACGCGTGGAGAGCTATCAATGAACAGATAAGACTCAACAATGAAATAAACGAATTGCCTATAACGGGTCCCAATTCCGGTTGAACGCTTTTTCACATTTTAACCTGACAAAATACTTTATATTTATTACAATAGTTTTATATATATATATTAAATATATATATATGTATATTGTATTTAACACAGAGTGATAGTTACACTAGTGTTAAATGTCGAGTGCACACACGCATATGAATTGATTTAAGATGTGTAGCACTCTTTACCTCTGCTCGGTATCGTAATTTTTGTAAGACATGCCATTCCCTGTTTTATATTAGTACTGAATTAATTTCTTTTTACACATTTTTCATTTTAATAATAATCAAATTTATAGTGTGGTAATTCCAAATTGAAACCAAATTTTAATGTGGTACTTTGGTATATATTTTGTTGTATTATATCGTTTGATGTGTGATATTCAATGATGTTTATTGTAAATCAACTTTGTATTTCCCAATTTACAATATTCTTCAATGATCCTCACTTTGTATATATTTACATATGTAGTCATAATGATTTATCAAACAAATTTATAATATTTCTTAAAATGTTATTAGACTTATGCATGTATAGTCAGCGACCCAACTAACATATGACAACATATTCTCCAGTAATCGTTTTTTTTTTTTATTAAATTCCATTTGTTGAAATTTAAATTTTACTATAGTCTATAAATGATATTTGTATATGGAAAACAAATTCTAGACATAAAATAATCAATTTGCGAATCAAATCAATTTTAAAAGGTTGCTGACCATCGATAAAAGATTATATATATACTTGAAAATTTAAATTATGTACAATATTCTGTTTACATTGAGACTGCATGTAATCAATTTATTATCCATATTTTTAATTACGTTTCAATGTATTCAATATCAAAGGTGCCTTTTAACAAAAAATAAATATTGAAATCATAATCGATTTACATATAATTTGCATACATACTTAAATTAATAGTCATAATTTTGACTACTCCTATTTTGAACTGTTATCTTTTATAGATGTTTTTTCCTATTCATTATCAATTGTCTTAATTTTGAGCCATATACAGCACAGGAAATTTATATTTTATCTTTAAATGTAGCATTTGTGGTATTGAAGCATCCCATTTTAAATGTTTTAATAGAGTTATCGTTTGTATACATATTGTATATATAATTAAATGGTTTATTTAATTTGGTGATGTGCATTGTACGTATACGTATTGTGATTTAGTTTTGAATCTATTGTTATCAAAATTTAATGTAATGTAAAAATACGCAAAAATTTGCGTACTAACTTTTTTTTTAGTGTATACCAATCATATATGTATGTACATTCTTCAAAGATTCCATTATAATATGATATATGTACATATATATTTGTTTATATGTATATCTTATTTTATACGTTCAATGAGCTATCACAAAATAGACGTCGGAATAGTGACACGCTTAGTGTAATTATGGGAATTATAATTATAAATTTTGATTTTAATCAAATGGAATACCTGTAGAAATTAGGATGTCTATAACATTATGAAATGTTTGTTTGGTTGTTATTATAAAATAAAGATTGTATACCTTTAAATTTCTTTTAATGTTTCCCTTTTGAAATTTCAATGAAATCCTGACGTCCCTGTATCACCATATGTTTTAGTTTTCTAATTTGGAAACAAGTCCAATAGACTAATAAAACCAGCAGAATTGACTAGTGGCTAGCATATAATGCTTTAAACAGAGTGGTCACGGGTACAAATCCCATTGGTTTCTGTTGGCCAGACCTTGGATTTATAACTCCAGGTCGATCGTTTCCTATCAGAGTTTACCAATTTATTTGATTTTCATTGAAACGGTTACAGCAAATTGGCAACCTTATTCATTTTCTCGCAAATCTCGAATTTTCAGCAATCTTGAATTTCGCCAAATTGTATAGAATGCTGCAAATTTTAAAATTTGACCATAGATGTCTCTGTGGGTGTTAAATGATATGTATTTACTTTGTATAATACTTGTATCACATGTGCAATGTTTCTGGCCAGGAAGGCGCATTGGGTTTACCTGTGAGGTCTTCCTGGTCGGTCTCCGTGACGGGCCGGAAAACGCAAATACCGGAAGGCAAAGATCGAAAATCGAAAGATCAAAAAAAAAGGGTGCATGGTAAACGGTACATACTCACTTAATTTGCACGAGCAGGATACAACAGGAACAAGAGAAACAGGCTTTTCCTCCCGTATTCTGCGCGCGCACATTAATTTCTCCCGTATTAATGTGCGCGCGCAGAATACGGGAGGAAAAGCCTGTTCCTCTTGTTCCTGTTGTATCCTGCTCGTGCAAATTAAGTGAGTATGTACCGTTTACCATGCACCCTTTTTTTTGATCTTTCGACTTAAGATCTTTCGATTTTCGATCTTTGCCTTCCGATATTTGCGTTTTCCGGCATTTCACATTCCGGCCCGTGAGGTAGACCCCTTCCTGGTATAGATTAAAAATAAATAAATAAAACTTTTTTCATCATCGCAATCGTTAACAATTTTGGATAAGTTGAGAAATAAAGCAATAAAAATAAAAAAGGGAAATAGATTGACAAGTCAATATTAGATAATGGTCGTATAATATTGTGCTAGGTTCTGAAATTTCAAGTTGTGGCGGTTCAAAGTTGAACGTCCGACCGGCTGTCACTCGTTTGGCGGCAATGGAGGGAAGTTGCGTGCGATGTGTCGCGACTCTAGAATATGAGGGGGCGGCGGCTCGACGCGTGGTGCATCGAGGGGCCACCATAAGGCTAGTGAGGACGGCCAGCCGCCACCTTTTACTCTCAGTTGAGCCGGAAAAGGGGGCTCCGGTCAAACTTAACCTGCCAGCCACTACAGTACACACCCGATTCATGGCCGAAGGGAAAGCTAGCTTCCGCTTCCGGGAGCAGGCTTGCACCCTACTATTAGCTAATGCTCCTCCATCGGAACTTGGCTGCTTTCTCAAAACGGTCTTCGTCAAATCAACAGCCGATACTCCTGAAAAACCCACCAGCCGTGCTATACTCCTATCCAAAACGAACGCCCTAGAAGATATTAGCCCCGTCACTACGGCCGATTTAGAAAAAGCCAAATCTAAAGTTTCCAAAGCCAGCACTACCACGCCGTCACCGTCCGGTAAGAGAAAATTACCCGATAAGGCAAATAAAGGTCCCGTTGCTAAAAAATTATACGCCCCGTCTCCATTGACTACCGAAGAGGTATTAAATGATGAACAGAAAAGAGTATTAGACGCATGCTTGGGGCGTTGTAATATATTTTTTACGGGTTCCGCCGGTACTGGAAAGAGTTTCTTGCTTAGAAAAATCATTTCTGCTTTACCGCCTGATTGTGCCATGTCTACGGCTTCCACCGGTGTTGCTGCATGTCATATTGGTTTGTATTCGCTATACAAAAATGTATCTTGAAATTCATACATACATATATTTGATTGTATTTTATCGTTTTAGGTGGTACGACTCTTCATGCTTTTGCCGGTATAGGTGCTGGGGAGGCTACGATAGAAAGATGTGTTCAGATGGCTTCGAAATCGGCCGTCGCTCAAAAATGGAAACGATGTAAACATTTAATCATTGATGAAATATCAATGGTCGATGGAAAATATTTTGAGGTAAATCAACATTCAATCCAACCAATATATTTATATTTTAATATTCTTTCTTTGTTTATACATATATTTTGTTTGATTTAATTTACAGAAAATAGAAGAAGTAGCACGTCGTATACGTAAAAATGAAAAACCATTTGGTGGCATACAATTAATTCTCTGCGGTGACTTTCTCCAACTTCCTCCCATCGCCAAGGACAAAGAAAAGAAACGGTTTTGTTTTCAGACGGAAGCATGGGAAAGATGTATTCAAAAATCATTCGAGCTAAAGACTGTGCACAGACAAAAAGATCCAGAATTTATATCAATTCTGAACAGCATCAGAATCGGACGAGTCACCAAAGAAATCACAGACACCCTAACCGCCACTTCCCAGCAGAAGATCGAATCGGATGGCATTCTAGCCACTAGATTATGTTCCCACACTAACGATTCGAATCTTATAAACGAGTCTAAGCTAAAGCAGCTTGAAGGCGAGCAGAAAGTTTACAATGCTGAAGACAGTGAGCCGTATTCATCGAGTATGTTAGATTCGCAAACTGTTGCACCGTCTAAATTGACGCTCAAAGAAGGAGCTCAGGTGATGCTGTTGAAGAATATTAACATATCGGCTGGATTAGTGAATGGAGCTAGAGGTGTCGTTATACGATTTGAAGACGGTTTACCTGTAGTTAGATTTAAAAATTCTAAAGAATATACCGCAAAGACTGAGCGTTGGGTTGTCAAGTCTACCTCGGGAGCATTACTGTCTAGAAGACAAATTCCACTCAATTTAGCATGGGCGTTTTCTATCCACAAATCTCAAGGTTTGACGTTGGATTGTGTGGAGATGTCACTGTCGAAGATTTTCGAAGCTGGTCAAGCTTATGTCGCTCTGAGTCGGGCTCAGAGTTTGCAAAGTTTGCGAGTTTTGGACTTTGACTCGAAACAAGTATGGGCTAACCCTGATGTCTTGGAATTTTATCAAAAGTTCAGACGTCAGTTGTTGCATAGCGAAATTATTCCTATAAATAAATTTATAACTAATAAAAATAAGACTGAAACCGCTGTGATGAAAGCTAAATTAAAACTCGCTAAAAACTTATCGAGCAAACCACTAGTTAACTATTGCTAGTCAGAATTAATAACATTCAGACTGTTTCATCATTATTTTTGTACGATAAAATGCCAAGCGTTTGTATGTACATATATAATTTTGGAATATTTATATTGTAATGTGATATTTTGAATCAGCTATTTTGACTTATGTATTATATATAATTTAACATCCTGAATTAAATGTATTAATGTTGGAATATTTTCCAATTCAAGATATTATTAGAAGTAAGTATAAAATTTAGAGGTTATAAATGATAATCACCATCGGTATATTTGCATTTTATAGATGTACTATTCAGGTATTTATTTTTAATGATTATTTCTCAAATCAAATATGATGTAATGTGCAATAAGAAATATTCAATTTTTATGGGAAATCAATAAGATTTTGTGCAGAATTGTAAGACCTGTTCAAACGTGGGGTTTTAAGAGCGCTAAGGATTAATAAAGTCTTATGTACATATTATCACAGATTATCGAAAACAACACGCATTAAAAGGATCTCAATCCTTCAGTGAATTATCCAATTCTTAAGACTATTTAGTATTCTATATTTTGCGATATGATTAATTTTAAAAATCGTATTAAATTATAAATGCGTATATTTTTTTATATATTTATACATAAATTAAATTGATTATAATAACATTTCTTTGTTTTATTTTATAATATAGTTCCAAAATTCACGCAAGATTTGAATTTTGCGCCATTTATGTGGTAAAGTGTTGCCAACGAAAAAAAGACAGCTTACAGTTCAGGGCTATTAAAAATGAGAAAAATTTATCAAAATAATTATTAACCCTTTGAATGCTGACCAACGCCGATCGGCGTTTTGCTGACGAGTCCATGGGCCTGCGAAACGCCGATAGGCGTTGTAAATTTTGCATCTACAAAGTAAACAGGAACACTACCTGCTAAGCATTTAAAGGTAGCATTTAATATGGGTCTTTTAATCTGTGTTATTAATTTGTCAACGTTTATAAAGACTCGCTTACACCGGAATTTCTGAATTTATAACTATAGCAGAATTACCCGATGGAAATCCCTAACTGCTGAGTATTTTAGATTGTGAGCATTACATTTTAACAACAATGAAGAAGATTACATTTTAACAACGAAGAAGGATTTCGAGTTTTGTAACGCTGTGTTTAGACTCTCTAATATATCTTGCAACAATATAAAATAAGGTTGTGGCTATTTTCAGGTACTATATCTGCGAATGATTGGCTATTTGCAGGTACTATATCTGCGACAGGCGCAAAGCTTTCTGCGCATGCGCTTGAACTTATAATCCGATTATAATTTCTTACATTTAATGTATGCTAGACTTGTTTAATCAATCGTTCATTATACATGAGGCAAATAAATTTCGCATGTTATTATAATAGATTTATATCATTTAGCTAGTTCGCGGCTTGTACTTGTATGTAGGTATTATACGTTGTATATGATAATAATTTTCTAACAATTAATAACATTAACTAATTTGGATTATATTTTTTACTTTACGTTACTTTACGAGTTCGAACTAAATTTTAAGAGGTTTAAAACAAAATTTTAACAGTAAACACGCTGACAGTGACAGTTCACGCGCATGCGCAGAAGGTTTTGCGCCTGTCGCAGATATAGTACCTGCAAATAGCCAATAATTAGCAGATATGGTACCTGCAAATAGCCACAACCATATAAAATAAACAAATGGAATCTATTAATGAATGTATTTTTCAAAAATTACTTCTTGCGTGAATTTTGGGACATCCTATATAACTACATATAATGTTTCGAATATAATATAATATTACATATATTTAATCAGCAACGCTTATGGCTACAGGAGGTATGAATCTCCACACATGGTTCACTTCACCGATTCCACAATGTTGGGCATCTGAACTGTACTCCATCGACGCAGGATTTGGTATGAAAGTGTCGTCGACCGGTTCTGACGTTGAACACTGTATATCGACTTTATATTGTCCTGGTGTTAAGAATATCACAGAGCATTCGTGATATATTCTCCCTGATTCGGCTAACACTGGTAACGACACTCTGAAAAATTAATGAATAAGTATTACATTAACAAACATAAGTGTTTCAAAAGTAAATATTTACGTACTTATTCGTCCCTGCAGTAGCCACTCTATTATCAAGACGGTAATTATTAACACCGTTTTGATGATCCTGGTAGAATTGTACTGACAAGACGATCTTCTTCAGCGGTCTATCGAAATGATTCGATACTGCAACGCTAAGAGAAACGCATTCTCCCGCCGCACAATTGTATTCTTCTTGTGGTTTGACGCATTGAGAATTTATACTAACTTCTAAAAATAATAATGAAAATCATACATGAACGACTCGAAATCTTAATAGCAAGATTCGGAGTAAAAATACTTGCCCCAATTCAGCGGTGACATTCTGACGATATCCATCATTCCTTGTGATAGTGTTATTCCTTTGACGGAAGCTTTTCCTGTGATCTCCGATTGAAGCAAGTTCCACTTTAAATCCACTTGTTGACTAATATGATCTGAACACTGCTGTTCAATACTGTTGGACGAATTTACAGTGATTGAATTATATTCAATATCTTTATCTGCAAATTATAAAAAATAAAACATTGAAGTTTCACATGTAAGATCATAGCTATTGTAATCTATAGGGAATATTATCTAATTACCTTGATTAATTATAATAGGCATATTTAAAGGACAGCGTTTAAGTGGAACAGGTACTCGGCAAGCTTCTCCACCGCTTAATAGCATACGTTTTCCTTCCGAGTAGTCGAGAGACATTTCCGAAGTAGTTAAATTGGATACATCAAGTACTAGGTATAACTGAGTAGCTCTAAAAAAAATTATTATATTAATTATTATGATGCGTATTTAATAATATAAATCAGATAAAAAAATTCATACATTTCGGCTGGTAAAACATCCCAATGTGTAATAGAAACACTCGGCAAAAGTTCCATATTGATATGCAATGACCCCTGTCTACAATACTTATCCTTTCCGGCGCCTCCGGAATACTTCAACACTAACTGCAATACAAATAATCATACAAAACCTTCATATTACACTCTATTGTAAATAAAATTACAAGTATTGTACACACTTGAGCATCTATCTGTCGTCCTTTAGTCGGAGGTATTACAGATATCGGCGCTGACCATGCAGTGCTGTGCGAGTTTGCAGATCTGAAGCTAGCCGATAGTTGATTCCTCGGGAAAGACGTGTTTGTGTGAGGCAGCGATGAGTTGGTATGTGGCAGTGAACTGTGCGTTTGGTTCGGGGTTGGAGAACTCATCCTTGATGGTAAACTATTTGAGTTGAGGCTATTGGGAAACAGACCATCAGCGCCAGATCCACCAATGTCTAAAAAGTCAGCTTCAGCGAAGATGTTCAGTTCAAAGTGTGCCGATTTGTTTGGCAGAATGGGAAGTTGAGCTTGTATTTCTTCATTAGACCAGATAAACATGCGTGACTGAAGTTGGCTATCCAAAGTGGTCTATAAAATTATTTCAATATTAAACATGGAAGTATCAAGCATATAGTACAATTAATATTCAATAATTACTTGTATATTAACTTCTAAGAATTCTATAGTAACGTCGCTGATATTTGTAATAGAAATAGTACACTTTGTGCTTTGTCCATTGTATAAAGTCACATTGCCGGATGAAATAACGTTCTCGTAATTGGGAAGGCTGCTGAAAGTGGCTGACGGTGGTAGTGTAGTTTCCAAACTAATTATCGGCAGACTCGGTATGACGTCTACTGTATAGATATGGTGAAATTTATATGTCTCTGGCATGTGCTTCAAGCGGCAGTTGGATTTGACACCAAGAGTGTGCGTCGAATAGCCGAGAATGTCTAACTGTCCCGACTCTTTCGGTGTACCGAGCAATGTGACTATTGTAGCTACATCTGGTTGAAGAATAACCGTTTCAGGAATGGATTCAAAGACGATGCCTGTTGTTAAAAGTCGCATATTGGAAACTTTCAATTCGAACGGTAACGGATTGGTCAGTTTTAATTGCACTTCGCACGTATCGTTTTCTACCCAAGAATAATCTAAAACAAACATTATAATTAATTTGATGATTTCTATTAAGTTATAAGCAAACGAAAGAATAATAAGCTAGAGTATAATGTGATTGTGTGGAATCCGCATGAAGCAAATTACTCTCTGATGATTGAGAAAGTGCAAAAAGCATTTCTTCGTTTCCTGTATAGGAAAGAATATGGGTATTACCCATATCTCTACGCTACTCCTTTCCTTTTGGGCATAATTCCCTTGAACTTCGGAGAATCTTCTCATTAATTCGTTTCGATCTCCAACTCCTACGTGGTAATACGCCATGCTCGTTGTTGCTGGAGCAGTTGGGACTTTATGTCCCTAATCACTATGTGCGTGGTAGACATCATCATTTGATGGCTGTACCTCTGCCCGCACAGTTCTTTTTCGAATGGCTCCTATTCCAAGAGCTATTCGACTTCTTAATGAAATCGTTGCTGCCGAGACTGAATGTGATATTTTCCACCGTAGTGAGCGTAAATTGTCGGATATTATTCTAACCCATTTATCTGGTAGTCTGCGCTCATCATTGTTTTCATGACTGATTGTGATTTATGAGTGAAATTTTGATTAACTCTCTTCCATTTGGGCCTCACAGGGATGTTTTGTATTTGTAGTTGTTTCTTATTTATTGGAACTGGCTGTAGGTGCAACGCATTCCTTATGCTATATTTTTTTATTTGATATTTTTACGTTATCTGTTATTATTAAATGCTATTTTTTATGTTTATGTATTTATGTTCAAATGTATTTTTTTTATGTATAATTGATTAGTATATTATTTTCGTTATGTATTAATTTATGTTTAATTGTTATTTTGTTTTTTTTGTGTTATATTTTTTGACCATTGTGGCGCTTTAGGTCTGTTTAGAATAAAATAAAATAAAATAAATAAAAATAATATGCTGACCCATTTTTCCTGTTGGTTTTTTCGGTTTTCTATCGAGACTATTAAAGTGGATGGGCGTGAAAAGGAATGGTCCCTGAGGAATAACTGGTGTAATTAAAGGACGTGGTGCCCGAGTTGGAGCCGGTGGTCGAGGTATGAATCGACTGCACGTTGGTATATGCGTCAAATTAGCCGGCGGTATAACTTCACCCGTTTCTAATACTAACGGAACAGGACCACCTTCACATTGTGCTGACAAAGCCTACAATTAAAAATCGAATGAATAAAACAGACCAAACATGATATTACTCTGTCGAATGATATATTTTAATACTTGTAATTGTTTAGCGAGATCAGATCGTTCTTGAGCTGTCAGATTAGGCCACATAGTCTGCAATAAGAACGTCATGTGTCGAGTCGCCAAAGCAGGATGTCCCATTCTACGTGCAGCAACAACTAATTCTTGTAGTAGTTGAATCTGAAGTGCTGGCCATCCTGATGATGTAAATAATAAAAATGATTAGTATCTAACTTCAATAAACAATACGAAAATTAACATTTATTTACTCACCAATCTTATGTTGAACTACTTGATTGGGATCTAGACTCAATTTGTGCCCAGGAAAACTATGCAGCATAAGAAAATAGCATCGCTGCCAATCGGGGCTAGGATTATTTGGACTCACTTGTCGTGTTGCAGCTAATCTTTGACAGAATGCGGCCTTTCTCAAAAATCCTATAAATATACGTGAGATAAATTAGACAGTTTTCAATATAAATAGCAACACATGATCAATAAATCCTACCAATTTCTTGATACATTTCTGATAAAGTGTCAAATCGTTGTATTTTTTCTTGTTCGGTCAATGTTAAGTTTATAAGTATAACATTCTGAAGGAAACTGGCTGCTTGTAAGCTGTTATTTTGCTCTACACTCACACGGGCTGCTTTAAATATAGCCTCTGTTTCGATTATTCCAGCGTTTTTATAGTTGCTGTAGTATATTATGGCATCTCTGTATTTTTTAGCGATATCATCTCCGGAAAGAATAAATTGATTGTGCACCTGTGAACCTTTGCCAAAATCTGACGAAACTTGTTTGTGACTTTGTGATTCGATGTCACTAGACGAAGCTAAGGAATCGCTTTCTGCATTATCGGTAAGTGACAGTTTGGAAGATGTGTCGATGCTCTCAGACGATGACGGAGGTGTGTGATCGCTGTGAACGCTCACAGGACTGGATGCTATTGGTACTTTGGATGGTGAAAATAAAACATTTTGTCTGCTTACTATATCACTTTGAGAGCTGCTGAAATTGTGGGTTTTATTAGGAGAACCTTCTTGTAAGCTTGCATTTCTTTGAAGAGGAACAAGATTTCGTAAATTTGGATACATGATAATAGCTGAGGCAGCACACAGACCTAAAATACATAAAACTGCATATGTAACATCTATTTTATTTTACATATATAATAAATAAAAATAAGAGAATATTTGCCTTCGAATGAAGAACCTAGCCAAAGCCAATCATTTACAGATTTGAGAGTTTCCGCAGCAGAATGATACAGACTCAAACATTCAGGCACTAATCCAGCCTGCAGCGTTAGATCTGCCAAATGTTTAGTTATTCGACCCATACTTCGCTTTTTGTTGTTACGCGACTCCATATCCAAACCTTTGAATTAATAATAAGCAAATAATTGACATTTAAAAACATTTCATATAAATCAGCAATCAAAATTAACCAACCGATAATATCTTTCTTCTCAAATGGAGCTAACATTAACGTAACTTTATCGAGCTTTTCCCGGGAACGTTCCAATCTCTTAGACTCTAATATCCAGAACAAAGAGTTGATAAATTCTGCCAAGTGGTTTTCGAGCTCTGTGCATGGATCTGATTCATTATAAAATACAACTCTAGTTTTGAAATTGGACGGTGTTGTAAAATTTTGTTCTTCTTGTAGTGAATGTGGTGGTTCTGAAGAAGGTGCTCTCGGTAGACTCTCACCTGATGATAAGCTTTCTGATATGTCGCATGGTAACGATATAGATCTATAATAATATTTATGTAAAGTAAAAAAAAGCTTTATACATATAATGTTGAGCTGTATAATGAGCTTCTACACACCCATCACTATGTGGTAACGAATGACTTTGTTCACTGTGGGCTCTTTCTTCTTCAAATATATCAGGTACTTCACCTACAGGACTACCTTCACGATGAGGTTTACCAGGTCCAAAGAAAAATGCACGCGAATCATATAAAGTATTGGAATATTTAACTTTCAATGATTCGTGAACGCGACATATTTCATTCAATTCAATTTGATTATTGTATTTTCCCAACGTTATAAGTCCAAGGAGACGTCTATGAAATACAAAAATTGTTTTAAAACATTTACACCCCTATGAAAGAAAAATTTAACTAATAAAACGTATACCTATGCGTTTGAAAGTCACCCCAATCATTATTTTCCACTGGATGTTCGCGAACGTATCTGACCCATATTTCTCTCACTCTGCCTGTTGAATCTACAAAACAAAAATCAAATCATTTTTAATATATAAACATTTAAATTAAAATAGAGTGATTGTGGTTGTATTTTTCAGATAGGATATATAAAAAAAATTTAAATGTTTTGTTTTGAAGAATATATTTTATACCAATATATGACCTATTTAGTAATTTGTGTCACTAATTTAAATCACAATGGACAAACCGGTTATACGAAGATTGTTGACACGTTGTATGCGATCCCAGAGACGATGGAAGGGTTTGAGAGGTGTTCCGAGACCTCGTACGAGTAATAACAATGCACCATGGTGTTGGGCTCCTTGAGTCCAGTCGGGTCTAGCGACCGCCGTCTCGACAGCCCCCGCTGACAGCATGTAGCTCACGGAAGAGCGCATTAGGGTTGCATACCCACTAATCTCCCTTTGTCAGCTTATGTTTGAGTCTGAAATAATCGTAAACTTGAAAAATACTGATTACAAGTGATGAGATGCGAACAATTGGATACATCAAACCTTTTGCGCAAGTCGCTGCAAAATTGACACCCGTGAGAAATGTCAATTTGACAGTTGTCTAAAATTTCTAACTTTTTTGATTTGGTCCAAACGACACTTATTTCACATAAAATTGGTAAGTGAAATCCTTAAAATTTTATCTGAATAGTACTCAAATTTTATATAAAATCTTACTAAAGGTCTAGTTTTTGATAAATTTATTTTTAAAAAACGAATAAAGGTTTCACTTTCCATTCTGCTGGAATAAAAAAATTCGGATTTTGCAACTCATACATATATAGTATATATTATAATTGAAATGGGGCCACTATAGACACACACCGTACCGGCTGAATACCAGAAAAAATGCGTGTTTACGTAAAAAGGTCTGTTCATACCTATCTAGCACGACCCGTATCCTGCAGGTATCCTGCAAGTCCGGATAGTATTCTTTGGTACATTCTATATGGACTTATTCGTACTCCATTCGCGCATGCGCATTTACGCATTCATGCGCGTCCATATAGAATGTACTAAAGTATACTGTCCGCACTTGCATGACACCTGCAGTATACGGGTCGTGCTGAATAGGTATGAACAGACCTAAATGCGTAGAAAAACCATTATTTTTTTTCGCAAGCATGTTTTATATCCAATATTCTTACGTTCTCAACGTTAAGAATATTGGGTAATTGCGAAGAAGTGATATCGTGGCTGATCCAAAAAGGATTAGTGGATGATATTTCAACTTGTCCAGCATGTAACGAAGAAATGCGACTTCGCATCCGAAGCGATCGGTGTGTAAAAATAGAGTCGAAATCACATGATAAAACGAAACCGATTTAAAAAAATTCCTGGTTCTACAACGCCAAAATAAATTTTCTATAGATGTTTTAGTGCGGGGTGATTTAAGTTCACGCCAAAGTCCAGTTTTTGATTAATTTATACTAATAATGATTTCAATTTCCATTCTGCTGGAATAAAAAATAAGGTCCTGATTTTGCAACTCGTATTGTATGTATTAGTTTTAATTTTTTATAATATGATTTCTGTGTTTTTTGGATAGAATTTAATGCTTTTGGGATTTTAAAAATTGCTGTCTTCTTACATAGTAGGAATATATATATGGACGTGTAAAAGTCTACGTTGGCCAAAAGTAGCGTCGCGCGGATACCGGCTGCAGCATGAGCAATCGCGAAGGTGGTGATCGTCCAAAGGTAAACTTCTATTAACTGACTTTCACGTCTAAATTTGCCATTATAAAATTTGACATAATTTTTTCGCCAATAGTCTATGAACATACGATGCTTTGGTTAAACCTCAACCTACAAAACTCAAATTCAAATTATGTTTTGTAGCGGATTTCCGATAAAATTTCCGTTATTTTGTTCATTTTGAATCGTCACAATTCATATATATTCAAATTTGATACGTGTTAGTAAATTTATATGAAATTTACGAATCTTTACGTTGTTGTTATTTTTAGGTTATACTTGGTATAACTTGTACAATGAATGAAGAACTAGTTATTGCCCTACTAACAAAATTCATTTTAATGTTCTTTGTAGGGCAACCAACAGTCTCAAGGATCTGGTGAAGTTAAAGAGAAGCGGAAAAAGGAGTCAATTCTAGATTTGAGTAAATATTTAGAAAAGAGCATAAGAGTTAAGTTTGCTGGAGGTCGTGAAGCTGCTGGAATATTAAAAGGATATGACCCACTTTTAAATTTAGTACTAGACAACACGACAGAATTCCTTAGAGGTAATATGTAGTTGAATTACTAAAAAACTCATTAATCTTTCTTCGGCACATTTTTATTTATATGTTGCGTATCAATTTCAGATCCTGATGATCCGTACAAGTTGGTTGAAGACACTCGACCATTAGGATTGGTGGTTTGTCGAGGCACTTCTGTAGTTCTCATATGCCCTGTCGATGGAATGGAAGCCATACAAAATCCCTTCATTGCTCAAGACACGTGATTACGTATATTTTTAAGATAAATTGTAAATACAATAATTACTTTTATTTGGCTATAGAGTTTTGATCAGTTATGTGCTGAAAGTTCATTAAGAAATTGAACCTATTCCACGGTGTAATTATTTATTTAAGGTATACTTAAACGAAATGTATTTTTTGATTACGTTTCTTTCTCGATTTATTATATTTCCTTTGCTACAAAATAAATCAACCTGTTGATCACCATATTATTTATTTATTTTTAACTTTTTTACCAATAAATAGAAAACTTAACTCTTAATTACATATTGCACTACATATTTGTTGTTCCAACAATTATTTTTTAGTTTAAGATGGTATTTTACTATTTTATATGGTTAATTGATAAATCACATTTTTCAACTAATTTATACTATACAAAAAACTCACAATTCTGTTAAATTTTCTTTTTCTTAATTATTTTTGTCGTAACATTATCAATGTAATATTAAACCATTTCTTATTCATCCATCATCAAATGTATTCACACTTTATTTACAGCTTTAATTTATAATTAAACTTAAATGTATCACTTAATATGTAATTTGCAAAAGTAACTTTATTTAAAAGCTAGTAATATGTGGTTGTTCGTTTTTATATATACATTATGTCAAAAAATGAAACTGTTTAATCCTACTTTTATAAAGTTACGGCTACGAAGAGACAACATTAGATATTTAATATGATAAAACAATCCAGTCTGTTTTTTTGAATGGGTAATTTCATTAATATTACACAAATTTTACCACTCACTGTACACCGTTCAATCTAATCCAAATTCGTTTCGTATCCAAGGATACTGTGGAGGACACTCGTTACATGTGATGAGATATCTATCTTGTTGCAGAACTCTGGAATGCAATTTACACGTTCTAGGTAAATTGCACGCTATTTCAGCAGGTTCAAATGTCTTTTTGTGACATTGCCAAGGCTCAAATTGACTCAACTGATTGCTCGGTGTTGGATGACGCATCCATTGAATGGCTTGGTAGTTGGTTACGAAGTATACGTCAGGCAATTTGAGCATTTCATCCAAGAATCTCTAAAATGATTATAAATTTTTACTTTAAAATGTAAACAAATGGAATAATTGCATTTTTTTTAAGTATTTACCCTAAAAGCTGATAAATATTCAGGCTTTTTAAACCACGTAGTGTGGAAATACAGTCCCAGCGGTGCTCTGTTGCTCAAATAGTGCCTTTTAAAATTAGATACAAGCATTTTATAGATATCGTCACCGGAGAGATGAGGCGGGCAGGAATCTACCATAGCGCAAGTATATTCACTAAATGTCAATTGATTCATCACCATTTCCCAAATCCCAGGATAACTTCTCGATGGGCAATTTTGTTGGTTTCCTAATATGCGTTTAAATTTTCTATCATAGATTCAGAATACTATTTTAATGGAATGTTTATAAGTGTAATACCTGTGCAAGTATGGGGCATTTTATGATCCAAAGTATATGGCCAAAGCGGTGGATTTGAAAATGGTGCTACCATTGACGAATCGTAGACAAAACCAAATTCTTTCATCATTAGGAATTGCCTATTCCAGCCGACTCGTAAGAATGGAACTCGCATTCCCCTATTAAATATACATATAAGCATTAAATATACATATAAACATCAGAAAATTCAATTTGAATGCATTGACTAGTTGTCAAATCAAACCTCAAATCTTCCATTCGAACATTTCCAAATTTATTGACAATATTTGCCATTCCGACCATCTCATCAAACCAATCTTCAATAGTTGCATTCCTCGACCACCATTGTTCTGGACCTTTATGGCTGAAAATTTTCATTTAAAATTCCATTTAAATTATTACAAATAAGGTGCCTATATAGTTTAATGTAAAAGTTATTAATTATTGGTACGTTATCGAATGTACGGCAATTTCATGTCCATCATTCCACAACTTCTGAACTTGCATATAGTTCGTATATTGGTGGGATACATAAAAAGTCGCTCTTACAGGACAACCATTAGGATTTTTTCTTTCCGGTGTGAATAAAGCTTTGGTATACAAATCCCAATTTTCAAAATTGATTGCATCGTCAAATGTGAGTGTTATCATTTGAGGCACCTGAAATTTAAGAATAAGTGAAATTTGCATTGCTTCGTATGTTGAATTGTATTGTACGATGAATTATACTAGGTACCTGATTTTTTTCAAGACCACCTGGTATTAGAGTACCATCTTTGGAACAGAAACAATCTGGGAGAACACACGTGTGCAGATTGCACGGTTCGGCAGCGTTTGGATCGTGATTTGCATCACACCAACCCTAAAATTAGTTTTACTTTTTAGAATGTTAACTTTTGAATGGACTTGGGATATGTTTGAGTGTGTTTTACTTCGTCTGATGAATCGGGGCAATCAACAGAACCATCACAGAAGTACTCATTTGGTAAACAAGTACCGTCTCCACAACCTAGATGTGTAGGATCTTGACATTCTGCATCTTCCAATAGAGGTTTTGGAACTTTTGGTTCTGAAAGTTCACAAATATAATAAACCATGTAAATATTTACTTTTTTTATTTCTTTGTGACGATTAAAGGTATATTTTGAAATTGAAATTGATCATTCTTAACAGTGCTGTAGCGAGGCTATGGCAAATGGGCGAGTGCCAAAGGCGCTCGATGCAAGGGGCGCCGAAGGCTCCCCTCACCTATATTATTTTTATTTTTTTAATAAATAAGTAAAATTTAAGAAGAATTCGATGTTTTTTTGAAATATTCATTTGTATATGTATGTACATACTGAATATGTAGGTACATATTATGTTTTAATTTTGTACTTTGTTCGAGGAAGCGTAATGCATGTTTTACTTTTAATACTTTTGAGTTCTAAGAAATTAACCGAACGATTGAAAACGAAATTTTCGGAACCTTACAAACTCTTTTTTTAATTTTTTTTCATCGTCTACTAATAGATGGGAAAAATGTCATCGTTCATCATAATTAGCTTGAAAAAACATTTGGATACGAGATGTTGTTCAAAATCGAAAGCAATGGAAGCAATTCACGATCAATATGAGGACATATGTACTTTCGGTTTTAAACATCATAAAATACGATCATAATTTTGCTAATTCACATTCACTTGCAAAAATTTTAAATGCGCAATAATAAGTTTCTTTTTAAATTTGTGGAATCTCATACTTAATAAATGGAATAAGGTTAACATTGTACTTCAGCAGAAAGAACAGGATATTTAGAGAACATCTTTATTAATTCGGGGGCTCGATAATGATATTTATTGCGAAATTGTCAATGTGGGACATTTATAATATAAATAATAACTGTTTTTTTTTTGTAATTTTTAATTTAAATATTTCAATAAATGTGTATTTTTTAAATGAAATAAATCCTTTAAATGTAATGAAAAAATATTAAAAGGGCGACAAAATTGATATTTTCCAAGGGCGCTAAAAACGTCGCTACGGCTCTGATTCTTAAGATTGAAAGGTGATATCTCTAACTGTACTGTAATTATCATGTCGTGTCATTATCACAAAAGATCCAATTTTGTAATTTCTCCTTCGTCACAACAATGGCAACTAATTTTTATAACCAGATACTGGAACAGTGACAAACTTTCTTTTTCTATGGAATAAATAAGGTCAGTGGAGGCATATGGTCACGTTCGGTTGGTGAAATTAGTATATGAAAATATTTAAAATGTCATTCATTGTCTATTATTTCTATTACACAATTAAAAAACGATTTGGGTCATGTGAAAGCTTTTACTATAATAATACTAGATGAAAAGTTCAATATCTAGTATGATTAAAAGATAAACAATTGTTCCCTAGTACTCATCTTAACTGTTCTCTCTCACTCTATATAATACATATGTATAATATGACAAACAAATACAAATAAATTTAATTTAATAAAATATAATAAGAAGTTGTTTTGTTATTTGTTCCAACATTACAAATTTATGACTAACTAAAACAGATATTAAAAATAGTGTTGTAAAATCGATAAAATTTTATTAAGAAAAATGATTCTGAATGAAAATTAAAAAAAAAGGGGTACAGAATGAACCTTTGGATGTGTCTACAATTATTATAGTTAAATTGTAATAGCATATGTATGCATGTACAGCCAGCCAGCAGCTTGGCTTAATGGTAGCTTATATATTTAGCACCACTGAGGTCGAAGGTTCGAGTCCTCGTCAAACTGCTGGTTAGGTTAGGTTGGGGGTTTTGTGACTTCAAATCGATCGTTTCTCTATCAGAGTTTGCCAATTTTATCTGATCATTGTTGAAACGGTTCCTGAAAATTGGTATTAGATAATTTCCCGTTGTCACAAAAGCTGTGTGTATAATTTGTAAAAATTATGCACAGTAATCTGAAATCTATAGATATCTCTATAGACATCTCTATAATTTCGTGTTTATTATATGTATAAAAATTGTTATTATTTCTGTACTGATTAATTGTTATATGCTATGTATTCTGATTGTATATGTATTATTGTATTTCTAACCGTTATCGTACACTCGTCGCATTGGAGCGATCTGTAATGACGAGTGTATATTGATTGTAACAATAAAATAAAATATATATGACCATATTAGTACATAGTATAAAAACTTACCAGCTGTAATATCACAGTTTTCCACGTTGCTCTTGAAATCGCAAATCTGTCTATTCACATCGAACAATAATCCCACAGAACATTTGAACTCGAAAACTTCTCCATCCAAGCACAGATAATACTTCGAGCACTCATTGTTTGTCCAAACTTTGTGAGGAGGTCTGTTTGGATTTCTGCAAGTGGATGAAGTATATTTTTAATGAAATTTAAGCAATCGCCTGACGAGATAGTGTGAAGTTTTCTATTTATTTTTAATTTACCTATAGAATCTGCCGTCCTCTAGGCATTTCACACTATTTCGCAAACTCCTCTTCACTACGTTGCCACATTGAATACCTGCTCAAAATAGAAAATCAAATACGTTGAAAAGGAAAAATGAGGCGTTTGATCGTTCGTTCCATCTTCGAAAGCAATACAAGTTTTACTCGATTATCCCGTATAGGGGAAAACCTTTCAATACAACGATGGAATGGAACGAGTGCGTTTGTACATAACAATTTGTATTATTTTAATGCCACACAATATTATGCACGAGATAGTATTATAGCAATGTTAATTCGATTTCCCGTATATTACAAACGTGTACTTACACGTTATATAAGAACATTTTCTTAACGGTGAAAAGTAATTAGATATTTCGTAATGCGAGTTTTTGTCGCGGAATCTTCGTCAGCACAATCTATAATCTATTTATAATAATAGACTGAAGTCACATTTACATAAAAGACAATCGTTGCGTTGCTTTTAGCTGTGAAGCAACATTAAAAAACTTTGTCCATATAACTTTCGAGACAAATGTATACCTATGTCCTATTGGGTATGTAAATTATGTACATATATAAAGTTATTCATTTGACAGTGAGGGTGGAATCACACAGGGAAGAACGGCACGTCGTGTGCTTGGCTCCCCGCTGTGGGAGTCTCTTACATTTCTTCAAATATGGGATACACCGTTATCGATCACTATCAAGCAAGGATAAATACAAGGATAAAATTTTACCTAAAACCTTCATGCCATGAATGTGCAAGACATTCCACATTTTTTTCGCATGTTTAAGGTCTGTTCATACCTATCCAGCATGACCCGAATCCTGCAAGTACGGACAGTATTCTTTAGTACATTCTATATGGACGCGCATGAATGCGTAAATGCGCATGCGCGAATGGAGTATGAATACGTCCATATAATGTACCAAAGAATACTATCCGCACTTGCAGAACACCTGTAGGATACGGGTCGTGCTGGATAGGTATAAACAGACCTTTAAAAGTATCTAAAAACACCATGTGCCACATTCCTCGCTGTGTGTTTTCGCCCTAAGTAGACATTGTTCGCAGAATATTGAGCTTTTTTATTTTATTTTCTTTGTTAGGAATAATACATCTAAGTACATTCAGCTAATTTATGAACCACGTGCATATTTAGAGGATAGCCTACGACTCGTTTTCTCATACTATAATAATAAATTAATTTAAGTTCTTGCTAATGAGCTCTATAGCAGGAAACTTTGAAATTTGTGTTTTAGAAATGTTTTTCTGATAAGTATTTCATGAAGATGGTACTTACATAGGTCATAGAGAACAGGTTACACAAATGGGTCTTTTGGGAAATGTTGTTGAACTTCAGTTCAAAATTGAACTAATGGAAACAGATTTAATAAATTGGGGCATTATGAATATTGAAAATTTCCACCGAATTACTTATCCTTCTGCTTGTAAGATTTAGTTTTTGCTTAAAAGTTTTTTAATACAATAAGAGTTTACTTAAGTAAGGATTTTTACATTACAAATTTAGTAATAATTTCAAATAATTTTGCGCCCCAGTTCGTGTACTTGCAAACTTCTTTGATAGGTTTTAATTTTTGTATATTTATATACTAAACTATTAGACAAATTTTGTATGTGTTTTACTATCGAAAAAAACACTTCAGTTTTTGTAGGGTAGTAAGTTATTTGTGATATATGTACATATGTATATTTTCCAAACAAAAACATTTGATTGCAATAGCTGTAGAATATAAACTCTATGCATGTATGTTGTGCTCTATAATATAAGTGGATGGAAAAGTATTAATGTTAGAACAAACTAGAAACATTCGAAAGAAAATCCTTGGAACAGTTATCTCAGACTGCTCTCCATTTATACTTTATAGCTGATAAACTAGATCTTTCGTCGAGAAATCAGTGAAAGTTTTTCGTCCAGATTCTGCCGGTCGTAGGAGATCGTTATCTCTACCGAAATGATCGAATATCGAGTCGCGAAACGCGATAATAGCGCGGCAAAATAAAGTTCTACATCGTACCAAAGATCAGAACGGTTAAACAAAACAAGAAGCCGGAAAGGGGAAGTCTGATGGCGGCCATAGCGAACTCGGACCGGTACTGAAGTGTACTGACTCGTCTGCAAGAGTTATAAGCTGACTTTCTTCTTTCTCCAGTGTCTCGTGTGTATTTGTGTGTTTGCGCGTGTGTGACTTGTGCTCGTATAACGCTGATTGGGTCAACGCAGAGACGTTCAATTTTAAATCGATTTAATTATAGTAACTCGCCAGTTACTAGGTAATGCATACATATACCTACAACTGTCCCAATGGTGCTGAAACCGTAGTCATTCACTCAATTCTAGCTTTCAGTACTACACAACGTTATTTGATGGGAAAATCAGCTGAAAGCTTTAGCCCGATTTACCTAAAATGTTTTTTTTTCATAACTGACAATTTTAGAAGTGCACTTGCGTTGCGTTATTAAGAGGGCTGGACACCAGCGCCTTGTCCATACAAACGTATTACACTTCTCCCTTCCTCAATTATGGCACTAGAGAAATTATTTTTTAATATGCTATGGATATCCACCATTGGGTTGCATCTATCGGTTTATTTTTTTGATTAGTTATTTTTTATAGGAGCTAGGAGCCGCCAAACATCTATAAAATCGCCTATTTTTTACACCCACGAAAAGAGTCCAGCGTGCTTATTTAACGGTCGATTTTAATACGCGCACAGTTGCATAGAAAATATCTTTCTCATACCGTTGATGAATTTTTTTTAAAAATTGGTCCAGTTTTGGAGGAGAAAATAGGAGAATACGAAACCTCGATTTTGTCGATTTAAAATACGTTTTATCTGGTCGAAGCGCAACTGTCGCATTCACTCAATATATATATTGATATATATATATTGTCGCATTCACTCAATATATATATCGAAGAAAGGAACGGCAACAAAATTAACGTTTCGGGTGTACAGCCCTCTTAATATATCGTGAAAAACTATTCTTAGTTCAACGGAAGACTATTTAAGATTTCAATGTTGTAGTACAGGTTGACCCTATTATACGTCTTTTTAATTTGGAGCCCTACTAATATACAAATGTGAGCACGTAAGAATATATTTACTATATTGTATTGCAACTTTAATATCCCTGCTCAGTAAGTTTTGCACGCCCGGAAGCAACATGAGCGCCAAATTCAACATTTTTTTTTATCCACGCTATTTTGACCTTAGCATTGATCTTGATTGTGAAAATTATGTATTTATTTACTTTTCAGCATAAAATTTTTTACGAATCTAATTAATTGATTTTGAGCAAGCATTTGGTTAAAATATTTTCAATTTGAATGCATTAGAAATTCTAAGAACACTATGTGAAAACAATGCATCGAGGAATATGCGGATTTTAACTGATTTCTTTTTATTTCTTCTGACAATGATGAGAAAGAGTTTATATGAGAAATCCGCTGTTGGATTCTTTATTGTTTTAAATTGTTTTACAAGAAAAAATGTACGCTATATATAAAAAAAACAAATATTTGCATGTTTGAATTGTAGGTAACGCGGCTAACGTAATATAGGTGAGATTTTTACAAATGTGCAATACGTGATGCGTGAATGATCTTAGTATACTCGAAGATTACGTCAACAATATCTTTTTTTTACAATGATATCAACATATTTATATCTTACTGAGTTAAACTTTATAGTTGATCAACACTGTATAAAGAGACATACTTTCAAAATAGTTGTCCAATATGTGTAGATATTGTATGTACATACATACAGTAACGCTAAATACATATATTTTTTTATATAAAATGTGATTAATTAAATACAACATTCGAAAGTTTAGATAAATACATACTACATTCTTGATTCCTTGATTAATGTCGTAAAATTATTTTATTTAGCATTCCATTTTATGAAAATTTCTTAGTTTTTGTTAATTGGGGTCTGAAACACTTGGAATTTTAAATATTATTTCAAAAAATCATCAGCACTCCGTAACAATATATACAAGTGATTGAAAAGGGTAAAATTATAATGAACACATGGAGAAAATACGTACATATGGAATTTTACGGTATCCAAAAAATGAAGTTATAAATAAAATAAAATAAATAAAAATCAGTAGACATTTGGTTGATAAATTAAAGGTAGAGAAACATTATAGTTTCAGACCGGTGTATATTTACATACATATGTACATTTATGCGACTTTGAAGTAAAAATATATATCAACTTTAATTCACAGCACTAATATTATATATTTCTGTAATATCAGTCAGCATATAATAATGTTATAGATATGTTGCAAACATTTTCCTCATTTTTAATTGGCAATAAACCAATGGGTCTACCTCACGGGCCGGATTGTGAAATTACCGAAAACGCAAATATCGGAAGGCAAAGATCGAAAATCGAAAGATCTTAAGTCGAAAGATCAAAAAAAAGGGTGCATGGTAAACGGTACATACTCATTTAATTTGCGCGAGCAGGATACAACAGGAACAAGAGGAACAGACTTTTCCTCCCGTATTAATGTGCGCGCGCAGAATACGGGAGGAAAAGCCTGTTCCTCTTGTTCCTGTTGTATCCTGCTCGCGCAAATTAAGTGAGTATGTACCGTTTACCATGCACCCTTTTTTTATCTTTCGACTTAAAATCTTTCGATTTTCGATCTTTGCCTTCCGATATTTGCGTTTTCGGTAATTTCACATTCCGGCCCGTCACGGAGACCGTAAACCAATATCCATCATCCGGTAGCATACTGTAAAAGGCTGACGATAGGAATGTACAGTAATTTATTTATTATTAAAATAGAGGTTTTCAGCTTTAAAGTTTTATTTTAAGCCACGAGCATGCGCATTTATTCGTGAAGTAAATTTAATAATTAATTTTGAGATGGTCGTAATTTATAATGTTTGGTGTGCACGTTAGAAATAAACAAACCGGCTGTCAGTTGTCAGCAGGGAACTGTCAGATTGAGCAAAGTGCCGGTGATGAAGTTCGGTTTGGTGGCGGTCGCCTTATTGTGCGTCTGCACCTTCGCTGGGGCCACGCTTTCCCCCCCATCGAACAAGAAGCTGAAGCACAAGTCGGAAGCCAAGAGTGTGCCTCCGGGGACTCCCATCGCTCGTGGCCCCCACCACTTGTCGGTGACAGAGCGCCAGTTAGTGCGACCAGCTCCCACCATTCACGAGATCGTAGTCAACAGTGAAACTTATCACGAAGACACGTCTAGAAGATTCTACAATGGCACAGTGCTTGGATTTGTAACCCCGGTAATTTACGAAGATCCACCTCTGAACTCTTACCCACTTAAATCTTCACACATAAGTCTTTCGGTTGCCCCATTTTTTATTTTATTTATTATTTACATAGTACCCGATTATTTCAAATTACATTATCGCATTGACCCAAACTAAAAAATTAAAAAATTACATGAAAATTTACTATAAATACTTTTTCTCAAATGCGGATTTGAAAAATAAGGGGGTACCCAATAAATGGGATTGCCTTATGGTCAAACTAATATGATATATTATATATACCACAGGTATTTAAATCTTTCAAAACATATTTTCAGTGAACTTATTATTTTTTGTTTAAATCTTGCATGTAAATTTTTTACAAAATTGTTGATTTGAGTAGGTATTTGTGGGGTTCATATCAGTGAATGAAGTTTCTAAATTATCGTCATTATTAAATTCCATTCAGTTGGCATCTAAATTTAAAGTTTTTGAAATCAGAATCATTTATTTGTGTATTCAAGTACATATAATATTGATTTGTCATTTTCTTGTAGTGGAATAATCATGGGTATGATGTTGCAAAAATTTGGGCACCGAAATTCTCCTACATATCGCCTGTCTGGTTACAAATCAAAAGGAACAAGAAGGAAGAGTATGAGATCACTGGATTACATGATGTAGATCACGCTTGGATTAAGACTGTTAAGCAGAATGGAGCGTCAATCAAAACGAAAAGTTTGATTTTATTTTCATATGTACAATTAGAAACAATATGTACGTATGTATGTGCCAAAATTAAGATATGTTTTCTTTTCAGTTGTGCCACGTATTTTATTTGAGGGATGGGCACCAAATGATTTTGCCCAATTGTTAAATGGTCCTAAAGAAGAAAAGATTGCACTAGCTAAAACGTTGCGAAAACTATGCAAGCAGTGGAAGTTCGATGGATTGATACTAGAAGTATTGTCTCAAATACCTCCTGGAGTAAAAAATGAAATGGTTGTCAGTCTGCTCAAATTTGTCGGTGTGTGTTTTTATATGAATTTGTTGTATTTTATCCTCATTTTTTTTTCAATAAATATTCTTTTTATTTACAGGATTATCGATGGCGGAATCGATGCTCGATTTAATTTTGGTCCTTCCTCCTTCACGAGGTCAGCCAAACGATGAGGATTTAATTCAACAGTTCTCCGCCTTGCATCCTTACGTCTCCGCATTCTCTCTGATGACGTATGATTTTTCGAATCCGCAAAGACCTGGTGACTATAATACTGTTATGTGAAAGATACAGGAACCCAAATCGCTATTTTTTTCGTTCCATTTTGGTAAAAAATATGTTGGTTCAGTTCCAGATTTCGGTTTTCGGTTCTCTTATTTAAATATTATCAAGTTAATGTAAATACACCCATACGCACACCGCCTATACCTCTCTTTATACGGCTTTTCGCTATTTATTTATTTATTTATTAGACAACAGATGTAGAAATGCATAAAAATAAAGAATAAATGTAACAAAATAAAATAACATCTGAGCCCAATTATAGATTTTTGCAAATTACATAAAATGGTACATAGAGACAGTTATATAATAGAGATATAAAATGGATCAATCAATCAAGAACTCTCTTGATGGCAGTCCTGAATTGATGCAAAGGAAATACCGAATAGATCAACATCATTCAGTTCCCCGTTAAACATAAGATAAACACGCTGTAGATAGGAATATTTTAGGGAATTGGTTTTGAAAAGATTAAGTGAAAAGAGTGCAACGTGTCTAGAATACGTAACTGGGATCCTGAAACCAACCTTACTCCGTAAATCGGGACAATCAAGGAAACCATTTAGGAGTTTAAAAAGGAATGTAGCATCAGTGAGTCGTCGCCTGACAGAAATATTGTTAAAGGATAGGAGTTTTAAAATATCGGGAACCGTAGTATGGGTGTAGATAGGAAAACGGTAGCGTAAGGATTTGATAAATTTTAATTGGACTTTTTCAATACAATTAATATGGGATATATAAAAAGGTGACCAGATAATTGAGGCAAATTCAAGGTGAGATCTTACAGGGGAAAAATAAAGTAATTTAAATACATGAGGATCATTTCTAACTTTTACGCTATAACTTAGTGTGATCATATACATAATTAAAATGAATATCAGAGGAGAATATTTCCTAGTGTGTGCAGCTAGTGCACTGCGGAATAGAGGGCAGATTCTGACGAAGCTAAAATGCAGACAAAATACATTTTTTTTATTCATACTTTCTCTAGACTCGCGAGCTTCACATATGTATATGTAACTGTATTTAAATCGGAATCGTTAATAGAATCTTTGATTGCTAATTGTAAAGTATGTGCCACACATTTTATTCCGATGAGATGAGGGAAAGAACAGTTCTCAGTGGAAGGTAGCATATTTGCTTCATAATTAATATTGGTTGTGGCTATTTGCAGGTACTATATCTGCGACAGGCGCAAAGCCTTCTGCGCATGCGCGTGAACTTATAATCCGATTATAATTTCTTAAATTTAATGTATGCTACACTTATTTAATCAATCGTTCATTATACATGAGGCAAATAAATTTTGCAGATATATGTAGTACCTGCAAATAGCCACAATCATTAATATTCTGGTTTTCTTCGTCTATTTTGGTTTCTAACAAGTTCACAAATTTGATCATATGCTCCATTATCTGTTGCAACAGAGTAGATTTGTTTGATATCGATGTTATATTTTTCTAAAAGTATCAAAAAAATATTTTTACTATTCATTTCTGTATCTTTGTCCAATAAATTCTACATATCATTCCCAAAGTATATATATTACCGAACCGAAAAAAATATCGGTTCGGTTTCAGTTTTCTTTCCGGTTATTCCGGTTTCCGTTTTAGGTTCGGTTCGGGTTCCTGGTAAGATATAACAAATAATATTTTATGTTACATTCCTTATAAATTGTTATTTTAGGTCCGAATGCACCTTTTGAATGGATCAAAAGATGTGTTCAGAATTTAGCTCCCGATGATGAAGACAAGGAAAAACGTGGAAAAATTCTTTTGGGTTTAAACTTCTACGGAAACGCCTATTCCCCAGAAGGTGGTGGTCCAATAGTGGGACATGAGTATATCAACTTGTTGAAAAGTTCCAAAGGTGTTATGAAATATGACGAAAAAAGTGTAGAGCATTTTATTGATATCAAGTCAGTATTATATTTTTTATTTGAAAATATTTCTCGAAATTATGAATAATTTTAAATTTAATTTAATTTTTACAGAGGGTCCAAAGGTAGGAAAATCGTTTTTTATCCTACTCTGTATTCAATTCAACGACGAATTGATTTGGCGGTTGAACTTGGTACTGGAATCGCCATTTGGGAGATCGGTCAAGGCTTAGACTATTTTTATGATTTATTTTAAGTCCTTTTTTGTCCACCCCATTCGATGGGATTTCATTATGACGTGTCGATTTTGTATATAAAATCATGTTCACAATTCGAATTAGCATTAAGTTCAATTTGAATACTTACAATGTGTGCGTCTGAACAAAAGACATTATTCTAGTCTTATTTGAGTGTTTTATAAATATTTAATGTATCTCTATATAAAAATGCATGTCAAATCCAGTTGTTTTTATCGGTTTATATTACACAATCATTCCAAGATACATAGTATAGATATTTTTACTTTATTTATTTAGAATATGTACTCGTATTTTGCTTATGCTTCTGTGTGCACTTTACCGAGCAATAATCAATATGAAATAGATTTAAAATTACTTATGTATAATTTCATTTGTTCAGTTATTTATAAATTTTTGTTTATCAATAAAATGTGTATGAAAACAATACTTTGTATTATTTTATAATAGTTTATTATATGAAAAACTTCTTATATACAAGGTAAGTTGGATTCAAATGAATTCTTATTTAACTTTAATATATTTAATTATACCAATATGTTGGTATAATTAAATATGAAATATCACCATTTTTCAAATACATATATAAATATAAGTGACAATAAAAACTTTTTTAAAGTATTGAGTCATTCAATTTCAAATGTCATATAAAAACGTTTATAATCATTCAACCATACAACATTTGTAATTGTTTTTAGATATGCATTTTTCCACTCTTAAGATTATTTACATCATACAATCATCTATCAAAACTAAACAACCAGTTCTTCTATGATAGTTTATAGCCACATACGACCAGGTTGTGTGGCATTATGTGTAGTAACATGTTATTTGTACAATTAGATCAATTTAAAGGCCCGTCACTTAGCCGGCAGCAACCTTTGCTCTACCTTTGAATTCCATCATCACCTGTGGACCCTTGATAATTCTGTGCATTAATTCCCAGCACACTTTTGCAGGCAATAAGCTGGAATATGTAAATATAACACGATTAATCATTGGTGAGTTATTGATATTCTGAAAATTTTAATATGTTAACCGTCTATACCACTTCAGAGGAAGTAACAATCTAAAGCTATCTGGCATCACACAATTGACTTCATTTCTTCTCACAGATGTAACGATGGAGTCAGCAACGTAGTCTGGCTCCAGCATCGGCTTCAAGTACGGAGTACATCCTTCAAACATGCCTGTGTTTATAAAATATGGGCAAACCAACGTTAGGTGAATGTAATCATGTCCTTGTGCCTGAAATTGATATTAAAAGTTGTACACACATTTAAGAAATTTAATATGAAATTTTTGTGGATATATCTTCAAATACCCTCAATTCTGAAAAGAGACTCTCGTGGAAGGCTATCGTTGCTGCTTTCGTAGCACTATAATCTGTACAAAGATACATGCCGAGCATACCAGCTACAGATCCAATGGTTACAATGTGACCACGTCGCTTAGCCAACATGTCAGGTAAAAATGCTTTTACAATCTGTAAAGTAATAGTAAAATAGAATGGCTCACATAAAATATATAAATAATCTTAATCTAATGAAAATTCTTACCCAATAATGAGCGAGAATGTTAACTTTGTACGTATTTTCAATGTTAACATCAGGTAAATTCAAAAGTGTATTTCCACACACAATAGCAGCATTGTTGATCAATAAATCTACTTCACCGACCTATAAAAAACATACACTCGTACATTTATATAAGCAAGTATACATCCATTGCATGCGTAAGATCAATTATTAATAAGGGTTTACCTCAATTTTAACCTTTTTAGCAGTGCTGTATACTTCGGCTCTATCGGCTACGTTACATACATAACAGTGTGCTTCAAAGCCTTCAGATTTTAACAGTTCGCTAGTTTGTTTCAAGCCTATTGAATAATGCAAAATAGTAATTACTGAAAAACATTAGGATACGTATATAAATATTATACAATGCAGTGGGTGACAAATGTACATTTGAAAACTGATGTACAAATGTAACATTTGAAAACTGCAAAATGTACACAATGAAAATTACAGATATTAACGAAACTTGTGCAGCGTGTGTAATCGAATATAAATATACGTAACTTTCATACTGGTTTGATATTGGTTTATATCAAGAAAATTCTAATGCTAGTTTGCGAAATTACTTCCGTATTATGTAAATTAAAATATGTTTAATAACCTTGTGAATTATACTCAATTAAATTTTCGAAGGATTTATGGAGCTTCACTTCAAGTATCTACATAATTAGTGACCTTTCTTTTGAAGACTTCATACTATGTAAATGGAAGTCATATACATAAAGCACGCATCCGCCTATCCTGAATCATAATTCTAGAGTTAATGTTTTATGATTGGCTTATATTTTTTTTTTTTGGATATCTTGGAAGTAATTTCATGAACTATTAGGACAAATAATAGACATGTCCGGTAGTAAAGAAGATGAAATAAAGAGACGTATGAAATTACATAGGATGGAGTGCATTTGGATGAAGGAATGCCGTTTTTAAATAAAAAAATGCCACTGCCTGAAGAAAAAACCTTTCACCAATGTGTTTTGCCAGTGATGACGTATGTATGTATCAGAGATGTAATAATAATAGAGGGGCCCTTACGAATAAATAATTGTTGTCAATTTTACGCGGTACGTCTCTATAAATACGTTACATCGGACGGAATACAATCGGATCAATTTACTTATAAAAATGTATCCCATGTTGTTTATTGTGTGTTTTTGAATGTATTGTGCAATTTTTACCGATGCTTGCCCATCTTGCGAGTTATATAAACAAACAGAAAAGTTTTTATCGGATATACGTCGAGCACCAAGCGTAAATTCGACTGATGCTAAAATTATTTATATCTGTCCGTGGACAGAATGTCACTTGACAACAAAATAACATCTAAAGCCACTTCTATTAATATTACATTTCTCTGGTATGTATGTGAAACTCAGACATTAAACGCCAAAATGCTACACAAAGTCCAGTGCATAATTTCGTCGTTATGCTTGGCATAACGACGAAACATGACAAGGGTAGTGGATAGATTGAAGAGATTGAAATAGCAATAGGCGGGACACATGGCTAGAATAATGGACGAAAGGTAGACAAAATAAGTGCTAGAATGGTACCCGAGAGAATACAAAAGGGTGAAAGATAAACCGCAAGGAAGATGGGTAGACGAAATTAGGAAAATGTGTGGGATGAGATGAGGGTTGCCAGATTTCCAAAATCACAGATCGGAACATTCACTATTTCGAACGATCAAAAAAAAAGTTATGAAGAAATTAAGAAAAAGTATTCTTAATTAAATTATATTGTATGTACATATGTATATAAATAAGTACATACATACATACATATGTAGAAGAGAACATGTAAAAAAAAAGTCACAGGAATCACAGTTATTAAAATATATTGGATACAATTACAGGAATTACATTTTGTTTTAAATGCAAAAAATTATGTAATCAATGCATAATCAGTTTTATCAAAAGTTTTTTACTAGCTTTTATCTTGTTTCAAAATATGGTTACCAGCTTTGCTTGATAAAAATTTTCTAAAGTCATTACAATTGCATTAATTCAGCTTCTACGGTTTCTAACAATAATCTGTTTCTTTTCTTTCTCTAGGTTGCACTCATTAGACTAAATATTCTTTCGCAAATTGCAATGGAATGTAGAATTGAGAGGATGTGGGCCACAATTTTATACAAATTATTGCAAGTGGAATGATCTGTAAAAAATATTATCCATTTCTCATATATTGGTTTTTTCTCGTTTGCTTCAGTAAAAAATTGTTTAATAAACAGACTATCTTCATATAGAAGGTCAACATTTCAAATAATTTAAAATATAATTTCGAAAGAGACTTTGTAACTATGTATGTAAGGTTTGGGTGGGAGTATCGAAAACAAATATAGTTTAATAACGTTTCTATGACGACGATATCGATGTCGTTGAATATTGTTTTTTTTTCGATTCAAATAAATTTAATAAAAAAATGAATGTTTATTATTACATTAGTCATTTTGAAGCGGTTTATAGCCGAAGAATGTAGCGGAAGTATGTTGGAGAGGCCTTCATCCAACAGTGGATGGTGAATGGCTGTAGATGATGATGATGATGATGATGATGATATAGCCAGCAGCATAGCTCGGTCGTTAAGCTTCTGCTTAGCGTCGAGAGGTGCCGGGTTCGATCCCTGGCCCGGGCCTCGAATGAAAATGAATTTTTCAGAGTATGCTGTTGGTCAGACCTGGATTTGTGACTCCAGGTTGATCGTTT
The DNA here is from genome assembly GCF_051622035.1 of Arctopsyche grandis. NCBI lineage: Eukaryota > Metazoa > Arthropoda > Insecta > Trichoptera > Hydropsychidae > Arctopsyche > Arctopsyche grandis. The sequence continues at coordinate 15,198,261 of NC_135364.1, forward strand.
CCTGTCAGAGTTTGCACAATTTCTCTGATTTCATTGTTGAAACGGTTCCCGGAAAAAAAATGGCTAAAAATCCTTCCTACCTACTATGTCACCACTATTTGAAGTATGATTGATGTACACTAAAAATGTATGTTCATAGATGTCTCGTTTATTTGCGAGTTTTTCAGTGTCTCGTAATTCAACGATTTGTAATAAAAATGCTGCATTTGTAATTGTAATTGTAATTTGTAATTGGCTAGGAAGGTGCATTGGGATTTACCTGTAAGGCCTTCCTGGTATATATGTATGAAAAAAATAAAAAATAAAATAAATATGGGTCATAATGATCGGTTAGAAAATTGGGACCGCATTTAACATGCGGCACTTAAATAGCGAAAGTGTGATTATTTTCATACTCAATAAATGAAATGATGTAATTCTTTATTTCTTCATAATAGATGCAACTTTTTAGAATCAATAACGCATCTTATAGAGCATCGGCGTGTTTCTGTTACATTCTTGCCAAACTGAGATGTCTATTTACGCACAACAATTAAGTACACACATGCAATAAATCGAAGTTTGAATTTTAAGCAGTATGCACATTCTTATCGCTCACGAATTGGACGCTTTGTCATATGATTTAAGTGGGTCAAACGTTACTTTTTCATTGGAGCAAAGGTAGCATGTAGTGTTAGTCTACCGCATATTGATTTTCTGCTTTTGTTTGCGTTTTGAGAATTTTTTTGGACGCTTTTTTTAGAAAGTTGTCTGGTCACGCAGTACTCAAAATGAGAGAAAGAGAAAGAAATGGTCGTTTCATAAGGGCCCGGTAACGCGGCAATTGTCAATTGAACTCTGCGAATTTTTGGCTTGTTCGCTAAGTGTTGAATGTATTAAGTTTGTGTAAATAACATTAGACGAAGACAAGCGACCAATAATAATAATGCCTCACGGTGAAAAACTGGTGTGTGTGTGTTAGGAAAAACAAACATTTTAAGAGGTTTGTTGTGAAATACCTCACTCTAATGTTTGAGAGTTCGGTAAGTAAAATACCTGTTATCGCACAGCTGTTACTTCCGGTAGAATCGGAAGAAAATTCAACCATTCTGTGTGTAAATTTTCCTTACACGTGCATATCGCAGAAATTTTACCTTGACTGTTTGAATTGAACTGATTGTGAACAGTCGGTCGACGAACCGAGATCGTTACATAACTTGGCAATTTTCAATTTCTAGAACGGTATTGAGGCAACTGACCTAAGATTTCTAATGATAATGCAATTCGTTAGTATATTCTAAAGAAGGTGGTGGCAGTTAAACTATTCATGCAAAAAATGCTGTTTTTTAATATGCAAGCTTATATAAACATGTACATTTGTTGTTTATATATTGGTACATATGTATATGTATATATGTATATACGTATGCAGATGTATGTACATGGCTTACAACCCATATAGTTTTACAACCATATATTTTTTTTTACATATACATATACCAGGAAGGCCTTACAGGTAAACCCGCCTGCGCCTTCCTGGCCAATTACAAATTACAATTAAAATACAGCATTTTCAACAATGAAATCAGAGAAAATTGGCAAACTCTGATAGGAAAAGATCGACCTGGAGTCACAAATATCCAAGTCTGACCAGCAGCACTACAGATGTACTCAGAAAAATACTTTTCAATCGAGGTCAGCTCATGGGATCGAACCCGGCGCCTCTCGACGCTAAGCGGAAACTTAACGACCGAGCTATGCTGCTGGCTGACAATTTAAATTTGATAATTTTATTTTGCAAACTAGTCTAACAATTTTGATAAAATTTGCGCTACTACCATTTTTGGTCATAAAAAATCCATTGAAATAGATCAAGATAAAATAATTAAATTTTTAAAGCTTTCGATTTTTCAAATGCTTTAAGCTTTAAGATTGAAATTTTATACAAATATCTATGTATGTGTAATTTCTGTGGATTTAAGCCTTTCTAGACATTAATAATTTTAATGATTGGTTCACTTGTTCCATTAATGGAATATCGAAAGTTTATGAGATCAGTTTGAATGAACGAACGTATAAAATTGAGTGGTGGAAAGTGAAAGGATTTATGCGACTTACTTTCAGATGCGCTCAACATTTTTATTTAATTTGCCGTTGAAGACAATGTTGTAGTCGTCATAAGTATATGAAGTCATGTAAAATGATCGTGCATTAATATAATATGTCGTATTGTATTACACTACTTTCTATTATATTACATATCTACATGTGTATGTCGTTATATGGAGAGTGTGGACAGTACTTACATAAGTAGAGTATAGAGCTGGATATTTCAGCTAAATATTATATTTGAGAGGTTTCCCTCTATTAAGTATTATACATATGAATATATATACGTACATATTATGTATATGTTACAGTCGAAGTGTATTTTCAGTTGTAATATATTCCAACTCGTGTTTTATGTACGTCATTCATATTAGAATACAATTCAACTGGTAAATTATATCTCTAAGAGCGCAAATAACAAAGTTCTGACAGCTCTGATGTTTTTACAATTGCTTTATAATTCAATAATGCGATAATATTTGCTAGATATTTCGAATAAAGGTAATGAGTACTATATAACGATAACTCTAAGAGTGTTCAAAATAAAAATGATGTGGCTTTTCAACTCAATTTACTAGTGGAGTAACGTTTTTACAAAAACCTAACCTTTTAATCTTACCCGGTACCGGCTATGATTGAACTGTATTTTCAGTTGTAATATATTTTGACCAATTGCAAAGTAATTCGCCATACTAATCAACTTATGTATGTACGTGGGATAGATGGAATATATTCCAACTTGTCAAAATATTATATAAGTATTACAACTGAAAATACACTTCAACTATAACGGTAGTTGGTACCAGGTTTGATGGAATATATTCTAAGTGGTCAAAATATATTACAGCTAGAAGATACATTTCAACTGTAACATATATATCAATGTTGTTGATCAATGACTAGATGATATAAGAAAAAGTAGTTGGTTTTGCAATATTTTCATCAACGTTTTAAGCACGCAAAGTAAGAATGATAATGAGTATTAATTATTATTTCATTGAGGTTCGCGTGCCCAATCTGTTGACCTCTGGAATAATGAGATAAAACATTATAAACGAGAAAGTATAATAAACGATCGTACTCTTTTTGTATGAAGAAGAGTGTACGGTCATTGAACTTTTGTTGCAAATTGAGATCGAACCAGAATTTGGCATATGCAATGGCAAAAAATAAACGCAAGTTAATTCGTCCTGTGACTTTTTAATACTGTGTAATATTAAATCTAAAATGATATTTTTTTTCATATTTAACCGGTTTTTATGCATCTACTAAAATAATGTTAGATTTGAATAGATTTGCATTATTTTAATTTTAATTAAATTATCGGACATACATATATTTATGTACATACATACATATATTTATTAGGAATGAAATCAAACGTGATAATCAAAAAACGGTTTTGAAATTATAGATACGTTTCTCTTTTTCTCCATTGATATAAACCGCACACGTGTATAAAGATATATACATAAGTAATTCATATGTTTTGTAAATTGAATTGCCAACGCCAGGAATTATCAACATTGGCCAGATGTTATACTTACTGGAAAATTAAGCGGTCGATCCCATAATATCATGTTTTTCTAATATTCATAAATATGTATGTCGTTTGAAATTATTAAATTATTAATATATACAAAAACCTGTTAAGTAAAATTGAATTGTGAATATTAGTCTCTACTTGAAGCTTCAAATTCATGTAGACACAAATAGTTTTTAAATCATTCAACTTTTAAATTAAAAAAAAAAATTTAATGTAAATTTTAGTGTTTTTAAGAATGTGTGTACAAAAATGTTTGTTAAATTAAAAAATTTGTATGATGTAGAAATATTTATGGAAAGTAGTAAACTTCGAAAATTGATAGTTTGCGCCCATGTTCAAATTGTATTAGCATATTATAATACATATATACGTAAATGTTATACCGCGTGGTTCAAAATTAATAATGCACATTGGAAATATAATGAGGTACACAGCCTCTGTTCGTTTACATTAAATTCGGGGTCTTTGAACTTTCTTGGAAACTACCCCATTTTATAAAAGTATATTGAATCCATTTGTATGGATAATATAAACATAAATATCGAAATTTTGTATTGAGTTGCACACCGATGGAAAGACTTGTTTCTGGATACAAAATTTATCGTAGGGAGAAATATCAAGAGACACATCCATATGAGAATCATTTTTCAAAACATATTTAGGACCGCGTTAGCAAAAATCATCCTCATTTTAAATCAGCGGCGTCATTTGGGGTGGCTGGGGTGGGCTGCGGCCCCCCCGGATTTGAACGGAACTATTCACGTTGTATAATGTATTATTATGAATAAAATTGTATTATAAAATGGTATTGTAAATAAAATGATATTATGATAATAACATTATAGTTTTCAACATTTATTTATTGCTAATTTTATATTTTTTATCTAAAAAAAAAGTTCAATGTATTTTCAGGAGATTATTTTTTTAAATTATAAATATAAGTTTATATCCAAATATGTTAATAGATTTTTTTAAATTATTTATCTATTTATTTTATTGATAAAAATATGTAAAAAAATTATTAAAAGAAATAGTTAAAATTCATATATGTACACTCATTTTTTAAATATAATACACCCGCCCCTCCCTCCCAGAAAGTCATTCCTTACTGGTCAAATATTCCCCCCCCCCTGGGAATAGCTGAAATTTCGCTCCTGTTACATATGAATGATATAATTTCGAAAGAGACTTAGTATGTATGTAACATTGGTTGGGTATTCGTAAACAGCACATGGGGACGGGGGACAGGGGGCGAAGGCCCCGGAGGCTTTTGGTTATTCTGGTTATATATAATTTCGAAAGAGACTTTGTATGTAAGAAACATTGGTTGGGAACTTCGTAAACAAGTCAAAATTTCTATGACAAGTCGATTTTTTTTTCGATTCAAATAATTTAATAAAAAAACAAATAAATATTTACTATTAGATTCGCCATGTTTAAGCTGTTTATATTATAAATACTGAGCGAAGCCGGGTAAAACAACTAGTGTATGATATACATATATACGTATGCATTGCATATGTACTAGGGTTTCTATCCCGGGTCGGCCCGGGACACAAATTCCCGGGAATTCACGGAATTTTTGTTGTCCCGAGTCCCGGGAATTCTTATCTCGAATTCCGGGAACTGGATTAAAAAAAAATCTTGAAAATATACAACATTTTTAAGACTGCACGATGGGAAATAATAAATCAAATACACAAAGAATCAAAAAATATTCTCAACTTCGACTGAAACTGAACGAGTTTTTTCCATTGCTGGAAATTTTGGTTCCAAACCTAGAAATAGGCTTTCGGATTCTCATTTAAATATTTTAGTATTCTTAAGAAGCTACTAAGTACTAAGTACTAAGCTAAATAAGTTTACTTTTATAATTACATTCATTCCAGTTAATAGATATATTATGTATTATGTACTTTTTTTATATTTTGTAATTAGATATTTTGTTTATTAATAAAAAATGTTTTTTTACACGTGTCCCGGGATCCTGGGCATCCCGGGATCGAACCCGGGTTCCGTCCCGTGTCCCGGGAATTGAAAAAGTCCGGGAATACAGAAACCCTAATATGTACATATATAAATATATTAGTAATGCTCATTGCTAAAAAGTATACATCGTGCTTATAATATCCGGTCATTTATTAAATAGTTTTTTGATTATTTGAAAGGCACTGACCATTAAGGTACAGGGCACGGGGTTTTTTAGATGAAAAAAAAAACAATTTGCATATCTAAGAAGTGAAAACTGCGCATCGACGTGGATTTCATGCAGTGAAAATTTTAGAATATATTAAACCACTTAGTGAATTTATTGATCGTTCATCATAATAAAAGCGTGTAAAATTTATTAACAATTTTATGCTTTTATAATAATGTGAAAATGTTTAAAAATGAGAAAGATCATTGCATGTAGGGTCAATATTTTCAATGTTTTTTTAATATATATTTTATATTTACCATCTCTGTCAATATCCCATACTACAACTGTGCATTGTAATCTCGCCAAGCGTAGTGCTAAGAGTCTTCCCAGTCCTCCACCACCTCCTGTCACGAGAGCCACTTGTCCCCTTAAGGACTTTAGAGGTCTCAAGAACTTCGGCATCAGCGTGAGACACAGAGATTCTAGTATATACCACGTAGATAAGCAGAAGAATATGAGGATGTCTCTCAAAAACTGCAAGAAATTCTCCGTATTTCTCCATGCTCTGGCTTGTGTACCATGGATCTTCTGATCCTCCGCCATTTTATTATGAACCTTAATTGTGATCAAAACGCATGAGTAATTTTATTACGGAAATTTTAATGTTATATTACGAAAAAGAGAGTTTCGTTAGGTAGAAAGTAAATTTGTAGACAATTTGTGTTTATGTCATTAGTTACGTATCAATTTTTATTTAGAATGTATATTCTAATTTTATTATACAAATGAATCGATGTAATATTTTTTGCAATTCACTTCATCTTCGATCACTTTTTGCACAATAAAAATCATATAAATATGAGAAGAAAGAATTGGGATTTATTTCAGCGCGTGAAACTTATTACATATAAACTTGTTATGAATGTATGTATGTAAATAGTTCTATCACAAAAAAATGATAAGCATGTGCACTAATAATTTTAATATATAAATAATATGATAAGTGAATTGAGTTACTTGTTATACATACATATGTATGTATGTAAAGTATTGGATTTAATATTTTTTCACTGAAGAAATATTAATTATTTGTATCACGATTGTTGCACATTCTATATATGACACAGTAAATAAATAATAAAAAAATATATAAACTCACAGAAATGAAAAATAACTATGATTTGTGAAAGAAACAGTTTTCCGAGCGCACGACCAGCACCAGTGAGATCACGACAAGAATAACAATTTTGCGAGAGCAGATACTCAGTTAAAAAATAGTCGTGGAGGCTCTCAATCTTTTTATTGCGCATTAAATGTAAGTATTTTTGTCCATATTAGTATGTTGAATAACTTATATTTTTTTAATTTAATTATTTTGTATGTATTGATAAATAAATTTAAAAATGTTTACACGTAGTAAAAAATTATCACTGCAAAATACAAAAAAATTCGTTTACTCAGCTCAATTCTATATATATATATATGTATATTAGACTATTTCCGAATATATATATATATATATATATATATATATATATATATATATATATATATATATATATATATATATATTTATATATATATATATATATATATATATATATATATATATATATATATATATATATATATATATATATATATATATATATATATATATATATATATATATATATATATATATATATATATATATATATATATATATATATATATATATATATATATATATATATATATATATATATATATATATATATATATATATATGTATGGGTCTGGTTAACTGCATCGAAAGTCGAAAGACCGAAAAGCAAATATCTGAAAGCAAAGATCGAAAATCGAAAGATCTTAAGTCGAAAGATCGAAAAGAATGTATGCATGGTAAACGGTACTATGTATATAATATATTATATCGGCGGCGTGCGGTGAAATTCTCTCTCTTTTTGTCGTACAGCCTTAATTAATGTGAACGTGCAGGATACAAGAGGAACAGCCTGTTCCTCTTGTATCCTGCTCGCGCACATTAAGTAGCTGTACGACAAAAAGAGAGAGAATTTCATCGCACGCCACTGATATATATGTATCTTTATACAACCCGCTCTTCATATGTATGCATGGAAAACGAACAAAAATAAAGATTTCCATTTTTCGACTTTCGGTACTACCGGTAGCCTGTTTTGTACTATGTATATGTACATACATACATCTGTAGGTAGGACTGAAGATCAAGTTTTGACCTAGATCCAGCAGAACCGGTTTCGGTAGTACCGGTATTGGAATATTTAATGTAGAGTACACACATATAATGCTATTTTCATAATTTAATATAGTTTTTTTATTATTATTATATAGTTGGAACAATCCAGCTAAGAAAATACATATTATAGATTAATATACATATGTATGTATGTAAAATTATAGAATAAGATATTATTTCAGTGCGTTAATTTTTATTTCAGTTATTGCCAACTTTTTATATTCCATACACTTTTAGTCTACTTAAGTATTCACTGTAATTTTATACAATTAAAAGCGTTTGAATTTCAAATCAGATAGTAAAATCACAGAGCACACAATACAATTGTTGCAAACAGTTTGAGAAACAACTTTCGATTTTATTTTTACTGGCAACTACCGCAATCAACTTTCTTCTTTGGACCAGGTTGCAAAGCACTTCACTTGAAGATTAGTGCTACGATTGCAATAATCTGATGAATTACAAAGTGTTAAAAAAACACAAATATTGCCAATAAAACTACTATGGCTAATTTGATGCAAATACACACACACAATATGTTTGAATGATTACTTACTTACCCACCAATTTCAGATAAAATGTCAACATTTAGTAAATACTCAATTGCAATCATACTCGAGGACATTTATTTTGTATTTCGCCAATCTTTATAAAAAGTTCATCTACTAAGATTTGATAGAAATGCGATACATTCAATAAAAATTTCCAATGAAAAAAGTAATCAGAAACAAAGATTATATATATGTATTATAGATGGTTATGGGCTTATGTTTTTTGTATGCGTGTAAAGTTCAATGAAAACACAAAGCAAAATACTTTAAGAATAAAATTACACATGTATTTCTTGCAGCTACATATTATTATTTAATTGCTCCATATATGTAATTTCTACAATAGCATCGCTCATGCAATTCAAAATTAGTTACAACAACCATTTAAATGCAATCAACTAATACTTTTACTGCTTCATTACGATTAGATTTTTTATTTGTTCAAATTTTTTAAACAAAATTTTCAAATTGTGGTTAATTTTTCAATATAATTAATGATCTTTTCATAGACTAACCAACAAATTAATAAAAATATTGATTGAATTATTTTCTAGCGGTGAGAGTTTATATATGTATGTAAATTTTGGACTTTTTTTAACTTCAATGGTAGAACTATCTAATCGAATATCGCCGTCAAGTTATCTATATTTATCTATCTAACTATTGACATGGACCTGTATAGTGTCTCTCAAATAAAGGTTTTTATTAGCGACACGTGTAATGTCACTATATGACAGTTAAAACACGATATGTTGACTCATTATTACTGCACACGAGAAAGTTTTGGTCAATTTTATAAAGTTCAAACGATACTTCGCTATTCTGGAGAAATCCCAAGCATAAAAATGTCTTGAAATATACAAAATTGTCTAATCACATAATATGCAGGAGAGAAAACGATATTTTATGTATCGTGATTATGAAAATTTGAGACTACTCAACTTTATATCTATAAAATGCACCGGCTCTGAATAAAAACACATTCGGATGTATTTATTGTTGTTTAATATATTTTTTTAATGAATTGGTTTCATATACAGTAGAACCTCGATTATCCGGACTAATTAGGGATGAAGATAGGCCGAATAATGAAAAATCTGAATAATCGAAAAAATCACAATTTATTGGGAAATACGTGTACATTCAGAATGAATAATATTTATTTGTCTATATCTACATATATAATAACATGAAGATCAAGATTAAATTATTCTTTATTAAAAAATTCAATTATGATTTTATGCTTAAAGTTATCTGTTCTTTTTGAAGCTGCCAAATCGCGAATACTCTTCATACAATAATGGACCATATATTGACTATCCAGACGATCTTTGTATTTGAATGAACCACATAAACACTCTTCGACTTCTTCATTTCCTGATTTTTCCATAACCAGCAGAATAGACTAGTGGTTAGCATATAATGCTTTGAACAGAGTGGTCACGGGTTCAAATCCCACTGGTTTCTGCTGGCCAGGCCTTGGATTTGTTACTGCAGGTCGATCGTTTCCTATCAGAGTTTGCCAATTTATCTGATTTTCATTGAAACGGTTCCAACAATTTGGCAACCTTACCGATTTTCTCACAAAACCCTCGAGTTTTCGGCAATCTCGAATTTCGCTGAATTGATATATATTTATATACTTCGTATGATATTAATACTATTTGTATCAAATGTACAATATTTCTTTCCAAAAAGGCGCATTGAGGTTACCTGCTAGGCCTTCCTGGTATAAATTAAAGATAGAATAAAATAAAATAGCCTTACGCTATGAGCTTCTATCTTCTGACATTAAAGAACCAGTAAGTTTTATGATTTTTTCAATGTGTTTTTTTTCGGTGACCGCATTGAAAAGTTGAAAAATCGAAAATGTTCGTTTACCATGAATACATATGAAAAGCGGGTAGTATATACATATGTATATCAGTGGCGTACGGTAAATCTCTCTCTCCCCCCGTCGTAAAGCCTCACTTAATTTGCGCGAGCAGTATACAAGAGGAACAGGCTTTTCCTCCCGTATCCTGCCCGCGCACATTAAGCAAGGCTGTACGACAAAAAGAGAGATAATTTCACCGCATGCCACTGATATATATTATACCTATATACATAGTACCGTTAACCATGCATACATTATTTTCGATCTTTGCTTTGCAATATTTGCTTTTTCGATCTTTCGACTTTCGATGCCGTGATGTAAATCCGTTTTTTTATATCTCAGATCGTTGACGTTCCAATACCATATTTATTTGACAAAAAACGTCCTAAGACACCGCTTTTTAAAACATTGATTTGTCTTTTAATGATAATACAACACGTTTTTTTCCCATATTGGTAATATTACGAATAAATATTTAAATCGCAATAAAATTTTCAAGAAACAAACGTCCTTTGAGTATTGAATTTTGAAGACAACTGTCTCATTTCTTAATCTGTATCATTTTAACAATCCGGATAATCGAGTAACAAAATAGTAAGAAGAGGCTTGTAAGAATATAATACTTAATACGCGTGGGAGACCAGTCATTGAGCTTGACTGAGGTCTGTAATAAGGTAATGCACAATACAATATTATATACTTGATGTGTGTGTGTGTACGTGTTTGCTATTGCCAAATTGTCTCTTTTCAGTCTCGAGGAAAAGCTCATTACGTGCGAGGCTGATTTGCGACTTCAACTGTCATTGAAACTTGTGTGTCAAAATTGCTATGGCTAATCAACAAAAGCGATGTTGCAAATGACAGTGGTTTTACAATTACAAAATTTTAATTTTACATCTCTAGTCATCATCATCTTGAAATAAAAAAATCGTTAAGAATTTTCCGCATCTTCGGAATGTTGGGGTCATATTTGAAGCACTTAAGTACCGTTTTTTGAAAATAAGAAACGAAATTTGTTTCAAACAAAACATGAAATTATAGCTACAATACTAAATAAAAAAAACTATCTTTGTGATACAGAAAAAGCGACTTCTCATGTGATAACAAGTAAGACGATCTTCAAGAGTAATGTAAGACGAATGTAAATTTTTGTGAAGCACTTTTTTTTACGATTTATTTTTAGGACCATATTAAAAACAAAGAGTGTTTGTAATATTTTAAATACATTCAATTTGTAAATAGGTTTTTGAGCTCTTTTTCCTATTATGCTGTAGATTAACATTAGAATAATATAATACTATGATTACTAACCAAATTAAATTAAATTGTAAAATAGAAAATGATCAGTAGATCAGTAGCTATTAAAATAGATATAAGATGTATTGTGAACATAATTTAGTAATAATAAAAAGCATTTAAAAAGTAAAAGTAAATACATACAAAAATTTAAATTTAAGACCATCTATTAAAGGTTTTGAAAACTATTTAGTAAAATAAAATATAATGTTTAAATTTCATAGATGTCTCTTATTTATTTTTTAATTAAAAAAAGTCTAGCTACTTAACCAGAATTTCGTGGAAAATTCAAGAAAACAAAAAACTTGTTTTTAATGTTAATAATAATAATCAAAAATGAAATGTTTCATTAAAAAGAAAAATTGTTTCATTAACTATACTCTACAAATATATAGATGTAATAGAATGGATATAGAAAAGCTATATTAAAATAAATAAAACCCTTTAAGAACTCTATTCACAAACGCATCGTTAATACATTATGAAAATCATGAAATTTAAAGAAAATATGATACAAAATTAATTTGAGAAACACAGTATTTCAATTATCTTGAGTATATGTATTAAGCTTCATATAGAATTTAATATTCATGTTAAATAAATATATTAATATGTACATATACAGAAGAATACATAAATTTTCTATTATGACATGAAATTCTTTAATGACTATTTTGTATTGTTTATTAAAATCAACATTTTTTGAAAAATTATATTTTTGGATAGTTCATAAATATGTAGATGTCCGACATAAACTTACCAAGGCGTATAATATAGTAAAATTAAATACACCTGTAATGGCAAGTTGGTGAAGGCAATCATTGTATGCTGATGAGCTTGCATAAATACACTGCCTATAAATATAAACAAGTTTTTTTAAAGTAATATAATAAATTTAATTAAATATATAAATCAATTAAATGTGTAATTCAATGAAAATGTAATTCTATAATTAATAATGACATTTTAACTTTTATTCTTATAATTACAAGGATTTTCATCTCAGCAACGAATCAGATTTTGATATTTTTTGTGTTCGACAATAATTATCTATATCTACATAATTTAATAATCGATTATCTTTAGTAAAAATAATATTTTTAATATGATTAAAAAATGGCATTCTCACTGAAATGTAATTAAAAATACATTTAATCTGTTCGTTCTACGAAAATTACATAGCGCAACTAATTTTCCAAAAAAACGCAAACAATTTGTTCCATTATCCAAGATTTGAAGATTCAATTACGATTATGAACATATTATACATATATCATACAATCGTTGAACTCCATTTATTGTGTATGTTGACCGACAAAACCATGCATTTATTTATGACGATAATCATTAATTTTATTGATATGCAACCGCAGGGGCATAAACTTCGACTCAAAATTGGGTACAAATAATATACTCGTACGTTCAAAATTTACAATAACCAATTAAATTGAATTATATCAATAGGTATGCTAATTTTCCGGACGATTGACGTCACAATGCAAATCTGAAAAAATAAAACTATCGATCAACGTTCGTATTTGGCGCATACTGTGCCTATTTTATAGGAGCTTTAGCGGCCTTGATACGGTTAGACTTTTACATGAAATCTCCAATGAGATCGTTGTTCTGTAAACTGTTTTAACCGTTTCGGTGTCGTTGTTTTTATTGCTTTTATCTATTTATTTTGAATTTCGCAAAACGAAGCAACTAGAGATGGAATGTCGAGACGAGTGAAGGGAGTCTGAATGTGGGGCAATAGAGCCATAGGATTCTAATAGATCTTTTGTTTATCATTGTATTTGTCGCGGTCGCTTTCACAACAATATAAGAACAAACATCATCTGCCAGTCACGGCCACCATTTCAACAGATTCCGCAACGCATTCTTCTCTTACAGATGATATTTAACACTGCAATGGCACGAATACCGAGTAAATACTCGCAAAAGGCTGAAATGCCTAACACTGGCAAAGAAACTTGCGTGTAACCTCGACCTAGTCAAATTTGATAACAATAGATCAGTGCCGGCCTTAAACCCAATGGCGCCCTCGGGCATTTTTTTCTAAACACCCTTAGAAAAAAATTTCGCCTTTGGCGCTCTAATTTTAAATTTTAAGGCGCATTTGACGCATCGAACGGCACCCTAATTTATTTGGCGCCCTCAGGCGCCGCCTGACCAGCCCCCCCCTCTAAAACCGGCACTGCAATAGATCCCTTATTAATCTGTAAACATCAATGATATTCTAAAGTAAACGTACAAACTTGAACTTATGCCTCAGTAGGCTTAAAGTGTTTGACATAATATTTAAATCTATCATACAAACAGGATATCTTTATTAATTTGTATATTTGTTAGTATTTTTTGATCGTATAGCATTTTGATTGGTTACGACTAAAATTCTTGTGACAATATCTAAAATAATGACATTTTTGAAATATTTTGCGCTATCTCACTCTAAATTTTTAAGTATCAATATCAATTAGTGATAATAATTTAAAATAATAATCAATACTTTGTTTTTTCAGTAAGTATCTTTTACTCTATCGGATATAAAAAACATGCTATTTACAAATTAGTCAACTATTTTTAAAAACGGCTTAAAATATTCATACAAATTGAATGTGAATGGACAAAAAATAGTAATTTTAATACAAAATTTCCTTTGAATTTAAATGCAATTTCCTAAAATTTATATGTAAATTTTAATCGTTTATATTTATGTAAATTTTAATAAGTATCAAAAGCCATATGTGTCATTTTTATTATGATTGTTTATGTACACGATACTAGAAATTTTACATGTGATTTAAATAATTAATATTCGAGAAAAAAATCGCATAGACTTATAAAAAATTTGGTGATATTTTTATTATTTAAATTTGGTTCAAAGTGCTAGAATATAAATTGTACGAGTTTTACAGGTACTACATATTGTACATCGGCGTTTGGTAATATTGGCCTTGGTGCGAAGTATTTCTTGTGCAATTTACTCGTTCATCACCTTTCTTTCAGGGAATTATATGTAATTTTTGAGTACAGGTACGTATGTATGGCGGTTTTGTTGTTTTTTATGCAAACGCAATTAAAATTATTGGTTTTCATAGATGGAAATTATACAGAACAGGTTTTAATATCGAAACAATGTATATAATTACAGATATATGTAGGTATTTATATATAAATGTATTATAAGTTATGAAACTTTTTCTATTCAAAATTACTCTGTTATCGAGAGCGTTTGATAAAATCATGGTTGATTTTTTTTATTGCACAAACTTGATCTAACTACAACTGAATAAATACAAAAGATTCATCAGCTGAAACATAGTTCTTCTGTCGGTACTAATCATAAAATAAAAATAAAAATATAATTTTCCTTGAGTGATCGGTTGCAGAATTTTAAAATTATTGTGAATACTTGTTAAATTGTAATTTTCCCGTAATGTTTTTAGTATAATATCAAGAGCGGTTTTTCCCTTTTATGTTTATTCAATTTTTTATTCTTACAAAACTTATTTAAACATAGTTCACCGTGTGAATTGAAAAAGATAACAGAAAAATTGTTAAAATTAACATCAAACACAGCAAATATTTAAAACCACTTCACAAATTCACAAGTCGACGACTTTGATTCGCCGAAAATTAGTTATTGCTTTACTAAGCGTGGTTTTTTTTTTTAGAATGTAATGTAAGCTTTGAATATTTGAATCTTCGTTAAATTTTGAACAATTGAAAATGTTTATGAATAAGCCGAATATATTATAACGTATAAATAATCAAAAACATTAAAGAGAATTAGCATTTTTATAAATTCTTATTTTCGTCCCAATAACACAACTCGAAAGTCGTCGTCAGAATACAGAATACCAAATCGAATCATCATCATATACATAGATGATTAGAATTTAACCCTTCGAATGCTGACCAACGCCGATCGGCGTTTTGCCAACAAGTCCATGGGCCTGAAAAACTCCGATAGGCGTTGTATTTTGCGCATGAAAGTAAACAAGAAAACTACCCACCAAGCCTTTCCAGGTAGCATTGAAAAAAAATACATTGAACATGGGTCGTGTAATCCGTGTCATTAATTTGTCAACGTTTATAAAGATTCGTTTACACCATAATTTCTGAATTTATAACCAATGGCGGCTCGTCCACACGCACTGCGGAACTGCAGCACCCCCAAGCAAATTGAGAAAAATGTAATATCATAATATACATAAATTTATGTATATTATATGAAAATATCAATACAATAATTTAAGTGTGTATTAAGCTCGCCCGCACACCGATGCATCCAATAATGATCATACACCGCGGTAATAATATCAGAAAGTGAGGCATCGTTTATGATTTTGGGCAGTACGGTTTTCGATGGAATATGCTCGAGTGGGCGAAGGAGGGGCGCGGGGATCATTCCTTCTGCTTCTGGGATTTCTCATTCCTTCTGCTTTCGCTTTTAAAGTACAGAAAGAAAATGCCAATGGAAGATCTACTACTAACCGTTGAATCATATCCAATTCTAGATAAAGAAATGCTTCAGAATGAATTAAAAGTGTTTTACTCAAGGAAATAAATGCATAGCTTTAATGATTTATTAACATAGTTAAAATTTATTTTCTGCAAACAATTTATGAAAAGTTCTTGAGGAAATAACAAAACTAATTCAAATTCTGCTTACAATTCCAATGACTACCGCTGAGCCAGAACGGTGTTTTTTGTCAATAAAAAGATTACCGACTAAAAAGAATATGTATATAAGATACGATCGACGGCTCGAATTGATTGTTCAGGAAAGATTGACGGATATGTTTATGCTGTCAATTGAAAACTATGTACGTCAGTGGCGGCTCGTGAGATTTCATAGTGGGGGGGGGCTGCAGAGATCATTCAGGCTGTAGCAGCTCGTTAACCAAACCGTTGATCGAATGAAAACAAAAATAGCTTGAATATGTAATATACTGGGAGGTCTGCAGCCCCGCAGCCCATGTGGACGACAACAATAGCATGCATTTGTACTGTATTGGGAGGACTGCAGCCCCGCAGCTCATATGCACGAGCCACCACTGATGTACGTACATAATATAAAGTAAAAAAATGATCATGAACAATGAAAAATTAACGAGAAGTTTATAGACCTTTTTTCAATTGAATAGCTTTAATGATTTATTAACGTTGTTAAAATTTATTTAAGAACTTTGCATATATTGTTTGCAGAAAATAAATTTTAACTATTTAAAATATTTAACTATTTGCTTTCTATTGGATTTCTAAATAATTCTAGTTGGAAATTCTAGTTGGCAAACAGAAAAGACGTCAGCACTCAAAGGTTTAAACGTAATTTAATTTAATTTGAATTCGAACGAAATTTTTCAGAATGCAACACTCAATTGTTTTTCATTCTGTGTGGCAACACATCATCTGTCAAAATTAATGGCGCAATTTGACTGCGATTTTCAACACTCTTCTGCAAGTAAGTGGATCGCTTTAATTTGACATCGGCATTACGGCTTCCATGTATTTGACGACAGTGCTGAAAAGCGTGGACAATATTCCCGAAAGAGGCCGTTAAATATCGCCATTTTGAGGTTATCTATTTTACTATATGCAAAATTGCGGGGCTGTAGGCGATGTGCGCATGCGCGTCGCGTAGTAGAGGGATGCTCGAGCCGGCCGGCGATAGGGGATTCGATGTTCAGTGCGCGCTCGCTTATCGCGCGAGTCAGACGCGTTGTGGTGTTAAAGTGTCGCACCTGTCGCGAGTTCGCTTTCATCGCAAGTGAAAATTCAACGTACGTAATATATCACACGCTATTACCATTTCAATTAATACTAATGTTATCCGTACGTACATACTTTCATCACTTTCGTTTTCTACAATATAAACAAAAGTGTTTTTCGATTGTTTTTTTATTGTTTGAATTTAATCGGAACAATATCTGTATCGATAATCTCGAATTATTTTCGATTTATTTTTGTACGATGTCTATAATTGATTAAGTATTGTTTTATTTTATTTGTTATCATGACTTGTAAACGTCGTAAATCTCAATCATTATTCTTTTAGGGGAAAACGAATGGTGTTTTATCGATCTTACGAACGTCATCTTGTACCACGTCTTGTATTGCATTTTTTTTAAACATAGGGACTTTGGAATAGTTTTTAATATAACATAAAAACATTGTTTTTCAACTGAAAGTGCGTAGATTTGCTGGTTTTAATATTTAGGATATCAATATAAATATACGGGTGCACCTTACGGGATCGAATTAGAAATGAACGAAAAACCAAATATCGGAAGGCAAAGATCGAAAATCGAAAGATCTTAAGTCGAAAGATCAAAAAAAAAGGTGCATGGTAAACGGTACATATTCACGTACATACTCACTTAATTTGCGCGAGCAGGATATAACAGGAACAAGAGGAGCAGGCTTTTCCTTCCGTATTCTGCGCGCGCACATTAATACGGGAGGAAAAGCCTGTCCTCTTGTTCCCGTTGTATCCTGCTCGCGCAAATTAAGTGAGGATGTACCGTTTACCATGCACCCTTTTTTTTTTGATCTTTCGACTAAAGATGTTTCGATTTTCGATCTTTGCCTTCCGATATTTGGTTTTTCGTGCATTTCTAATTCGATCCCGTGGGGTAGATCCTAAATATATGTACATGTGGACATACAATATTAAATTATCAATAAAATATAATATTTTGATAGGTATTTTTCATACATTTTTTTCCTATGTATTTAATTTTCATTGTTTTTTAAATTTTAACATTTTTAAATTTTAGTCATTTTTTCCTTTAATAAATCTATTATTATATATGTATGTATATACATATCTTGACAACCCTCGCCATACATATAAATGTCATGCATATTTACATATAATAAATACGCTTCGATGAAGGAAATATTTACTTTTAAACTTTGCGGAGTTCAAAATATATTTAACTAGTTGTTTTACCCGGCTTCGCTCGGTATTTGTAGTACAAACTGCTTAAACATGACCAATCTAATAGTAAACATTTAATTTAATTTATTTGAATAGTTTTATTTTATTTAAATTTATTTGAATAGTTTCATTTTATTTAAATTTATTTGAATTTTGTTCGATGACGTCACGGATTTTACGAACCAAACAAACATACAAAGTCTCTTTCGAAATTATATATTAAATGATATTCTAAAGTTAGTAATATTCTAAACCAGGATAATTAAGGCAAAAGGCACTTTATTATTTTATTTCGGAAAATTTTAAAAATAGTTCCTTAATCCTTTTCATATGATCTATGTACATATATGTATGTGAATTGTACATACATATATACATATAATTTATTAATTACTTGGTCCAATAACTGGCATCATATTTATTGAAATCGGGTGTGCTAGAAACAAGTTTAATTGGTTGTTAAAATCTAATACAACAATCAAATTGGGTATTTTGAGATTAATTACCCATCTTATTGGCTGCATTTACTATAGGTACGTGTGTGTTCATTTTACAACACGGTAAGCACAGAATCAGGTCAGATGGAACTTCTTTTTTGGATTATAACGAGTTTAAATAAGAAAGTTTTCAGATTGTGCAGATTTACTGTACGTAACAAATATATATGTACATACATATGTATATACAAAGTGTACTTGAGTCGAATAAAAAAAATAATGTAATAATGTACTTTATTTTTTGTGATTAGTACAAATACTAGTCCTTCGAGCTACTTATGTATGGACATATGTATGTACGTATGTAAGATTCACGGATTTTCGCATGAGTGATTCGCAGTTACTCAAGGCTTGTTATTGAACAATCGTCTTTTTAATCATGAACGATTGCCTTGTCAAATATAAACGGAATAATATTATACGAAGAAGATCTAATGAGTCTTTGATTATTTTTCGACATTTTTTCTATTCTATGACAGTAAAATATGACAAAGCCACGGTCATTACCTCTTTGCAGTGGATCGCCATTAGCATATTTCAATGTTCCACTGTTGACACAGCTGAATTAAAAAAAAAAATATATTGTAATAGATATTACGGTTACAGTTGAATTGTTCTCAACAACAGGTTTTTTTATAGTTGGTTAATGAAAAAAAAAACACTCTGGAATTGCGAAGTAATGAATTACTTTGGAACTATAAAGATTTTAATTTTTAATCTTCAAATCGTGACTAACAACACTTATGTACTGCTTGCTATTTCATATACATAAATATGTGTGTATGTATGTACATACATATATGACATAATATTATATATAATATGTAGGTACATATATAAATATATCACTCGATCATCTGAGAAGCATGCAAACTAAGAATCGCAAATAAATACAACAAAAACGTGATGAAGTAATTATATTTAATGTTATAATGGATTTTATAAAAAAAAGTAATTATAAATACCATAATTACTTTTGTAAAAAAATCCCATTTTGTTTCGTTCTAATTCGCGTTAGTTAATAAATAGGACGAGTTGAAGTAAACTTTTGGTAAAGTAAAAAGGAAAGTATACATATTATACTTTAATGAATATTTCACATTATTCGAGTTGAAAAAATTTAAGAAATTTTTAGTAATTTAAATATGAGCCGTTATATTCGAAAGTGGTGAAAGTCCAATTTTCAGTTCCAAAAATACTAATTCTGTTTGACTTAATTCACAAACTGTTATCACTTATTTTAATTCGATATGTCCAGATTCTTAGAAAAGCAGAATAAAGGTATTACAGGCCACCAGTATTTTTGAATATTTTCAAACTTATTATTTATATATATTAATATTTTATTTTTGAATATTTTCGCTGATTCGTATAATAATGCTGCTGATTTGTATTAAAATGCTGTAAATTTGTCCATACATGTCTCGCAAATTTTGAGTTTTTCGAATTTGACAATTTTTTATAAAAAATGCTCCGAAAATGTATTTTTATCAAAAATTTATCCATAGATGTCTGTTAAATTCTTTGTTAAAATTATTCTAAAAATTGTATATTGATGCTTGTAATTGGCCAGGAGGGCGCATCGTGGTTTAACTGTTAGGCCTTCCTAGTATACATGTATGTACATATGTAAAATAAAATAAAACAAATAAAATTTCAAATGAGTTTCTCAAGATAATATATGAAAAAGAGGAATGGAAGTCAGTGAATTTATCCTTCTAGCAATACAGGCCAAAATACGAATTCATTGCGATGAGAGCTAACTGGAAAATTCTTGCTTTTCCGCTTGCCCAATCCGTTCTTGTTTGGATATACAAATTAGTACAACATTTATCAGTTTTTCGGAATAACGTTTTTGTCAATTTAAAATGCTATTACAATCGCATTAGTAATCTAAATCGATTATATTATGTAGTACATATGTATGTATGTATACTGGAAGTAATACACTAAGTGCTTCATATCATATTAGTCGATATGAAACTGAATCGAGTTGCACTTACATGTATATTATATGTGCATGTTGAATTGCAACGCCGTCCAAGTGGTCGACCGTGAATGCAGTCACTGCTGTTTGGATCTTCGACTTCCGGGTGAATTCAAGTCGGTAAACAAAAACCAAATGTTTGTTTGTGATGCGTTTTGTTGTCGACGGTCGCGTTTTGTGGCGCAACACAACTCCAACACCGGTAGTTCATATGTATGTATGTATGTAAAGAGTGGTCCTTGCTTGCATTGCTTGCACTTGCATATGTACTTGCTTACAAACATGTGTGTGCTTCTCCATACATATAATATGTTTGTACTGGACCAGATCACATAATTGACTACCGGTCGGTCACCTTTCGATTTCGATGACAACTAGTAGTTCATCTGGGTCAACTATGCATGTGTGCTATTGGAAATATCCAGAAATTGAAGGAAAAAAATTCTTCCAAGCATCTGGATGTGCTATGTGTAATTTGCATTCGCATGAAATTTTGTGGTTGAAAGTGTGTTTGTTCGGTAAATTTTGTGCGGTTTTACCGTGTTGTTTTTAGTATGGGGTTTGTCGAGATGAAACTTATCTGATATTTTTTTCTAAATTGCTAAATAGGGTAGTGAATTCTTGATGTTCATAAACAGATATCATGTATACATACGTTTTAACCAGCAGGATAAAACCAGTAGCGTACAAAATATCGAAATAAAAATTAAATTTAAAAATATTATTATTATATTAAAATTAAATTCAAATATCAAAATAAAATTATAATCAATATATTATTATTATATATATATATATATATATATATATATATATATATATATATATATATATATATAATAATATAATAATATATATATATATATATATATATATATATATATATATATATATATATATATATTTTGCATAGAACGTGTAAACGTGTAAAGAACGTGATATATATATATATATATATATATATATATATATATATATATATATATATATATATATATATATATATACACCAGCAGTCACAAAAAAAAAATATATATATATATATATACATATAATATACACCAGCAGTCACAAAAAATATATATATATATATACATATAATATACGTATATTATATGTATATATATATATATATTTTTTGTGACTGCTGGTGTATATATATATATATATATATATATATATATATATATATATATATATATATATATATATATTTATATATATATATATATATATATATATATATATATATATATATATATATATATATATATATATATATATATATTTATATATGTATATATATATATATATATATATATATATATATATATATATATATATATATATTTATATATGTATATATATATATATATATATATATATATATATATATATATATATATATATATATATATATATATATATATATATTTTGCATAGAACGTGTAAACGTGTAAAGAACGTGATATATATATATATATATATATATATATATATATATATATATATATATATATATATATATATATATATATATATATATATATATATATATAATATATATAGATATATATATAGATATATATATATATATATATATATATATATATATATATACACCAGCAGTCACAAAAAAAAATATATATATATATACATATAATATACGTATATATATATATATATAAATTTATATTTTTTAAATTTATATATATATATATTTAATAAAAAAAATAAATCGAATGTATTGTCTACGAACCAACGAACGAAGGTTACATATATGCAAAGTCTCTTTTGAAATCATATATTAGATTCATACAATAAATACGTGGTAAATCTTAAATTTCTCAGACGTGAAATCCGCACCATAGTTTTGAATAGGCCGTATGTATGTAAGTCGTAAATGATCAGCATTTGAAACCGTTTATCGTTGGATTTTCTTTTTCAATTTAACGTTTTTCCTTGTCGCGGTGAAAGTTTGAGGTTTTGCACGGACCGTTCTCGTTCATCTCGCGGCCGTCGCTTGTTTTAAGACGTTTTCATAATAATTCGACATTATTAATTTCAGCATGGAGGAGATTTCTCTCGGCTAATTTATATTTCTAACGCATCGCGATGTCGCAACAACGACACTAGAACCGAGCAATTGAAAAACGAGCATACGGCCAGGTCGATTCGTCATGTCAAACAAAAATCAATGTAAACACACCGACGACACATCCACTTTAACCCAAAAGTGACCATAATAAGGCATGAGAATACATTCATACGTGATTAGTATATTCTAATGTCAGTCGTTACCTTCATTTCAGTCTGTAATTATATTTCCTCGTCGTCCCTTCACGTTTCTTCTCATCTCTGACCTTTGCAGGTTATTGTCTTTATGTATTTATATCGTTGGTTTTCCCCAGTTTGTACTGTGTTTATTTTTTGGGAAGGCAACGATCGTGAAATCCTTATGATCACTTTGAATATTCAAATCTCATAGTGCAGGCGTATCTTTATGATCGTTTATTTCCGTTAAAGGAAACCAGTAATGTGGCAAACTGGTTTCTTGTGCGAAAATAAAGTATAAGTCTTTCATGCATGCTAAAGAAGGGTTTAGCGAAGGTTGTTGAAGAAATGGAAAAATTCCGATGCGACCATCTTGTAGAGTGAAGGTTGTTCTTTATTTTTATTTTTTTTTTAATAAACGAAAGATGGTTTTGCGAATATTGCTAGATCGTAACCCGATGTAAAATAAATAAATTTAATTTAATACGTTGAAATATTTAGATGTCGTGGTTTGTGATTTAAACATTGCTCCGACAGAATTGTCGGGGAAAAAATAGTCTTTTTTTTGACATGGTAGATGCGGTTTTTAAAGCTTGGTCATTATTGAAGCGATGGTTTCAAATTAATTTTTTTTACAATGTTTGTTCTCTCGGTACGTGCGTCAGTATAATTTTGTCGATTTACAAATAATGGTCAGTTAATTAATCTCTTTTTTCATTTGATATTTGTTCAAAAAATAAAAAAATCAGATAAATTCATCAAAGATGGAGATTTGATAGATTTTCATCTACAATAAATGTCTTTGGACAATAACAAAAATAAAAATATGTATATGTACAAAATACATAGTTAAAAACTAAAATCAATCATTATTTTATCGCATGATTGTTTTAAAATGCCTGTTTCATTTTTGGCAAACTTCAAAACTGAATGTAAACAAATTTATTATAATAAGAAAAGTAAAATATATACTACACATATTTTCCTTTTATTATTTTATATCGAATCTAATAAAATGTTTGCAAATTTTGAGTACATGTAAAATTGTTTGGTGCAGACACAGTGTGGATGCGGCATGCTCTTTTTTTTAGATTTGTATTTTTTTTAGATGTACAAAAAATTCTAACACGCCTAATCTATACTGTGGCGATCCAGGGTGGAACCCCCTGGAGTGTTTTCGGTGATATTTTATGTTTGTATTGATAGTGATAGATAACAGTGATTCGCATATACATACATATGTATAAATATTTTCAATTAATATTTATAATTTACCATGATGCCATTGCGGGTTTTACCCCTTAGCGACATATATGGTATTAAACGTGTACATATTTAAAGTTTATAGATTATAAATTTGAAATCATATTCAAATATTGGTGACAAATAGTCGTTAGGATGGTTTTTACAATTTGATGTTGAACCGTTTCAACAGCGAAATCAGATGAATTGGTAAACACTGATAGGAAATGATCAACTTGGAATTACAAATATCCAAGTATGACAAAAACAATCTGCCGAAATTCTTCCGAATAAATCCTTTTCAATCGAAGTCAACTCAGGACTTGAACCCGGAATCTCTCGGCGGTTAGCATTAACGCAACCACAAAACTATACCGCTAGTTAAATCTAGCTTTGAAGAAATGTAGGATAAATAATAAGATCGTACGAATTAATAATGGCATGAAGATACGCCCATCACAGATGGAAACCACGAGCACTTCCCATGCCGTACGATTCAGTGTGTTCTTACCACAAGTAATCTATGAGGTTTTATGGACCGATTCGGTTATTTGAAAGTAATATCGTGACACTAGTCAAGCTTAATACCGAACTTTGAGCAATTTAATCGGTCTAGTATGTAAATCGGATGTGTGATTCTGCATAAGTATTAGAATAATTGGTTATTGAGTAGTAAATACATATGCTGTTTTTTTTTTTATAAATTTTAATTATCATTTTGAATATATCGTATACTCGATTTTATCTCATTGTACTACATACATATGCATGTATGAACTGTCATATCACCATTCAAACATTATCGCATAAGTGTAATACATTTGCATTTTATAACGACGTTTATGTAATATTTGAAATGCCTATTGCCAAAAACGTGACTGTGTCAATTATGGGACAAGGTTTTACAAAATGAATCATTTCAAGATTTGTTAACCTCAAATAAAAAAAAGTTGCAGATCAAGTTTTGTTTGAACGATACAAAGCTATGCAGTTTTTCTCATAAATTTGAAAGGACCTCTGATCTTTATATCTGCCAATTTATATTATATGTTCAATAATGGCAAATTTATTTGCGATTTTTCCTTGTAGATTCTAATATGATACATTGCAGATTCGATTGAAAAATTGAGACGACTAAAAGCGATAAATCTTCCTTTCTTTTTTTTAAGAACTTGACCGCTTAAAATCGATGAGGTCGAATTTATCATAAATATAATCTTCACATATGTATGTATGCATTATTTTTTAAAATATGGCGTTAGATTTAGCAACGTATGCGATTAAAATAATAATTATAGCATAACCTTGTCGACTAATATAGCTAGAGCACAATACGCTGATTTTGTAAAATAAATAAACATATGCAAACTCAACTCGAATTTAAATGTGTGGATTTATTTTCATATTTTCGTTAAAAACCAAATAAATTATTCATAATTTTGGATAGCTTTAACGCTTGAACTCGTCTAATTTTATTGCATTTTTTTACAAGCAATGTGTTTGGCATTGAAATTTTTATGTATATATACATATGTACATAAATACATCCTGGTAGAATCTTCATTGAAAAAAAAAATGTTTTTCTAAGTTATCGAATACTAATCGAATCGTAGAAAATGATAAAAAATACGGTAATATTTTATTTACACTAAATTATTTGCGCTAAAATGTAGTACTTATACTTAATACTTGCGCCCCATATTATATGTACATATGTATTTATTATGTATATATTATCGTTGAAATGCAATTTCATCACGAATTTAGTACAGTTGAGTCTCGTTTTATTTTTGATTGTATTGTTATTTTAAATTCTTTACGTGTCTTCGACAGCTCAATAAATATGCTGATTTTCGAGTAGTTTTTGGCGAAAAACTCAAACGTGTCAAAAGTGAGTCAAACAAGGCATAAGTGCGGTCGAATGATACTCGTAGATCTCGAAAAATTAAGGCTAAATGTCAACGAGTTGTCAAATGCACTCATATAGTTTTCTATAGTTGAGTTTTATAAATTTTCTGGAGTTATTTATGAATAAGACTGTTTATTCAAGAAGATATGACCTTCGATGAAAATGATGATTTAATTTTATTTATTGTGTAGTTTTTATAAATTTTATGGTTTAGGTAAACATTTGATATTAATTCTGCAATTTGTCGTACGAGTATATTCAAGCATGTATGAATGTAACGTATATTTATGTAAATATGATAATTTTTAAGTGCATAGATTTTATTTGATATCTTATGTAATATTTCAGTCTCAAGTTTTGTACATTCAATATAAGAATTTTAGCATGTTTGAAATAATGTGTTGACTGTTGAAGTTATTGTATCGTATTACTTTATGGTACATATACATATATGTACCTACATATGTATGTGTACATATTATTGATCTTGGAAAATTGTGCGGAAAAATTATTTTTGGGGCTTATATGTACATGAGAGATTTATATATTGAAAAGAATGAATCTTTCTACTTTGGAGACGAGAGGTATGAGAGGTGATATAATTGAAATTTATAGAATTATAGATAACTATTACAATTGTCCTATTATTAGCCTCCTTACGTTTAGCAAAAATACTCATCTGAGAGCCCATTCAATCAAAATCAAAAAAAATATATTTACATATGTATGTACATCAAAATAATTAGAAAATCCTTCTGTTTTCAAATAGAATGGTTAAAATTTGAATAGTCTATCTAATGGATTAGTAACTTCTAGTCACCTGAACGTTTTTTAAAAATTAACTAGATTCTTAAATTTTTAGATTTAAATTAACTTAAATTAACTATATAAATAAAAAGAATTTAAAAATGAACTAGATAGATAAATAGAACTTAAATTAACTAGATTCTTAAACTTTTTTAAAAATTAACTAGATCCTTAAAATTAATGGGTTTTATAGTTCTTCCTTTTTCCATGTGTCCTTATAAAGGACAAGTTACATACCACAGGTTCCCCGATCCATTTATGTATCATTTGTCTAGGCATGTAAAGGTCTACCGTGGTGAGTCTTTTGTTCTGTGAGAACTCCAGCGTATACTTTGTTTGGGTACTTACCACGGGAGTCCCGTTGGTCTAATCCGGGGTCTCGATTGTTTACCCACAAATGCATTTAGACAATGGATACTCTCTCTCGTATTGATCTATTTTTCATTTTTGCTTTATATTCCTTTTAGATTTTTTAAAATCTCATTTGACTGTATTTTTATAACTTTTTGTATTAACAAAATCCTTGGGTCCATTGACTATTTTGCCTTTCCCGTATTTTCTTTCAAATATTCTTAAATAAATAAATATAAATAAAAATTTATACAAATTTATTATAATTTTCTTTATCTAAATTACTTATCATCTGTATTGTATGTAACTTCCTACTATGTAGAACCAGTTGCAATAATTGCTTGTATATTAGTTATGAGCAGAGGTAATTGATAATGAAACTATAATTGAAGTAAATTACGTCTTGTTTTCTTGCATATTTATATATCTCTAAATTAAATACAACCTATCTTCACGAGAAGCTTAGCCTTAAATATTAGGCTTAGATAAAATTATAGATTTCATTATTAAATATTAAAAATGAAATCTTGTTTATTTTCGTGCTTTATACTTTGTGCCAAATTATCTATTACTTATAGTTATAACATTATTTATCTTACGTGCTTTTATTGGTTATACAGTTTGGGCCTTTCATTCAATTTTCTAAAATAAAATATGCTTTGTAGACTTTGTTTATGCATTCTAAAAGTTCAAATTGCTTAGAATGAGCTTTATCGAAAAGGAAAACAATTTTTTTATTCTTAAATTTTTCCTTTAAGTTTCGTGCTTTTTTTATTGAACGACTAGGTTCATGTGTATAATCCTTTGAAATTGATTGTGTATTTAATATAATATGTAATAGAAGGCTATTATTTGCATCACATATAGTTAGATGGTCGATATCTGTGCAACATTTTAAGTACCCTATTTCTGCACAAATTTGAAACGCAACTGTAATTATTACCATACAATCTAATTGGACGAGTTTTGTTTCAGTGTCTATACGGGAATGCGCAATGTCTGAGTGGAGTGTCCAGTGACAGTGAACATCTATCTCTGAAGGAGAGTGGTTCACTAACTATCGTCCGGTTAGGAAATGACAGCAACGGGGCAGTTGCAATAGTATAGACTGGTTCTGCAAAACGACGACCCACATTCGGCGATGGACAGTGCCCTCAATTGAAGACTGCAACCGCTGCACCATCGATACAAAACTTGTATAAACGAAATTCACCACCCTCCCCCCCCCTTCTCACACATTATGGATATCAAAAGGAGGAAAGAGGACGGCCTGGCCCTGTCTTGGGTTAAGGGGATCGTGGAGTTGATTGTGTTCTTGTTGACGTCGTTGGGACATATTATCGTGGCGGTGATTCTTCAGATTACTGGAAGGCCGTTGAGGGATTTGAGTGGACAGGTAGCGTTGGTGACAGGTGGTGGTGGAGGTCTCGGAAGGCTACTGGCCATGAGGCTGGCCAGGCTAAACTGCACCGTGGTCCTTTGGGATATCAACAAAGAAGGTAATTCATTTTTACTTAATCTATGTACGTAGTAACAATAGACGAAGTTTTGTGATCATGCGAAAATTCGAACTCGAGATTTTTTTTTATAGCATTTAGTGTTTGTCACAGTTTTCAATGCATACTAACGTACATATGTATGTACATTGAACGGGGTTTATGATGCAAAACGTGCTCTCCTTTCTCTAACAATGGAGCACGTACCACTCGAGGGGTATAATTTTGTTGGAATGTTTGTATGATTATTAGTAGAATGGAGTAATTACGTATTGCAACTTTTCTAGTGATTTTCTCAATGATCTTATCCGGGGTGTTTTTCAGTCCTGAGATTATTATTTTTTTTTACTTTTTAACTAGGTATGTATGTATATATGTATGTATATTATCCTTGAGGATTTGTACAGGTGAGATGACATTGATGCGGAAATGAAATTAATTACCAAAATTTTCATAATTGATTCCTTTAATTTTAAATGAAAGTATTCTGTCCGTGAAATTATATATGTAATGTGTACTTTGTAGCTGTTTTTTCTTTGAAATTTATTGAAAAGAAGAGAAGGTTAACGTTTGCTAATTCTAAACGATAAGAATTTGCAAACGCTAACCTTTCAATAGCGGAAAATTTAATTTCCTAGTATTCATGATAGGAAATTGATAATAAAAAATGATAGGAACTTTTCGGTAGTAATTAAATTGGTGAATTAATCAATTAAAAATTATACAAATTACCAGAAATCTATTAATTTTCTTTGGAATCATACATACATAAATGCAAAATTTTAATAGTCTATTGGTTAGTATATATACATATGTATGTAAAGCCGCGGAAAAATGTATTAGGCCACTTGTAAAATATGTTTTGGCCGAAAATACTTGAGTATTTGAAACACCACTATCTGCATTGTATCGTACTATGTTAGAACTTCCTTTATTGTTTAACCCTTCTTTCTCTTCATTGGATTTCTTATTATTTTGAAAAATACTTAATTGTCATTTTTACGCGAATCGGTGTTTCGAGAGTAGAAGTTTCATCGTATTGTTTTTACGTTTCCGTTTCTATTTTGAGTTTTTTAAATTACATGCATCTTCTTTTATTGAATAATGCTAAAAATACGGAATTCGAGTCATGGGAACGGGGCTTAGATTATTTCAATAGATTTTCAAAGATCGGTAAAGATTGATAGACGATCGGGTAGCTGATAGATAGACGAAGTCGGAAAACTTCCAAAAAACTTAAATTATCGGGATATGCAGTCAAAATGACAATAAAAGGATACAGTGAACTTAGTTCAATAACGGGGAGAATCAGGAAGAGACGACCGTATCTTTCAAAATCCCAAAAACAGACCTTCCGAGCTAGCTGGGGAAGTGAAGAAAACAATAAAATTCAAAAATTTTTTCACAAATCTTAGAGACGTCTGGAGGAAGCTGGAATATGGGGCTTCAGGCCCAGAAAGTAGCCATTGCACTCAGAAATAAACTTTTGGAAGTGATAAAAATTAATCTTCGGATCTAACAATTATGCTGATTACCGATTTAAATTTTTATATAGAATTAGAATTAATTCAATATCGACTCTAAAATACGTAAGTTTTTATACAAGGCTTTTTTAGTAAGAATTTTTCCTTAAGCTGTGGCTTAAGGAAAAATGTGTTTTGGCGAGTTATTTCGATTCACGCTGATGTAAAAACATTATAACGGAAAATGGTCAATCTCAAATAAAAAAAAAAGCATATTTTTGCTTAGCAAGAGATTTTAAGCGACACGGTAGTAAATTTTAAATAACGGGACTTTCGTTTTATTGCGCGAAATTTATATATTTACAATGCAAAAGTATGCCGTTTTCTATATACAAATGTATAATATAATACATTTTCGGTTGAGCTATTTTGTTTTTTCAATTATAAATATAATTTTGGCAGTTAAATTAATCGCGTATATACATACATACATATATGTACATTGGATTGGAATTCTAATTGTTGTGTAAAATTATGATGACATATATAACTGCCAATTAACACTTTTTCATTTCTGACACCGAGTTTCAATTGCTTATAATTTTCTAGACTACATTCAATGTATGTATTTTAATATAAAACATACAAATCGAATGCAAGACGTAAACCTGTTTACTTATGTACATGATTATGATTACTGATACATTTAAATATGCAACTTTGTATATCATAATACAAAACATACTTATGTATATCTCCTTACATAATCATTAATCACCGTTTTATAAAGGTGTTCGGTTTCGTATTGAAAATATTCGTAACATTGACATTAAATACAAGCATAAGAAAAAAATTACGATTGTAATTTTGAGGTCAATTCCAATCGAGCTTGCAAAATTCGACGGAGCCATTCGAATATTCTACCTTCAAATTAGCAGTTTAATTTAAAACTATGCCGATAATTAATCTTAGGTTTATCTAAACAGAATGAAAGCTCATTGTCAAATATATATATATACATACACACATATATATGTATGCATTTCGTATGCATTTATACATAGATATAATATATTCGTGACTTGTATATTATTATATTCTCACATGTAAGATACTATTGCTAGACCGGGGCAACCAATCGTAAGTATTCAAGTCATTGCAACACTATTGTATGCAAAAATTTATACTTTACATATTGCATCTTGTTAAATATATTATATATCATCAACGCAGTCGATAATCTGCGTGATCTTGATCCCGTCGACTCACGTTCGCGTGCGATCTATCGTTTGGAGTTTAGTTTAAGTTCTTTTCAGTAATTTATTTACATTTTTTAAATGTATTACATAGATCAGTGGTGTCGTTACATAGATCAGTGGCAAAAATACGCGTTACATAGATCAGTGGTGTCCATAGCGAGAAAATTTAATTGACCGTTATCCGATTTAACAGTAAAAACAGTGAAACACTGATGCGGCCGGTCGCTCGTCAACCAAATCAAAATTTAGGCTTGGTTTTGTTATTCATAATTCAGTCGAAAGTTAATTAACGTTAAATTTACAGTGCATTTAACGATGATAAGGCAAATTTATTTTAGGATTTGGTAAAAATTCTGTTGTAGTGACCCAGTCTCCGTCATATTTTCTTTTAAGTGTGGATAAAATTTATTTGTTTTGAACTATTGTTTTGTATATCAAAGCTTTAACTCTTGGGTTTTAGATCATTTAAGTTCAGTTGTACAATATATTGAAGGTAACGGTGACCCGTACTACAGCGCGATGATCACTTTGACTACTGTTGTCGGACATTCCTACGCTTATTGACTAAAATCAGAATAAAATAATTCAAAATGAGTTAAAAACAAATTAATCATATAATGCAGTTGCCAGATATTCCCTTCAGACGCTTTCATAAACACATCGCTAAAAAAATTTATGAATTATGAATAGTTGATATTCTTTGGCGAAAATTTTCTTATCCTGACGGAGACTAGAACAATTACCTTATGTCGTTTTTATTTTCAAGAAATTGTTTATACTAAAATCTTAATTTAAATTTGCCTAAACTTATTTTATATGTATTAGACTGTTTGAATAAAATCTAATAATACTTATGTACATACAAATGTTCTGAAGAGGATCGATTTTTTTTGTTTAATTTATAATATAAACCCGATTAATTAAACCCCAGTAAATGTCAGAAATTACATAGTTGGTCAGTTGCATTTAATTTTCAACAAGAATGGATTTTCTTACTGTGAAAATCTGCAGAGACTTCAACGCGCAGTCTAGTACGAAACCCGATAAATTAGCATACGAATTTGTGTATCTGTCACAGTGAAATTATATTTCAAGTGAAAATATATCTTTTTATTGACGTTTCAGTGAAATCATAACCAGTTACATTTTCAGGGTTGGTTTTTATTCATTTAAGAATAGATTGTTAGGGTTAGTATTATTTAAGGGTTAGGATAGGTTAGGCTAAGTAAGAGTCGGCCCTCTACATTTAAGATTGGGTTGTTAGGGTTAAATTTATAGAGTTAAACATTGTAAATTCATTGTTTGATACATTTTCACTGCTTGAAATAATGAAAATATATTTTCACTTGAAATATGCTTTCACTGTAACATATCGATATAATTGAACGGTACCGCAATCGAAAGTAGACAATTTAATCGACCTTTATTCATTCTTAACTGGTCATTATAACTGACATGCAAAATTTTCAAATTGTGTGCATTAATTTTGACGTCTCGACGCAAGAGAGCAAGGCCGACCGGTTTTGCGTAATATTTGCCGAATTACCGAGGTGATTGTGTCAACTCTAACCTCATCCTTTACACGAGAAAATGTCACAATATGTATTATGTGTATACACGCAAACGCTTGACGTCATTCGAGTTACTTTTTCGCGTAATTGTTTATTTCTGTGTGTGGTGTGAACTTTTTGCGTGAAACTTTCGGCGAATCGGCGCGGCGATTCTTTGATGGAAAACACCGGTTTTTCCGGTTGCGCTTTTGACGGTCAGCAAACTCAGGCCATTCGCAATAGTCATACGTGATGGTTATTCACGGATCGTGTATGCAATGCTTTCTAGGCTATTTTCAATCTTTTATCATTTTATGACAGTGAATGAAGTATTAAATGGAAAATATTGCAGAAAAAAAATAGTCATATAAACTTAATAATAAAATATAACTGTGCATATTATTTATAGATACATAAATTGAATTCAAGTTCGAACTAAACTGATTGAGTAGTCTTAAATTTCTTGTAACGGGTGGCTTTGTTTAAGTGATGGTACGAGCCATCTATTCACTGGTTAGATTTATCTTATTATATGAAAAATTTTAAATATTTTAACTGTCATTGTTTGTTGAAATATATCATGGCAATATGCATTATTTACATACATATATTAAATATATTGCTACCTAGTAATACTAGTATTAATAAATTATACTTGAAATATCAAAAACGACTTTTGTCCGTGCATGCGTACAATAGTCTTATTAACATACAACACTTCATTGTATGCTAAAAGGAAATGATTTGTCTATAATCGTTGTTTATTAGTATTGTTATCTGACTTTCAACATTTTTTTTACAAATAGGTTCAAATTGGTGCCTACCGTTGGTCAATTATCGCATTCACGACCTAAGCATAGTACATGGCGATACGGAGCAATTTTCCGGCTTTTCCATCGATCGCTTTTCCCGACGGTGGCCGTCACCGCCAGCGTTTCTCAAACGGTTCCGCTCGAGTCGACTGAAGCGGTTAATTGGGTCGGTCAGTAAGTGTGTCGCTCCTTGCAACACCGCCGGTGCAACGGTCGACCGGTTCGCGTCATCATCATCATCATCGTCGTCGTCGTCTCCAAAGGTTGACTATCGATGCTCGTATGGAGATCTGTCAATGATGTCACGTCCGGCCACTTGACTCTCGCTCTTGGTATTTTTCATCTTTTCAAAGACGTTGTTTGATCGTCGCGTCACCTACTTTGTTTCTCAAACAGTACAAAAAAACCTGAATAACCGTTCAGTCTTTTATGAAGTCGTCAAAATTTTTTCGTCGACTCCTGAGTGTTCATTTTCTCTTCATCATCGGCGTTTCGAGCGTTTTGACCTTTATGTTACACGGTTTTACTTTTTATTTTCGCAATCCTAATGTGCTGTTTTGAAATAGATAATATAAGTACCGATTTGGAATGGTCGTTAAATGTGACTTTAAATTTGAACTTCAAAACTATTTCGTTTTCAATGAAATCGCCATTCATTTACCACCAATTCTAACCAGTCGATGAAATAATGATCTTTAGTGTGAATTGATTTAAAATCGAACCGGTTACTGTGAAATTTTGATAAACAGTATCTATTGTAGTTAACGTAGTATGTAGTACATAGTAGTAGTACTCGTCGTTAATGGCGCTTTTAATCGTTTCCCAATACAATGCACATATTATACATATGAATTAATGAAGAAAAAAATTATATTTATGATTTTTACTAAATACATTGATTTTAAATTGGACCGGTATTCCACTGATGCATTTTAATGACTATTATACTTACTACATAGTATGTACATATTCGTTGTTACTGTAAGTTTACAGTTTATTTCATGCCGAATTTACAGCCTATGAAATACGCAACAAAATTTTGATATGGTCAATTTTATTTTACTTTTTCTGCAAATACAAAGTATCAATAGATGAAATTTTATAATCTTGAGAAAATTTGATATTGAAATTTTATTTAATTTTTTTTAATGTACTAATTATATAAGTTTATTGCGGTTTGAATTCGTAGTACTAAATAAGTTTTGAAGTTATATTATTGTAATTTTATATTACCATATTCAGTGAATAAAACTGATTATCCCATATATGAGCCGTTTTATTTGAAAGTGGCGGTAGTCCAATTTTCAGTTCCTAAAACAATATTTCTGTTTGACTTAATTCACAAATTGTTATCATTTCTTCTAATTCGATATGTCCAGAATCTCGGAACAGCAGAATAGACGTATTACAGGCCACCAGTATTTTTAAATATTGTAAAATGCAAAACATTATATTTTATGTTTTGCAAGATATTTCTCGAAATGAAGCAAATTGGAATTACGTCAATTTCAAATATAACGACTTACATGTATAAACAAGTACACTTAATAAGTATTAAGCATAGACTTTTCTGTAAGTGGGAATTATTTCATCAACGAAATATAATAAGTGCAAGTAGTTTTGACGATCAAAAACGATTGCAAACATAACACGGATTGATGTCGAACGAAAAATTATTATTATACATACATATGTACATATGTTCATATCAGTCGCATAAAACCGTTCAACGACTCGCACCAGCATCCAAAGCCATAAGTCCATGTTAATTATTTTAAGCCGTGGTTCATTGACACTGCACATTAAACATACCTACCTAAGTAGAAATAACATAACATCGACTACCTGTGAAAATCTCACATTCGAATGAACCAAATCATGACCGGTTTTCCCCACAAACGACTCTTCACTGATGATTGATTATTGTCTTTGGCGACACTGTCGAGTTTTGCAAGGGTCACGTGTGAATTTTACCGCTGGCATCTTGCGAAATTCGCCGTGTTATCTAATAATGCTTACATATGTCTAACGAATCAAACACATGTATGTATATACATATGTACATATATGGCGATCGGCGATATTCACCTTGACCCGAAGCGAAAAGTGAAATTCTCGAAGCGATGCGACCTCTCAAGATCGTGTGTCCAGTTTCGCATCTGGGTTTGTTGGCCTTTCCCTAAACCAGTTTATATTATAACTTTAATGTCTAGTGATTCGTCATTTTATGTTAATCTTTATATACATGTGTAACATATGTACATATGTATAACTACCATTAGCCAGCAGTGTGGCTTAATGGTAGCGTGTATGTATATATATGTGTAACTCGTATGTTTAGCACCAAGTGATCAGTGGGTTCGATCCGCTATACTGCTGGTTAGATTTGGGGGTATTTGTGACTCCAACTTGATCGTTTCTTATCAGAGTTTGCCAATTTATCTCATCATTGCTAAAACGGTTCTTTAAAATTGGAAAAAAATCATCTTTCCTGTTGTCCAAATCTTCTGTATTTATTGTATGTACAATTTGTAAAATTATGTACAAATCTAAAATCCAGATATATCTCAATAGATTAATTCTGTAATTAATGAATTAATTTATTGTTATTTCGTGTTCTTCAACTTCTGGAAATACAGTGATTTATGTTAATAATAAAATGCTGCATTGTGTGTAATTAATTGTCCAGGAAGGCGCATTGGGGTCTTCCTGTCAAGCCTTCCTGGTATATATCTATGTAAAATAATAATAAAATGTAGATTTTAGTTATGCGTGAGGTCATTTATGCTGTTTATATTCAAGTAGGTTAAATGTACTTCTGATTGGAAGATGCTGTAAGGGAGTGTAATGCTAACTGGTTTGGTTTGTGTGTTGAAAGATGAAAAGCAGTACGTCTGTGTCTTTCTCAATAGGCCATTGAAAGGAAAAGGGATAAGTATGTACATATGTATGTATTTAGACCTTGAAGCGATTTTTGGTGTTGGTGAATTTCTTGCATAATCTTGAAGTACTTATAATTACAGAAGTATTTACTGGTGAATGCAATTTCAATGCCTTTATGGTTTTAATAATTATGTACTCGTATGTATGTACTTTAGCAATACCCTTTAATACTGCATATAGAAATTGCCCCATAACTTGTTTTATAGAAATATTTTTATTTTATCACAATAAAATCTAGTTTTATTACAAAAATACTCTCATGTTGACCTTAATTATTTAATAACTTAAAGTCATATATATTACATAAAGTCATATATGTAAGCCTAAATTTCCATTATAATGTATTGCTAAAAATCCTTTCTCATATTATAAACTTAAACTACTTGATTCCTCTAACTAAGCAACATTCGTTTTTATATGTTTATCATAAAGTAGATGATACATTGATCATTTTATTTTAATTATTATTTAAGCCAACAACAAAGCTTGGTGGTTCAAGCCCTGGGTTGACCTCGATTGAAAATAATTAATTCGGAAGTATTTTTGTAGTGCTGCTGGTCAAACTTGGATATTTGTAACGCCAAACTATCCTACCAATTATGCCACCACTATTTGAATATCGTTTCAAATTTATAATCTATAAATTTATATAGTACAAGTTTAATATCATAGGAGTCGCTCACGGGCAACCCGTAATGGCATCATGAGAAAATATAAATTTCATGTTTATATTACATTTTCTCAAACAATATACTTAAATAGAATAGTAAACAGAATGATTCAAAATCATAATTATTTTCCTTCTTTGAGTCCCAATATTGTTATACATATGTATATAAATATATTTAGACACCTTACAATAAACTAATATATATATATATATATATATATATATATATATATATATATATATATATATATATATATATATATATATATATATATATATATAACCAGCAGCATAGCTCGGTCGTTACGCTTCTGTTTAGCGTTGAGAGGCGCCGGGTTCGATCCCATGAGCTGACCTCGATTGAAAAGAATATTTCTGAGTATATTTGTAGTGCTGCTGGTCAGACCTGGATCGTTTCCTATCAGAGTTTGCCAATTTTCTCTGGTTTCATTGTTGAAACAGTTCCTGGTAAAATTGGCTAAATATTCTTCCTACCTACTATGTCACCACTATTTGAGATTGATTAATGTACAATAAAATTTATGTAAAATTCATAGATGTCTCGTTAATTTGCGAGTTTTTCAGTGTCTCGTATTTCAGCAACTTGTATAATAAAAAAAAAGCTGCAATGTTTGTAATTGGCCAGAAAGGCGGATTGGGGTTACCTGTAAGACCTTCCTCGTATATAAAAAAAAAAAAATAAAATAATATAGTGATTCCTAAAAACCGTCGTGTCACTAAAAATTGTGCATTTTACATTGCGAATTTTCACAACGCTTCCAAATATTTCAATAAGTTACATCATCGTTCAAAAAAAGTCTTCACAAATAACAAATTTTATATTATGAAATTTGACACTAAAGAAATTTAAAGATGCACTACTTGTGCCAGAATTCTAATGTGCATTAATTCTCACGTACAGTCGCCATATTGCGATATTGCCCGCAATCTCTGAAAATATCATCAGTGAAGGCTCGATCGGCCTTAACCGCGTTATGAATGATTTTTTTCGGTTTGCCTAAATAAAAACCATTTTTTGCTACAACTTCGAAAAAAAAAACGGAGCTAACAACCTCAATAATGAAGACGACCTTAATATATTATATTAAATTAAATTACGTTTACTCGCATCAAGTGTTTGCTCGGGCTACAGTTATGTGTACATAGGCGAGACTGGTCCAAGTGCATTCTATGCATTATATGTATATTATAGAACAAATAACAATAGTCGTATTCAAGGCTACGACTTATTGATTACTCGTTTAGAACCGGCAACTACTGTTGGGATCAGTTTGGTTACACAATCGCCTTCGGACGAGACGTGCCGTTCGGTCTTTGCCTACGCCTGCTGAATTTTGATTTCCATTCAGATAATGTATCGAAGTCATTGACTACATATGTGTATGCTTTTTACATTGACTCAGTCTTAGATCGGCCAAAATTCTTCGAAGAAAGTCGATACCACTATGTTTTAGGTGTCTTTATATGCGAACAAATGTATATCTACTCGGTTCAAATTTATTGTTTGTAGATATGTGTAAGTTTATCGGCGACTGATTAATTGCTAGCATAAATCTAAATTCGCTTTGTAAGATTGATTCATGGTTGTAGAATTGTTTGCGATTGAGAATTTTCATCAACTGTGAAAAGTTACATACATACATACATACATACATACATTGATGAAACGATTTATAGTTTTAAATGTATAGAGTTTGCTGATTTTGTCGGACTTTCATTCAAAAATTGACATCATCGAAATATGTCATACATTATACTGTAATATTTTCAATTTTAACACTCCATAAGGAAAATTTTGATCGTAAATGGTTCATAAATTATGATCACAACTCATTTTAAGTCTATTCTGATGGCTGCTGATACAGTAATCACTGTCTATTTTACACATTATTTGTCTTGTTGGTATTAATACTACACTCAGGTCTGTTTTTAGGGAGAAAACACACTGAGTGATATGGCTTGAAAACACACTTGACTTGCCACTGTGACCGTAAACAGTGGGTATTCCCCAAAACAAATTCGGGTGTAGTTGCACGTACAGAGTGCATATATTTGAGAGGTCACACGTGTATGCATATCCATATGCAACCGACAAGTTTATCCTACATTTCTACAAATATGGAATTCACCGTTATCGATCACTGTCCAGTAAGGATAAAATGTCACTGAAACAATCCAGGGGGTGATTTTTGGGACTCTGTACTATGTATATGGGCTAGAGGTGCTGCGTTTTTTTCACATGTTTAAAAGTAACTAAAAAAAACACGTTTCATGTACCACTCAGTGTGATTTCGCCCTAATGCGATAGAAGCGTTGTACGGGATACCGCATAAAAAGTCTTTCGTAAAAATTAGAAATGCGTCCCAATATGCTGGTCATTAAATTTTGGGAAGGGTGGTTAAGGGGATATCACTCAACATGGTTTGGACTGCATTGTACTGGCCGCGGCCCGAGTTTGCACAAAACAAGGCCGGTTGGGCTTACTTTCCACCTTCCTCGGCACCAACATGGACACATGACAATGTATGTATGTACATATATATGAGCCATTATATTAGAAGGTAGGATAGTCCACTTCTCTTAATTTCGAGAAATATCTCGCAAAACATTAATAATGATTTGGGCTTGGCAATATTTAAAAATAGTGGTGGCCCGTAAACGTTAATTCTGCTTTTTCTAAATTCTGGACATATCGAATTAAAAGAAGTGATAACAATTTGTGAATTAAGTCCAACAGAAATAGTGTTTTTGGAACTGAAATTGAAATGTTGCCACTTTCAAACATAACCGCTAATATTTCATTCTGAAACAAGTCTCTTTAGAAAAACGATTTTGATTCAATTTCTGATATGAAAAAAGAATAATCATTAGTGATGAGCCTTAATTTTCTTACGTCAATTTTTGTATGGAACTATGTATGTATATATTTGAAGATTATATAGAAGGTACATATTTGAAGATTTTAATCTAAATATTATGCGAAAAACTCAATGCTTCAATACGATTATATCAAAATGTATGTATATAAAGAGCGACATTGCAAGCATTGAAATGCATAATGCATCTCACGGAGACGAGAGAAAAGCTTTCTTTTCCGCAAATGACAAAAAAGAGACGTAGAAACAATGCATAAAATTTTTATTTACTCATTTAATTACGACCACTCAAACGCACGAGCGTGCACTTTAAAAAATGAAATGTGCTTTTAGAATATCTATTAAATAATTTTGAATCTCATACATAATATAATAAAATATTTCCAATTCGGGTCATTAATTAATTTTGATGTAATGCAAAATTGCTACGTACCTACTATGTGGCAAGTTTTAATGCATTGCGCAGAAACTCGCACGTTTTTATCAACAATTTCCCACTTTTGATCGTACGTCAGATGCATGATGACTGTTATGAACTTATGAACTACAAATGTATATGTACATACATATGCACATATGTGGTAGAATTTTTTCGCTTTTGAATATCGAAACGCCGAATTTATTCCACGAGAGGTCATCTTCGGACAAAGTCTCGAACTCTCTTCGTTCATATTTCAATTGCTCAATCGTCGCATCTGCAGGTTCGATTCGATTGTAAGCGTTAATGTGGT
This sequence comes from Arctopsyche grandis, assembly GCF_051622035.1. Classification (NCBI taxonomy): domain Eukaryota; kingdom Metazoa; phylum Arthropoda; class Insecta; order Trichoptera; family Hydropsychidae; genus Arctopsyche; species Arctopsyche grandis. The sequence continues at coordinate 15,239,858 of NC_135364.1, forward strand.
CGTATTTAAGAGCTGTTTTCGCTTGTGGGTTTTGGGTGGCGTTGCATTTTAGCTACGTCTCTACATATGTATGTACAACCTGCACTTTGCGTTTATGCAACAAGAATGCCGTTCTCCGACTAGTCTATCGGGTTTTCGCTCCAAGTACACAGACAGATAAAACGTAAATGGTTTACTATTATTTTTACTATTAATGGTTTACTATTATTATTTTTGAATCAGACTTGTGCTTGAGACATCTGGATAGATCAATATTATATATCATTAAAAGTACATATGTGTAAATATCAAGTACATACATATTTTCTACATATATTGTATGAGTTAGTGGGAACTATCTATAAAGATTAAATTGGAGAAGACTCCGAAAAGGACAATATTCCTAAATAACAATGGTACAAAATCTGCCACTATACATACATACATAGTGCAAGTGTTCACTCCAGTTCGTTCTTGAACATATTAGTTTGTTCCTATACAAACTATTAGTTTTAAACTAAGTTCTGATAGTCAAATGCTATTGTTGCGTAGGGGTGGGTGGAGGATACAAGTAAAAGGCCAAAGTCGTTTCACAGGATTTATTGGTGATTAAGGAGATCCACGCACTTTCCGTGCTCCGTCCAGAATTGTCTTGATATGGTCTAAGTACCTTCTTATAAAAGACAGGTCGCTCAGGGCATCTTCGACGTCCGGTTACTTCCCCATTGTTTAGGCATGTACCCGGATATTTATTCCCACGACACTCAGTCCCACGCTATCGCTGTCACTTCTGAGAAGGGACCGGGTGCCGTTACTACACCAATTCGGTGGTCATTGTTTAGCTTACTTGCACTTAGTGTGGAGACAATCCTTGAAACCAATTATAACGGTCGCACAGTGTCGGGGATGCGCCGTCTCACGCTCGTCTGGATTCTGGGAAATAGCGGGGATGCCACTCGGCCTAATCCGATTGCACTTTTACGCATACGTTACACTATCTTCAAATATACTCATCAGATTTCGGATGAAACTTTTAACCCTTCAAAACTTTTGAGATGTCACAACTATGAGATGTCACGACTACGTTGCTATAACTTCATTTTTCCCTATTTTTTTTTAAATATTGCAACCCAGGGTTAGTATTCATATGTACATGTATAGAGGGTGGAACTAACGATTGAGAATACTTAAGCTCATGCCTAATAGTTTGTTCATGAACATATTTTTTTAATTTTATTTCTTCAACTGGCATAATAATTTTGATAAATTACCCCTTCTACCCTTTTTGGACATATTAATCTAAAGATATAGTAAGATTAAGATTGGGAATGACGATAAATATTATCAAGATTTGATTTAGTGAAAGTTTAAAAAAGAAAGTCAAAAAAGTTAACAAAAAAAATTCGCAGAAGACAATAAGTCTATTTTTATATGTATGTATACTCTAGATCCAAATAGTAAGCTTTTCCGTTTTAATATTGGGTTTAATAATTAACAGTATACATTATTTTTAAATGTTTTTATATTTTTATGCTTCAGTACATACATGTATGTATGTAGTAGTTTCGGTAATAAATACATAAATTGTAATAATACAGAATAATTAAATTAAACGTCGATAAAAACTCTTCTGGACTATAATTTGATGTTTTAATTAATTTTTATATTGAAGATTAAATTTGACGCTTTTGTCATTATATGTATTTTATCTGTTTGATTGATTGTTTGGTTTAAAAAGTTATACAACATAAACAATCAGTCGTTTAATTTGCATAATCATTACGTGTACTTTTTATTAAGCAACAATTGTATCTATTCAACAAGAGAGATTCCGTTGAAATGCCCAATCAATTCCCAATTATTTTCTCCCGATCTCTAATCTGTGATGAATGCTCTTGTGATTGCTCGTTGAATCTTTCTTCATCTTCGCGTCAATCATATTTCTCAGAGAAAAGGTTAAAATGTACCTCATTACGAACGTCAACATGTTATGAATGATGTATATTATAATATATGTATATATAATTTAAAAATGCGCAATAGAATGCGATATTACTTGATAACATTTCATATTGTAAGTACTATATTGATATAATTTAATATATCTTATCGAATCATCAGTCGTTTTATCACAGATGTTTTTTTAAGTGGTCAATCATTTATCGTGTTCACTTCTTAATGGATGCTGAATTGGAATGTAAATAAAGAGTTTGTTCATGCATCTATAGATCTGAATCATTAATAAGTAATTTCAATAATGGAATGTTAGATTTTATTCATTGAAGTGTTTGTATAGTGTTATTTAATTCTGAAGGAATTTAGATAGTAATTTTTACATTATCTATGTATGTAAGTACTCAAAGATTAAATTTAATATAATCGTGCTGCGAGTTTTTTTTTATGTATTATATTATACACACATGTATACGTATTTGATCCAAATAGTAAGTATACACAAGGATAGTAATTATATATTTTTAATTCTTGACATAATTTAAGATTTTTTTAATTTCTTTTAAATTGTAATGATATGCAGATATTAATACTAAATAAAAATATCGAATATATACATACATAGCCCGATATTTGGTTCGAATTATTGAGTGAAATCACTGAAACTTGAAACTGATGAAGTTAAATGAAACATTTATTTTACAATCAACGAATCAAATTAAACCTTATAATTTTCTGTTATAAAAAATACAATAATGCAAAATGCATATGTTACCGTCCAAGTATAGATTTCATTCATTCATGAACGTACTAGTTTGTTCATACACGAACCAATCTGGCCTGTTTTAGTGTACAAAAAAAACAAATTTAAAATCAAACTACATTCATAGTTTATTTATGCACAAACTATTTGGCATAGTTTAAGTATTCTTAATTTTTTTTCCCATTCTCCACATGCATGTACGTATGTATGCACGTATGCTTAGCCGGGGTTTTAATACATATTTTTTTAAGGAATGGAAACGGGAATAATAGCAACGTTATAATGTGGCTTCCGTAGGATATCCCTTTTAAATCCACTCTTAAACTGAATAATAGTTCGTGTATGAGCAAACTAGTATGTACATAAACGAACCGGAGTGAATACTTAGACTTTAAAATATGTATGTATGTATATAATGGTAGTTCGTGTATTAAAAAACTAGCATGTTCATAAATGAACCAGAGTGAATACTTGGACTGTAACACATATATAATGGAAGATTTTATATGTAGATCGATTCTGCGAAAGAATGAAATAAAATGAACCAACCAACCTCTCGCTATAACTACTTAATTGGACATTTCATTCGTTCATGAAAATACTAGTTTGTTAATACAAAAGCCAACCTGGTCATTTATAGTGTACACATAAAACGAATTGACACAATAGCTAGTTTGTTTAGTATTCTGAATCGTTTGTCCCATCCTCGTTTATTGTGGCAGCCCCGAGGTACTGGCTGTAAAACCACCAAGTTAGCCAGCGCTTCGCTGGAAGCAATCACTTCCTTCCTGGCCGTCTAAATAAATTGTTGTGCATAAGAAGCCAACACCGTTGTCTCACCCGGCCTAGCCTCATATGTATGCTTACCCGGGGTATGCTTACCCGGGGTTGCAATAATCTAAAAATCAGCGGAAACAGTAATTATAGCAACGTTTTAATGTCGTTCCATAGGACTACCCTAATAATTCGCGTTTTGACATCTCAAAGGTTTTGACGGCTCAAAAGTTCCATGCGACACCTGGTGAGTGAAGTCAGTTTTTGACTGACCTTCAACTAAAATCAATGGTTCGTGTATGAACAAACTAGTATGTTTATGAGCGAAGTAGAGTGAAGAGTCACTGAGTCTCTGTAACACATAGAAACAATATTTACATGAAAGAAATAAGATTGTATAATTTATCATTTAACCCATTTTATCAATTAAAATTTTGAGGTCTAATTTGATTTTGATTTTGATTTTTAAATGCTTTTTATTATTACGAAATTATGTTCACAATGCATCTTATATCTATTTTAATAGCTACTGATCTACTGATCATTTTCTATTTTACAATTTTAATTTAATTTTTTTAGTAATTATAGTATTGTTGCGTAGGGGTGGGTGGAGGATCCAAGTAAAAGGCCGAAGTCGTTTCACAGCATTTATTGATGATTAAGGAGATACACGCACTGGCAGTGCTCAGTCCAGAATGACCTGATATCGCCTACGTACCGCCTTATAAAGGGTAGATCTCTCAGGACGTCTAATCTGTTTACCTGTTGTATAGTCACGTATTTGGATATGTATTTCCACGACATTGGGTCTCCCCGTACCGATTCTGAGGAAGGACTAATAACGGTCATTGTTTAGCCTAAATGCACTTAGAGTCCAGATATAATCCTGGAAGTAAGTGCAAGCACTTAGTTAATCCGTTAACAGATATCCGTTGGTCTAAGTGCAAGCACTTAGTTAAGCCGTTAACAGATAACCCTTGAACGGTCACATAGTCTCTGGGATTCTATTCGCTTAATCCGTGGCGTACGTAACAGCATTATATTATTCTAATGTTAATGTACAGCATAATAGGAAAAAGAGCTCAAAAACATATTTACAATTCTTATAAATGCTCATAATATGTACATCTAATAAAGGTCTAATTTACAGAGCACGGTATATATGTAATTCTACTTTAGAAAGTCAAAAATAAAATTAATGTTTTCATCACCTCAAAACAATAAAAGAATTTTCCACAGAAAAAATAAAAACATACGACAGCCTTAATTAAGAATAAATACGCAGCGAAAAAATTCACTTATATAATCCAATTATAAAACAATTTAGGATTATTTGCGCACGCCGTAAAAATTATCCATTGTTTTTACAGGCCTAATGTTTGTTTATTAAATGACTCACGGTAAAAAATACGGTACGCACATGAAATTGCGACAGTGTGAAGAAAATCAACAGAGGCGTTCCGCCATCTAATTAATTAATTAATTAATATTTAAATACGAAAATTCATTTCATTCCAGATAACGGTAGATTTACATCCAACCGATGCATATCCACACACAAATATACTGGTAAAATGTATTTCGCAATGTAAATATACCAGTTACAGTACCAGTATAGTTAGTTGTAGTAACTGAGCCAAGGACGGTGCGAGTACGCGACCGTGTCGGTAACATTACTTGTATTTTCTTACTATTTTCTACGTTTTTTTCTTTTACTTTTTAGCAGTTTGTTTGCAGCGAAAAAATTAAGAAATTGCATACCACGCGACAAAAGAGACTGCAACGTTCCAATAGTCTCTTTTGAATTTGGCATATCAAAAGCTTTCCAATTTGATATCGATGTGTATCTATGTACATATGTATGTAGGCGGGCGCATACGTTAAATTCGATATTAAATAATAATGTAAAATAAAAAAAAGCGGAATTAGCGCAAGGTTGCAAGTAACAGTCTATGAGTGAGAAATATTGACGAAATAGAAATAATAAGTATTACAATTAATTTTTGATTGAGATTTTGTAGCAGGTATAAAATAAGTATTTTCGATAAAAGCCGGTTGAGAAATTCCCGTCCAACTACGATTACGCTATAAAATTATGCGAAATCAGCTTGTTGTCTCATATGCTGGTACTCTGAAGCGTCTACGTAAATATGTATGTACATACATACATATATAGTAATCGCGAGTATGTGCTTTTTGAAGTATTTTAAGATGGCACACTTTTGCCCGCTTCAGGAAATCTGTCTCGCATGGGTGACACACTTAAAAAGAGAACGAGACTTTTCGGTTTACGATTTTGAGAATAACGGATTTTTTTTTAATTTTATTTAATACATACATATTATGTATATTTGTAGATTCAAATTTCTAAGATTTTTAATTGGTTGAAAATGTAGCGGTTTCTATTGGAGTGGACTGAGAAATGGAAACTTTCGAAAAGCGACAGTATTGCCTTTCAAGGACATATGCAGTGGCGTCGTTAGGGATGGTGTCACCTAAAAAATATTTTTTTATTAATTAATATTTGTTAATTGTAATGAATTACGAGAGAGAAGCGTCAAAAGAGAAGCTAAGTTCAAACGTTGTTTCTGGATTGCGTCTCCGTCAGATTGAATCAGTTAATCTTCTTACCTTTAGCCGCAGTGGTGTCACCCTAAAGGTTTCCATGGGTTTCCGGAAATTTGGGTGATACCACTACCTTTAGGTATGTATGTACGTACACTGGTTTCTCAGGAATTCGAACAAAAGCCAATTATGGCTCATATTTGATGCTATACATATATAGCTGCACCAGACGGATTTAGTGGTAGCTGTATAAATACAGAAGGCTGTATATATACAGGAATTGTGATGAGGCGTGTAGCCGCTAGAGGACCGCCACACCAACGAATATGTCGACTTTGTGTAGCATCTTGGCGTTCAATGTCCAAGTTTCACATCCATACGTCATCACTGGCAAAACGCGTTGATCGAAGATCTTTTTCTTCAGGCCTTTTTTGAAAACAGCATTCATTCGTCCTCATTTCATACATTTATATTTGTAAAAGTTAATCCTTCAGGTGTCGCTCAAAAGCAACTCGTGATGGCATCATGGGAAAATATAAAACAGTTGCAAAATCAATTGATAATTTGTCATATTTCTGCGCGTTTTTTTATTATTATTAAACGAGAAAAAAAGTACTAAATTTTTTAATGGTGGCTTCACAAGAGTCGTCTTTTAAATTTGAGTGTTTGCCATACGCAATAATTCAGCAAACAATATACCTATAATAAATAAGACGATATCTGAACTTATTATTCGTTTATTTAAAATTATGAAATTTTATTACGATATGTATTATTGATTAGTTTATTGACGTAAATATGTACGCAATGTACATATGTATACTACATAGAAAAGTAACAAAAATATATTTACACAAAGCATTTTCGCAGATTAATGAGATATAAAACCAGTAATGAATAATTGGATTTGTATGTATGATTTTCCGGAAAGTACATACATACGTACCTACGAAATACAAGTTCGAAAATTAATAAGGACCGTTTAAAATTAATTATGTAAGAATTTTATATCGAGTACTTATGTATGTTGAATGTTGTGTTTTTTTTATGTTAACGTTCATGTACTGTGAAATCATCAAACGTTGATCGTACCTTGATTAGTTTTTTACCTTAATTGATAATATGCAAATCACGCCCTTTCCAATCCCAATGTAGATTTAATTGTGTAAATCGAAAAAAAAAAAACATATACATATGTACAAGGATATTGGAAACTTCAAATTTATTTAGAATCCGGTTGAGAAACGCAACGTTTGCATTGAAATTGCGATATTATATGTAAATATGTTTATTTTACAGTCACTAGTGTTTTTACCAGGCTTCGCTCGGTATTTGTAATATAAACCGCTTAAACATAACAAATCTAATAGTAAACATTTTATTAAATTTATTTGAATAGTTTTATTTTATTTAAATTTATTTGAATATTCATTTCTTTTTTTTTATTAAATTTAACGTCACGTATTCTACGAACCAAACAAATATACATACAAAGTCTCTTTCGATATTATATACTAGATTTCGTTCACTTTCATGATACAATTATATTGCAGTCGGATTCCCGACCGAATTTAACCAAAATTTATTGAACATATTCAATTTTAAAACGTTGCTACTGCATTATAACAAGTACCTAGTAGTCAAATAAACTTTTAGCTAAATATTCTGAATGGAAAATCAGACTTTTCCGTTGCCATTTGGAAAATAAAGGAAGTAATGCTGGACGGATGATTTTCAAATAACAATAGACCGTTCCTTTAATGTACAAAGCAAAACAGCAAAAAATAATAGTTTTTATAAAAAATTGACAATAGACAACGACGAAAAGGATCCATCTAACGTCGATCTTTTATAATAAAATGCTTTTCATAAATATGTACATATGTTGTTTGTAAAAAAAGCATATGCACATTAAAGATACTGTTTCCTGGACGAACTTTTGGAAAACATTCTATTTCATTTAAATTGTATTAAGTATTATTTAAAGAAAGATTTTTTGTACTGAAAACTGAATGTCGTATATTTAAGAAGTTGACTGTTAAATTTGATCGCAACCACCATACAGTAGAACGTAATGAAAGTAGAAAATTTTCTTAAAAAGAAACTCGCCACAAACCTTAGGGGTCGAAGCGAGTGAAACGACTTTTTATTGTAACAGACGGTAAGGAAGTAAAGTGGGACACACCGACACGATCGAATCCGTTCGGCGACTATTTCGCACATGACGATCTCGCACACGTCACTAAAATCTCGATCACAGAATATCTGGTACTCGAAAATTCCACCCACCGAGATTCACTAACGAGAATTCGAGTGCCAGATATTCCGCATTCGAAATTTTCATGGCAACGATTGTCGTGCGCGAGATCGCCATGTGCGAAATAGTCCGTTTACCCATATAATCCACGTAGTAAAGCCCCCACAACGGTATTGCTTAAAAATTGGTCTTTTGAATTGAATTTCACCACATAATACTGAAGATGCCAATTTACAGGAACCGTTTCAATGAACATCAGAACAATTGGCAAACTCTGAAAGGAAACGATCGACCTGGAATCGAACTGTGACCACTTCGCTCGAAAGCATAATATGCTAACCACTAGTCAACACTGCTGGTTATTATCTATTCACTACGAGAATCCCCGGTCCTGGGTCATCACTATGGCTAGCCAAACCAAATTTCGACTTATTGATAATAGATCAATACAAACAGAACAATTAAATCTTGCTCACCTTCTATACCTACATATATACATATACAAAGGAAGTCATAAGTATGTAGACAACGGACGCTCAGGACATAAAAGTTTCAAGGCATTTGATTCGCAAATAGACACACTGTGTATTTGCCCTCAAGGGACTAATGCCATATCGTTCTTGACCGACTTATCCCTGTGTATGAACTTTCTTGCACGTTTCGATGCGCTCATGTGTAGATACATACATAGATACCATTGTTTATGATCCATCGATACTTTCTTGGAAGTTTCTCGATTACTGTACACACTACACGAGTATGAAACGAAACTAGTTTTACGAATGAGAATGGCTTTTTAGACTAAAAATGCGGTAGTGGTCCATTACTGCCGCGAGCGATTTATTGAAGCAAGATCCAGTTCACGTGTGACGATATGTAACATTTTGTAAATGAAATCAAAAGTTTGACCTTATTTTTAATTCACTTTCCAGGTGTTGATGAGACCCATAAGTTGGTGACCGCCTTGGGAGGTCGATGCCATAGCTACGTCGTGGACTTGGCAGATCGTAATGAGGTCTACAAAGTTGCAGATAAAGTTCGAGAAGATTGTGGATCGGTGAGTGTTAATTTACGTATAATCTTCTTTAGTCTCCTACTACATATACATATGTATGTAGATTACTAGGGGAAAGTCCTGAAAAGTTTCTAAAATAGCAAGACGAAGATGCAATTTTTTAAATGAACCACCTAACGCAATTTGATTCTTGGATGTTCTAGAAAAAGTATTGATTGTTAAGAATATACATATACATACATATGACTGCGTATTTAAAGTACATCAGTTCATTTCATTGGATGATAAAATAGAAGAAGTAGTAAATAATTATTTATATTTAGGTCACATGATAGACATGTCCGGTAATAAAGAAGAAAGAGACGTATGAAATTAAGGTGAAGTGAATTTGGACGAATGAATGTTGTTTTTAAATAAAAAATGCCACTCTGCCGGAAGAAAAAGATCTTCGATCAATGCGTTTTGCCAGTGATGATGTATGGATGTGAAACTTAGGCATTGAACGCCAAGATTCTACATAAAGTCCAATACAATCAAAGAAGTATGGAACGCTGTAAACTCGGCATAACGAGGAAATACGGGAAGCGGAATACACCGCTAAGAAGTATGACAAGGGTAGTGGACATAGTAAGAGATTGAAATGACAATAGGCGGGCCACGTGGCTAGAAGAATGGAAGAAAGGTGGACAAAAGAAGTGCCTAGAATGGTACCCGAGAGAATGCAAAAGGGTTTAGAAGACTTCAGGGAAGATGGTTAGATAAAGTTAGGAAAATGTGTGGGGTGAGATGAAAATGATGAAAATAGAGACGAGTGAAAGCGTGTTGGAGAGGCCTTCATCCAGCAGTGGATGGTGAGTGGCTGTAGATGATGATGATGAGTTCTGAATTCAATAATAGGGTGTATCAATGTAGGCTTAAACTTTTAGAAGCTTCGGGACTTTGTGTAACTTTTGTGATATAACTAATGCTTATAATCTTCAATGTACAAAAGTTGGCTTGCGCAACTGTTTCGGGTAAGAAAAAATTGAGAAACTTAGGTCGTCACGCCGGATTTGATCAAAATGATATCGATGTGATGCAAGGAGACCCTTCGAAAAACGCTCACTTCCACGTAACTGTGAACACTGTACGTTTTAATGTTTTTCGTATTTTATTATTTGGGTCATACATACATCGGTGAAGTACATATATCATAAGACCTCAAGAAAAAGAAAAATGTGCGTGCTGTAAATTATTATTTGAGTTTTAAATATATTATTATGCGTAAAATAGATATGTAAACGTATATGTATTTGTATGTACATATGTACATGTGGGATATGTCATATGTGGCTAGAAGATCAGATGTAAGATAGTCAGGGGTATATGTATAAGGAAGACGAGGTTAGACTAACTTGAATGTTGAACTTAAAGAGGCCTTCATTCAATAGTGAATCATGCATGAATGATGATTGTGAATAGCATAACATATTGGAGAATAAAGTCATCTTCGAAATTATTTGAATCAAGAAAATGGATGAATCTTTAGTACTGCACATAAACAGCAGTACGAAAAATATTCTTTGGTACATTCTATATGGACACATTAATATGTCCCGTAATACCTACGTGACGTAGATGTAACAGCAGTAGCCGACACGATCTATTCATACTATACAGCAGGACATGTCACGGTAACGTATCAAGCAAAACCGATTTTCTTCGTCCACTGTGGAAATATTCACGCATGACGTTATAGTTTGCAAGTGCGTGTGTACTAACGATACTTCATATTGTGACAATATTGACTCGATGATACGACGCAAGCAATATTGCACCGTATCATCGCGCTCTATAATGTATGTGTAAGCTGATTTTGCCTTGCACTCGGCCAAATCATGTCTGAACGTGCGCTGCTGTATAGTATGAATAGAAGTAGTATTTTTAGTGCACTGGATTATTTATTTACTTAAATTTAAGTTTGGACCATTGTGGCATTACAAGAGTCCCTAATGCGCCACAATGGTCGAAAATATACAGAAAAAAAATATATATACAGTCAGAAACACATAATCATAAAAAAACAATAGCAGATTAAGCAAAAATATTTAATAAAAAAAACATAGGGAATGTCTTGTATTTACAACCTGCAGCAATATATAAAAACCAGCTGTAAATGCAAAACAACCCTGCGAGGCCCAAATGGAAGAGAGATCAAAATGCCATTCATACGTAACATCTAATTATGAAAATAGTAATATAAATAGACTTTTAATCGTGTCGGTTACTACTGTTTAGCGCGTCACATGCACATTACGGAACATATGAATATTTTTCTTACTGCTGATTACGTGCAGTACTGGTATAAACGAACCTGTAACTGTCGTATGCCTAGCCAATAAATTAGTAGTGCGGTATTTTACTATTATATAGTAAGTGATTTTCAAACATACCAACTATGTAATTATATTGCAATAGACATTGTTTGGATTATAAATATGAGAATCGTGTCATTTTGAAAGTTATTATGACGTACTATAAGTAAACATATATGATTATATTTCAAGGTATCGCTGTTAATAAACAATGCCGGTCTAGTCTCCGGCAAGACCTTCTTGGAAACGCCGGATCATCTCATCCAGAAGACGTTCGATGTCAACATTTTGGCACATTTTTGGGTAAAATCAATCTTTTGTAAACGACATATGTAAATTTCGATGCTATGTATTCATTGTGTTCACATTTCCAGACGACAAAAGCTTTCTTGCCGGAGATGGTCAAAGCTAATGAAGGCCACCTGGTGACAATAGCATCCTTAGCAGGACACGTTGGAGTGCCCAAATTAGTCGATTACTGTTCTTCTAAATTCGCCGCTGTGGGATTCGATGAGGCGTTGAGAGCAGAGTTAGAAGCTATGGGCATTGATGGTGTCCGCACCACGGCCATATGTCCGTTCTTCATCCGCAGTACGGGAATGTTCGAAGATGTTCACTCCAGGTTCGTAGCTTCTTTCGGTTGTCAAGCAAGTACAAAATTAACATTTAGTAATCGAACATTCTTTTGTTAGATTTGTGTCGCCGTTGAATTTGAACGAAGTGGCCGACCGTATCGTATTGGCAATCCGTGGCAGCGAGAAGTTTGTCATAATACCTGGCTATTTGCAACTGATGCTGGCTCTCAAATGGTAAAATTGAATTTCATTCTTGTTGCATTAGTTATTAGGTATATTTTTTTATTTATCGTATTTTTTTTATGTAATTCTAGGATGTTTCCTTGGGGTTGTGTGTCTGGTTTCCTACGTAGACTCGTTCCAGATGCCATGCCAGAGCACGGTTCAGCTCCGGTGAAGTTGGCTCCATCTGTGCCCGTTGTGGAAAGTAACGGTAGTAATGGAAGTGCTAAAATGGACAGTCAAATGCCCTTTAAAAGGACACCTGCTATGGAAAGAGAACCTTAATATTAGTCACCTCAATTTCCACAAGCCTGTATGAGATAAAAAAAATACAGTGCCTTATGAGTACTATACATATGTACAGTTCAAAGATTTAATTTGGAAATTATATTTTTTTTGTAATACGTAGTTACCTTTGTAAATAAATATTTAATTTCAAAAGAATTGTTGTCCAAAAGAAATTAAATTTATGAGAATCGAAATGGGCAGTATGTAATTTAATTATTCAAAGCGGTTTAAATGTAATTTTATGTTTGTATGTATATATTATAGTTGTATGAAATATTTAATAAATAAATATAAGAAATAATTGATATTCAGTGTAATATTCCATAAAAATTGATTACTGTGAAATAAAAATCCAACCAAGGTTTTAAACCAAGCAGTCATAGAATAAAGAAAATGATACAGCTTTGTAGATTTTTGCATAGATGTCTCCATAACGAAAAACTAATTCATAACCTATTAGGATGAAATGAAACTCCAATTTAAAAAATATAACAATGTGTAATAAATATTTGGCATTTTACAGTAAAATTAAAGATTTATTGTATTGTTAAATTTTTAACCTATAATCGAAGTGGTATTCCAAAAAATGTATACCGAACATATTTCTGTTCCATTAATTCATCACTATTAAAGCTTCAATGATCACCAAACTTGTCCAAGAGTATACATATGTAATGGTCTATCGATGATTCGACACTCGGTGACACAACACAGTCCACTATGACATGAACCAACGTCACTGGGGCACTAGGCGGCTCAGATTCCAACGATAATTTAGATTTAGTTAACCGGTTAACAAAACAGTGATCAATTATAACGTAAAATGTTTTTATTTATAGTTTTATAGATATTTAAAAACATATATTTAATAATACACAGAAATCTTCAACACATGATGCAGAAAATCAACAACCACAATATGTAAATTATCCACACACTAATTTTGGATTTATGGTTCACAGCAGAGTTTGAAAGACAAAGAAATAAAAACAAGGTAAAAAATACACCGACTTAATTAGAAAGGTATACTTAAAAAAAAAATTGAATATAATTTTTTGTTCTCAATTTCATCTTGCAATTTGATAATATATAATTATGTAACTCGCTCAAAATATATAACACTTCATTTTTAAAATGCCAAATAGTCAACTATAAAATTACTATTTAAATCACAATTTCATTCACTTCATGGTCACGTTAACTAAAATATTCTACTGCAATTGAAGTTTTAAATTAATTATGTCTAATTGGCTTTATTTATACATATTAAGGACTAACAGATTTCATTTATAACTTTTTATACTTCTGAATTATTATAATAGTCTTTCGATAAAAAAAAGTTCACGATGCACTTCCAGATCATATGTATTTAAAAAAATAGGCATTTTAGCTGTGATGATTGACTTGAGGTGCGTAAGGAGGGTTAACATTGTGTAACTCGTACCTAAAGTCATTTTTGGCTACATGCGATCCCGGAACTAAACTGTTCCCATTTTTTTCCATGGTGGCTACGAATTGTTGCAGCAGTTTCGAAAGACCTTTTCGTTTAAAACGAAGCGATTCCTCTATCACTTCATGCAGCACCTCTCGCTTCATTATAACACCTCCACGCAACATCTTAAGTTGAGTGAACAATTCTGAAAAGTCTGAAAATAATCAAAAATTAAAACACATACCAAAAGAAAAATCCAATATACACTGAACGGAATATACCTTTTCCAGGGCGTCTGATAGCTTTGTACACCTGAGATCTAATATTCACATTATGTCGTTTAATCTCACCGATTTCTTTCCGAGTAAGCGGTGGCGGTTGATGAGGTACCGGCTTATGAGAATTTTTCTTAATACCGGTAACCGCCTCATGTAAAATCATGCTTATTTGTCGTTCTTGTTGATCATCAGTCATAGTGAAAACTGGCAGTATTGGTTGGCTTATATTATACGATGGCAATCCAGAAGGTGGTGGTGGAGACGGAGAACGCGGTTGTTTCAAACCAACCGAAAGGTAACTATCTGTTAACGAAAAATAGAAACACAAACATTAGCAATAAAAAGAAAATAAAATTTAATGTAAAATAAAAATCGATCAAATCACCTCCGTTAAGCATCGGCTTTACAACGGGTGGGAGAGAATTCAAATTAGCAGGCATAGGTTGATATGACGCTATCTGGGAAAACATATTTCCACTCGAACCCAAGTCGGGAATAGCGGGTATCATATTTTCTATCGTAGGAGATGTAACTTCACCATTGGTCGGATGTGACCATGGGCTCGGAACTTCAGGAGACCGGTTGTATACTCCTATAGACAGTTCAAACGGTACGACAACTGGTTTCGGTTGTGGCGGTGGTGGTGGTGGCAGTGGAGGAGGTGGAGTAGGAGTCAAAGGTCGCCTTGCAGTGAAGTGCGATGGCAGTGGTCCTGGTTTCCGTTTAGGCAGTGTCCTACTCATTATTCCAACGCCTAATTCTCCAGCAACCATTGGACTTATTGGACGTTTAGTGCCAACACGTGTTCCAGTTCCACTTCCACCACCGACTAAATCGATATCAGCTTCGTCAACCATCATACGCTAAAAAACGACATGAACGTAAAAAAAGCTAACTAAAATCAATTTGTAAAAAGTCAACAATAAAAAGCAAAGTGGACGGATGAATTAAGGAAATCAGTGGATGAAAATTACGTAAAATGGGCAGGAAATTTAGAGAATTGGATAGACATCGATTTTCACATGGTGAATATGGAGGTACAAATGATGACAATGACAGATATGGAATCTGAAGAAAAAAGAGAAAATGTCAGTATTACATTCGTCAACCGTCAAATACCTTATCGATCTTGAATGGATTTCCAAACATGTGTTGTCTAACTGGTGCCGATTCAATTTCTCGTAATTGGGGCGTCATCCGCTTTAGATAATCCTGATAGTTGCCCATTTGAGCGATCGGCATAGAATGTAACGAATCGTCATCGACCAGTTTGGTGAGAGCGAGAGACGGTTGCAGAAAATTCGCCCTCATCCGAACAACCTATGAAATAATCGACGATAAAAAACAAAAATCAAAATTCATAACATCAAATACAAACCAATCAACTCACTTGATCCAAAAGATCTCGACGTTGTATATCAAAAGGATTTCGGTAAGTGTGAGCATGCGTTTTATACCGACTTCTCGATAAGCCTACGACATAGCCGCCGAATTCATTGAGCTGGTCTCGCAGCGCTGTAAATTTATCTTGCAAACACGGATGAGTGGTCAAATCCTTCTTCAAAGGAGTTCTCGGATTGACTCTTACACTTTCGACGCCTTTAACGAGAGCCGTACTTGCGGCAACTTTGTTTATAACATCGTTACACAACTTGTCGAATTCAACTTTGGCTTGATTTTTCATACGTTTCAAATAGGTCAATACGGAATAGCTAAGAGAAATTTCTTGCGAGTCAGGCACTAAGCTTTGGACCAATTGACATGGCGCACCCATCTTAGTGAGGGCACGTTTCAAAGGCTGAAACGGAAAATTGTAATAATAATAATATCAATTCAGATGTATTGCATTAAAATCATACATTATATAAAAATCTTACCGTAACGTAATAAGAAGGCATCCGATCAAGATATTGTTGGAACATTAGCTTCCATTCGGGTGACGGCTTACACCGATGCACTTTGAATAGGTCGTCGAGTAGTGGCAAAAGCACTGGATAATTATAAGGCATCACAAACAAATTAACACATGTAAGATTAGTGCTTGCTTTTAAATAGCCAAACGGATGACCTATATCTGAATTTTTACTAATATTCGCGACAAATACCTGAAAGTACGATATGCATGTACCTCAAATTCATTAAACCATAACAAAATAAAACAGATGAAAAATATAATTGACATTGTTAAATATATTATAAAGATAAAACATATACAATATTTACCTGCCAACAAACGGTTGGTTGTTTTCTAGCTAATATGAATTGAGTAAGTGGGCTAGGTTCCAATTCATACTTATCGAATGGAAGATTATCTATTACCATGGGTTCTTGTGAAGAACACGTGAACTTGACAGAGGGATGAGCTAATCGAGGTGTCTGAAATATTCACATAGCATTTAAAATATATGAACTAAAAATAAATAAATAAATAAATAAGACATATTTCGGCAAAAAAGGATTCAACCCCCGTTAGCAGAATCTATACATATATTGAATTAAATAATTACCAATGAAGTAGCATTGGGATCAGGACGAAACGATTCTGGTATGGGCCAAAACCCAACGGCGAATCCTTTTTGAGTTGCAGTGCGTGGCACGTAGATGAGTTTACGACAAGAGTGCCACGCTGTGGATGATTGGGCTGGGCCTTGAGCGTATGTTTGACCGTTGTTCCATCGAGTCTGAAATAGTACAATATTAAAATTTAGTAAGTGAAAATTATATATGATTTTAATATATCAATAACATGAGCTAAGAACTGTCAGTTCAAGAAACAAGTTAAATAAAGACTTAAGACTTCAATCGATCACCTTGTCGAGTTCGATTTAATGTGATCATATATACGATTGGGCCTGATATATGTAGGTTTCACACAACTTCCAATTGGCTCTTGTATAAAATGATACATATCGAAAAATATAATTTTCAAGCCTTTCATCATCAATTAAATACATATTACTCACTCCATTTTTATCATTGTCACACATGTTATCCATGTAGCCATCAGTTCTGTCAACATCATTCCCCAGATTTGAATTAATAAGCGTATCGTCTATGGTTCCGTCTTCTCGACTGCCGGGTCCACCGGTTCCTTCGATTGGAGGCGGATCGGCTCCGAACTTTTCAAAGCTAATTACTACTCCACTCTGTACTTTTTGTACTAAACTGTCGATGCACTGCATCAGCATGCGGTGTGAAGTGATGCAATAAGAACGACCTGAAACATAAATACATTAAAAAATCAGTGCTGAGTAACAATACTAAGTAGCAGTAATCATCTCCACATACCTCCTGTAACTTCACACATAGCATCGATAGGTGATGAATCTGAAGGCACTAAACCAGAGTCTCTTTCGACAGCAGGTGTTCCAGATAGACGTAATACTAAGGAAAATAATCTTTGGTCCCAACGAAACGGCTCCCTCGTTAATTCCGAGCCAGGAATCGGGCAATTCATTGGCAGGTTAAACTATAACGATCAATTATTATATCAGTCGTGATAAATTAAAACGAAAATCTTTATTTTATTTGAATTGAACTCACGTCTTCTTGAACGCCACCGTTGCTGGTCAATTTTCCGCCGTCGGTAATCACAACGATCACCGAAGGCTCCAGATAGAATGGGCATCTGCCTTGGCCATAAGTATCGATACCGGTTTGCATTCGATTGATATTCAACACGTCGAAAGCATGTCTCAAAGCGGCACCCATTGTGGTCATTCCAAAGCATTGCAGATTTTTTAGTTCGTTTATAAATGTCGCCAGATTCTCTTTCCATCCCGCCTAGATTGAAATTGAGTAGAAATTGAAATTGAAAGTTGCAATCAAATTGAGTATGCAGTTTTTTAGTAGCTCGGAAAGAAAGTTACCAAAACGTGCAACTACAAAATAAATCTATAAAAGTTGATTAAATATTTATGTTTTACCTTCTGTAAGAAACAAAGGAATTTTTTAATTATTGCACAATTTTCAATATCGGAGATTTGAAATTATAACATTGTTAAAATATATGAAAATAGTGGTTATATCCGGCTTTGCTCGGTATTTGTAATATAAAACTATTAAACATGGCCAATCTAATATTAAATTTATTTGAATATTCATTTGTTTTTTTTATTAAATTTAACGTCACGGATTCTATGAAGCAACAATAGTTACATACATACAAAATCTCTTTCGAAATTATATATTAGATGATATATATATATAAAAATATTTACTAGTTCGAAGAATTTATTTTATTTAAAATTATATAAATAGATTAAATTTAATAATTAAAATTTGTGCATATGTATGTATACATATATGCAAGATTTGTCAACTTGAGGGGAGAGAGCAGCATATACAAGGCACCTGATCTGTGCATGAAAGGGGCCCCAAAAATGAAAAGAAATAAAGTTGAAAAAAATTGGTTTTATGTATTTTCAAAACTGTTATGAAAACACTTCCATTATCGTCTCAGGTATCTGAGCTCTGTGGATAAGTTGTCCCCGCTTACTTTTTCTTGCAAAAAATATTTTGCTTATTTTATTTATTGACAAATCGCGAATTGTAATATAAAAAAACAAAATACATTTCATGACAATTCATTGTACTTACAAAACATTAAACAAATTTTAACACAGAACGAATCTCCTCAAATGCAATTTTATCACTTAATATTAATTTCATTTACTATTAAGATTATTGAAGGCTGTAATTTTTTCTGTAAATATGACCCTGTGTAGACATAAATAAGTGGAGACGAATTTTTGATATACATACGTATTATGTAAAATTGAAATACTGAAAATGAGAAATAGTAATATAATAAAAAGGAAAATTTAAATCGATGTACTTATTTATTATTATTATTAAAATTATCGATTATAAGCGTCTTTGCCTAGTTTAAAAATAACTGATAAACAATAAATTTAATTAAAAAAAAATGAATTAATCGAATTCAAAAACAAAAGAAAATATTATGAAGTATTCGGGTATACAGTTCACAGTGATGTGGCAACAGCTGACTGCATAGATTTTTTAGCAACCTAAATTGACTACAATGTAATGCTAAATTTAAAAAACTGACGGTATCAGTGTATTATATACGCATGTGTATATATTGTTTAAATAAACTATCGATTATTATTGCAGATTAAAAAATAATTAAATAATCTTAGAAAATGACTCATTTTGTAAACAAAAAATTCAATTGTTTTGTACAAAAAAAAAAAAGGTTCATTTGTTTTAAATAAAATTGGAGCAGCACACGTTGTGTGTGTTCGCGCGTAATTTCTAACGAAGAAATAAAACAAGGAAGGAAAATAAAAAATATAGACGGGATATAAAAGGGCCGCAAGAGAGGCGTTTTTCCGGCCAACGACCGATTTGATTTGAAAGGTGGCGCGGCGCATGCGCGGCGCGCGGAGCGTTCGGCGAGCGGAGCGGCGCGGCGCGGCGCGGAGCGGGCCGGGGGAGGGGCGACGGCCAGACGAGGCGAGAGGAGAGGAGGGGATCCTCGAACGCACCTTGATGTTGAGCGGCGGCTCCTCGAACGTCAGCAGCATGTAGCGGTCACCGCGGGACTCGACCGACTTCTGGCGCACCTGCACACACACACACAACACGACACACATTAATTTGACTCGTGAGAACGGGCCGTGAACGAAGGGTGAAGGGTTATCGGGGGGGCGGGGGGCGGGGGGCGAGGGACGAGGCGCAGCCATAACCTCAAAGGGAGTGCGGGCGGGGCGGGGGGTGAGGGGAGACGGGGGGGTGAGGGGAAGGGGGGGGGGGGGGGGCGCGGAGGGGTACCTTGACGAAGGTCTCGACGGCGCCCTTGGCCACGTCGAGCAGCGTGGGTCGACCGCCCAGGTAGGCGCGCTGGTTCATGGACGCCGACGTGTCGATCAGGAACACGATGATGGTCATGGCGGAGCGGCCGCGGCGCCGCGCTCGCACGTGCCGCTCGCCGCGCCAAACCCCGGACGACTATTTACATGCGGCCGAACAAGCGACCCCCACCACGACTCCTCTGCACTCCCTCTCCGCTCGCCACCGCCTTCCTCCTCCCCCCTCTCCCTATCGCGGCATCGCGAGCGCCGCGTTCAGCGATTGCGTTCAGACGTGGAAGTGGCGTGTCGTCGTTCGGACCTTTCAGCTGTTGCGTTTCCGCTTTTCCGAACGCTTTTCTGTGTCCTTAGTAGTGACGCGCGCGACTCGTGTCCATTTTCATAGCCATTTTGTTTTTCTTTTGTTTTTTTTTCTCGATTCATTTGTTTATTATTTTGTTATCGATTTTATATGGCAACTCCTTTCCACTGGGCGTTGCAATTTTTTTCGCATGTTTTAAAATTATGTTTCACTTTTTCAACAGGCGCTTCTTCGTCGTCGATTGGGCGACTCTCAAACTTTTCGATGCGTTCTCTTTGTATACGCATAGTTAGTTATTCGTGAAAAGCTATTTTCAAGTAAAATTTCTGTGAACTTAATCTTTACGACTACTTAACTTTTTATTTAGTTAATTACACGTACTAATATGACAATTTTAATCTTCGAATGTACATATAAGTCATTTCGTATCCTACGCGTACGGAATCTATGCAATAAATAAAAATCAATATATAAATAAAATAAAAATATATAAATTCACAATATAACTTAAAAATTTTACAACTAAGTAGAATGAGTACAATTTTGAATATTTAAGTTTTAAAAAATAGAAAATTGCTATCGTTAGCAATATACACACATATGTACATGGGTTTAATATTGACAAATCTGGAAAATAGCTTATATTGGTACCCATTAATGTTATTACAAATCACATTATACAAGTCAAATTATCGTTCATTATTCTTTTTAGGGAGAGACTACGAACTCACCATACTCCCTTGGGGTTCGTTGGAAATCCACTATGTTTATTATTTGTATGAATTGTATGTTGCGTGCGCCGAAAAGAGGAAGATTAAACGAGGGAAGAAATAAAGAAACAATGTAGAGATTACAAAAACGGGGAAAGACGACAAAGAAATAATTGAAATATGACAATTAATTGAAATATCAATAACAGAATAAACACTTATAATTTACGTGTCAATTGGACGAATTATAATATATGTATGTAGGTGTATGTAATTACATACATATGTAATATCCTTTTGATATGTCATTATTTATACATATAGTGAAACGAGTGAAGAGACTGAAATGGCAATTGGCGAGTCACGTGGCCAGAAGAATGAACGAAAGGTGGACAAAAGAGGTGTTCCCATGGTATCCGAGAGAATGTACATAATAGGGTGCGAGGAAGGTCACGAGGGAGATGGGTGGATGAAATTAGAATAATGTATGGAATGAGAAAGATGAGAGTTGCTCAGAGAAGAGTTCGTCCAACGTTGGTCGGTGGTTGTAAATGATGATGATGATGATGATGATGTATACGTATAACACTTTCCCCCACGGAGTAGTTGTATTATTAAAATTGAAAACATGGCACTCTCGGTATGCCAAAATATATTTAGGCAACTACGTCGATCAAATCGTATTTACAAAACACAAGAACGAGTGCGTGGGTTGGGACGATAAGCAAGCAAAAGCGAAAACTTTAAATACATGTATGTATGTAACCACACAATATGATAATATATGTAGAAGTTTTCGCGAGTGTTAATCACATGCCAAAGTGAACTCGAACATTTCGCATACACTAAATGACCTGTTTCAATCTAATTTTCATAAGCGCAAACAGACTTGCGGTAATGGATCGTGGGAACCTCACAGGAAGAGTCCAGCGATCGATCCGATGTTGCCATGTTATGCCATGCCATGTCACGTGAAATTACCACGTGACATGGCCAAATAGAAAAATGGAAATGAACCCGTTGCATTCCCAAAGCTGTCGGGACGCACTATGTACGATGGATATATAAATTCATCTACGATTTATAGTTATTTTCTATTTATCACATGCTTATGGGTATTGAATTGGATTAATGATACAAGTTCTTATACGTACTGTATACTGTATGTACATATGTTGGTACATATGTAGTTCAGTAGGTTATTATTACATATTATCAAACCTTTTAAATCCAGATATCGCTTCTGTGAAGCTTGGACTTTTTGATTCTATTTTATAAAAAAAAATGTATATACATATATTATTATATCATCATCATCATCATCTACAGCCATTCACCATCCACTGCCGGATGAAGGCCTCTCCAACACGCTTCCACTCGTTTCTGTTTTGCGCAACTCTCATCCACCTCGCCCCACACATTTTCCTCGTTTCGTCTACCCATCTTCCCTGAGGTCTTCCTTTTACCCTGTTGCATTCTCTCGGGTACCATTTAAACACTTATTTTGTCCACCTTTCGTCCATTCTTCTAGCCACTTGGCCCATTGCCATTTCAATCTCTTTACTCTATCCACTATGTCCATTATCCTTGGCATACTTCTCACCCACGTGTTCCGCTTCCTGTCTTTCCTCATTATACCGAGCATACGGCGTTCCATATTTTTTTGAGTGCATTGGACTTTGTGCAACTTGGTATCCAGTGTCCAAGTTTCACATATGTCATCACTGGCAAAATGCATTGATCGAAAATCTTTTTCTTCTATATATATGTACATATACATATGTATATGTAAGTACATATGTAATAATTGAAATTCTTACCATTAAAATATTAGTAAATGCTAGTTTTAATTTCTTAAAGCTTTGCTTAATCTTATAATAAATTATTTACATTTACATGTATACGCATAATTTTTATTTTGACTTTGTGAATAAATTACATAAACACATACATATGTTTGTTTGAGGCATCTATATACAAATATATGCATTTACTTCAATATCATTTTCTTATTCTATTGGAAACAGTGGGATTTCCACCGAATAGCGTGGGCAGTTTTATAACTTTCTAAAATCATACAATTATCATTATCAAAAGTATGAACCATCATCTTTGAAACTTCCACAAAAACAATTGAATTATTTAATTTAATTTTTTGAATTTTCGTTTAATGTAGCATACCTGATATGTAAGTTGTTTGGGGTAATCATTTTATAGATATGAAGTTTTAATGCGTAAATTCTAATATTATTTGATTTAGATTAAAAAGGGTCATAAACAGAACAAATATGGTTTTATACTTGTACTGTATACAAACGACAACAATGATTTCAGACTTGAAATTAGGTCGAGTTGCAAGAGTGGGTAGGGAAGTGAGTAGGCAAGTACATATACATATTATATAAGTACCATTTCTGGGTTTTGTGAAGACAGGAATGTACATATTTTTCACTTGATCATACATTGTGCTTAAACTTCTAAGTGAGGTCGGTTTTGCAATCGAATTTTACAAAATGACAGTATTTAAACGAGCGAGCAAATAAAGGAGAACGTGTACATACATAAAGCGGCGTGCGATACGTGATTAATATCACTATCGTCGTATTACGGAGATTATAAGAAATTTATTTGATATTTCTCCATTATCGGCGTAATTTATTTATTTATTTATTTTATTCTAAACAGACCATTGTGGCATAACAGGAATTCCTAAAGCGCCACAATGGTCAAAAAATATAACACAAAAAAAACAAAATAACAATTAAACAAATTAATACATAACGAAAATAATATACTCATCAATTATACATAAAAAAATACATTTGAACATAAACATAAATACATCCATACATAAACATAAAAAATAGCATTTAATAATAACATATAAAGTAAAAATATCAAATAAATATACATACGTAATACATAATATACATACGTAATATACATACGTAAATATACATACGTAATACGTAATATACATACGTAATACGTAATATACATACGTAATCATCGAATAATTCCGTTTTCCGATTTATTTATTCATTTCTTGGTCGGTTTCGTGTGAAAAAGATTATGTTTATGCAGATGTGAAATGACAGTGCTCATCATAGCACTGATATTTCAAAAAAATATTTTTTTTTATTTCGCATTAAAGTCGTGTGCATATTACTACTTGTCGTTACACTAACTTTTAAGCCTAGCAATTCTAAATTTCTTATTGCATTTTTTCAAGGGAAAATTAAAACCGTTTTATCGTCCGTGGGCTTCACATCATGTTTTTTCGATCGATTTAAAAAATTATAAAATATTATTAAGTACAGTTAATTTCTAATTAAAAAGTTTAATATAATTAATATAAATAATTTAGAAAATTATTTATATTAATTATATTACAATTTTATACGTATTTAAATAAATTTTCTTAACGAGATTTTAAATAATTCTACAAGAATGTTGAAAATTTGACTGAAAATAATTTTGCGAGGCTTAAAAGTTGGGGTATTTATACGAGTATATTCTACTGCCTGTTCTAGTCGGGTTTTTGATTAAGCTTTTGATTCCGGTGATTACTTAATTTATTTTTGAAAAAGTATTTTATGATTGATTAGCAAGAGAATGTTCTGCAATGCTTTCTCGTTGCCTTTTTGTTATTATAATAGGAACTTTTTTATATTTTTCAAATACACAAATGGGCAATCCATTTCCAACATTATCTAATACTTTTTGATTATCTATAAAATTGACAATCATATGCTCGTCACAATTAAATGTGATAAATTCCCGAATTTTCAAGTGAAATAATGCAAAGATATTATTTCCGCCTTTGAATCAGAATTATTAAAAAATCGGCTTTTAGACATCATTTGGTAGTATTAAATTCTTATTATTGTTTTTTTTATTTATTTGCTTAGTCAATCATAGTTTATATACATTCACATTTTATGCTAAATAATTTTTTGATATCATATATAAAAAAGTTTGAATATGATATTTGAGGGGGGGAGGGGGGCGCATCAAAATTCAAGCTTTTGCCCCGGGCGCAACTTTTTCTTTGCACGGCTTCAGACCATAGGATTGGAAATATAACATATGTACATATGTAGATCCAAATTATCATCTATCTTTTATTAACTTGATTAACATTATTTTTATCAATGGTTTAAAAAGACACTCACTCAATTATGGAGCACTCGTATTCTTAAAGATTTCCATTCAAAATACACAAGAGAAGAACCTCTGACACGATTAATATACTAGTGGATTTCACGAAAGGACACTTATGGGAAACTACACTTACGAATCTTCCACCATTAGAACAGAATTCTTCCATACGTTCATAAACATAATAGATAATTAATTTAAATGTAACATCAGATATTCAACATTATTCTATGTACAAAAAAAAATGATGAACAATATATTACAAAATTTACAGTATCCGCCTATGTGCTATGTTGCATTTCAAATTAATAACATCAGACTAAATGCATCATTGCACCGACAGGTGATTAAAACAAGGTAGTGAAATTTAATTTAATGCTTTATTTACATATGTACATACCGACCACTAAAATGAGATCATTCATTGCTCATTTTGTAACATCCTACGGACTATCGTTGCATTTTTATAATACACACATATGTATGTAGCTTTGAGTATTATAATGAATCACGTATGATCGCTTAGGTATGTCACCATATTGGGGTCCACTACTTATACCGTTGTAAAATATGTCATGTATAATTTTGTCTATGGTATGCGTGATTCTACTAATAAATAATGATGTTGGAAAAAAAATGAAAGGAAATATTTGATTCGCTTCGATTGCATTATGTCAACGTACATATCTTCGCGCATGTGCTAATAATATTCTTTGCTCAAAATAGAAGTAAGCACACATATCGACCATGTGTGCTAATGATAACGACACTATGTTTCGCCTAAATCTTCTAATGTGAGAGTTATCGCTTTATGGTTTTAATTTTAGAAGCAAACTTCGTTTAGAAAACCTCAAAAATAATACGGTCGCGATAATATGCGCTTGCATTTAACTTTTATCGTAAAATTATATTATCGTATTTATATCGTGGCGAATTTTACTATTTTTTTTTAATATTATTTAATTTTTTTTAACATGCTATTGTGTTCGAATTTAGTATTCGAAAGGTTTTCGACGCGTTCTGCGATAACCTTTATTGCTTTGAATAATTTTATGACCAATCAAATCTTGCACAAATGAATATATAGGTAGTACATCTCTATTCGCACTGGCAGATGTTTATAAAAATTGTTCAATTAAAAAACAAACAAGTGATGATTCAAATTTGCTTATCATTGTGGTTTTTTTTTCTAAACAAGTGTAATCTGGACGTTTATGTGATATATTGTGCCCAATTTGTTTTAGAGACTGGCATTCAAGACAAAAATGTCAACATTACTGTATTTGGGATAGGTTATGAATAATGCGTATTTAATTTCCTTCGTTACAATTAGACAGATAATTAGCAAGAAAAATTCCTTATCTTTTATTCATAACTAGTTGAATCCGGCATGCGTTGCAATGCCACTTTCCTGTTTTCCCGTTCCCGTTTTTGGACGATTGTTTTCACAGAAATCATCGCGGGCATGCACACAATAACACATGCGTTTTAATGCTACTCATTCCTGTTTTCCCGTTCCCGTTTTTGGATGATTTTTTTTACAAAAACCATCGCGGACATGCACACAACAACTCATGTAAGTTTCATCACAATCAGTTGAATAGTATAGGAACGCATACGACACAGCAGACAAAGAGACAAATATTGATTTTTGTATATATAGATTTGTAATGATAGAACAGGACTGTTGATCCATCTTATATACATATTAATAATATTTATATATAATAATCCATTGACTCCTTTTTGCAACATAGGATTTAGTTCGATTAATTTTGATCTTAAGGTGATTTGTATTATACATACATATATGTACTTGAACTTCTCATTAACTGGTTTTGTTCTCCAATTTCTACGTGGTAATACATCATGCCCGTCATTGCTGGAGCAGTTGGACTTTTTGTTTCTAATAATTATGTGCATGGTAGACGGTTGTACATTCAGCCCACACAGTTCTTTATCGGACGGCTCCTAATACAAGAGCTATCCGACTTATTAATGAAATTTTTGCTGCCGTGCCGAAATGTATTTTTTTCCCATCTCGGTGAGCGTAGGTTACACTGAGCAACAAAAATAACGTTTTATATTCTTACCGTTTTTTACTTGACTAAGTTTGACCCACTGAATTCGAATATGATAAATTTAATCTGAAAACATGTGACTATTGATTCCAATACTTACTTTTGGCACAGAAGTATGTATACCTACTAGATTTTGAATTAAAGACAAAATATAAAAATGTGTAATAATTGCCTATTTTTTTAAACGTTCATAAGCCAACAAAAATCATTCGAATTCTGTGGGTCAAACTTAGTAAAGATTGATTAGTCTCCGCTCCGGTATTTTTTTTGTCGCTCAGTGTTATCAGAGATTATTTAAATTTATTTTTCTGGTATCCTGCGCTCATCATTATTTTCTGGTAGCCTGCGCTCATCATTATCAACATTGCGGCGCATTCAGAATTCCTGTAATGCCGCAATGGTCCAAACTTTAATTAAATAAATATATGTGTATTATAGTATAATGAAATTTAATTAAAACAATACTAATGGCATGAATGTGTATACCATCAATAATACCACAGAATTTTATTTGTTTTAAAATATATGAAGATATGCACTGTGGGAGAATATTATCATTTACATTAGGCTAATGAAATACAAACGACCTAGATAACCAAATTTGACATTTTTAATGTACTGCCGAAATTTATCCGGTTAAATATTAACTTTTCCTGCAGGTTAATTTTGCTTTACTGTCTTTCGGTAGAACGTTTGCGTGTTTGAACCGTTTATCGCGTCAAATTCAATATTATCAAATGTTTATACATTTATATGTAAAAACAAAGCTTTATAAACGTAACACTGAGAAATTGCACAAAGTCAAAGATAAACATCTATCTAATTTCATATTCTGGTAAGCGTTGATATTTTGGCCGACTTTCACACTAAACTATGCGCTACTCGCGTTTCGTCATATGAATTTATTTTCCAGTTCTACATAAGTTAATATAAATGGAGTAATCTTTAGGTATACAAATATATGTACATATTTTTCTTCTTTTTGAACAGCATTCATTACCTTTGGCACTTTTGGCATCGAATTGAATGTAGAGGTTATAGAGTTGAATAAAATGTAAAATGCGATTACGAAGGTCGTTAAGGATATAAAAAGGCGAAACCAGTTAATACTCCCGCATATGTGAATTTCGTCTTTAAACTTCAGTGGCTATGTAATAAAGGTGCAAATCTCTATGTAGGTTTTTTTTGTAAACGATCTTAAATTGATATTTAAGATCTTATTTATTTATAAAATAAATAAATAAGCCAACGAAATGTGCAAGTAAATATAAATATATATGGAGGTATATGCACGTAAGCAATTAAATATACATATACAAAATCAATTAATTTTGACTGGTATATCTGCAAATTGATAATGTCAATTAATAAATAGGTAACTACATGCATATAGCTCATTATCGCTAACGACATTATCATATGTACGACATTATCATACATATGTATATAATTTAATGCGCAAAGTTGAAAAGTTCATACATGTAATATAACATGTATATGAAACATTTCTTTCGGGGATTATTGAGATTGAGGAGCAGTAACGTCGCTATTTTTAGCGCAGTAGCGTCGCGTCGGAGGTTCTGCGTCATAAGGTCCAATGATATAAGATCCAACGACAAAGGTACCACGAAAGAAGATCCATCCGATATAATGTTCACCTGATTAGTGATCCAGACGATAAAAAACCCAGATGATAAAACGTCCGACCGAAAATCGTCCAACCGCTTAAAGGTCCAGCCACAAAAATTTCGAAAACAAAATATAAAAAAAGTTATAATGATTGATAAAACGCTCCATATTTAATTTGGATATCGAGTCAATTTGACTCGATATTCGATTGAGTCGGTGAATACTCGATACTCGATTGAATATTCGGTGAGTGAATCGAATTTGGAATCAGGTGTGGTCAACCGGGTTAAAATTGTTTTAATTATTTTCCGAATATAATAATAATTTTAGATTAAATGCTCCGTGATTGTATTGGATATCGAGTCAGGATTCATCAATCAGATACTTATCAGATCAACTAATTGTTTCAATTACTTTCCGATTACAATTTCCTATCCGTTGTATGACGTTCCTCGAGCGGCTATACGCCTCATTGCAATACATGTATATATACATATTTCTGTATTTATACAGGTACAGTGAAATCCGTCTGGTGCAGCTATATATAGCATCAAATGTGAGCCATAATTGGCTTTTGTTAGAATACCTGAGAAATCAGTGTATGTACCTAAAGGTAAGAAGATTAACTGATTCAGTCAGACGGAGTGAAATTAGCTTCTCTCTCGTAAGTCATAACAATAAACAAATATTAATAATTAACAAAAAATATTTTTTAGGTGACACCACCCCTAACGACGCCACTGGAGAAGTGACATATATGTATGTATGTACCTATATAATAGATGTATGTATAATAATCTCAAACAAACATATTATTTTATATAAATATGTAGGAATACTGAATATGTTTGGTAATTATGAGAATATACTCTTATATATAATAGATTGTCATTGGCATCGCAATTTACAATATTTCCAACCTTCATATTGTACATACGTATTATATGTATATAAATACGCAGTGTTTTTATCACAAGACGATGTATTTTAGAAATCCTATTGGAATGACTTGAAAGGTTAACAAAAAATCGATTCCTGTTAATTATCAATAATTGTGAAAATCGTAGACGAATGTTTAGGTATATCGATGAAAACTTTTTTAGATGAGCAAATATATAAAATACGCCCATTTTATTATATTTGCGAGTCAGTCGCGAGATAGAATACGCCGTAGTGAGATAAAAAAAAAAAAAGAGTTTTCTGCAACTCTCATTCATCTCAAACTACACATTTTTTTTTATTTCACCATTCTACTTCTAGTACTTATTTTGAGAGTTGCGCAAAACAGAGATATTATTTCTTCATATATGTACATATTTGTTTGATAAATAATATACGTACACATGTACTCTTATGCAATTGTAGAATAATTTCCCGGAAGTAGCACTAGATTTTCGATTGAAAAGCTTCTCGGAAATGGCAGAGGTAATTTCCAGAGTGTTTTCAGCCAGACGTTATAAATTCGATATTTTTATTTTACATGTACATGAGTATAATATATCTGTATACAATTTAAGACAAACTTTGACATTTTGACTTCCAAAAATAGGACCCTTTGAAAGTATGAGTGTAAAGGGATGGCAAAGACTACCGTATAAGGGTGGGTATTTTCCCGTAGCTTGTAAAATATTTCAATTATATAATCCCTTACAAACTGAAAACAAGATAGTCGAATGTAACCGAGAGGAAAATTTCACTGCATATTTTGAGGACACGCGCTCTAACTCTACATATGTACATATGTACATAGCTGTAAAGAAGATTCTCGGAATTTCTGCTTTGAATAAGTTCTTATCGCTCAACGCTGGATTAGGCGAGTTTTTCGCTACTGCTTAAAGGTGGAATGGTTGTTACAAATCAGAGCTTTAAATGGAAACCGCAAGTTGAACATTGTATACCTACATACATATGTAAGTGTACATACATACGCTGATTTAAAATACATTTCTCCATGGAAACACCCACAGGTCTTGTACAATTTATTCAACGAGTGGAACGAAGAGAAGAAAAATAAATCATCACAAAGTCTGCATGGACCCTTGACTTGTTTACAATTACCCGCACCCTAAAAAAGGGTTCGAAACACAAATAAAAAAGCAAAGCTTTCACAGATTGTAACATCGTCGAATTTTAAATACTGTATATGCTTGTAGTTTGGCAGTTCTCATTTTTGCAAGTACCCAACCGGGTCAAAGGTCCCTTGTACTCTTCGATACCTTTGTGTATGGAATAAAGGGGAGTTTGGTGGTTCCAGTAGGAGGAGAGCACTCGTCAAAACTCAACAGATGGGCAAAAATATGTTTCGTTGCCCACACGCAAAGCCGTATACAACTCGTATACATAAACATAGCTAGACCGGTGTATATGTATTATGTATATATGTGCACTTGTGTGTCAAACACTTTCAATATGGCCTGTTTATCCGGACGAGTAGATCAATACGTGAAATTAATAAGGCGACTAGCGAACGCCTTGTATTTGGTATCGGTGGTTTTTTACCTTATCTATGTATGTATGTACATACGTAATGACAATAGATGAAGTTTTGTGAACATGAAAAAATTTGATCTCGAAATTTTGACTGATTTGAACTCAGAATCGATCACTGATCACGATTTCATGGTTTTTAAAATATGTGTCTGTATTTTGGAGGTAGTTCGAATAGCAAAATTTTAGGTTGAACGGAATCGGTATCTCCCCTTATAGGTATCATATTTTTGTACAATTTCTGGATTCAATTATCTCATCAGCCAGCGGTACCCAATTCGTGGTACGCGAAAATCAAACAGTAATGGCGGACATGCAGGAATAAATGATTTACAATCATAAATAGAAATATTTTTTATATAATTCATAAACATTATCTTAATTAATCTTAGTCGACGTATCGATGAATTCATTAAATCTCATTAAATTTATTTTGTAAGGAGATTTAATAAAGAAAAAATAAATATGTACTAAATACTTTGTAATTTTGTGTTTTTATTTAAACCATTTATCAGCAATACATAGAAGTATGACGAAATAGTATATAAATATATTAAACTTTGAGCATATTATAATTTGAGTATATTAAAATAGATCCAGTGCGTCTACCCTGTCTTCACATTCCTTATCATACAAATACTATATAATAGCACTTGCAGTAATAAATTTCATGAAATACAATCATCTTTATATGGCAGTACACTTTAGCGTAATGTTATACCAAGTAGTACGCAAGTCAAAAAAGGTTAGGAACCGCTGTCCTAAGCCATTCAACGGATTGGGCTGAAACTTTTTCACATGTAATCAGTAATAAGTATGATGAATTTCATACACTAGAATTTTTCTTCTCAACCGGAAGTAGCACTTTTATTCTAGAGTTTTGAGGTTGTTTTATATTTTTCTCCGAAACTTTTATTCGCATTGAACTGAAATATTATATCTATTAGTTCCAGTTTAATATCAAGTATCATAATACATTTATTAGAGATCCATCAACCGAAATTTGCAGATGCTCTTATTCACTTTATTTTCTGCTATTTTTTTCAATCCTTAAATTATATGTGCTCTTCGTGAGTAAATTCAACATAATTTTTGAATTAATATCATGTTTATGACAAAATTTGATAAACCGGAAGTTGAATTTTTTTTTCTTAGAAAAGTCACACAATTTTTTCAACACTAATAAACTTATAGAAATGAAAAGTAACATTTGTATTATTTATGTAGGTACCTACTCAAACAAGTCTGGAACGCTGTATGCTTGGCATAGTGAGGAAAGACAGGAAACGGAATACGTGGGTGAGAAGTATGACAAGAGTAGTGGATACAGTGGATAGAGTGAAGTGATGAAAATGGTAATGGACGGGCTACGTGGCTAGAAGAATGGACAAAAGAAGTGCTAGAATGGTACCCGACAGAATGCAAAAGTAAAAGGAAAACCACAGAGAAGATGGGTGGACAAAATTAGGAAAATGTGTAGTGTGAGATGGATGAGAGTTGCGCAAAATAGGAGTGGGGGCGTGTTGGAGAAGCCTTCATCCAGCAGTGGATGGTGAGCGACTGTAGATGATAATGCTGACGATGTAGGTACCTACTATTTCAGAGTTGTTAAGGTTTTGGTTAGAATCTGTAAACCGTAAGTAATATTTTTTTCAAATAATATTTTTTTATTTTTCATTTTGACCTTTTAAATTGTTTTTATCTGCTTGATATTTTATTCTTATAATCTTTATAGTAACATTAAGTAGAAATTTTGTCATACTGAAAGTCCAAAATTTGTGAGTTTCCCTACATTAGCGCTCAAACGTGTATCGAAAGCGTTCTCGTAGCCGATATTTGTGTGCATATAAAAATGTACATCATTATCGAATTTTGTTTCTTTTACATTCCTGAAATACGTAGATAAAGCTACGCGTTGATCACATCCGAGTTTTTTTCACTTGCGAGAAATTGGTAAGGCAATTTAAGCGTTACGTAGTTTTGTTTCTGACAGCTCCACTGTAAATATGATGGCTTGGAATTGCCTGTGGTGATCCTTCAGATAATAGGGCTTCCATTTATGTCGTTACCAGGAAAGCTTTACGTAATACTAATTTTAAAATTATTATCCAAAAGTAGACTATACGTTAGTTATTAATAAAAATATTCACAAGCGATCGAGCAAAATCATTTTTGCTATAGCGTTATGCGTCTAGACTCTTATCTAGGTAATTAGCTCGTCATAAGACGGTTGATGCATTAAACTTTTGAATGAATTTAAATGATGTACCCTCTAAATATCATCGCCCTTTTATTTTATACCCTAATTTTTTTGCAGACGATAATGTATTACATTTTATATATTTTCGAATCTACGTATGAACATACGTATGTGTGTATGTATGTACTGTACCAATGTACAACATATCTTTTATTACGTAGAGTTTGATGGAACACAGATTATGCTTCTGATAAGGATTCCGGAAATGAATTATGTATGAGTAAGCTTTCAAATCATACAATACGACTGATTAAGCATCTTGACTTATAGAAAGATACATCATTACCCAAAAATAATGCTTGAATATACATATGTACATATGTATATATATTCAAATATTATATCGTAAATAAATTAACCGATGTTTTTTTTTATTTCAATCTACATAGATTGGTTAAGTACTTTAGTCACTTATTTTATACTTGTATTTAGTGGTATCATTTGGTTGATAAACACCACAGAATGCTGGCATCTGGTTTGAGTAGTGTTAACACCCTTATTGTAAACATTTATACTAAGTCATTTGAGTTTGGATAAATGAAAGATGTTGATCTTATTCGTAAATGTTACCAAGCATTTTATTACTAAATTTTCAACTTTCGAATGAAATTTTCCCAAAACTGCAATTATGTACATACATATGCAGGTTGAAGCTCTTCGAGCTACTGCGATATAAAATTGATGATCTATTCCTATTAAGTGTATCCATCTATAATTTAACACATATATTCGATTTTCATCGTATATACAATTCTAGTTTATATACCATCATGCAACTACATAACTTCGTGTGGTAAAAATATTTGATATTGCAGCAATTCGAATTTAAAAAAAAACACAATGGATCTCTCTTGGCACAAAAAATGCAGATATCATTCTAAATCGAAAAAATAGTACTGCGAAAAAAATAGTACTGCCATGCAAATTACTAGCAATTTCATATATTTTACATTTTATAATAGTGTTTTCAATAAACATTCAAGACTATGAATGAAGTTAGTGTAATTTTTATCATTTGATTGCTAACCACATAAACGACGCTTAAATATATACTTACGTATATATGTACATGTATATAAATATGTACAATGCAATACATTACCTATTATACCTGGGGCTATCCCAGTCCATTATAATTTAAATTTAATGAATAAAGGAACAACTCTTTATGTGCGTATAAAATCATACGTATATGTGATCAATATTGGTTATTTCGATACGAACAATGATTTTAGATATATGAACAAGAATTTGACAGTACAATTAATGTCAATACTATAATTCGTTTGTAAACAACGATATATGTACATACGTAAATTAATGCTATTACGAATTCGGAAGAACATATATTTTCGAATTCGTATAATAGAAAATATTTCAAATTGAATAAAATACATACACATGTATTACCTGAGCTTAAGGGGAATGCAGTTTCAAATTCAGTCCTTCAACGAAGAGATTTAAAATTGCACAACCTGTCGGTCTTTCTATATTCCTATAATTAGCATGTTTAACTGCGAGGTAAACACTAATTGTGCAATACGAATTATCACTTTCGAATAGACGCTAACTTTGGACTTTAAACACTTGAAATTACACATGCGCTTGTTTTATCGGTTATTATTTAACTGTAAAAGGTCGCTATTCGAATCATGTAAATATTTATCATAATACTCATCCACAAACCCAACTGAAACTTCCATCGAAACTAATTGAAACTGAAAAAAAAAGTGCAATTGATTGTATCCATGTTAACCGTGTTTTAACACGTAAGACCGTTAAAACTGCTGACAAAACATGTAGAACAATAGATTCAATTAATTCAATTTTCTTTTTCCTTGCTTTCTTACATCACAGTGGAGTAAGTTTTCTTCAAATCTTTAGGTACAATCATGAGATTTAATCAACAGAAATTTCATTTAAATTTCATTTAAATTGCCAAAATAATGTTGTTGTAAGGGTGGAATTATGTAA
Source organism: Arctopsyche grandis (assembly GCF_051622035.1). Classification (NCBI taxonomy): domain Eukaryota; kingdom Metazoa; phylum Arthropoda; class Insecta; order Trichoptera; family Hydropsychidae; genus Arctopsyche; species Arctopsyche grandis. The sequence goes on from NC_135364.1 coordinate 15,275,750, forward strand.
ACTTTAGTTGTTTTCCTAGCGCTTTGAACGTTAAATTCGACGAAAAGCTCTTTGTCAGATATAATTAACGTTGTTTTCGCCGCAGTTCAGACGTTAAACTTATCGCGTAATAAAACATTCATTGCTCCAAGTGAAAACGTCTCAAATCGCCTATTCGACTGCAGATGAGCAGTTAAGTGCTCGGATAGTTAATTTCCAACGTATGAGTTAATTTTAAACCCTCGGATTTGTAATATTTCTGAATATTATAAGCTCGCAATTAAATCGATTTAACCTAATTCCCGAGGGATTTTAATTTACACGGTTTATTGTTGAACTTTAATGTGTATTATGTTTACAATCGCGTTTCTGATCGACGATTAGTGTAAAATTGTACAATACTCATCGACTTGGATAGAGTATTCTTGAAATACGCGATAGCTTCACGTGATGTGAAAAATCAGGGTCATTTTCGATTTGCTCAAGAAGCCGTATGTTCGTTTTAACGTCTTCGTACAAATTGACGGGTTTATTAGTTTTAACAGTGAGAAAAAACATTAGTTTTTCAACACGCCAACACGAATTGTATGAAAATTGCGTTTGAATGCCGACAAATTTTACATTTTGTGAAATTTTTCGACAAACGGGGTATTTTATCCCTTCGAAAAGTCTACCAATGAATTTAATAAGCAGCGTAGTGCACTGGTAGAGCTAATGAACTCAAGTTAAGGGGTTGTGGGTTCAAGTCCCGGCCAAATTCGCTGCTGGTAAGATCCTGTATCACACAGATTGAACGTCTTCTGTAAGAATTTTCATTTTTCTAGCTCAATTGTTGCGACAGACACAATAAAACGAGATCCTCCCCTTCAGTTTCTAGCAAATTCCAGTTAAAACGATCTCGAATATGTAGAATCTTATAAATACTACCTACATAATGTATTTCTTGCAAATTTTCCAAGATATCAAAAAAATTGTTGGTTGTCCATAGAATATACATACATAGATATATTCTGTGGTATATGTTTGAAAAAAAATTGTTAGTATTATTGTATAAAAATAATATAATATATGTATGCGTTGCTTTGGGGTAATTCCTATTATAGCACATATGATGTACTTATGTATGTATATACATATATAATACAAAAATGAGATTTTTATAATTATTGGACATTATTGGATGTTGTCAATCACAATTTTTTTATAAATTTATATAAAGCTTGCACATTGGAATTAGTAAAAAAAGCCTTCGTGCGATTAAATCACTGCATGAAATTTGTAACGAATTTTTTGTTTCTCAGTTTGTAATCCTATTTCGGATTTAATCAGAGAAATTGGAATTTTTCTGCCTGCGTCTCGTCACGCTTCATATAAATTATTCAGATACGTAAAATATATAATACACTAGTTGTTATACCCGGATTCGCTCAGTATTTGTAATATAAACAGCTTAAACATGGCGAATTTCATAGTAAATATTCATTTGTTTTTTTATTAAATTTATTTGAATCGAAAAAATAATATATCGAATCGTCGTCATAGCTACTTTGTTTTGTTTTCGATGTTCCCAACCAAAGATACTTACAAACATACATACAAAGTATCTTTTGATATTATATGTATGTATATTAGATATGTACACACTAATATAAAACGGTAACAATATATAGAGAGAATGAATACTTTGCAATTTTTATTATGTGTTGTTAACTTTGGAAGGTTACATTAAACTCGTATATGGAAGAGTTTGTTTGGCAATTTTTACTTTCTTTTTATTCTGCTTTTTATGAAGTTTTTAAATGTCTTTTAAACTCATGTTAAACTTTTTTGTTGGTACAATGAAGTTTCATTGTCTTAATATATTTTTATACTTATTCACTTACCCGCCTATACAAAAAATGAAATTTAATTTTTATATTCGTTTCATATACATACAATGTATGTACATATATGTATACATACATACATATGTATGTAGATAAATAAAAAAAAAAATTATCATTTACATAAATTGTACGTTTGTCAACACCATTATATACTCACTAGTGAATAGCCCGATGAAATATCATCGCATGGGTATAAAATTATTATATACTCGTATAAAACTAAAAAAAAAATCCGGAACCGGAACCGTTATTTTCGTAGACTCTCATAGATAGTTTTCAATTATTTATTTGTAATAATTATCAATTCTTAAAGTTAACGTTAACAAAATGTTAATTAAAGTTAACAAAATGTAATATTTTCCGATTATACACAAACGGTCATGGAACGGTTGGATTTGGCGTGATGTACGTGACCATTAGCTCAATTTAGACCTATATTCAGGCTACTTGGGGTGATCGGTTCGAGTCACGACAAAGACGTCTCGTCGAAAAATGAATTTATCGATTTTTATCGATTCATTCATTATGTTCGGTGAGAGTTAGGACACACACACACAGATTACCGTCTTTATATATATGATGTATTATGTTACATATTTATCTGATAATCATGTGTCAAAAATGTGTTTATATAACTTAATCCGTGAATTTACGTACATGCATTACAGCCATTACGGCCAATTCAATTGATGAAGGACTTAAGTACATCATTAATGTTATTATATATGTAATAATTTTAACTATAAAACACCTACATTTATATTATACATATGTGCGTATATGTACTTCACACCATTTAAAATAGGATTTAATTCAATATACATATACACAAGAAGTGTTCCAAACGTATAAACCGTTTAAAGTCAATTAGATATTTGTTATTTAATAAATAAATACACATATTTCAATGAAAATACACTTTTAAACATTACACGTATAAAATTTCCAAAATCTGATTACCACATTACTACGTCATATCGGAGTTTCTGAGAAGTTTCTACCCTGAACTAATTTGTGGAGAGTTTCTACAAATTAATTTGTAGATAGGTCGTCAGTGGATACCTATCTGCTGACTAATCTCTACGTGATTGGGCTTCATTGAGCAGTTCATAAATGTATATGTACTTGTCAGCAAACAAGTATCTAGCAATTTGTCTATCGCAGCGGTTTCTCACTGATCATCAACCTGTCTGTAAACAAATGCAGCACAATATATGTAATTGTTCAGATGATACGAGAAAAGATGCGACGAAATATATTTTTTATTCAATTGAATATTCTTGGAAACGTAATCGAAAGATTTGTCTTTCGTCTCGTAGAGACTCAGATAGAGTTTGGTATGAGAGGAAAAAATCCACTTTCATAAGCATTAATCAGTCCAAGAAATATACAACCTTCCTTTTTTAGGACATTTAGAAGGAAGAATTGAACCACTAGTTAAAATTGGAGATAAGAGCTACGAAGAATACGTATAGGTCTTAATTAAAGAATACTATACTAGGTCCTAATTGAATCATCAATTAGGACCCTGAAATTTTGAACAAAATTAAGTGGAAATTGGTATTTCTTTACACACCATGATTTAATCATAATGTATGTACTATATATATATTTTATCAATATGTACATATATAAATGACGAAATTTTTAAACTAATTATTTGTTGAATGGACAATTATCTCAAAATTTATTATCTTTAAAACCTATAATATATTTGGTAAAAAATTGGTATTTCTTTAAACACCATGATTTAATCGGGTCTACCTCACGGGCCGGAATGTGAAATACCGGAAAAAGCAAATATCGGAAGGCAAAGATCGAAAATCGAAAGATCTTAAGTCGAAAGATCAAAAAAAAATGGTGCATTGTAAACGGTACATACTCACTTAAATTGCGCGAGCAGGATACAACAGGAACAAGAGAAACAGGCTTTTCCTCCCTTATTAATGTGCGCGCGCAGAATACGGGAGGAAAAGCCTGTTCCTCTATGATTAATTCCGGCTCTTCACGGAGACCGGATTTAATCATATGTACATATGTATTATATATATTTTTTCCAATACATCAATATGTACATACTATATAAATGACGAAATTTTTAAACTAATTACTTATTGAATAGACAATTATCTCAAAATTTATTATCTTTAAAAGCTATAATATATCAAGTGTTTAATTGTTGTAATCACGATAGGAAATCTATTATGTGGGATGACACGGACACAACATGCAGTGTAATGCATATTCACTCGACAGTCGGCAGTGACCTCATTTTCTTGAAGTTATGCAGATTTAACGAGAAAACGATGCATTTCGTTCGAACGGAATTGAAAAAACAAAATTTCACACTACACTAGACAAAATCGTGTTCGTTTCTGTACATTAGCCATTACGATGCATCATCGGCATGGGGTATGCTAATTCGGTACACGATTTTTAGGGTCACACCACACCGGTTCCACAAGTTAGTCTGAAGATATATATTATCAGAGATAAGTAGATTTAATAATGCACAAAATGCTACGACTCAAGGTCACAGTATAATTAGTTGATCCATTTTTGTCGGACGTCCGCGCATTGCGCATTTTGTAGTAAATGCGTGGGGGGGATATTTAATGTTTTTTTTTTGCAAGATGGAACTCAATATGCAGCAACTGTTCAATTTTCCGTGCATGAAATGTTTTATTAATTTATATTCCTTTATATTATGAAGCAATTTGAAGGATCCTAGATGTCATACTTGTCGTTTAAGAAATCTGCAGGAATGGTCTGTCTCATCACATCCGCTTTAGATATCATCGTTTTAATGGAGAAGATTAAATTGCAGTTTACAATCGGTTTTTTATAAATCAGTGGAATATATCAAACAGGAAAATTATAATCGATATAATCTAAAAACATTGTTAAAATAAGTTAAGCAAACTTTTTCAAAAAGTGATAAATGTGAGTACGTATTTAGTTCTTGTTTCCCGTCTTGATCATTAGCCTGGTTTATCGGGATTTCGGGATAGGAACTTTATTTACATGTACATATGTAATAATAAAAGTGTCTCTAGCCGTTGACGGTCATCAGGTGAAGGTTCCACCAGCTGTTCTCTATTCAATTTTTTATTTATCGAAAGACTTGAATTCGAGATACAAAACCGGTATGCTCGATACCCATCTCGACTCGCACGCCAAGTGATATTTCATTCCTTCCGTTCTCTTGCACAATTGTATGTATTTATTTTTGTTTTTTTTTTTTGCATTTTAGATTGAAGTATATATGCATAATAATATTAGCTTTTTGAAGAATAAACATGTTTTTAAAATTTAATATTCTGTTGTCTGAAAGATGAATCTTTTGAACATGGTGCTGGTAGTGACACAGATATGCAAATATTGGGCATTGAACATAAAAATCTCAAAAATTCATTTCATATATAATATATACCTACATATATAAACATAGTGAAGCGACCGAAAGAAGAAATCTGTAAAAGCTAGTGCGAATTACAAAAATATAAATTTTCCAATAATTAGGTACGTAAATCAGCAAACCACATACATACATTCCCAAGAGCAATCAATATAGCATCGCTGGTGATGCATTTTGTATCTAACCTAGTTAATTTGTATCTGACATAATTTTTATTAAATAAATAAATAAATGTGATGACTACAAATATAAAACACCGAAAAATTCTGGAAAATGAGTGGGGGGGGGGGGCTTTACCATTAATAAAAGAAGGATCCATATCTTTGTTTTGTTTGTTTTTTTTTGCAATTTTTATCCATAAGCCTAATTTAGATTAAATTCAAGATGTTATATATATTTTTCAGGCGTTTCTTTAAAATAATTTCGCGAAAGTTAGATCGTCGATTGTTTTTTTTAATATTATGTATGTATATTTAAAATTATATTATATTGTAATATTTAAAAACGTGTCAATTTAATACTGTCCAAGGATGGGTAACAGTGTCCCATTGACCTTGATAGTGGTTATCGTAATTCAACTGTCTCAGTTGAGTGAATGGTATAGGTATTGAACAAGCTTTCGAATTCAACTTCAACTAATTCCAATACAATTACATCATATTGTAACACATGAATTAGCCATTATTAGGATAAATAAAATAAGAACCTTATTCTACATATATCAACTACACGCAGTGCAAAGCCCTTACATCAGAGTTTCCTAACCTTTGTGACTCCTGACCCAGATTAGTATAATACATAGTTTGGTTTTGCGATCCAAGAAAATATAAATAAAATAGCACATACTGACAAAAATGAAATCAATTTTAATAATGCTACAATTGGTTACATTAAATCTTATCGTTTCGAATCATTTTGAAAGCTCATTAACTCTTTAAAAATTATACAGAATCTACCTTAGGACATATTCAGACTAAAAGTCTATTTATGAATATGTATACAATATGCTTTTAAAGCTGTTAATTTTTGGGTAGTTATTGTATTTTATTTCACTACTTCAAAAATATTATTTTTTGTTTATTCAACGACTAACTAAATATGTCAACCTACCATATTTTTATACGCGAACTCTACGTACATACATATTTCGGATTAAAAACTCTGGAAATAAAAGGAAATAATAAACAAGTTCTACACTAAGTTTATTAAATTATATGACTTTTCAGATTTTAAATTACATGATAAATTTATAAAATAAAGTTGTAGTACTTTGAGAATTAAAGAAAATTCTGTCAAAAAATACTTAAATTATAATACATACTACATACATATGTACATAATGCAATTGTCCGACCACATTTTATATATCGTGGATCTGTTCAGTAATTGATGAATTTATCAATTAAAGATAGTGTACAAAAATTACAGAATACATTATTTGGTTTTAAATTAGATAAGAAAATGTTACCTTGGTATTCCAATAGATATTTGATAAGAGGGTTAAATTTACATGCATAAATTTAGCACCAGAGGTAGCAATAAATGAACTGTACAGAATTTAAAAATAAATTACAGTAGGAAAAACATATTATTATTGTATTGTTACTTATAATAAGCTGCCAGATGAAATTAGAAATAAACATAAGTAATAATGATAAATTTCTGGTAGTTGTAAGGCAACATCTCTACATATGTATGTATATGAATATGTAAATAGTTATTTTTATTTCTTGTGGGCATGCTCGTGTATGTACAATGTCAATGTGCACATGTGTATTTATGTATGTACATACATACATATGTATATATTAATATGATTTTATTTGTATGAGTGGATAAAATTAGTTATTAAGCTATTAAATAAATAAATAAATAAATAAATAAATCGTGTTTCCTCAATTTACATAAAATAGGAATCAATATTTTTTCAATGCAATGAAAATCATAAATTTTTCTAAACGGGATTTTCAAATCGACAATTTACATCAACTTTTCATTACACAGCTCTACCTGTTATGCGAACGTGGTAAGTATGTACATACATACATATGTAGACGGACAATTTTGATTAAATATTTAGTAATCTGTACGAGGCGTCTAGGGTAGAATCGGTTCCAATCTATGCTAAAATTATATTGTCAACAGTTTTTTTGCACACACTGTACACAGGGTCGGTCCTAGGCTATTTAGTGCCCCAGGCAAAAACCTAAATTTGCGCCCCCCTATATACATATATGTATATATATATATATATATATATATATATATATATATATATATATATATATATTTTTTTTTTTTTTTTTTTTTATCTGTCGCTTCTTTAAAGACATACCAATAAATTTCAGCGCAATCCCTTTTTTGTAAATGTAAAATTATTATCTTCATATAGTATATATTAAAAATGTGTTACAAAGAAGTAAATACAATATATTGCAATTTTAAGTATAAATAAAAAAAAACTATTTCTGTGGTGTTTTTAAATGCTTTTTGGAAGAAATTATTTACATATGTAGAAAAATAGTAAGAATTAAATAAAAACCTCCCTTTAATTAAAATTTTGAATCGAAGAAGGAAATCTTGCATACGAAAATTGCGAATAAATAAATAATTTTACTATAATTCTTAATGCTTATTTTTAACTTAAACTATTTACTGCCATACTATATTGATGTATTAAAAAAAAAGCTATGAATTTTCAAATTTCCCGGTTTTTCTGTCTACTCGAAATTCTCACATTTTGTTTATCTCTGGTCATAATCTTTGGCATTGTGGAAATAATTAAGTTTAAATGACATTTTATTTTCACCCAAATGTTCCGAATTGATTTTGAATTAGTTCTGAATTAATCACAATATTGTACGCGTATGTGTATCCTATTGCCGAATGCTAGCTGTCGCCATGACGCTTTCATGAAACCTCTCATATACAATGTTAATTGAATAATATGTTACTTAAATGATCAATTTGCTTATAAAAATTTATCACATGTTGTTTATTGTGTGTTTATGAATGCATCGTGCAATTTTTAACGATTCACTTGCCCATTGCCCTTGCCCAGAGAAGTTTTTATCGGACATACGTCGAGCAACAAGCATCAAATACGACTAAAATTATGTCTGTGGACAATCATCACTTGACAACAATATAACGCCTAAAGCCACTTTTATTATTATAACATTTCTCTGTGTGTAGATATATAGGCGCATTTCGCGCAAGTCTGGATGCCCGTAACCTGCACTCGCGATTCCAGGCAACAAGCGTCAAGAGCACCTTTAAACAAATTTGCACAATATTAAAAAATATCCATACTTTGATTTTTGCTAAATAATGCAAAAAATATCCATACTTTGATCACTATTGCACCTAGACCCGCGATCGTGAGGGCAGATCAATTGCGACTGAGATTTTGAACTAATTTATTTGCGTGTGCGCGGGTAACTAGTCCAATGGGGGGATTCACGCAATCGAGCATAGATATTATTCTATATCTATTGGCACATGCCGTTGTTTTTGTCGCGAATCTCGATTTCAAGGTCAACGAAGTTCAGAACAAAAGCACGTTTATTAATATTATATTATATTAATATATACTATATACGCATTACTAGAAGATCATTCAAGGTAAATTTTGAGCTTTAATTTGGGTAAAATTCTCATTATTTCACATTTTTAGCAATATTTTTCGATTTTTTTGGATGTATCATTACGTATTTATTTTGGTTCCTGGCGCCCCTCCCGAAGTTGGCGCCCTAGGCGACCGCCTGTACTGCCTCCCCCTTGGGACGGCCCTGATTGTACATATTTTATACCTATATATGCATATATGTATGTACAAATTTTGATGGGCTTATAAATGCGTCAAACGCGCACAGCGCGCTCCCATTTGGCCCATCGTTTGCGTTGCGTTACTTTACGTGTACAATTAATGCATATAAACATCCTGTCGTAGAAACAAAATTGCAACATAAATTGTTTCAATAGGTAACCGTATATTATCTAGCTATCTTTGAGCACGTGAATTTGCTAAAAACAAATACACATGTAAAACATATAAAAATTTGTCTCTTTTATTGTAGTACGAGCTAATCACGTGGGTTTTAAAATTGATGATACACAAAATGAATTAAAAATGCTAGAAATTGAGTGGGTTTATTATCGATAACAGGGTTGTGGAGTCGGAGTATTTTTTTAAATCAATTATGTAAATGAATATTGAATTTCCAAATAAAAGTGACTCACCAATGCCCAATGGACATATGCAGATCTGAGACACTGTGTTAATTTCATTGTATTTTCTCATGTCTATGTCAAATTAAAGAGATACCTGATATTTGACTGATCGGCCACGTCAAATACGTACATTTTATTAGTTTCGTGTGTGAACATGTTTCAGTCCATATATTCACTCCGGTTCATTTATGAACATATTAGTTTGTTCATACACGAACTTTTGTTTTTTACAGGGAGACTTTCTCTGTAGTTGAGTAGTTATCGTGAGAGGTTGGTTAGTTTAATTTTATTTCATTCGCACATTACATAGATCAACCTACATACATATAAGATCTTCCATTATATGTATGTTACAGTTCAAGTACATATACATATATGTACTCTGGTTCATTCATGAACATATTATAATAATTTGATCATACATGAACTATTGGTTTTAATTTAAGTGCTAACAGTCAAAAGCTTATTTTAAATATACTTTTAGCTGTCAAAAAATTTGAGATGTCACAATTCCAGGTATTTAAAGGGGAAATCCCATGGAAACTACATTACGACGTTGCTTTATCTTCCTTTTCCCCTATTTTTTAAATATTGCACAACAGAGTAAGCTTACATATGTATGTACATAGAGGATTGAATAAACGATTGATAATATTTAAGGTCATGCCTAATAGTTTGTGCATGGAAAAACTAGTTCGTTTGTCAATTTGTTCATTTGTGTACGCTTTAACTGGCCAGATTGGTTACAAATTAATATGTTCATGAACGAACGAAATGTTTATATGGACTATAACCAGGCCCGCCGAGAGGAATGGCGGGCCCTGTGAAAAATAATTCCGGGCCCAATTACAATTTTTTACAAAACGATTTCCGACACGGAGCCCTCGAGTAGTCCGGGCCCTGGAACTTTGCCCCAGTCCCCCACCCCTCTCGTCAGTCCTGACTATAACATATATACATATATAAATACATATCCATTTCAAATTTCATATGCCTAATAGTTTGTTCATGAACAAACTAATTAATTTGTCACAATAAACTAACTAGTTCGGTGATTATTCCGCAAAAACCGATCTCGCGCAAGCACTAAAATTTCGATCACGGAACATTTGGCACCCAAACACTTCATCAATCGAAAGCTACCACGCGAAATATTGTACTAAAGAGAACTCGAGTGCCAGATGGTCCGTGATAGAGATTTTAGTGACTTGTGCGAAATCGCTTTTTGCGGTATAATCCGTTTACCAAACAAACTAGAATGTTCATGAACAACCAAAATGCACTATATAACATCGGATTACTATAAATATATTTATGTATGTATGAAGCACTCTCTATTTGAACTCCAAATCCTTTCGTCGAAGTAAAATTTTCTTTTTTAATATACAAAAAGTTGCTGAAATTGAAATGGTGTAACATTCTATAGAAATTAGTTCGTATTCTACAATTTCTGCGAAACGTAATCATTATCTATATACACATGGCGCAATTATCATGATTAATCCTACATATCTGACTCAATTTTTACATACCTCCTTTACGTTTCACATGGTTTTCGTGTAAGTGGTAATTTTTTATATCTCTTATCTTTCCCAATCTAAATGTAAATATTATGCGATTGCGAAAAATTGTACAATACTTTCTTCATTTAATTCTCATGATAATTGCTATGAAAATATATATGCATAAAAAAGCACATTGGCACTGAATCAAAATCGAGACTGTTAACTTAGATACTGCAAATCTCTTACATAGATGACAAATGTATCTGCGTATTTACGTACATATATAAATTGATAAATTGTGAACAGCATCGCACCATTCCCGACACAATTGAAATGCAATGATCGTGATTATATTAGTCATGATTTATCTTCAGATATTTTTTACGATCAGTTCAATTGAAGCTCACGACACACCCACTCTTCATATTTATAGGTATTTATGTACAATATATTATGCACGTTCACTTTTCACTTAATACAAATGTATAATACTTAGCTTATTCAGTAGTTCTTAACTGATCAAATACACACATCCAGTTATTTAGTCGAGTCAATCTATTGGTGAAATCGGGTCATCTACATATGTACTTGTATCATTTCCGTGATTCACCATTGACATGACGTTACACGCAAGTGATATCGTCTACACTTGACTTAACTACATACATATTTATTTGCGTTTGGTTGCTATGCAAGTCAAATTCAACCGAGCTTGTCAAAAGATTTACATTTATAAATTGTGATAATGTCACCTTCGAAGAATCTATTGAAAGCGTTGTCTTTATATAGAAACAATATTACTTAACGTTTCTGGTTTGGTTTCAATTGCGTTATCAGCAGAGGTGACCCTCGCTAGGTTGATCACCTATTAGTATGCGAATTCACATTCTGCACAATGTTTCGAAAACAAGACGCAAATTTTACCATGGAATACATACACACACGTTCATTGTTCCTTACAGCTTAATCATACATCGCATCTTTATTTTTTGTAAATCCCATGACGTCACCTTATCGATTCGCGCAGTGTAAACAGCTGAAACTACAAAGGTTTTATTTACTAATTGATAAATCGAGGTTTAAACTTTCCCGTCTACACATACCAACTTCTTCCGGACTCCAAAAAGCAACGAGATAAGTTTTAAGGCAGTTTTTCCGCCACGATATCGCACTTAAAAGTTCATAATGCGTCACGTTTACTACATATGTCAATAAAAAAACACGTTCGATCAATTTTACTATAGCGACCTTTTATTATTTATTGTGACGCATTTTTACACACTATTTTATACTCTAATTATTAAATTATGATTATCTTTTAATACTCTTAATATTAAATATATTTTATACTCTAAATATTAAAATATGAAAGAGAGTTCGTCTCTGTTTTGCGTAACTCTCATCCATCTCAATCTCAACCCAAACATTTGAATAAAATTTTGCAATAATCATTTCTGTGTGTCTGTCTGTCTGTCTGTGTATTTGAGATAACGCTCGCCGTACTATAAAAGTCGTTTCGATTTGACATACATATGTACGTCACAGCTATACCACTGCCAATAAAACGTATACAACATAATAACAAAAGAAAACGTCTATATATACTGTTTGCTACCGATGTTTCCTCTATGCAAATATACGGCGCTAAGTCTCTGAGAATTAACCGCCATCTTTTGAAATTTTATTTAATTAATTGATTTTTCTATTGGTGTTTTATGTAGTTTACATGGTAGGTAGGTAAGTTTTTTAATATTAAAAAATTGAATATTAATATTAAATTATATATTTAAAAGGTATTTGAAAAAATTCGACCGCGTGCGGATCGAACACAGAACCGACACATTTATTTTAATTTTTTTACTTAATAACTTAATATGCCAACACCCATGCGATGATATTTCATCGGGCACAACACTAGTTTAATATGTAATTTCGAAAGAGACTTTGTAAGGTTTGGGTGGTAGAATCAGCGACGTTATCGAAAAAATATAATTTAATTTTAAATATAATTTATGATACCGATATCAATGTCGATATCGATATCAATTTCGATTCAGTTTTCGATTTCGATTCTATTTTCAGTTCCTGTTCCGGATTTCTTTTTCAGTTCCGTTTCCGGATATTAGTTCTGTCGTTAATTTTCTATTGTTAAATATTATTTTTTTCGATTCAAATAAATTTGATAAAAAAAATGAATGTTTAATATTAGATTAGCCATGTTTAAGCAGTTTATATTACAAATACCGAGCGAAGCCGGGTAAAACCACTAGTTTTAAATAAAGGTTGTGGCTATTTGCAGGTACTATATCTGCAAATTATTGGCTATTTACAGGTACCATATATGCGAATTATTGGCTATTTGCAGGTACTATATCTGCTGCAGGCGCAAAGCCTTCTGCGCATGCGCGTGAACTGTTACTGTCAGCGTGTTTACTGTTAAAATTTTGTTTTAAACCTCTTAAAATTTAGTTCCAACTCGTAAAGTGACGTAGAGTAAAAAATATAATCCAAATTAGTTAATATTAATAATTGTTAGAAAATTATAATCATATACAACGTATAATACCTATGTACATACAAGCACAAGCCGCGAACTAGCTAAATGATATAAATCTATTATAATAACGTGCGAAATTTATTTGCCCTATGTATAATGAACGATTGATTAAGTCTAGCATACATTAAATGTAAGAAATTATAATCGGATTACAAGTTCACGCGCATGCGCAGAAGGCTTTGCACCTGTCGCAGATATAGTTCCTGCAAATAGCCAATAATTCGCAGATATAGTACCTGCAAATAGCCACAACCTTAAATAAAATCAACTTATTTTTCAACCTATCGCAATGGCTGTCTTGGTTAAATAAAAATATTTTCACATGTAGTTTTCAAATCTATAACATATCATCGTCAACATTTACCATACATAAACTGCTGGATGAAAATCTTTCCAACACGCTTCCATTCGTTTCTGCTTTGCGCAATTCTCATTCATCTCACCCCAAACTTTTTCCCAATTTCATCCACCCATCTTCCTGCGGTCTTCCTCTCACCCTTTTACATTCTCTTGGGTACCATTCCAGCACTTATTTTGTCCACTTTTCGTCCATCCTTATAGCTACGTGACTCGATCATTGCAATTTCAATATCTCAACTCTCTCCACTATTGGAACATTTGAGTTACTAGTTTGATCAGTCAAGAATTTTTGTCATGTTAATTTATTTTTCTCTATTTGTTTTCTTCTATTTATGTATTTTTAATTGTATTTTCACTAACTTTTTTCCATTCTTAATTTGTTTAGCACACTCGCCGCTTTGGAGCATTCTGTTAGACGAGTGTGCTTGATTAATTGACGTATTATATAATAAGAAATAAAAAAATATATTTGTCATAATTCTCACCCACATATTCCGTTTCCTATCTCTCCTTGTTATGAAGAGCTACAGCGTTCCATACTTCATGTACATGTATATGTACATATGTAAGTTTGCATAATTACCTGACTGATTTTGTCAAATTTATGTAAGCACCACGGATCACATTAATCAGTTTTGTCAAGCAGTTGTTGTTGACGTAAAATAAAAGAATTTACTCTGAATATGTCAATTGAATAATTTATGAGTCCGTATTTGACCAGTTCAAGACAGAAAAAAAAATTGTTTTTCAACACTAGAGAAGTTTCTACATATGAATAACTAACGTTTGCAGTAACAATGTTGTCAGTGAAATCTTCAGTTTGTGATCACTCTCCATATACATATTTGTACTATACAGGTACATTTATAAGAGTGGCTTTCAAGTTTAATATGTACATATGAACATACATATGTATATATTGTATAATGCCAGATGTTAAGTTGTTTTTTTAATGTACGTTTTGACTGACAGAAAATGCTGGCTGTATATTTGGACCTCGAGGAAAGCAAAAGCTCAAAGCTAGCGAGGATGTCTACATTTATAAAATAAAAAGAGATTTGTGATACAGGAAAGTCATCTCCGTTTGCGGTCAGTATGATGCATGTTCACAATTATCCGACGGTTGAATATTATTCATAATTTTTTTCTAGTTTATATTTTCACGTCATTTTATTGCATCGAAACTAATGCAATGAAATGACACTCACACGTATTTTTCGAAAGCTTACGTTCCCGCTATCAATAAATAAATCGATACAAAAACTTTCAATGACGAGCTGTAGAGTTCGAAGTCCACATATTATAATAAAATATCTACATATGTATATATCGACCGACACCACGCGCCGAATAGCAATGACATAAAATAAATTTATGTAAAAAAAATCTTAAGACGTAAGCTTGATTTTTACATGAAATCTTTTTCATTTTCGCCACGATAAACTCGCACGTTTGCAGTACAAAACCGGGTGACGGAATAATCTAGATTAACACCTAGTCGACTATTGTTTGATATATGCTCATACGAGTCACAGTCATTTTACCGTGGACATTTCAACGTGCAACCTGTTTACCATAAGGATATTTTACCGTGCGGACATTTCACCACGTGACCTTTTCACCGTGCTGAGCAATATTTTACCGCGTGAGACAAATTCGCAAACATTTTTAAGCGCATTCCTTGTCTATATATTTATGTATATAGAATGCTTTTTACAATTCAAATTTGGGTATAAGTTACCGTATAACCGTATAACCCAATGGTAATTGGATTATTAGTCACATTGCGATCGCCCAAAAGACAATTTTTGCGATGAAAATCGCGAATACGGAATATTTGGCACTCGAGTTCTCGTTAGTATGATGGATTTTCGGCTGCCATATGTTCCGTTATACAGATTTTGGTGACTTTTGGGCGGGCGCTTTGTGACCAACAATCACCGAACCAACCCAATACAACAAGTGCATACATACATACATTGTACATATATATAAAAAACATACACATTTTTTCAAACACAAAATATGTATTTAAATATGTATTATATGTACATACTCATATTTCGAAAAGGTAGTATAGAGGATTATTTTTTTATTTTAATTAGTATTTGATTAATTTATTTTGCTACTTAAAATGTTCAGGGCCGTACTGTATGGGTCACATGGTAGGTAATCACCAATGGTGGTTTTTCCAAAGTAGTGAAATTTCTATTCATATTTGTAAGTATTTAAACATAACGATATATATTTTTACTTTATCTATGTACGTAGTTTTTCATTATCTTGGCTATAGAAATAAAATTTATTACGTTTTTATATGGTTAAGCTTGCTTGGTGTTAACTGTTCTATAATATAAAATGTATTTATGTATAATTGTATACACGCTGAATAATTAAAACTTTTAATTAATTATACATATTTTCATGAACATAACATAGCGTTATGAAATAGGGTTATCTACTGTTTAACATATGTACATACATACATATTTGCTCGTAATAATGAAATGCTTTATTATTACACAATAATAATTTGTGAGATTAAATCCATTGTGCGGTTTATCAGTCGAATTGGAAAACACCTAGGTAAGATAACATTTTGAACTTTGTTTATTTTCTTTTTGTGCCGTTCTGAAAATACATTAGGGGAAAGGATAAGCATTACATTAAATTTTCTTTAGAAACAGCGGATAATGTTCATGGATACATACATACATACATTGGTACCGTATATGTGAATGAACGCAAGCAATTTATTAAAACAATCATTTTTTGTTTTATTCTACAGGTTAAATATGATATTAAGTTACATAAAAATTTAAAGAAAAGTTTTGTAAAATATATAAAATAAAATTATACGTTTCATAAAAAGGATAATAATGAAAAGGCGTATTTATTGAGGCGCCAATGCTTAAACGCAAGCGCCCAATACCGCAGTCTACGTAGACTGAACGTATGAACATCCAAAACGGCAATATGACGTACGCTGTCTCATTGTGTTAAGCATGAAATATACGGCCATAGACCCAACGCGATAAATTTTTTAACAATCTACCAAACGAGTATTTTTTATAAATGTCATAAATGGTGGTGTCTTACATTTATGTGTCTTAATATCTCGGGATATGGAATTATTCAGGGTTACGACTACTATTCGTTTATAGTTTAACCAAGGTTGTCGCAATAGTTAAATGAGAACCTTTAAATAACTTGAATAGCGGCTGGTGAGGAGAAAGTAATGTGGAACTTATCAAAATGCTTTACCTGTATTGAGTTGTTCCAACACACATAACAGCCACGGTTCGGTGATTACTAGTCAAATGTGAACCGGTCAGAGGACAACTGGTCGCTCCAGATCGGTCACACGTGATCACCCGTCACACTAAAACTGGTCACGAGAAAACTGGTCACACCCTAAAACTTATAAAAAAATGCTTAAGATTTGATTTTAAAGCTATATGTTTTAAACGAAATTTTCATCGGATGATATCGATACGACGCTATTAAACTCCATCTAAAAGTAATAAATTATTAATATTTGAGTTGATGAAAAAAAAATTATTTAATTTTAAATTCAAAATATACGTAATTTTTAAATAAATTAAAAAATAAGTATCATTTCCAAGGTAGGAGTATAATAAGAAAAAATATTGGTAAGTATTTGTGCGCTTTAGATATTTCAGAATGGCAACATATGTATTTATTTAAGATCAATTACACTTGCGAATGTTTGTTCTGGAGTAACAACGATTTTTTGTGTAAGTTTTTAAAACTATATTTTCAATTTTATTTTGTATATTTTGTAGCTATTTACATTCTTTATTAAGCCTTTCGTAAAATATACACAAATTTAAAAGTTTTATTAGAAAAATATGAATTTTAAACTACCCACTTAGAAATATACTTGCATCTATATGTACATTTCATTTGTAGTTGTTTTATGTAAAATATTTTTTGTTTTTGTTTATAATAAATAAATATTGGATAAATTCGATAAGATTTATAGGAAACAAGCTATTTTTTACACAAAAAACCGAGTCAACATACCTAAATTAAAATTATTCAGTTTTCGGGTCACAGGCAGGAAACGTAGTGTTTCGACCAAGGTATAGATTCCGATTCTAACCTTTTAGTTTGACAGCTACCTTTTAACAGTTTTTGTCATATGTGTGCGTTTTTGGGGATTTCTACTTTCGTGAGTGGTTTTATATTGAAATAGATTTTTTACGTATTGACGATAATACTGTGTATAATATTTTATAGATGGTATTAAGAAAAACTAAAAATGGAAGATTTATTGGAAAAATTTTCTTCTGGATTGACCACAGAACCAGATGAAACACAACAGTACCGCCAAGCGCAGTACAAGAATCGTGATTCAACCCATTTTGACCAAGATTCGAGGCGGAATATATTATTATCCCATCAGAAAGGGTATACACTTTTTTATTTTTTCCAAATTCGACATCATAGAAGTGGCAGCTCGTGAGAATTCACAGTGGCAAGGCTTCAGAGATGAATCATCCTTAACCACACTGGTGATCGAAAGCCAAAAAAATATCATGCATTTGTACCGGACATTTATATATACTGGGAAGGCTGTAACTCTGCAGCCCATATGAGCGGGACGCAACTGCAACTCAGTAAGCGTAGAGTAAAATTAGGAGACAGGATTTCTCTTTGTTTCATATCGATTTTTTTTAAAAATATAGAATATATTATATTAAGCAGCGCAAAAATTAAAGCAAAAAAAAAAAAATCAACTCAATATTTATAATATACATAGTTGTGATTGTTCTTTAGTATTATATTTTTGTATCATTGTTTGTAGCTTGCGTCAGAATGAGATTGATTCAAGGCGTGGTATTTTAGAAGTGCTTCAGGATGTCGAATTCTTCGAGGAAGAATCATCTAAAAAGGTTCTTAGATTTATGTTTGTATTGTAGTACACTTTTGTAAAATATATTTGTATAAAATGATAACAAAATCTTATTGGATGAAATTTCGAAGGTCTATATACCATCTTCATATGTTCCTGGCTTTCATGATAAAAAACGAGATTTATCAGATACGTTAATGCTATCGGAATGGTTGACGGAAGCACCCAAAGATTTAAACGAGAATTGGCTAATGCTAGTATGTCCCAAAGGAATTCGTGTGCTGCTTCTTGCATCAAGGGTACGTATGTCGAATTAATGTATGTAAGTATTTAAAAAAAGTCATTTATTATTTCAATTTATTTTTTTGAAGGGTCGTACCAAGTTATATAATAAACTAGGAAAGCTTACGAAAGTATGGCAATCGTTATTACCCGGAGGAAATTCTAACTTTGGAGGGAATCATAAAAGTTGCGTAGTTTTGGATTGTATTTGGAGTGATGCTACGAAGAGTGTATATGTTTTAGATATATTAGTTTGGGTCAATCAACCTGTAACAGACTGTGATGTAAGAAGAAAGTATTTATATTTAAACTATTTACAAATAATGATAAAGATATCGAATTTTAATTCAATAACACTTACAATTTCAGATGGATTTTCGAGATAATTGGCTGAAAGCGAAATTTTCAGAATACCCGTTAATTAATGAGATCTCTGATCAAAATCATTATCCTATCTATGTCATCCCAAAGTATCCATGTGACTCGAATACAATTAGTAAATTTATGTCACATTGGCCGCCATTTTGTGAGAATAACCCGCATGTGGATGGTTTCTTATTCTATCATAAACAGGCTCATTATATCGGCGGTGCAACTCCTCTGGCAGGGTGGATTTATCCATATATGGTTAATGAAGTATTAGGACCAGGTATATACATATTTATAGGAAAATTTAATTTAATTGTGGTTATACCTATACATTATTTGTGTTATGGTTAATTTTGTATGAAAATTAATTTGTGTATATATTTTTTTCTAGATATTCTTGTTCACGAAGAGTATTTAAAGATGAGACCTGACAACTATGTTGATAAAGATTCATTTATAAAGGCGTTTGAGGAAAAGCAATCCCTTAAAAAACTGCACATAGAAAAACGTCAAAGAAAGACTAGTTTTCAAAATACTGAAATCAATATAAAACTTTGTAATCAAAGTAATGAAACTAATAATAGCGATACGATGATATTTTCATTCAGCGGTAATTGTGATGTCAATAACAAGTTAAATGGCAAAAAGAAAAATAAACGACAATTACGAAATATCAAAGAGAATAATATGGATATCGATGTGAATGTGTCTAATGTTAGTATAAAAGGATTAAATGAAAGTGGTTCGTCGAAAGATATGGAATTTGATGGTAATATATCTAATGACGTGGACTCGGCTATTAGTTCGATGGAAGATAGTATTTCAGAAGACACTAAAATCCAAAAATTCACACAAGAACTGTCAAAATGATTCTATAAACCTAAAAACAATGGTTTCTTAAATGTTTGCTATTTTCGTATATACCGGATTTTCACATACGAGTGTTTGCTGTAACTTTGTAAAATTCGATTATGAAAATTGTCTAAAAAAAAAATTTTCATTTTAATCAACAATATTTTTATTTTTTGGCGGTTTTTTTTTTATTTTTTTCTTGGATTATATTTGCTTTTAGTCGTACCAATTTTTGATAGGATTTGATGAATTCTATAGACAAATAAAAACGATTTATAATGTATGTAATTGTACTTGGTATAACAATAGCAAACACTTTTGCTAATAAGATTTTACATCCGGTGTATGTATATTAAAAAGCGATCTATAATATATTTTTACATGCCATTGATACTGATATTAAGTAACATATGTAAGTTTTTAAATGTAATTTAAGCCATTTTAAATCATTTTAAATTTACATACAATGTTTTAGGATAATTTATATACATTACGCATGTACTATCTATGTACATATGTAGATTGTATATATTTTATGTATGAACATATGTACCTATATATTGTGATATAATCGTATTTATTACTCATTTATGTTTTAGTTTTACATTTTGACAAATTTAATTGAGCTTAAATCAAGTCAAATAAATTTGTCATCTATTATTTTCGCTAGAATTTATTTCTAGTTTGATTATTGAAATGTAAGCTTTTCTTCTCTCATAGAAGTGTACTGTAAGGCTCAATTTGAGGGTCAATAGCGTTTGGTTAGCTTCTATATACTGTAACTTTTTATATCTCATTTTTGTATTTTAAACAAATAAAATTTGTCCTTTATAAAAACACCATATTTTATTTATTGTTTTTAATATCTTTTGTACATTATTTTTTTCAAAATTTTATTGTTACATGTTATGAATGAAAACAAAGTAATATAAATTTATGGATATGTGATTATTCAATTTCAATGTTGTTGCCGGCTGGTGGTAGAAATTGAATTTTTATTCTAATTGCTTGTTAAAATGGAGTACTAACTTTTTATATTTTAAAATATTTAATGCATTAAAATCCATTATTAGTAAAAGCATTAGTGAAAATAATAGTTGCAAAATAGGCAATAAGAGGAAGAGAATGCAGGGAACGGAATACAATTCATCACAAAATAAATAAACCAATATTCATTTAAAAGAAGGATATCACGAGGATTGATATGATTTTCTTAATTAGTTATTTTCGTGAAGAATACTGTTTATTTTATTCTAATTTTTAATTATTGTTGGATTTTAAAGGCATTGAATAGTTAAGCGGTTCGTTTTGTAAAACAGTACGCCAGTAAAACGGTGTAAACACGAAAGAAAAGCTGAAATATTTCTAGGCAACTGTCTCTCAGTAGATAGCAGTGGATTTCGTGTGAAAGGGTTTTTATCTAACGAGTGGGGAAACAAACAAAGCTCACTTCGGTGCACCGTCGTAGTCGGACGTGGAAGTGGAAATTGTGCCAGATGTTTGTATGCCATTAGGATGAGAGAGAGCAACCG
Organism: Arctopsyche grandis; assembly: GCF_051622035.1. Taxonomy (NCBI): domain Eukaryota; kingdom Metazoa; phylum Arthropoda; class Insecta; order Trichoptera; family Hydropsychidae; genus Arctopsyche; species Arctopsyche grandis. The sequence goes on from NC_135364.1 coordinate 15,297,602, forward strand.
AAAATAGGCTTCTTGTCTACACACGTGCCATGCGTATGTTCCTGTCGTCAACCCCCTATTTCAACCCCTCCTCCCTCCCAAAATACAGTTCGTTTTTCGATTCGTCCACTTTTTGTGCTCTTCTCTCCTTTATGGCGCCAATCGAGCGTGATGATATCGAAAAACAAAAAAAGAATTGTCTTTCTGAAAAGCATGTATCATATTGTCAAATGGAAGTCGTGCACGAGCGAATAATATACTTCCAGGAAATGGGTTTTTCGATTCGCACGTCAACTTGTTTTTGAAGGCAATGTTATAGTAAATAAATAAATTGGAGAAAAAATTACATACACACATGTATAAGAATAGTACATAAATAATGTATTTGAATATACATACATATATAAAAGTAATCTTTTGTTTCATTATTTATTTGAAGTTTCAAAAAAATGGACTTGGAAGTCCACGAATAAATGTATTATATTAAATGGACAGGATTTCAATAGATACCTTGCCGTTTTATAATTATAAAATGAATTTCATTTAATTTAAAAACAATTGGATAAATTGATTTATGAAAAACGTTAAATATAATATTTATTAAAAAAATGTATATATGTAAATACGTATGTATACATATTATATATACGAGTATATTACCTACTGAATATGTTACAGAAATTAGCTTACAACCAAAAGGCTAAGCAAAATACTTTTTAATTCTGTATCATATTATATTATTATATCATACATATATATAAAGATGCTATTTTGTGTGTGTGTCCTAACGCTAGCCGAACATTATGAATCGATAAAAAGCCTAAACTTTGTATACATTAATTGTGAATCGAACCCACGTACCCTCGCGCGAACACAAATATCCTCTTATAGGTATACCTGAGTTCAGAGAGCTAGCGATGAAACCAACGTCTAATTTTCAAATGGCCCTTTTTTAAATATTAATTGAAATATCTTCCTTCTCACCGTATAAAAGTACGTAAACAATTAAATGTATATTTTTAATTGAAATTGAAATTAATATATATTTTAACGATATTTGAAAAATAAAATCAATTCCAGATCGTGGGATAGAACCTACCCCCGCACGATTAGAGCACTGTACGCAGACCGATAGACAATAGTCCCGATAGAGAAAGTGATAGAGAAAGAAATATTCAATAATTTATAATATTCAAGGTTTTGAGGTCATTGAACGGGGTTTGTTTATACATAATTGTGGGTTTTTTGTAAATTAAACATACATAGCTCCATTAACCTTTTTGCTTATGTCACGCGATGTAAAAATACGTACTTTTCATATTATCCGATTCCGATTTCGATGTTGACTTCGGGTTTTATAATTTTATTATTATTTTTTATTGCATAATTTAATTGGCATAAACGATTCCCGATTTCTATTTCAGTTCCGATTCCGATTAATTATTAATACTCATATTGTAACTTTATTTTAAATCATGTATCAATCCGAAAGCACCCGTTGAAATTTCAACGAGCATAAAACTAGCACATATACTCGTACATATAATATCGCTATTATGTCTGTGTGTCTGTCTGTCTGTCAGAGATTTTCACATAAACAATATGCATACATAGGTAATACAAATGATATAATAATTATAATAATAACGATGATAATAATATGTAGTATATGTATGTACATATAATAATAAATAATTCCTGTTGGATTGCGTAGCAGCTCCATCCATAGAATATACAATAATGAATGGAAATGAGTACTCGCGGCAGCAAGAATATAATCTGACGATACAGACACGATAACGTAGGGAGGCCGTTCTCATCATCAGAATGACTTCTAAGCGATGTACGCGCCCTTCCACAAACATCTGCGACGCATTTCAATCTCTTGGTAGGCCGAAGAGAGCACGGTAGCAGTTGTATTGTACTTTTATCCTCTTCATTGTCTTCTGCTTGTATTTTGTCCATAGCTCTCCAGTGTCGAGACTAATAAAAAAGGGCAGGAATAATTGTAAATTTAATAATTATACTAATACGTCATTACTGTCACAATAAATTACATATGTACATATATTTGAGATTGATATTGAAATTGTATCTCATTATTATTTGATTTCAGAGTAAAATGATATTTACGTTGTTTGTTTGAATACTTTTTTAAATTACGTTTTATTCTTCAAAATGGAACATTGAAGTTTTTTTTTTATTTTGCTTAAACCACTCAATTTTTCTTTTCAATATAAGAAACGGTTAGAATTTAACGAACCGACAAAAATTTTCCGAGACGCGCTTTCCTTATTTGCGTTTTAAATTAGTCTGGCGTTTAAATTAATAGCATTTATCGGGACAACTTCTTTGCTGAAAATATTATATACTATATGTACATAAATAGAAATTTCAACAAACAATAAACTCTAAGGAAAAGATAAATATTTGAATTGAGCGAAAAGCACAATAAATCACATTTTTAATCACCGTAATTGCCTTAGCTCCTTGCGCAAACGAAAAAGTGTTTGTTCAGATCTTATTCGAAACTCTCACAAAATTATTGTAGTCAAGTATTGTTTCGAGTGCACCTATTAATTTTTATTATTAAAATTAAAAAAAAATTAAACTTTTCGTACGACACTACATATTTATGTACATTATAGTATAGGTACAGTTTTAAATCAAGTTCCTCTGTTGATCCACAATTTACATACATACATGGTCAATGGTTAAATAGTTTAGCCCAGTTTGTTAAACATGGTTTGTGAAATTCAACTACTTAAATGTGATACATTCCAATGCTTATTAAATCTTATAAGGAAAGTATTTTTTAATAGTGTGATTCATATAGCCGGGGCTGAAGAGAGGGGGAGGGGGTACAGATTATGCAAATAAATCGGGATCCAGAAGGACCCGGTTGATATATTACCTAAAATATATTAATTTATTATATATAAATGTAGGATTGTTATGAGTGTTACGTAATGTAAGGTTGGTATGAGTGGTACGTAATGCAAGGGTTGGCATGCGTGCGCGCAAGTGACGCTTGGACGCTCGAGTGATAGCACTTATGTATAATCTAATATATAATAAAATTGAATGTCTGTTTGTCTGTATGTCTCGTATAGACTCCTAAGCCACTCAATCGATTACGATGGAACTTTCAGGATTTGTTGTATGCATGTCCGGGAAGATTACTGTAAAAAAAACCCAGAAAAAACCTCTTAAAGCCCACTCAAGCTATTTCCCTTCGTGCAGTCGTGAAAATGCTGTATATTTTCAAGATTTTTTTAAATCCAATTCCCAGGATTCGAGATAAGAACTCCCGGACACGGGACAACAAAAATTCCGTGAATTCCCGGGAATGTCTGTCCCGGGTCGACCCGGGTCAGAAACCCTAATTATTCTCTCCTAATAGTCATCAATCTAGTATAATTACTTACTCTCCAGATGGGCTTTGAATATCAACGAAGAAAGAGTAGAATAGTGTCAAATATTGAATAGAAGATATGGAATTCAAATGTCAACCACTGTTCGTTCATATCGGTGAAATAATTAATTAATAATTTGGTCATATAACCATTTTCGAATTCACCACGTCGAAAAGCTGACGGGTTGTTCCGATGATAATGATGGGGCGTTAACAATGTTCATTCATAATTGAAACATCGCTCAAACCGCACTCGAAAGCAAACTCTACAAATATACGTACATTTTCAAACATATGTATATACATATATGTATATATATATATGTATGTATGTATGTAGAGTATTTGTCAATTAATTCAGTTATTTTATCTGACAATTGTGATGTTTATATCCTGCGGCTTGAATTTTGCTGAATCGGAACGAGTGGGTCGTTAGCGCTGTACAGCTTATTCAACCATGATACATATTAAATTTATATCATTTTCAGAATTCATAATGAACTTACTAACACTGCAAATATTTTGGGGCAATGTGTGAAACACATACATACATATATGTATATGTACATGTATCTAAGCAAATTTTGAAAATATGTGTTTACGTAGGACGCTTGTACTTGTAAATGTAGTATCTACACGACAAAAGATAAACTACAAGTAAACATCTGCCTTTTTCAGTCAGCATTTTATATTACAATTTGTATTTTTGGGCTGTTTTTATTATATACATACATATGTACATATGATCTATAAAGTTTTGTAGCTTTGTGAGGAAATATTCTCAATATTTCTTTATGGAGTAGAAATATGAACTGCAAGCGGGAAAATTGAGGTCTACAACAAGTTATATTGCCATAGAATGTTACGTAGAAAATCTTATATTACATATTCTGAAGTGAATGTTACATAAAGTTGGATAAATAATATTATATGAACACGCTTATTTACCCGAGGCATGCTTTACGATATCTTAGAATATTTATAGATTGTCTGAAATATTTGATTCTAAAGCAACATCAAGACGGAGTAATTTCACAGCCGAAATAGATGAGATCTAGAAAATATTTTATGAATTAATGACAATTATAGCAGTCGATCATATTTCAAGTGCTAGTGATTCGGTATATTATATTACACACATATGCGTTGTTAAGAGGGCTATACACCTGAAACCTTAATTTTGTTACCGTTCCTTTCTTCGATATATATATTGAGTGTATGTATATATTGAGTGAATGCGACAATATATATCAATATATATATATATTGAGTGAATGCGACAGTTGCGCTTCGACCAGATAAAACGTATTTTAAATTGACAAAATCGAGGTTTCGTATTCTACTATTTTCTCCTCCAAAACTGGACCAATTTTTAAAACAATTTCATCATCGATATGAGAAAGATACTTTCTGTGCATCTATCGGCGTATTTTTTTTTAAATTGACCGTTAAATAAGCACGCTGGACTCGTTTCGTGGGTGTAAAAAAGAGGCGATTTTATAGATGTTTGGCGGCTCCTAGCTCATATAAAAAATAATTAATCAAAAAAATAAAACGATAGATGAACCCCAATGGTGGATATCCATAGCATATTAAAAAATAATTTCTCTAGTGCCATAATTGAGGAAGGGAGAAGTATAGTACGTTTGTATGGACAAGGCGCTGCAGTCCAGCCCTCTTAAGTAGCTCGCTTATCAATGTAGTTGACTAACCAGTAGGGATAAGACACACCATTGATATGTGGCACACCTAATTTAATAAGTAGCACTATTGATTTGTGGCACACCTAATTTAATAAGTAGCACCATTGATTTGTGGCACACCTTAAACAATGACTAATCAAAATTGTACGACACGTGTCTTCAACACTTAAATAAGAGTATATAAACGCATTACTGTTAGAATTTAAGTTAGTTATCACCATCGAGATTCCGAGAGTGGCAGTCATCGCCATCGAGACTCCGAAAGTAGCAGTCAACACATCAGTAGCAGAAAAAAGTTAAATAGTGAAGCAAAGTTAAAGTGAAATAGTTATACGTATCTCATTTAAATTCTCCGTTCCATAATTAAATTGTACCAATAAGATAAATGTAACGCTTTAATAATAATAAAAATATCTTGGTTAGTTAACCAAGTAGTTTTAAAAACAAAGAAAAAATATTTAATCTTTCATTGGAACGTGACAGCGTGTGTATGTTACAGTCCAAGTGTACATTTAGTTCGTTCATGAATAAATTAGTTGGTTCATACTTGAACTAATCTGACCAGTTTTAATGTAAACAAAAGAACAAATAGAAAAACGAAGCAGTTTGTTCATGTGCAAACTATTAAGCAAAAGTTTAAATATTTTCAATCGTTTATCTTAGCCTCTATATATGTATGCTTTCCCTGGATTGCAATAGCTTAAAAATTAGGGGAAGCGGGAATTAAAGCCATATTATAATGTGGTTTCCATAGGATTTCCCATTTCAATACTTGGCGTTTTGACAGTCAAAATATTTGTGCGACAGTTTGTGAGTCCACTTGAGAAAGATTTTTTCTGTTAGCACTTAAACTAAAACCAATAGTTCGTGTATGAACAAACTAGTATGCTCATGAACGAATCTGAGTGAACACTTGGACTGTAAAATATTTAAATGGTATGTATGTACATATATTTCAATTGGCTTAATTAAGACTGGCCAATTACAAACATCGATAAACAATTTACAGAGCATCATACAGACATATATGGACAAATTTAACAAACATTTTACAGCATATTTATATACCAGGAAATTGGAGATGCTATAAACTTGAATTTTTACGAGAGACAGAGACAAGGTTACCAATTTGATGGAACCGTTTCAATGAAATAAAGATAAATTGATAAACTCTGATAGGAACTGATCAACCTAGAGTCACATATTGAAGTCTGGCATGAAACATAGGGCCAGGGAATGATTCCATATGTGCGAAAGAGTGAAATAAAATTAAATTAACCAACCTCTTGCGATAAAAACTTAACTAGAGAAAGTCTTCCTGCTAGGGTTTCCCTTTAGACAATTAAATAAGAGAGTAATAATGTGGCAGAGAAGTATTCCTATGGGGTGCTTTCTTAAGGCAGCCATATTCACGAATTAAGTTGATTAAATTCGATTATTCACGGTGCTAAAGTAGTGCTATAAAATTAAGCGACACTTCAGCATGTGGCAGAGTACAATTTGAATGCCAATATATGTATGTATGTAGAATGTATGCGAATCAACCGACCGCAATCGATTAACATTACGTGAACGATAATTGTTTATCGGTGAACCGACGTTTATATCACCCAAGAGGAAATGCGTTATGTCTGAAATACAAGATTGGTAATGTATCTATTCACGTACCCAAAGTTATGTACATAAGTATGTATGTATGTACTATGTCAGTAACAGAGCCGCTCATTTTGGGGTAGTGATATGTAAGGGGATACGAATCAGCTCATTTACGAAATGTTATGATATCTAAATCATATAAATACATGCCATAAAAATTTAAATTAATTCAAAATATTTGAATATTAATAGTTTTTATCGTCGAGTTTCGGGATTTTGCAATGTAATAAAAAAACTCGCATAAAGCAGTGTTGTAAATATCATGCGTATTTGATATGTTTTAAAATTTAATTTTATATACACTTAATTTAAATATTTGTAGAAATTAAATATACATAGCACGAAAAAAAGTTGTGTTTTGAATTCAACAGAATTTTCCATTAGCCACGTTCTTTTGTTTATTTTTCTTTTATTTAGATTCTGAATAAAATTCAGTGCACGGAAAAACTACTACAGTGGACGCGTCTTTTCTCATATTTTTCTATTGTAGACTTCAATTTACGGTTATTTCGGTACATTGCTAAAATTATTCATATATTGATTAAAATATAGTGTAGTTCAATAGGGGAAATAATATCAATCGGTGCAAAACTGCTAATGTTTCAATTTAAATGGCGGCCTTTGTGCAGAGTTTAATCATCAGAAATGCAAGTATGTGTAGTTTTATTATTTATCTACATATAATATATTATAAATGACATCAATAGAGATACGTATCATTTCATTATATTGAACATCATCGTTATTCTGTGTGTATCTGCGATTAATTTCGGTTTACTATAATAGTCGTTTCGATTCGACATACATATGTACGTCACAGATAAAACACTGCCAACAAAATGTACTAACATAATACGAATATAATTAAAAATAAAAAAACTTCTTTAAATGTTTCCTCTTAAACTTGTTTAAATGTTTACTCTAGGGAAATAAGTCTCTAAGCATTTAGCGCCATCTATTGAACATTTTATTAAATTTTTCTATTGGCGTTTTATATTGTTTATATGTAGGTAGGTAGGTATTTTTACCATTTTTTTATATAAACAATCTATATACATATATGTATAAAAGTCAAAGTTTGTTTGTCTGTCACGTATGCGTTCCTATACCATTCAACCGATTACGATGAAACTTACAGTTATTGTTAGAGTTATTGCGTGTATGCCCGCGATGGTTTCTGTAAAAAAAAAATCACCCAAAAACGGGAAAAACGGGAATAAGTGGCATTGCAACGCAATAATTTTAAGTGTATTTGCCTCTCCACCTGCATTGTTAGGGTAAAATAAACAAACAATTGAATAGTTTCAAATGTATCGCCGCTTGCGTTTTTCCGACAAATGGGAACGAGAACGGGAATGGGAATTGCATGCGTTATTGTGGCATTGCAACGCATGCCGGGTTCAGCTAGTTAAATATAAATATATAAAATTGAATGATTGTCTGTCTGTCTGTCTGTCTCGAATTGGCTCCTAAACCAAAGAACCGATTACGATGGAACTTTCAGGACTTGTTGTATGCATGTCCGGAAAGATTACTGTGAAAAAAAGGGGAAAAAACCTCTTAATAATAATATTCGTAATTACGATTTTATCGACGCGAAAGTATGAAGCGCCAGTATATAGTTAAGGAAATGTGTACGTTGGTAACCAACTGGCGCGCACGCGTGCCAACCCTTACATTACGTACCACTCATACCAACCTTACATTACGTACCACTCGTAACAATCCTACATATCTATGTACATATATATAAAAATGATTGTTTGTCTGTCTATCACTTATGCGTTCCTATAGTTGCTAGGTAGCATAATAACTAGCTGGTTCGTTGTTTTGCTCGTCCGCTATTTGGATGCTTTTTTCGTAAATATTGTCGGTTAATGGTGTCGTGCTTTGCATATTGTGTAGAGTTATTGGTGTTGCTTTAATTTTTGATTAAAATTTTTGCAATTGTGATTAAATACAGTGGTTAAACTGATTTCTAAGGTTATATTTTAAAGTTAATTTTCACTTGAAAAAAAAAAAAAAAAAAAAAAAAGAAGAAGAAAAAAAAAAAAAAAAAAAAAAAGTTCTTTTGTTTCTTCAAATAATATTCGTTTGGCAACGAACGTGATCAAACTGATTTCTGAAATTATATATTAACTCTCGAACCCAGAGCATATTTACAATATTACAGCATAATGCAACATTGTTAAACAAAAAACTATTTATTTCATACATATTTTTGTGCGAAATTTTGAGAATATTCTCTTATTTAAATTATAAATTGTGACGCTAATAACTAATAATACTTAACAATGATTTGCTATAAATGCAAAAGTGTTGTGTTGTTGACTAATTATGTGCTGTGCGAGCTTTGTGAAGAACCTTTCCACCATGATTGTGTGGGGATTTCGGAAACAAAATACAAAAAAATGACGTCAAAGAATAAGGAAAAATGGCGATGCGTTTCTTGCCGTATCCATCCTAACCCCCTTCCGCCGTCTCAGTCCTCATCACTAATGCTCAGTTCTCAAGATTCAGTCATCAGTCCTCAGCCATCTTTATTTGATATACTTAATGAAATTAAATGCTTTCGAGCAGACTTTAATACCATGAAAAATGAGTTTGAAAACATAAAATCTGTAATCACAGACATAAACAATAAATTATTCACAATAGAGGCTAAGTCTGATGAATTTGATGGGAGACTAACCACTGCTGAAAAGAAAATTTCCTGCTTTTCTGATGTAAATAAAGGTTTAATTGAGGCGCAAAATACTATTGTTGAACTGAAACAAGAAAACAATCTGCAAGATCAATTCTCTAGAAAAAACAATGTAGAAATATCCGGCATACCTATGAAAAAGGGTGAAAATCTAGTGTCTATATTATATGACTTATGTGCTGTCGTGGGTCACAAATTGTGCGACACAGATATTGACACCATACACCGTGTGCGGCCGTACCCGTCCCAGGGCGTTGCAGGTTCACAGCAACAGCAACAGCGAGAGGGCAACAGCGATGTGAGTGTGCGCACGTCATCAGTGGTCGTACGGTTCACTCAGCGCCGTCGTAAGGACCTGCTGATGGCGGCCGTGCGCGCCCGCCGCGGCATCACCACCAACGACATCAATATTCCAGGCCCGCCCACCACCCTATACGTAACGGATCACCTTACACCAACGAATAAATTATTATTGAAGCGAGCACGCCAATTGAAAACTGAATATAACTACGCCTACTTGTGGGTTAAAGATTGCAAGATCATGATTAGAAAAAGTGCGAGCTCCAATATCATACAAATCTCAAAAGAATCAGATCTTTGCAAAATCAAATGACTAAGTGCAATATTAAATTTTAATAACCTAATAATTATCTATGCATTTATTGTCTACTGGTCTGCATCACATATTATAATGTATGTGCAAACAATTATCGCGTTTATCGTATGTTTAACGGAGAGCTGAATGAGGTTGATCTGTTTGGTATTTCCCTACATCAATTCAGGTCTAACATCAAGAGAATCTTGACCGATTGATTCATTTTTTCTTCTATTCTATTTTTCCAATATTTCCATTATTTTTATACTTTAGTTTAGTTATGTAATGTGCTATTTAATCATATTATAGCTTTCATTCCTTTCCATTTCATTTGTTTATTTTGTATTTACCTTTTTCATTTGTTTTTTATATTTGTAAATTTCAATTTCTTCTTATATTCTATCTTATAACCTTTTCCAAATATTTTAATACTATAGTTTAATTATGCAATGTACTACATATTTTGTCATGCCTTTATTCTTTACTTTTTAATTTGTTTTCCTTATATTTATCTTTTTCATTTTTGTAAAAATCTATTATTGGACTCGGGTGTTACATATATTATTTATTTACTTTTTGTGTTTTTTATACCTATCTCTGTACATCCTGTCTGTTGATTTTTCAATTAATAAAATAAAATAAAATAAAATAAAATACTTAACTATAATTTAATTTGATTATTAAGTATTAATTTGAAACTGAAACATTCACTCACCGAAACGCGCCGAGAAACGGGAACGGGAACGGGAATTGCATGCGTTATTGTACAATGGAACTTTCAGGATTTATTTTATGCATGTCCGGGAAGCTTACTGTGAAAAAAAATCGGCCAAAAACAGGAACGGAAACTGGAAAAACGGGAATGAGTGGCATTGTTTCAAATGTTTTTAGGGTAAAATAAACAAATAATTGAATAATTGAGGTATTTGAAAAACATACGACCGCGTGCGGATCGAACACAGGCCCGACACATTTCTTTTAATTTTTTTTATTTAATAACTTGATATTCCATAACCCATGCAATGATATTTCATCGGGCACAACACTAGTATAATATATTATTAAGATATTTTTATCGCGATTGGTCAATCTTTGAATGGCGACAAAATGTCAGGCTCATCATTAATTCAGTGCGCTTCGTTAAAGCTACGATATATTAATTTATCACAAAGGGAATTATTAATATAGGGTGCCGGGACACTCAGATGAAACCAACTTTATCCAGCATCGCAAACAGTAGGCACCGAATTAAATTTGTATGGTTGATAAATGTGCATTTTCGCAAAATCAAATATTATATTTGATGTATGTAGTATGTCGCATTACAGACCAGTCGACAAGTTTTCTCTTGTCGAAATTTTCCTCGCACGTATGCTTCTTTTTCACACTCGAAAGTGTGTATTTGTTCGGCTGAAGAGCTTTGAAGTATTCTAACGAATCGCTTTTGTCGAGAATTATTAATGTTGGATGAAAATGTGACAATAGTTGTGTCATTTTTCATCGTCGTGACGATTGACCTCACTATATGTGTGCATATAGTGAGTAAATACAAGTACATAAAAATGATATTAGTACGTTTTATATACATTCGGTTACGTGGTCTATTTATTTACAATGCATTAACCGCGATGTGAAAAGTGCAAAGGCATGTAACTCTGCGATTTTGATCTCCAATAATTCATTTTTCTTGTTATACGATTTAAAACGTTACCCGAGGTTGTGGTGGGCACTTAATCTGTGTTGCGAAAAATAACAAAAAGAAGCGCTTTTGGAGGTTTTAAAATCTCATAAATCATATCGTAAATCGTCTATGGCTTTTTAATGTATCGGTTTTTGCGCTTAAGGCAAGAATGAAAGCATTGAACGATGCATACTTGGATTAACGCGAAGAGATCGAAAGATGAATACACGGTGAGATGCATGAACAAGGTGGACACACCTAAATGCTGGCTGAGAGAGTGATAAAAATAAAGTGCCGAGTGGACCAAGATTAAGGAATGTTTGAAAGGTACCCAAGAGGACGTAGAAGTAAGCGAAAAAGGTCTAGATAAAATGCTAGAAGAACGAACTTACAAAAAAATGTACATAATGTATGAAGTTGCGTAAAATTTTCACTCAGCAATGAATGGTGAAATGATGATGGTGATGATAGTATCATTATATCAACATATTGCAGCATGATTTTTTTGTTTAGTAATAGTTAAAAACCACATTTATTATTAATCCGTTTTATCAAAAGAAATTTCAATACATATTTCAAAATGTACTTTAAAGTCTGTCTCGCTAATTGGGTTAGTTTTCCTTTGAATCGTTGGATTCAATTTAGTGTATTTAAAATTTATTTAATGTAATCGGATATTTTAAAATAATATACGTATGAAATTAGAATGGAGTCCATTGGGTGAATGAATGAAATTTTTAAACAAAAAAAAAATCACTCTTCCTGAAGAAAGAGTTCTTCGATCAATGTGTTTTGTTTTATCATGAAACTTGTTCAAACTGTTACATAAATTACAATGGTCTCAAAGAAGTATGAAACGATGCAGCTCGTCATAATGAGGAGAGATTGGAAATGGAATATGGATGATGAATATAGGTATGGATATAGTATGGGTAATAGATATCCACTACAAAGGTTGTGGATGTAGTGGAGAGAGTGAAAAGATTGAAATGGAAATGGTCGGGTCACGCAGCTACAAGAATGAACGAAAGGTGGTCAATATATGTAAATGCTAGAATGGTATGCGAGAGAATGTAAAAGAGTGAAACGAAGGCCGCAAGGAAGATGGGTGGACGATATTATAAAAATGTGTGGGATGAGATGGATGAGAATTGCGCAAAACAGATACGAATGGAAGCGTGTTGGAGAGGCTTTTTATCCAGCAGTTTATGGTGAATATCTGTAAACGATGATGAGGGCATGTTTTACATACATATGTAGATTTTGTGATAGGTTGAAAAAAAAAATTGATTTTATTCAAATAAATTTGCGGTTTAAATATTACCTATATGTATATTGGAAATACCTATCTAAAGTAATAAATCAACCAAAATAAATAACACAAATTATTGAAAAAATAATGTTTCATTTCCGGTATTTTTTTAAGCGTATGTTTTTAAATTTAGTCATATGTATGTGCATACATATGTGTATACAATGTTTAATCTTTTGCTTACTATGATATACACACACATAATTTATTTATCTATGAACTCATGTGTAAATAAATGCGCACTATACATACATATATGATAGTACATATGTACATATTGTAATCGCAAAATAGTATTCGAATCAATGTTCGATTTTTTTAATACACCGTGGCTTTACCCGGCTTCACTCATTTTATTAAAAGTTTTATTTTATTTAAATTAATTTGAATATTCAATTGCTTTTTTATTAAACTTAACGTCACGCATATTCTACAAACCTAAACTTACATACATACATACATACATACAAAGTCTCTTTCGACATTATATATTAGATTAGTGTTTTTACTCGGCTTCACTCGGTATTCGTAATATAAACCGTTTAAACATGGCCACCTAATAGTAAACATTTTATATAGTTTTATTTTATTTAAGTTAATTTGAATATTCATTTATTTATTTTTATTAAATTGAACGTCACGGATTCTACGAACCGAACAAACATACCTCACTTAAACAAGCCTCACTTAATTTGCACGAGCAGCATACAAGAGGAACAGGCTTTTCCTCCCGTAGCCTGCCCGCGCACATTAAGCAAGGCTGTACGACAAAAAGAGAGAATTTCACTGCACGCCACTGATATATAAATATATATATATATATATATATATATATATATATATATATATATATATATATATATATATACATATATTATATATAAATAGTATCGTTTACCATGAATACATTCTTTTCAATCTTTCGATTTTCGATCTTTGCTTAGCGATATTTACTTTTCGATCATTCGACTTTCGATGCCGTGAACCAGACCCGAAATATTCAATAATTATTTATTTTCATCTGTAATATGTATATGAAACTGTCTACCCATACACACACACACCCATTCATTCGCTATCACTGTTTCATTCATTGCGACCTTCAAGAAGTCGCATTCGGTATTCCGCAGCGGCTTAACGCAAACACACCGGAGAATACAAGAAGTCTTCATATAATAGAGGAACGCGTCTTGAATTTTTCCTCGGATTTTCCTCGGCATTGGCGCTGTGCGGTTGTTTGTTGTCCGCCGCGGATCCGTGTTTGTAAATAGTAAGAGTCGTAGGAGGGACCGGGGAAGGGGGACGGGGCGACCACCCATCTGCCGCCCCTTTGGCCGCCCCCCCTACTTTCCCCTGACGACGACGACGACACTGTGTGCGCCCCCCTGTCCCTCAGTAGGGGCCGATACTTGGCTGGCGTTGCCCGCCGCGCTCTGCAACCACGCCGGCTGGCGCACGTGCGCGTTGCAACCGGAAGTGCATCGCCGTGCACTACCACTACTTCACCCCACCCCTCTCCCCTCCTCCGGTCCAATTTTTTCTATCCTTCAGGATCTTTTAAGGGGTATCGTCGAATGCGTCAAACTGTTTCGAAAGTATGCCGTGCGAACTTTCCGAGTGAAGTTTACAGGTAACTTTTTCCTGAAATTAACCCGTGTAGAACTTTTCCCTTTGAGTTTTTCCTCGGTGAAAAAGTAGGTTTTGTTTTTAAGGTTAGGTTGATTTAGTTGAAAATTTTTCAATACACGGTTATAGTACCTAGCTATGTACATATTTATGTCAGTATAGTATGATAAGTAATCGCAGAAATTCGCGTGAATAACCTTGAAATGACGATGGTTTCTTTTGGCGTGCTTTAGTAAACGTATTGACATACGATGATTAATAATCGATAATGATTTTTATTCGTTCCTGTTCAGCGTTTTATACATATGTAGTTATATAATGTACATATGTATGTTCAGTACATACACGTACTGAAGTCATCTTAAGAATTGTAAAATATTTGCATTATACATATTTCGCAGATATCTCGTACTCAATATATGTATGTACATATACATTTATTATATTTACTTGTATGATTTTCAATATAAATTTTAAATTCAAACCCAATAAATTAATATAAAAAAAGTATTAACAAACCTTATTTATGGAATAAATTATTTTCCAATAATAATTTTAAAATTTCAAATATATTATGTGGACAGTAAATATTATGCAGACATTTTACGTGCTTAAAATTTGCTAAAAGTGCATCGATTATAAATATTTATATATTGTAGTCGTAACTATACCGCAACGAACGTATTATGTAGTATACATATATACATACATATGTGCATGTACGTATGTAAGCATTAGAATCATCGCTAATTTTGTATATCCGTGCTTTAGTCGCTGTAAATATTATTTGAAATATTTTAATGTGTAAACTCTTTAATAATTATATCAATTATTAGCAAGTTTAACAGTAATCCTCGGCGAAGGATAATCTATAATATAATATTAATTAACTTGACGCGGTGACCTTTTAGAGATTTGGAATTCCTCTACGATGAAAATTAGAAATTCTAAATGTGTAATTTATTCGAGAAATTATATTCACTTGAGAAACGATATTTGGTACAGTATTTAATAATTTGGCCTGACAAATAATAGATTAACGATCGCAATCATGACAAAAAAAGGGCAAGCACAATAATAAGGATAACGGGGGATGACAAAGAAAAATGATATTAATCTAAGAAAAAAATGTTTTTTCGCCGAAAATTCGTATTTTTTTGTTTTGTGCGAAATTATTGAACGAGTTTTGACGCTATTATTTTTATTGTGTTTTTCGCATTCGAATAAATATAAAATGCTATCATCAGTGAAATATGCAGTAGCAATAGCGTTTGCGTTATCGGTCTTCATGTTCGTACCTTCCGAAACCTCGTATGTTCACAATAGAATTTAAATAAAAGAGGAGCAGAGGCTTTCATGCAGGATAAAGCAGAAATATACCGAAAAGAAAAATATGAAATGTGTACACAATAATATGTACGTTCGAAACAATGAATCCAAAATATTCGCATAGAAATTATAATCCCACTAAAAAAATGTGTAGTAAAATAAAAACGATTAAGGATTAAAAATGAAAAAGGTATATATTTATTTTCAGTATACATACATTCATATGTATTCGCATGCATAAAATCGATAAAAAGTAATAGAACTTTATACGCGTAAATTACCGCTTTGTAATATTATAGACATAGGATTTGATTACGGGTTATAAGTACGTTAACGTGCGCAAATCGACACGTGAAATATTCACGTTGTCATCTGTAAATTATAGTGCAATTTTCCCTCTATTTCTGTATTTTTAGGTGATTTCATACAAAAGTAAGCCAACCTTTTTTTTACAAACGTTTTATTATTGCCAAATCGAGTATCGAAATTGAAATTGAAATCGAAATTGGCATATATATTGTATACATATAGAATACATTTGTAAATTAATAATGTTCATTTATATTGTACCAAGTATAAGCGTCTGATTTTTACTTTTTTTTGTTGGTAGTGACTTAAAATTTAACATTAGTGTTAAACTTAACTCATTAACAATTTTCTGAAAATTCTCTATAAAAGTTCGCGTATTATTTGAAAAGCGTTAAAAAAATATAAATATGTAATATAGTTACGCAAACTACATGATACTGTGTTTATGCACTAAAACAATGTGTTCGAAAAGCTCGTCCCGCTTTCAGAATATAAATGTATTAATAGAATAAATCGATTAAAAACGAATTGCGTGGAATAAAAATGAGCGTGGTTTTTTATGCCACAAGAAAATATAAATATTCAAACAATTTTTTTTATATATACTATAAAAAAATTAAATTGAAAGCATATTGCATTACTTTTGTCGCAATAAAAGTTTGATCGTATGTGTGAGGGTAATGTAAAAACTTTCGTGTATTGAAAAAAGCACTTCACCAGAAGTGATCGGAAAAACTTTTCATAGAAAATATAATACGGTTTATCCATACATACATGTGTGTGTGTATATCACATAATATTATATGTATATATACATATACATACATATACATATATATATATATGAAACGTGAACTTTCTCCGAAAAATTTTCCACGAAAAGTTTATTCATAAGTGCAATATGACATCCGGTACTGAAGCGACCCGCCTTATTATACGAATTTCTAGTCAAATATTGTAATATTCGCTTTTATATTAAATATATTAAAAAAAAAACAGCAATAGACAGAAAACGAGAGGGAATAGGTTCATAGAAAATTTATAATTGGATATGCCGTTCGATGTGTGTGGATGTGCAAATAAATTGGATTTTATCGAAGACATCAATTTATCTTATGTGTGTAAATGCTGCTCATCTTTGTATGTGTTATACATACATATGTACGTAAATACATAAATTCGTTTTAGAGGTACAAAAGATTGGCGATAATATCACTGAGCGAATTGATATAATCGCTTTAGTAAACGAAGCGGTTGATATTCCCACAAACGACGATTAACGGGCTGAGACGAGAACGGTGATTATTTCGGGAAACGACGTTAATTAACGGCGACACGACGAAACCTGCCCTATAAATCATCATCGGGAAAATGGCGTCCGAAACGATAATTTAACGAGAGAACTTTTTCATAATTGCTTGGTGTGACAATTTTATATGCTTTTTGGTTTCATAACGGGCATTTAAAAATGTTGATGAAATTATTTATTTTCAATAAATTTAATACTTTGAATATAAACTGCGTTTGTATGTCCCTTTATAATCCCTTATCTTTTGGTTACCAAGAACCAATAGCAATATCTTTTAATATTGGTCCTTTTGTAGCAAAGCTGTGAATGTACGACGAGCATTGTACGGTTTAAATTTTTAAATTAGTTTTCGAGCGCAACGACTTTTTGTAATTGAACCGAGTTCCGACTTTTAGGATACTATTCGATTTTAGATACGATAAAAGTTAAATGGTTCCCTTTGTAAGCCGGCTTGGCGTTACAGCTTGAATTCGAACTACAAATAAATTTAACTCATTTCAATGTATTGACTAGGCAAAGCAAAATTAAATATGGAAATCAAAATTAAATATTCAATATGGATTTATAATACATACGTATATTAAAAATAATTTATTAAGTTATTCCGGGCCTTACTCGTTCTTTGAATCTAATTTTCACAATGGTAAGTGCTGATGTAATACATAAAAGGTCTGATGAAGTTTGATTTTCTCGATTGAAATGAACATTAGTTACTTTTTTTATTAAATCTGAAAAGAAGAAGCCGTTCATTTAAACGAAAGCATATTTTTTTGCTTCATTCATTCTACATATACGGATGTATGTATATTTCCATTTTTTTTCTATTTCACTTCTATGTATCTGTATGAGACGGATATTATTTGATTTTTGCTCCGAAAACACACCCGAAATGGCTTTCATATTAGATTCTCTACGGGGGTAAAAATGAAAGGGATTTATTTACACATCTCGATTAAAAGCGTCAGATTATAAAAGAAAGAGATTTCGATTGTCTTTGATTAATCCATAGAGTTTGATTTGTTGTACGAGAATTATGGGGCATTTTACTTGCTTTTTTCCATTCGTCATTATTATTTTTTGATGAAAAATTAAAACGTTAATCTCGATGAAAGGGTGGGTGTTGTTAGATGAATGGCGATTATACGGAATGACTTTAGAATTTTCGTTGCGTTGAAGATATATAGGTGGCGGGGGTTTCGGTAATAATTAAGAACGGTCGCGTTAAATTTCCCTTTTTCCACGGTTTTTCCGCGGCACACTTTTACATTTCATAATGTTTTCTCGAAAAGTATACGTATTAATTACACAGAGAATTTATAATGCGATGATCCATTAAGTAATTGAAAAGATTTCAGTCAAATTTTGCAATTTTCCATTCACACGATGGTTCGTTCCATTTCGAAACATCAAAAAGCGATTGAAAGCTTGCTTAAAATCCTTAAATAATTCAAAATAATTTTCGGGAATGCGGGTTAAACCTCGAAATAACTTTAAAGGTTTATGACACGATTAAACTATTTAAATATATTTTTATTAATAATATGTTAAATAATACTTTTTATATTTAAATAATATTTCAATAAGTTTTAAGGAATTTTAATTTTTTAAGGATAAGCTGTTTTAAAAAAGTTCTTTCGATTTTGATAAAAAATTTAGTTCATTCAAGAACATACATACATGCATAAGTATGTATGTAAACAGTAATAAAAATGAAATTCTTATGGATGCAATTAAAGGCCTTATTCGTTCTACATGGATGATTAAGACTATGCTTATGTATGCATGAATGCTACAGATAAGGAATGCTTTACAGATAAGGAAAATTTATTACATTATAATATTAGGGATATGCAAAACTTAAAGCTATGCACATATTTTAGATACGTATTCACTTTCTTAAAGTCTTGAAGTATGAATGAATTACTCTTTGAGATAATCTACTTATATACGTTATGAAACATTAGATTAGACTTAATGAAACTATTGCTAACCAACTTATTGTACGAAACAATTTTATTTTTACTTCCTTATTACAATATAACTCGAAATAAAATACAAAGGAATGTAAAAAGAAATAAATAGCATGATATGTTAGAATAAAGCAAGTGTAAATATTGGTTTATTTGCGGCTTAAATTCATGTCTGGTTCAAGTCCAATAATCTCTTGCCGCAATAAATTATTTATTAACAGCCCGTGAATATGTTTGGATACGACGGTATGAAAATAATTTCATGAAATATTTACGAATGAATTTGATCGATTACCTGACGACATTCAAAATACTATCACTTTGAGTATAATAAAGAGGAACTTAATCGGTCAACACTAACTATTATACTGTGGATATCTGACAATATTATCGATTCGTTGGCGGTTTTTGTTGTCATTTACTTCTTAGCACAACATCGACCACTCTGAAACCCCAAAATCGAATACTAACCCGTTTTGCCTGTTGTGGTGAGCAACTTAATAATTCAAATCGTGCTTCAATTCAATGTTACCCGGCGGAATAATTCCGACACGAGCGTTGCCTCATATATTAAACAGACCCTTTCAACACGTGTCTTTGTATTGAAAACTTAACGAGAACTTTTTGCGGATGTATGTAGGTTGGCATATGATGTGCGATCATAAATATGATATGTTAAAACATCACGAAAATTAACAAACAAATGAAATAAAAAGCATACGAAATCAATGGTTTGGTCCTATTCCTAATTCTGTGGTATATTTGGTTGTGTTTAAGTTAGATATTATTCTTCTAATTTAAAAAACAACAAAACAAAAACTTAAAACGACATGAGAGGTATTGAGTTGGTATAGGAAACGAATTGCGTGGATTATATATATGACTAGAGTAGCTGAATTGGTGAAGAAATTGAACCGGCAATTGGCGGGTCATATATTTATATAGAAAGATGGTTGAAATGTAAATGTATGTAGATGGAAGGAAGGTCACAAATGTCAATGTGTCTATGAAGTAAAGAAAATGTGTGGCTTAGGTGGATGAGTGTGAATATTCAAATTTAAAAGATTGTTTATGAATGTTTGATAGAATGCATTGCTCTTTTACAAGGTTTTTATTAGGTTTTTGATAGATTGAATTCAAGAAAAGTCTGTCAATTGCTTGTACATACATACATATATGGAGTAACTTAAATACTCACTATCGGATAATCAAATATTATCAAATAATAATCAAGTAATCAAATGATTATTATCGGATCCTGTTTTTTTTCTTTTTATTGGCATATGAAAAATTATTATGTGCCTTATATTATATTAAATAAATTAATTAATTGATTGAAATCAATTAATTATTTTAAAATTGAGTCCATTTGCGACAGATTGGCTAAAAGCGTGTTCAGATAGAAAAACTTTCGCGTATTAGGATGATAGGAAAAAATATTTGTCTTTTGATTATGGGCAGTTATGTTTTGATTATTTAATACGACGTATTTAAATTTAAATTTGTGTTTGTTATTGTTTCAGCGCTTTTTTTTCTTTGAAAACTTTCGATAATATCAATTGTGCGAACGTGCATTTTTCTTTGGGAAAAGTCGAGGACGACGGCTTTCCGTTAAAAAAGAACCGATAGGGGGAGGGTCTATTGAATAGGGGGAGCATTCGCTGACCGCACACAAATGAAGTGTCAAAGGGAGAGAGAACTCGACCACGACACGGGAGAGGTCCTTGAATGGCGCTAATCAGAAGTCCGGAGAATGAGGTGACTTTCGCTGTTTCAAAAAAATAAAAAAAAACACGATCGGTTTCTTTTGGTCAATTAGCGACGGTTTCGCAGCGAGTCGCTTTTTGCAAGGTCCCGTCCTGGAATACGAACATTGTTTGAAATGGTATACAGTCGAGGTCAAAGGTTCTAAGGTATTTCTGGACCCTGTAACGATTCGGGTTATACTTGAGCTCTTTGATGATAAGCACGGTTCGCTCAGTTCCCCTTACATTGCAATGTCGTTTAACTATTTTGTTCGTTTTCTAATTTGAATCTGTACGTATGAATTTCTTATTTGAAAAATTCTGGTTAGATTAATTTTGTACATAAGAACTAACAATTTTTTCAAACATCGAATATGTACAATAGAGAAATAAATAGACATTCAACAATTTCGCGATAAATACATTATGTACATATTTATTAATTTACGGTCAAGAAAAAATTGACCATTTTACATAATGGAAATGGAGAAAGAAAAAAATATAAAATAAATTACAATAAATACAAAAGAAAAATCAATAACTAGAATAATGTATACATGCATACATACACCTACACATACACTCGCTTACATACATATTTGTGCACACACACGCATGCATACATGCACACGCAAATGTAAACACACGCATACTTATATACATACACAAATACGCATATACATACATATATATATATATATATATATATATATATATATATATATATATATATATATATATATATATACATATGTAGGTACATTTAAGAAATTCGAGAACTGAGGGGGAGGATACCAATTTATTGGATCCGTCACAACAATTAAGTTGGAAAAATTAAAAAAAATGTAACAGGAGACGGTTGATTTTTGTTTTTAATAACCACAAGATCTCGCCAGCAGCATATTTGACCGGGAATTTAACTCACGACCTCTCTTTTGGTATATAATAGCTCTACTAGTGCACTACGCTGTTGCTATAATTATGTATTATTGTGAGTAGATTTTTCAACGTAACTACTTGAATTAGTTCAATTTCTTATATATGTATGTATTTTATATGTATTAGTAGTTGTTTTGGCTTAAGAAATACATTCTCAAGAAAATATATTTCAAAATATATGTGTTTATTGGATTTTTTATATGTACATATGTATACTCGATTTCGACTGAAATTGAAAATGATTAAAAGACATCAAAATAAAGCAATTAAACTCACCAATGATGATGTAATTAATTTTGGCAATGTAATCAGAGAAAAAGATGCAGAATTCCAAATAAATCCTAATGTAGATGTAGAAGAGTCTTGGAAAATTTTTAAAGATCTCATAATTCGGTATGCCAGAAAACATCAAACACCGCAAAATGAACATCGTAAGTCTTTTATCTCTGATTCAACTTGGGTTAAGATAAAATAACGTAAAAGACTTAAACAAACTGGCATAACATCGACAGAATATCTTGAAAGGTATGCAATATTACATAAAGATTTTCAAAGGAGTTGTAGGCGGGATAAAGCTAAATATATAAATGACATATGTGAGGAGATAGAAAAACACGCATTAAAGAATCAGGCAAGGGATATTTTTCACAAAGTAAAAATCGTCACTCAAAAATTTTCACCCAAAACTTGGACAATAGATGATCAATTTGGAAACACGCTTACAGATATTGATGTGATACTCAACCGATGGAAAGAATACTGTTCGGAATTGTACAGTGGTAGTTCGTCGACCTCAATTGTTTCCCTAATTGATGATGTCAGGGAGCCTGACATCTTGACATCTGAAGTTGTAAATGCCATAAAGAAACTGAAATGTAAAAAGTCTCCTGGCAGCGATGGTATACAAGCTGAACTTCTGAAAGAGCTTGGTGAAACTGCGATAAAGGCGCTATGTAATATGTGCAACAAGATCTGGGTAAACGGAGTATGGCCGAAAGATTGGGTCAATTCAATATTCATTCCCTTACACAAGAAAGGATCTACAAAAAAATGCGAGAATTACAGGACCTTAGCCTTAATATCGCACTCTAGTAAAGTATTGCTGTATATAATTAAAGATCGTTTGAGCAGTTACCTTGGATGGCAAATACCGAACGAACAAGCAGGGTTTGTAAAAGGCAAAGGGACGAGGGAACAAATACTGAATATACGTCAACTCATTGAAAAATGTCGGGAGTTTCAAACTCCAGCCGTTCTTTGTTTTATAGACTATAAAAAAGCTTTTGACTTTGTGAACTGGGACTATCTGTGGAAAGTTCTACTGGACATGGGAGTCCCCATGCATCTTGTAAAGATAATACATAACTTGTATAATGATAACTGGAAAAGACTTCGATAATGGTTTGATGTAGTTTATTGAAATGTAAAATTTGCACGTGGTGGTTCAGCGGAGCGTACGGAACACAAGTTGTCCGTACGCCGTCTGCTCGAACTCTGTCGACCGTCGCGTATTTCCGCTTGGGCCGACACTAATGCCAACTCGTCAATAATGCCAATCGACAATCAGTTAATAAGACTGTTTGCCACACGTCATTACAAAAGTCGGAACATAGTCCCACATAGGAAAACTGTTGAACAATACAGTTATTCTACAGAGTTACAGCATTACTGACGAGTCGTTTACAATAAATCATAGCTCTTAAAATAATTAAATAGAGGGTGAATAATGAAACCTTTGCCTCATCCAGTGTGAGGATAAAATCAATTTATTGGTTCAGTAATATTTCAACTTATAGGTATACCTCTGGTGAATGTTGTTTCTATTTACATTAAAATTTTTGAAATCTCTTTTGAAGCTGTGAATAAGCATTACAAGATAAGTTTACTTTAAAGAAGAGAGAGTGGACTGTATATGGTTTAAAACTTAAGCATTCCTCATCTTGATGTTAACTTAGACAATACAATGTTGACACTGTTACAGTTGTCAAGACAGATCAGCTATTACTGATCAACTAAACTTGATTAGTGAGTGTAATGCTCCTAAGTTAACTTGATTTCATCAACAAGTAGCACAAACATTGCTAAATTAAAAGTAAATTGGAAAGTCATTCATTCATTCCTACAAGCAGGAAATGAAGGCGAACTATGATTATAGATGTCTCTACGTTAAACATCGAAATGTTCAGTATTATAATATTTACTTATTCTATGATTCACATAAATACTATAAACAGTAAGAGTTAACTTATGTTTTCATAACAAGAAACATAAGACCTGCGGATGACTCCCGGCAGGTTATAATTAAGTAGACATGAAATAATTTAAGATGCTCCATTAAGTGTGGCTTGGAGACTAACATTAACAAATCATGAATCTAATTTTAACTGTCAAATTTGAACAGTTTATTTTAAACTCGGATATAATCCTTCCGAGTGATGACATGAGACAAGTCTTATATTATAAAGACAAAATGATTAGATTAAATTCGGAGATATATACTGCCGAATGTTAAAATGAAAATAGCTTAAATTATACACACAACACAATTAAAGTGAATTACGGAGTACTACTATTAACATTGAATGATTTAAACTCATGATTACATCTAATAAGTAATATGAGTTGGGGGTAGTGTCTTCGGGTTAAACTAAGCTACCGAAGTTGACGGAATTGAAGCTGCTGTTTCTCCTCCCTCTTGCTGATCTTCCTTCCTGTCAAGTGGTCCTTGTGGTAGAATCGGCAATGGCGCCACTAGATGACTGGACCGACGAAACTCTCCGCTGGCAGTAAAGACGTCGACGACTCGAACTCTGCCATCTGGTCCGGGATACAATTTAGTGACTCGACCCAAGACCCATCGGGTTGGCAGCATGTGTTCCTCCTTTAACAGAACCATTTGACCCACACTCAGATTGTTGCTCGAGTCCTTCTTCCATTTGTGTCGTAACTGCAAAGAATGTAAATATTCCGCCGACCAACGTTTCCAAAATGCTGCTGTGGTCAATTGTATCTGAAGCAGATTGGCATGGACATTAGTGTTATATTTAACCTCCATTGGAAGAGCGAGTAAGGATCTGCCAATTAAGAAATGTCCAGGTGTGAGGGGTAAAAGGTCTAGTGGATCCGAAGACAAGGGACTAAGAGGACGGGAATTCATGCAAGCTTCTATTTGAGTCAATACCGTACAAAATGATTCGAAATTTAAGGTGGTGGCCTTTAACACCTTGTTTAAATGAATCTTCATGGATTTAACCGCTGCTTCCCACAGCCCTCCCATGTGAGGCGCCCTTGGCGGGTTAAACTTCCAACGAATCCCTTCGGAGGCTACATACCGTAGTAGCTTCTCCTCATGAGGACGTTCGTAAATTAATTTTACTAAATTAACGAGTTCACGACTTGCACCGACAAAATTAGTAGCATTGTCGGAATATATCGTATTGGGCCTGCCACGTCTGGCTACGAATCTTCTTAAACAATTTAAGAAATTTGAACTCGTTAAGTCTCCGACAAGTTCCAAGTGAACTGCCTTACTGGAAAAACACACAAAGACACAAACGTAACCCTTAATTATCTTAGAATTCTTATTGCAACCACTCTTCACAGGAAAAGGTCCTGCGAAATCTATCCCCACATGACTGAAAGGAAAATTCGCAGTGGTACGTTCAAGCGGGAGTAATCCCATTAATCTATTGTGTGACAGTGGTTTATTTCTGAAACAAATGACACATGAACGCACCACTCCTTTGACAGTATTATGTCCGGCCAATGGCCAATAGGTCTGCCGCAATAACGACAGTAAGGCTTGAGTACCCAAGTGAATATATTTCAAGTGCGCATCTCGGACAATCATGTGTGTAAGTTTATGCTTATTTGACAAGATAATGGGTGACGTTGATAGAGTTGTTCCCAGAGGAAGTCTACTTCCAACACAAATTAAATTCTCGTGGAATAGAGGGGACAATTTAGCTAATTTACTGCTACTGGGAATTGGATGTCCCTTGCTCAGCAAACGATATTCCAATGGAAATGATTCCATTTGCGATAACCTTATCAAATTATTTAAAGCATCTTTTAATTCTAAAGCGGACGGTTCGTTATTTTCTTTAACGTTTAATTGTTTATTCCTTAGTGGCCGACGAACATATGATAAAACTCGAAGGAGTCTTGGAAGATGAGAATGTTTATCTATCCAATTATTTTCCCTCACAAGGGTAGCGTTAGTGACTACCCTTCTCTCTGGAAGATCTATTGTGATCTCAGGAGGTCTTCGAGGCCATCGTGATTCGTCTAATTTCAACCAACTAGGGCCGTCCCACCATAACGAATTATGATTTAATTCTGATGGTTGAGTCCCTCGAGAAATTAAATCTGCTGGATTGTCTGTAGAGGAGACATGGTACCACTCAATGGGTTGAGATATTGATTGGATTTCGGCCACTCGATTGGCAACGAAGGTGGTCCATTTACATGACTCTCCTCTAATCCAATGCAATGCGACGGTTGAATCCGTCCAATAATATTTTTCATTAATATGAATTGTTAATTGGTCTATTGTTGACTTCATTAACTTTGATAATAACATAGCGGAGCACAGCTCTAAACGCGGAATAGTTACAAAACTGAGCGGAGCGACTCTCGAACGAGAACACACAAGATGACATTTGGAATTTCCCAATTGATCAGTACATTTTACATAAATACAAGCACCATAAGCTTTCTCGGATGCGTCACAAAATCCGTGTGCCTGTATATTAATGACATTATTTAGTATTATCAATCTAGGAATTTTATAAAGTTTCATGACTGTATTGGATAATTGACAATCTTTCCATTTTTTGAAGATTGTCTGAGGAATGAATTCATCCCAACCAATGGTTTGTTGCCAGACAGATTGCATTAATATCTTATAATTAATTAACAATGGAGATAATAGTCCTAATGGGTCGAAGATCTGACTAATTACTGATAAAAAGTTTCTTTTTGTTATATTTTCAGTCTCGACTTCGGTTTGAACCTTAAATACAAAAACGTCTTCCCGCGGTTTCCAAAATAAACCTAAAGTTTTGTGTGATTCGTTAGAGAAGTTAAAATCTGAACAATCGTCAGCTTTAACATCCGTGATTATATCGGAGTTGTTCGATGTCCATTTGCTTAAGGGCATACCGGCTGATAATAATATGGTTTCCAGTTGAACCTTTAATAATTTACCAGCTTCAATAGTATTAGTTCCCGTGAGCAAATCATCAACATAAAAATCACGTTCGATCACTTTACTAGCGATGGGATATTTGTTTCTATTCTCCTCTGCTAACTGATTTAGACATCTAGTAGCTAAAAATGGGGCTGAAGCAGTTCCGAATGTTACTGTATTAAGCTTGTAATGCTTGAATTTACTCTGGGGATCTGTTCGCCAAATGATTCGTTGTACATTTTTATTTTTCTCTGCTATTTGAATCTGTCGGTACATCTGCTTAATATCCGCAGTAATCACGTATTTATGGAGTCGAAAGTTGAGTAGTAAACTTAACAAATCTGATTGGACACTAGGTCCCACCATCAAAATATTATTTAGTGAGATATTAGACGTTGTCTTTGCGGACGCATCAAAAACTACACGATATTTAGTGGTAAGGCTAGACTCCTTAACCACGACGTGATGAGGTAAATAACAATGAACCTCATGTGCCTCCGGAGGTTCACACTCTGACATATGTCCTAAATTTATGTACTCTTCTAAAACTTTATTGTATTCCATTTTTAAATTATTATTGGCTAAAAAACGTCTTTCCAAAGTTTTGTGTCTTTTCTCCGCAATGTGCAATGAACTTCCTAATACTACCGGGGAATTTTTATATGGTAAAGCTACACAAAATCTACCGTTTTTATCTCGTGATGTGTGTGCTTGGAAATGTTCCTCACATCTTTTCTCCTCAAGAGATTGATGTTTTACCATAGGAACCTGGTCGATCATCCAAAAGTTTTGAATGTGACTGTCTAATTGACTTAAGCCTATGTGGCTCTTCCCTGGAGCATTATTTACTTCGGGATATGGACCAACCATTGTCCATCCGAATTCGGTATCCTTTAAGATAGGCATACCTTTTCCTAACTGGATGGTTCCTGCTTTCATAGCATGAACGCAAATCTCGGCGCCGAGCAAGAAATCGATTGGCGTCGGTTTATTCCAAAGGGGATCTGATAACTTGATTCCCGCTGGTATTGAAATTAACTGTTGATCCAGTTTCACAGTTGGAATTTCGCCAGTAATTTCTGGTAATACCAAACACAACACTTTGGTTGAGTAATTAGTGGTTGAAGACCTTATGGTCACCTTGGTGATGTGACGAATGCTACTTTCTTGATTAGCGATACCTACAATTTTTTGAGAGATTTTCTCTAATTTGAAGTTATTCTTCTTAGCGAAAGATGTGGTAACATAGTTGACTTGTGAGCCGGAATCTAATAATGTGCGACCCTTAACGACCGTTCCATTGGACGTTATAATGTCTACTTGTACCGTCGGTAAAATTATCTCCCTTTGAGAGAAATGAGTAGAATGAGCATTAATTGACTTCCTTCCCGTATTATTGGAACTAAATGTATCGTCCTGATGCAACAAAGTGTGATGGTTTTGTTTGCACCTTAAGCAATTATAGTTAGACTTGCAATTTGTTATCTTATGCGATGAATTTAAACATTTAAAACACATGTTATTAGATTTAACGAATTCATTTCTTTCCATACTGGATTTTGCTTTGAATTTATCACATTTGCCTATGAAATGATTATTTCGACAGAATGCGCATGCGTTTACCTTACTTGATGGGTTTTTGTTCGCGACATGAGTTCTCATGATTCTTTGACGACTATGAGGGAATTCCTTCACCGTAGTTACAGATGCAGTAGATTGTAATACATTACATCTATTCTGCAAGAATGTCTCTAAACTTTCATATGGTGGCATTTCTCTGCTAACCAGCGATATTTCCCAGTCTCTTACTATATTAAAAGGTAATTTCCTTAGAACTAAACATGTTACCCATGGATCTAAAATTTCTCTCGCGTAACCCAACGATTCAATGTTTTTAATACACACTGTTACCTGATTCAATAGATTTCTCAATTCGATATGTGATTCTCTTGTGATTAATTTTAAGTCACAAAGTGAATTAATCCTAGTTTTGAGATTAAGTCTTGGTAAATTATATTGCTTGTCTAAAATACTCCAAGCTATTTCGTAATTGTCTGAGCTAATATCTAAACCTGATACAGCTGCCAAAGCGGGACCGATTAAGGATTGATGCAAATATTGCAATTTCGTGACATTCGAATATTCCGTTTTGTTTCCTATTATATTCTTAAAAGCTTGTTGAAACGATTGCCATTCAGATGGATCTCCCTGAAATGTGGGAATGGTTAACGTCGGTAACTTATCTCTAGCAAATTTAATTGTTGCTTGCTCTACCTTTAGTTTACTATCTTGAAAGGATTGGCAATCTAATGCTGCTTTAAGATTTTTAACTGTTATTGTAATTGCATCGTACTCTTCGTCTATTTTGGCCGCTTTCGGTATGTCTGTAAGGTTATCTAAATATTCGTAATGGAGTTTTCGGACATAATCGTATGCTTCTTTAATGGTTTGATACTGTCCTTCATCTAATTCGGAGGATTTATCTATTTTTCCTTTTAGTCTTTGTACCGCGCCTGAATACCTTAATTCTATTGACGTCATTATAACTTCTACTTTATTTTCCTTCGCTAATATTTCTATCGATTGAGTCTGACTTCGAGTCTGATGTATTCTAGAGCTTGACCTGTCTCTAATAGGTTCTACGTCCCTAGTTGGATTTCGACCTTTATGCGACTTGGAAGTCAAAGCTTCTATTTCCTCGTTTTCAGCACTTGACATTTGTTTCAGAAAGTTGCACTATTTCGTCTCATAAATACAGTTGTTCTCTACTATAGCTGTCAATTGAACTATTCGTAGAGATAAGGTAATAATATTCAATGATTAACCGTGAATCTTAATATTCTACTTTAACTATTATCACCAGAATCTATCCAACATATTTTGGAAGAAATTACAACCCTAAATTGGTGGGTGCTTGATTTAAACCACTTTGGGGCTACAAGTCTTGTGATTTATTTTAAATCACCACTGTTTCATCACACATTATGAAACAAAGAGATCTACCGATGTATGAATATGCCGGTATGTACTTGATTTAATCCACTTTGGGGCTACAAGTGTAATTCCACATTTATCGTGGAAGGGGGGGGGGGGGAGGGTGTTTCTACACACATTAAGAAACAAAGATCTACCGATGTATGAATATGCCGGTATGTACTTGATTTAATCCACTTTGGGGCTACAAGTGTAATTCCACATTTATCGTGGAAGGGGGGGGGGGGGAGGGTGTTTCTACACACATTAAGAAACAAAGATCTACCGATATGAATATACCGGTATGTACTTGGTTTAAGCCACTTTGGGGCTACAAGTATAATTCCACATTTATCGTGGAAGGGGGGGGGGGGAGGGTGTTTCTACACACATTAAGAAACAAAGATCTACCGATATGAATATACCGGTATGTACTTGATTTAATCCACTTTGGGGCTACAAGTATAATTCTCCACGTGCTTTGCTAATTTTACACTACATCTGATTTTACACTTTTAATACGAAATTCGATGCGACCGATGAAACATTCCTTCGTAGCGCGATATTATTTTATACAATCGCGTTAATTAATTGTTATACTTTAAAACATATTTTAAAACTGACCTACCCACATGATTGCCTTTTGAACAGATTGCCTGAGATTGAATACATTCACTTACTTGAATATCCTTTACGATGTTTATGTGATCGTTCCGATAATTTTGGATTACCTCTGTGTCCCATGCGTCTTTGTAGGTTATGTTTTTATTTATATATTTTCTGCGTCAATCACGCGGTCATGTACCTCTGTACATCAATCAATATATTGCTGAAATAGAAGCAAACATGTTATTAGTATTGGAAAGGTATGGATAGTAACAAAGGAACGATACCGATTTCTTAATTGACATCCATTTTTTCTCGACCACGTTTTTTCCTATTGGTTTGTCCGTTTGGTGTTGTGGCCTAGGTTACTGGTGTCCGGTTCGAAGTGACCATCATGGAAAAGACTTCGATAATGGTTTGATGTAGTTTATTGAAATGTAAAATTTGCACGTGGTGGTTCAGCGGAGCGTACGGAACACAAGTTGTCCGTACGCCGTCTGCTCGAACTCTGTCGACCGTCGCGTATTTCCGCTTGGGCCGACACTAATGCCAACTCGTCAATAATGCCAATCGACAATCAGTTAATAAGACTGTTTGCCACACGTCATTACAAAAGTCGGAACAATAACAATGCAGTAGTTCGAATCAATTCGCTAAATTCGACAATTTTTCGAGTACAACGTGGAGTAAGGCAAGGGTGTATATTATCTCCAGACCTATTTAATATATATGGAGAGTATATAATGCGTAGAGCACTGGATGGTTGGAAGGGTGGAGTGTCCATTGGTGGAAAAAAACTATCCAATCTTCGGTATGCGGATGACACAACGCTCATAGCTAATAATCATGAAGAAATGGCCGAACTGATCCGTCGTGTTGAGACAGAGAGTAATGTGCTTGGCCTCCAGATAAACCGCCCCAAAACAAAAATTATGATAATTGACCGTCACCAACAGCTGCAAAACAACAACTCAGCTTTAAACGGTATAGATGTGGTTGATAATTTTGTCTATCTGGGGTCACTCATATCTAACAACGGCGGCAGCGAATTGGAAATACGGCGCCGGATTACATTAGCAAAATCGGCAATGTCACAACTAACGAAGATTTGGAAGAATAGAGCCATTACAACTGCTGTCAAAATCCGTCTCGTGAAGAGTCTCGTTTTTTCTGTCTGCCTTTATGGTGTCGAGACGTGGACCATGAAGGCGGCGGATAGACGGAGAATCGATGCCTTCGAGATGTGGTCCTGGAGACGGCTACTGCGCGTGCCTTGGACCGACAAACGCACGAATGTGTCTATTCTTGAAGAATTGAAAATCAAGGATAGATTGTCAACAATATGCCTGAAACGTATATTGCAGTTCTTCGGCCACATTGCACGAAGAGGTGAGGAGAGCCTGGAGCGGTTGGTTGTGGTTGGTAGCGTCGAAGGCAGAAGAGCCAGAGGCAGATCCCCCGCACGCTGGACTGACCAAGTATCTGCAGCGACGGGCGCTTCCACGGTAGCAAGTCTTCGCCTGGCCGAATTTAGAACTGAATGGAGGCAGCTGGTTGACCGCACATCATAGTCACGATCCTCAGTGATGAGGGAACCGACAGCAATATACTCGATTTCACGACGTAGTGTTATGTAGATATCGGGTTCCAAATAATCTATTGATACTGTGTACTTCAGGTTCTTGAGTCACATCTTGACGCATGTCTACCTACGTATATACGGATATTTACGTACGTACATACATGCATGTATATAATTTCTATAGCAATTTTTATATCAAAACTTTGACTTACATATGTGTTATATAAACATCCTTAAGTTACAAAAATGTAATTCGAGCTATTTTTTATGTATGTATGTATTTATATTTGTATAAATAGGCGATAAGATTTATGTATGAAACGTTTGTATGTTGAGTGATAAGTGTGATTCAATTGATGATATTGAGCGTGTGAATGTACTTTTTATTTTATTTAAAAATCATGAAGAACGTTTTGAAATTAAATTATTTTATATAATTGCACGCTTTGATTTGAAACTTGCACGGATGAAAAGTTTTGACTCGAGCCTTACCGACCAACTGTCGCGCTAAGAAAACTTTAGACGGTGCCAAATGCAAATCTGAATCTTCAAAATGCAAATGAGACGCTTTGTGCGGACTCGCCATATTTAAAAAAAATATTATTATTAACATAATAAAATAAAAAGCATCTTAAATGTTTCAAGGGTCGCGCGAGTGCATTTTCTTAATGCACATTTTCACGATCGCCGAGCTACGTGATAATTTCGAGCTCATGTCGGAGAGAGGCTGTGACCGTTAAAAACAAGTCATCGTCGTATCGTCGCAATAAAGTGAAGCTACATATGTATATGCGAAAAGTGTTTTAAAATAGATATTTGATTCTATTATTGTGTTTCGAATGATATTTTGTGACGATTTGATTCGTTTAAGTGGCTATGCATCGGGTGCATTTGTCAATGGTTTCAGAGGTATACAGCGCGGTTCATTAGTAGTGCACCCGATGGCTTTTATCGCCAGAGGAGCGGTGCGCTCGTTAAAATTAATAATGCTCTCCTCTTATTCGTCTCGCACTACGGTACCAAGTCTGCGGTGAATGTTTTTGTAAAATTAAGAAAAAGTAACGAAACGTTTTGGTCAAGTTTTGCACCTCATTAAAATCGACTCCACCATGTACGACAATTTCAGTTCGCTGATTCTGCTTTGAACGATCGCTTTGTATTCATACTCTTCAAAACAAATGTTTTCAAATTGAGTGTCGCTTGTTTCATATTCTGGGATGTTTTATTTTTGCTGTTTGCCAGGGCGTTCTGGTTGAAAAGTTGCATTTGTTTGAATGTTATCTTGTTGCATCGTATGTATTGGTTCATTTCATGTTGTGAAATTGAGTGGACGTTGTTTTATGTATGTAGATACATATGTACATATGTAGATACATATGTAGATACATATGTATGTATGTATATATGTATGTATATATATATATATATATATATATATATATATATATATATATATATATATATATATTTTTTTTTATACAGGTATATATATTTTTATTAATACGACATCTCCTGTACATACATATAAACATAAATATTATTCAAGGCCAATTACAAATATGATTGTATCGGTCATCAAACATTATAATCATCATAGAGACTTCTATGGATACATTTTTCAACAAATTATGAGATTCTGTAAACTAAAATTTGCGTGAAATAGGACATGATTGCCAATTTGTTGGGACCGTTTCCAATGAAATCGGATAAGTTGGCAAGCTCTGAAAGGAAACGGTCGACCTTGAAGTCACATATCCAAGGTCTGGCCAGCAAAAAAGCCAGGGATAGGACCCGTGACCACCTAATCGAAAGCATTAAAAGCTAACCATTGATTTATGTTGTTGGTATAGTATTTTTACCAAAAGACTTGAGCTTACTGAAAAACTACAAATATTAGTTTTTTTCAAAGATTTGAGCCCTACAATTTTTGAATGTATACATAAATATACATACATATAATTACAATGCTTTAATTTTTAAATTTATGGATTATTTAAAATACGCGGTCAAATATACTTATTTATGGCAACTAAATTTTTAACCAGTAATCGTAGAGTAAATTAAAAGTTGACTTCGATATTTTTTTTTGCTTTCCTACATAATAATATCATTTGTATAAAGTTGGGAAATTTAACTGTCTGGGAACGCGATATAACTGTCTTGTCAAACGTCAAATAATCCAACGACGATTCATCATTTGATTGGAAAAGTTCAAACAATTTAAACTTTTACTTGACCTACAAGAGAAATTAGATCAATGAAAGTTTTTTGAAGTTAAAATACCAAATGAAATAATCGTGAATATAACTTAAATCTGAAAAATATGACGAAACTGTCGAATTTTGGAGCTTTACAGCAACAACATTTTTTGCAAACGGCTGTCTAACAAACGAGGTTTCAGTTTCGTTCGACCGGTCGCAGATAAGCCTGATAAATGTTTTCGGTTGAATTTCACCGTAAAAAAGGAGAATTGCGATGGGATGATTGGCGATCGGTCGAGCTCACCAGTATCGGATTTTCTCATTGGGGACATTTTCCGCAGCATTAACACTCGTGTCCATTTATTGCGCGAGTACGAGCTTTTGGAAGTTGTCGTTTCTCCTAAGACCACATTACGTCTGGTGCTTTCAAAGCCAAATTGCAAAGCTCGGCGGATGCAACTTTGTCGGTGTGGGGATGGGAAACCGATTTCGTTTTGAATTTTGTTGTTGTGCATCTTTGTGTGGGGATGGTGAATTTTCGAGGATTTTTCTTATCTCCAGGTACGTGTAACTTCCCGTGCAATGTAACTATCGTGCTGAAAAGCTTCGCGCCGTAATGGAATCGATAGTTTATACATATTATATGTGTGTGTATGTACATACATATATGTATGTCTGAGATTTCGTTCGAGATATCTCCGTGTGTGTTATTTTACGATAATACTCTGTGTGAATCTCACTTACATACATTGAAAGTCAACAGTCTTCAACGCGTGATCAGTTCGTTTCGATAGTGGATAAAGAGTGTGCTTGTGTGAAAATCTGTTCGAAAAATATTTTTCATTATAACCGGAGCTTGTTTTTTATACGATAAATTTGTCTAGAACGTAATAGCATCAGTGTTTTCCGATCATCGATTTTATTTTTATGTATGTACTTTTTAATCACTTCTGTTGGATTTTATTAAATAAATCAAGTTTAGGGGTATTCGACGATGTTAAATATTTCACTTGGCTTGTTCCGAGCTAGATTGATGGAATGTTAGATTCCTGATTAATTAAGGATGTCGAAAAATTAAATGAATTGAATGAATCGGAATGGAAAATAAACAAAAAAAAATCTGAATAGCTCGTCTAAAAATATCCTTTTATGTTTAATATATGTATATAATGTAAGAATTTAATTTACTTTAATTATACATATATAAAAATACTGGTTATATAGGTATAATGACATTTTATAAAATCTTGTTTTATAACAAATACATAATGTATAGAATATATACATACATACATACGCAGTAGGTTTATAACGTGTTTACTTTATTATGATTGAAGTTAAATATTATTCAAATTTCATAATACCTACACACATAGATAGTGTGTGCATATTTAATACAGATTTTCAGTTCTATTTATTATTTATGTACCTTTGTATATTAAAGCTCAAACTTGTCAAAACTTTATTTGCTGAACATCGTTAAAATTGTGACCCATATCCATTATTTTTATCAAAGAAGGGTGACATTTTGCTATCAACTTATTATAAAGTTGATATAAGCCAATTTACAGTTTCATAATTAAACAGAACGTGAGTTTTTTTTTGTAATTCACTGATTTATAACGAACATATTTTTTATTAAAAACTTTCATTGCATTATTTATATCAGGGGTGCTCAAACTACGGCACGTGGGCCAAATTTAGCCCGTGAGTGATAAAATCTGCTAGATTTCTTCCCACCTGGCCTTCAATCTTTATATTTATTTTAAACTTTACTCTTTTGATATTTATCAATTACAACATAAATTTAAAATAAGTTTTCACAATATATAGATAGTGACAAAATAGAAAAAAAACATTTATATACATATTTATAATAAAAGCTTTAATAATTTTTATGTAAACTGAAAAATATCACAATTTGAATATGTTAATGCGATTTATGTAATTGTTACTTTCTGCTAATAATATAAATTAATTATGGTTCAATTTTACTAGTAGCTATTATCAGGAGTGGCTTTAGATGCTCGTCAGTTAAAGTAGATCTATACACAGATATATGCAGACGTACTTCTAAATACAGATATATGCAGACGTACTTTTAAATACAGAAATAGCCCCTGCGCAAATTTATGTAAATTTTCAAATTCTGTTAGTGGAAGACGTTTATAAAAATTCAATAATGGCAATTTTTCATATTTGTCTTTAAAAACATCAGTACAATGCAAATTAATTATTTTGCATTTGAATTTCGGGTGATAAAGTTTCGATTTTGCAGTTGAATGGATTTTGAAAAAAAATAATATCACTGCTTTATCATAAAAATCAGAAAATCTACATTTAAAAATGCTTTTACGCTTGCTCAAAGCTTCAACTGCGAATTAAATGGGAAATGTTTGCTGGCTAAAATTTTTACATAAGTCAAAAATGAGCGAAACAATTGTTTTTTAACTGAGACTCAAATAAAACCATTTTCCTACACCTCTCCAATTACGCCATTTATTTTAAGATAAAAACTGAGGATCGACTCTTGGCCCGCCGGCCTTTGAAAAATTTACAATTTGGCCCGGGGATCAAAAAGTTTTGGTACCCCTGATTTATAAAATAGAAAATTTCATCTGGGTATTATAAGTAAAAACTACCTACCCACCTCCATATAAATAATATAAAACAGCAATAGAAAAATTAATTTTTAGT
The DNA here is from genome assembly GCF_051622035.1 of Arctopsyche grandis. Taxonomy (NCBI): domain Eukaryota; kingdom Metazoa; phylum Arthropoda; class Insecta; order Trichoptera; family Hydropsychidae; genus Arctopsyche; species Arctopsyche grandis. Next base: position 15,335,124 of record NC_135364.1, read on the forward strand.
TGATGGCGATAAATGCACGTGTCACCATTTTCTAAGAGGAAATATTGATAACAAACAATATATTTACAGGCTTATTCTTGATTCTACCACTCAAACCATACATTAATCGTTACAAACATACATACATTACATACATATACATGTACATACATTAAACCTTACAAAGTCTTTTTCGAAATTATATATTAAAATAAAGCATTTCGTGATGTGACCATAACAATCGCATCAATGATTTAACGATAAATGTTAAGGCATTCGAAGTATATTAAATTTTTATTTTCAATAGAGAATAGCTTAAAATTTTGAAACGGCACTATATTATTTCGTACGGAACGCGACCTAGTTACTTTAACTTTCAGGTTAACGAGCGTTCCCCTCGGGGTACAGACAAACGATTGCGTATTCCTAACCCCCCCCCCTCTTTTCCCTTTCCCCTTAGGTCATGTGAATAAATACGACATTTTTCCACTTATTTATGTAATACAATAACCGTGGCGGCATCATATTCCTATTTGCGTATTAGGGATATAAAAATATCGTTCGCCTCGCGTATTACATATATCCATTGAGTATCATCTCCCCCCACGGCGAGCTTTGTATAACACCAGTTAGAAGATAGAAAGAGCGCTCACATTTGATATTTTGCGGCCGCCTGTTTGCCATCCATTTTCCGATAGATCCGTCTATGAATAGTCTGTCCGGATGTACGTGTCAGGGCCGGGAATAGGGAGCGTTAGTTTTTCCGTTCCGGCCGGTTGAACCGGTCCATTGCAATGGGGAGGAGGCGCGCTGCCGCTGAGGATGGGGGGGGGGGGATGGAAATATTCAATTGGGAGTGGAGAACTGTTTCATTAGAGGGACACAAGCCTCGAAACTTAATCGGGACTTTGTACTTAGCGGGGCTTAATTAAAACGAAAGTGTGCCTATCGATCCGTGGTGACGGACGACCGGAACGAGAAGTTTTCGCTGATCTGGATCGACGTACCAGAAACCGCTATCACCATTCCGGCTCTCGGAATCGGTTGTTGGTTCAATTTGCATCTTACAAGTAGCGATAATATTGTTGGTCGTGAATTTTATTTTGAAAAGCTAATATGTAACAATAATATAATCGAGTTATTTTGATGTCGTTTAGAATACGAATCCAGTTTTCAAATTTTGTATCAATTTTTACTTTATCAACATATGTACATATGTATGTAGGGGAGAAGTATCATGAAATTGCCAGTCTATGTATGTTAAATAATTTCACAGAAATGAATATAATTTTTTAACAAAGAGGCTGCAAAACTCTCCACTTGATCTGACAGTTCAGGATCAAACGCAGAGAGATGTAATAAGAATAGAGGGGCCCTTACGAATAAATAATTGTTGTCAATTTTACGCGGTACGTCTCTATAAATACGCTACATCACACGGAATACAATCGGATCAATTTACTTATAAAAATGTATCCCATGTTGGTTATTTGTGTGTTTTTGAATGCATTGTGAAATTTTTACCGATGCTTGTTCATCTTGCGAGTAATATAAACAAACAGAAAAGTTTTTATCGAACATACGTCGAGCACCAAGCGTCAAATACGACTGATGCTAAAATTATTTAGATCTGTCCGTGGACAGAATGTCACTTGACAACAAAATAACACCAAAAGCCACTTCTATTAATATTACATTTCTCTGATCAAACGTGTTCACACCCCTACATCACACCCCTGCACATATGAACGCTGAAAATTTATATTTGTATTCTTTATATATTAATTAATAAGGTTTTGGTCAGAATTCGTAAAACGGAAGTAGTATTTTTTTTTTAAAACAATATATCACTATTTTATTTCGATCCTTTAAATTATTTTTATCTTCTTGATATTTATTACGTATAATATTTATACTAATTTTAAGTAATAATTTTTATTTAAAAAAATCCGGCAACCGGTAGTAGAATTTTTGTCTTGTGGAAGTTTCCCTCCATTTGCGCTCAATTTGTATAGAAAATGCTCTCATTGCCAGTACTTGTGAACGTGTATTTATGTTTAATTATCGAATTTTGTTTTTTTTCCTTCTTATATTCCTCAAATAATATAGATAAAGTCGTGGGTTGGTCACATCCGATTTTTTTACTTGTAGAAGGAATATTTTTATTATTAAATATGGGAAGGTAGGGATTATTTTCTATGAAATGTACTGTTTTAGAAAAATTATTAAAATACTTTAAAAATCCTCACATTGCATATTTGGCTCTGGCCAAAAAAATATTGTAAAATAATAAAATGTTTCCACAGTCTCTAATATATTTTCAGAAAATTTATATCGACAAATTAATATAATATAATAAATATTATGTTTCAAAAGTTATAGCTGACCTGTGCTAAATCAGATTCGATTAAATTAGGATTACCATCACCATCCGAAAATTCGCTTTTTCATAATCCTTCAGTTAATGTTATTATCATCTGTAGAAAGATTCTGAATTTAATTAAAATTTCGTTTTTCTCGTTAACTCTGTTAGCAATTGTGAATATTCTCTCAGTGTCCACCAAAACCACTTGAGCATTTTTATCTCGAAACTGCAGAATTTGTACTGTCTTAATCTATTTGATTTAATTTTATCAAATGAATGCGATTCCACAGAATATACAGTATGTGTACGTAGGTGGTATACTATGTACATCTACATTACATGTATGTATATACAATGTACATATGCAGGTGCATGTAAGTGTAATTCATATTTATGTTTATATTTCATATTAGTCACGTTAAAATGCAGTTAGTGAAATACTATCTACTGGATATCATGCACATACGTACATGTATTCACATGCATACATACATATGTACATATGTATTATATATGCCGTATTATAGATGCGAATGTACTGCATTTGCATACGTCAACGTTTTCCAAATGGTATTTTCCGGAATTCTAGGGTTTTTTGAAGTAATGATAAGGGTCGCTTGAAATGGAAAATGCAAATGCACACATATCCATATTATAAATACTACATATATGTACATACATATTTATTTTTAAACTAAAATATTTTTATTTAAAATTATTCGTTATAAAGATCAAATTCAGCATATTTCAAACCTCACAAGAATTTGAAATATGTACTGAAAATGTAAAAATATATGTTGATAATGATAGTTACAGATAGTGGCAAATTTGTTATACATCAGTATATATGTATGTATATACATTGTATGTATATACATTGTATGTACATACATATATCTAGTGGACTCCTAAAAACTTCTATAGAAGTTTTCATATATCTATGGACCACAATGCAATCTAATAAGTCGCGTCGGTTAATGTCAAATGCATTGAATGTCATAAACAATAAATAATTAACTGCACTGTTGGATTTGGGCATTAATTTAATTCACATCTTCCCTGTTTACCGTATTATACAAGAGGCTTTTATGACGGGGGCTTGGCAGGGTAATGTCAGTGATTTACAACCATTTTGCAATTGGAAACTTTCACAATTAAAAGCGTGTTGGACGCCTACTCGCAGGAGAGGCTCGCGTGGAAAAAAGACGTCGCGAGCTAATTAGACCGGTTGTGGTAAATAATTTGCGGATTGGGGAAAAACGAGTTGGAGAGGGAGAGAGATGTGGACCAAGGGGATAGGAGGAGGGGGTGGGTGTACACGACCAACTTTTCCAATTTAATTCGGCGTCTGTATTTTACGACTGTCGGAGGAACGAATGCTATCTTGATTTGGTATTTTATTACTGGCGAGGCCTATAAACCCCACCATCCACGCGGGCTAAGGCTAAGACCCATTTTCAAAGCCCCAAAAGCAGGTGGTACTATCACCGCCGAAAGCGGGATACAAGATTTAGGGATTTGCTCGACGGGGGCAACAGCACTTTTTTTCACGGGTAGTTATCAACTTGGGCACTTACTCGTCCTTTCAGTTTAATTTTAATTTACTTTATGGGTATTGTTATGTACCTCACTTATCAATGTATGTAGTTCCCACAATAATCGAATTCACTTTCTCGCATTCATATACATACGTGAGTAACAAGCCCATTAAAATTCCTGTGAAGTCATATAAGACAAGAGTGCCAGACTTTGCTCAACCCAGGAATGCTGGACTTTGCCCAACCCAAAAGATAAAAATCATTTATATAGACCACGATTCGATCAAATAAGTTAGTCATCATCATCGAGACTCCGAGAGTGGTAGTCATCACCATCGAGACTCCGAGAGTGGTGGTCATTAATATCAACGCAGATCAAGCAGCAGAACAAAGTGAACCAAAGTTTATTAGTGAAACAAAGCTCTACGTATCTCATTTTAAATTCATCATCGTTTCATAATTAAATCTGTGGTTTTCGAATATATCTACCAATAACATAAATGTAACGTTTTTATGATAGTAAAGAAATCTTGGATTGTTAACCAAGTAATTTAAAAAAGATGTAAACTGCGTTTTGGAACATGACAGTATATATGTATGTATGTACATGGAAATTAATATTGTGCAATACTTACATATGTATATTGAATATTTACATGAAAAAAGTACAATAATTTATTTATAATGCTCAGCAGATAATGCTAAAAATCAACGAAATTTTAATATCAAGCAACTTTAATCGCTTTAATCGTGATTTTATCCATACAGTATTATACCATAGAAATGACTTCTATAATAGCCATAATATGTATATGTATGTATGTATGTATTGTTCAAATTCAGTATACTTTTCAAATACGTCTACTATTATAATAATTACGAAAATGAATAATTTCTTCAAACCTAATTTAGTTAATCATTCCATTGAAATCCTATACAAATATTTGTTGTGATCGACATCTACATACATATGTACATAGAGTAATAACCCGCAGTACAATATTTCAAGTTTGGGAATGTTCGACTGATGAGACCATCATTTATATAAATGTCAGTTGGAGGGAAACTTTTCAAAGTTTACCTAATGCACTTTTGATGTTCGCATTAAGCGGCATTACCCTTTTCGGGGTCATAACTCTTGTTTGAGGGTTAATTGAGAAGCTTTTGGCGGTCCATCGAGTCTACTCTAATTTGTACAATCGCAATAGGCGAGGCTCCCAAATGCTCTTCGAACTAAACTCATCCACTATGTACATATATTATAATCTATATACATATATATATATATATATATATATATATATATATATATATATATATATATATATATATATATATATATATATATATATATATATATATATACACCACTATTTGAAAAATTTGATTGATGTACAATAAAAATTTATGTAATTCATAGATGTCTCGTTAATTTGCGAGTTTTTTCAGTGTCTCACAATTCAACGACTTATAATAAAAATGCTGTATTTGTATTTGTAATTGGCCAGGAAGGCGCATTGGGATTTACCTGTAAGGCCTTCCTGGTATATATGTAAAATAAAAATAATATATATATATATATATATATATATATATATATATATATATATATATATATATATATATATATATATATATATATATATATATATATATATATATAATTTTTTTTTCTTTCGCAGATGTACTCGAGATGGTGGTTTTGAAACGTCGTCGAAGCGAGAAGTCGTTGCTGATGGTTGTGTTTGGTGACGGTCGATGACGATGACGCGCCTTGACAGTTCGATAACGTTTAGTGTGTGCGCGTGGTGCTCGTTTTTGTTCGTTTTGTTTTAATATGGTGTAAAATCGCGTGTGCAAATCATGCTTCCGGTTCCACACGACCGGATGTCCGGTCGCAGGAGCAGCTCCATAGGATGTCGTTCGCTAATTGGCAGAAGGACTTCCGTCTACACGACAGCCCATCAGGATCCCTTCAAGGTACTTACGAGCCCCATTTTACACTTTTAACCTTTGAAAGTTTGGTGCTTTGTCGTGTAAGCTGTTTGCTGATGGCATTTGTATGGTAATATGTGAAAGTTATCGGCTTATGTGCGTCAAGATTTTTTAATATATTATATTGGGGTGATGGTGTGTCATGTCACATATAATATTGATACATGATTTAAGGAGATTTTCTTTTTTGATTTTTAATGTGCCACAAATTAAAATTGGGATATAAAAAGTAAAAAAAATATTTTGATAACAGTGATTGACAAACAAATATTTTAGATTAAAAAAATAGATTGATTTTAAAATTTCAATGCGAATAAACGTAAAATATTGCAGCGTTAGTAAAATGACAGCAAAGAGGAAAATGCCTTTTGGGAAATTTCGAACGAGATTTTCCTGTTTTATCTCTTGATTTCGTATTCCGAATATCGAGTACGAGCGTAGGAAAAAAGAAAAGTCATATGTACCTGCTGCTTTTTTTACCCGACTGTTTTATACTTCGATAGTTTCCTTTTTCTCACAAAAGAAAAAAAAACAGATTTTTCATTCGTCTTTTTACACGCTTTTGTGTGTTTGCCGATTGAGGAATTTATCGAGTTTTTCGTATCAATATTATTCTTGTCATTTTGCGCTCGTAAACTCGATTGTTCAAACGCTTCGACCTCGTTAATCTTGCGAAAATTTGCATGAACAAATAATCATCGTATTTTTGTATTTCTTCTTGTAATAATTGCGTTTTTCAATATTACTCTGTACGTAACTTAGTTATAGTCGCCGCGTCGCTGGACCGATATAAAAGATTTTCAGACGCCGACGGGACCCTTCGAATAAATTCGACCTTATCGAAGATCGTAACGTTTTACGGGTAAGGGTCCAGCCCTGGACAATTCTTCACGGCCTACTCTGTTCCTCAAACATTCCCAACGATTCAATCAGGAACTATAGTCCCACGTGCTATTACGACCCTTTTATATCTTACGGTCTTTCACGTTAAATTCACGTAGCCTTTTTGCTGGTAAAGAATCAATTGTTCAATGGCTGAAAATTAATGGTTTAAACTATTTTCTGTTAAATATTAATATAGAAAATTTAATGCACATTATCCATCATCTTCTACACATTAAGCCAGCAGCGTGGCTTGGTGGTTGCGTTGATACTAAGCACCGAGAGGCCGCCGGGTTCAATCCTGTGAGCTGACGGATCGAAAATAATTTATTCTGAGTATAATCTTAAATGTTGCTGGTAAGACTTGGATCGATCGTTTCTTATCAGAGTTTGTCAATTTATTTGATTTCATTGTTGAATCGGTTCCGCCATCAAATTGGCAAAAACCATCCTACCCACTATGTCACCACTATTTGAATATGATTTCAAAAAAATATTATCTATAACACAGATGTCTCTCTAATTCTTATATAAAGTATTTTTATTATGCTCATACATATGTGTGGTCACAGTGACGCGTTAGAGTATTCTGTAATTTTACTATGGTAAAAATATGTAAAATAAATAAACAAATGAAATACATAGGATTGAGTAATTTTGGAATTGTATGAAAGTCGCGTTCGTCGTTTGAGCAGGGTTGACACTGCTGTAATCGAGTTAAAAAAATATCAAAAAATGGTAAAATACTGCACGTGTCCCGAGGCAGTAACTGACTGGAATTTTAAATCTAATTTGGGAGAGGCTGTTGCATTTATTTTGAATTAAAAATATTGGGGTTGTAAAATGTCGCCTATCAAATAAGCGTTTTAATCCTTTAATTAGAAATATTGTTTTTTCATTACAGTCAAAATTAAAGCCTAAACTAAATTTTCAACAATCTAAAATGTTGAATTATTTAGCCAGTTGTGATGTTATAATCGGCAGGTAAAAAATATTAATATAAACATATTTTAGCTTTTGATATTTCATTATCGTTTATTAGGATTATCTTTGCCAATATTTCATTTTAAATTTATATTATTGTATATTCTCTTTAGTGGCATTTATATATTTATATGTAACCAGTGGTTTTACCAGGCTTCGCTCGGTATTTGTAATATAAACCACCTAAACATGGCCAATCTCATATTACATTTTATTTTTTTGTTAAATTTAACGTCACGGATTCTACGAACTAAAGCTTACATACATACATACAAAGTCTCTTTCGAAATTATATATTAGATATCTCTCGATATATGAGAATAATTTATTCGAATGAGCATCGCTTTGACTTCTTTGACGTCTCGTTGTTATTCCTCTTTGAAAAATTACGCACATACATAGTTGTTGTATATACATAAATTGTCCACCTCTTTGGAAAAAAACGACTTCGGGAAACTTCAAATACAATAGCATTTGAAAACTACAGCACAAAAGTTTTACTGTATTCACTGACCCAAATAAATTGTCGTTTAAGTCGATGGAATGAGGTTTGTTCCATTTAACCCAGTCGAATTGCTCGAATACGGTCAATATTAAATCGAATATGTAACAATGAATAAAGAACATACGTATGTACGATTTTATGTACACATATTATGGTCAAACAATTTAAAAAGGCGTTCATCATATATATGTATGTACATTTGTACATAATATAAGAGTATTCACATTTAATAATCTCCCGGAAAATATAATATTATATAACAATGAGAACGCACTTACATTTAGTCGATGGTGTTATAAAAACAGTGGAGGTTGCAAAGGTCACATCGACATATCATTATAACGAATCGTCTTATGATGTCGTCAGATCATCATAAAACGCGCAACATAAAACCGGCAAAACTACCGGGCGGTAACCTTATTTGTATAAATTGGGTAGAATTCGCTTCCTCCTGTTTTGCTTTCATTCTTCTTTTTCCTGTGCGGTTGTTATAGCAAGTAAAATAAGTCGGGATCGGATGGGTTGGTTTGTTGGGAAACTTTGACAACGTATCGAGTTGTTTTTTGGTCTGGTTGTGTTATATTATATTGTTTTGTAAAACAAAGTCTCGTTGTTTGAAAGGTGTCAGACACAGAGGCGCGTTTCAACAGGGAAATTCTGATAGTGCTATTTATATAATGTTATATTTGTATGTACATGTGTAGTATGCACCTATGTATGTATGTATGTCCGGCAACTGACATGGGGTTTATAAAAACGGAATTAAAATGCACAAAGGCTTGTCAAAAGTTTTTGAAATGTAATATTTTGAAATATGATTATGTAGTTTCCTATAGTTTTGTTTTGTTAACGTTTAATTAAAATTCAAATGCAGGTATTTTAATTTTTTGATTCATCACTGTTAAAATAACGTGAAAATTTTAATATAATATTTTTTGCTTAAACTTTGGATTAGTTCTTTTGTGCCGAATTCCGTGCGAGCGTATATAAATTTATTTCAATTTATCTCTTTATCTTCTCTGTTACGAGGCGATGGAGTTTTCGTGTATGAATATATTCACTTATTTCTTAACATTTTAAACATAAAACAGTCGGCAAAAATCAAATGCATTTGTTTCGTTTTTTAATATGTTGCGCTATATAAATATGTAAATGTAATTTGGTTGTCATAAACAAAATAAAATAACTTATAAATACGTATGTATGTAGATTTCATACATATGTATGTAGAAATATTTATATACATATGTACATATATGTAATATCAGGCTACTTTTCAGTTTTGTATTTGTTGTTTATATAAATACTCAATAAAGTATATAATACACTACACGTTCATATTTTATATGATACTTACATATGTATGTTAAGATACTCGTATATTTATGAAGTCCATACTCTCCGCTAAATTTAAAAGATATATATAAAAATTTCACAATGTGTTGCAAAAATTTTATAGAGCGATAAAAATTGCACATCCGTTACAAGTAGAATGAGACGTCTGTTAGTAAAATGTGACGCGTTGTGGGAATTTTCTTTATTTTTCCAATCCTCTCTTTTGTTTCTTTTTTATTATTATTTCCATTCAATTCAATCGCGTTGGCTTTTCTTGTTGGATTTCACCGTATTGGGAATTCGAGGCTCACGATAAATTAGACGAAGAAGGATTATCTCCGTATAATATTGCAGATAGGATGTTGGGTTGTACGTATGTGGACAATCGTTAAACAAGAACAGATCGAACAAATGAGATTATTGACGCCAAAGGGAAAAATAACTATATACTAACTCACTTACTCGTGTCATTGGAGAGACGTATATCTCAATGAAGATAACCTACATGTGTATGTACATACGTCTTTCTTAAAATGTATGGTCGATGGACTTACATATCTAGTTTGTCCCATCACTTTTTAAGCTCTGAGTATCTTTATCTGAAGCTGATGGAAAATCTGAATATTGTCCAAGTTTTTCGGGAAATAATCGGTCGAAGTTGAAAGTTGACAAAGAATTTGGCGATTGGTGATTTGAATTCAGATCTCAGATAACAATTGTAGTAAATATATTTATTTAAAGAGTACATCTAGTAGTAGTTTTTAAATGATCATTTTTATTTTATATTAATTATTAGTAGTAAATAATTTTTTATATTCGGGTCAAATAATAGACATGTCCGGTAGTAAAGAAGAAAAAATAAAGAAATGTATGAAATAATAATTAATATTCTAATAAATTCATAATATTTAAATTAATATGTGGGAGCTTGCGTTGAATTTTAAAGTTTTTTGTATATATTATAATATATGTACGTATTATAGAAGAAGAAATAAAGAGACGTATGAAATTAGGATGGAGTCCATTTGCACGAATTAATGTTGTTTTTAAATCAAAAATACCACTCTGCCTAAAAAAATGGTTCTTCGATCAATGCGTTTTGCAAATGATAACGTATAGATGTGAAACTTGGACATTTAATGCCAAGATGCTCCACAAAGTCTTATGCACTCAAATAAGTATGGAACGCGGTATGCTTGACACAATGAGGAAAGACAGGAAGCGGAACACGTGGGTGAAAAGTATGACAAGGGTAGTGGACATAGTGGTTAGGATAGAGTAAAGAGAAATGGTAAAGAGCGGGTCACGTGGATAGTAGAATGGACGAAAGATGGACAATAGAAGTGCTAGAATGGTACCCGAGATAATGCTAAAGGGTAAAAGGAAGACCGCAGAGAAGATGGGTAGACGAAATTAGGGAAATGTGTGCGGTGAGATGGCTGATAGTTGCGCACAAAAGAGACGAGTGGAAGCGTGTTGGAGAGGCCTTTATCCAGCAGTAAATGGTGAGCGGCTGTAGATATTGATGAAGATGACTAATAATACCATTATATGAAGTATAAATACTGAGAAAATTCGAGTTTACACATGTACATAGTTGTAGAAAGGTTTTTATTTTATTGAACAATTAAGACTTTTTGGTTTTTCAATAAGTACTAATCTTAATAAGGTTTAATATTTTTTATGGATGAAGAATTTCCATTGAAAACAAAATTATAAAATAAAAAAAATTAAGATAGATTGAATTGGGTAAAATATCCAAAAAGGTATATAATTAGCGCAAAGTAAATTTGATAGGGTTCCTGTTTCCGCAGATGTAATCCAATAAATTATGCGCAGTAGGGTGATACTTCAAAAGAGATACTTGTGTTAGAAAAAAATGTTCCACTAGTGATTAATTTGCGAAATTAATTTTGTCGTCGACGTTTTCTTTTAATATACATATGTATGTACATACCATCGCATCGTTGCTTCTTCGAAATGTTTTAATTCGACACGTTTTTCCAATTTCAAGTTTGCACTTTTAACGAAGTTATCTTTATGTATAGTCTTTTTCTGTTCCGTGCATTTGTACATTTTGGAAAATGTTCGATGACTCGATGGGCTTTTTGTACAACGACGATATTTTCAACTAGGCTCGCCCGCAAACACGCGCTGGCGGGCAAACAAAATTGAAAATTTACATATTGAAGTGGAGGGTATGGTGAAACATGATGGTGTGTTCAAAGTTCAACTGTAGCCCTGCGTGGACTGTTTTCAAACCCATTGACCGTGCTTGATTCATTGTCAATAGTGTTAATTTTCAAGCACGGAGTAGAATGCACTTGGGTTCTGGAAATTTCACGTCGAGTGTTTGCGGCGAGTGGACAGTTTAAAATTTAAACGAGGATACATACATACCTATATATGTGCCTATATGTATAATCCGTAATGGAAGGTTTTGGATTTAATTGGAACGCACGGTTGGCTGAATAGCTCACTACATTACTGTATGTTGGAAATATTTTTATCAGAAGTTAATCGGTCATATTTTAGGCATATAATGATGCCCATTACGTATTTCTTTATTTATTATTTATAGTTCTGTTGCAATGGCAGTATATTATTTAATTAAAAAAAACTCCATTTTTTTTAATATATTATATTCTACCAGTCACAGCGTAGTGCACTGGTAGAGATATTGTAAAGATACCAGTAGAGAGGTTCAATTCCCGGCCAAATACGCTGCTGGCGAAATCTTGCGGTTATTAAAAACGCAGATCGACTATTTCCTGTTAAAATTTTCCGAATTTTCTACCATAATTGTTGTGACGGATGTAATAAAATGGTATCGTCCAACCCAGTTTCTCTCAAATTCGAGTTATTAGCATCTTAAATTTGTTGGATCTTATAAAAATATCAAGGCTGTCGAGTCGGTTCAAAATTTACCGACTCCGATTTCAGTAAGAACAGCTTTTCTCGCCAACTTGTAAAATTGTTAGTAGATAAAAAAATAGTGACTTTCAAAATATAAAAAAATTAAAAAAATCACTAAGAATTTACATGTAACCCAATTTATTGAATTATTTGTAATTAAATAAGCATAAACAAAATATAAGTACATTCATAGTGTATGTGTAAGAATTTCATAAACAAACAAATCAATTTAATAAAAAAATGAAAATTAAAAAAAGTATTTGACGGGGGAAATAATCAGATTTGGCCACAGCCAACAAAATACGTGCAATTCAACGATTTTATTTATAATGTAATATACGTTTATGTTTTTTATAACGAAATTATTAAATTTTAATTTATTAGTGGATTTACTCATTAGTTGACACATGCCGTAATACTATTAATTAAAGAAAATAATAAAAAAGGAGTCGGAGTTGTTAAAAGGCCATATATGTCTCTATTGTATTCTATTGCATTATGATTGAAAAATTGTTAGTTCTTATGTACAAAAATAATCATATATATAAAGACGGTAATCTCTGTGTGTGTGTGTGTGTGTGTGTGTGTGTGTGTGTGTGTGTGTGTGTGTGTGTGTGTGTGTGTGTGTGTGTGTGTGTGTGTGTGTGTGTGTGTGTGTGTGTGTGTGTGTGTGTGTGTGTGTGTGTGTGTGTGTGTGTGTGTGTGTGTGTGTGTGTGTGTGTGTGTGTGTGTGTGTGTGTGTGTGTGTGTGTGTGTGTGTGTGTGTGTGTGTGTGTGTGTGTGTGTGTGTGTGTGTGTGTGTGTGTGTGTGTGTGTGTGTGTGTGTGTGTGTGTGTGTGTGTGTGTGTGTGTGTGTGTGTGTGTGTGTGTGTGTGTGTGTGTGTGTGTGTGTGTGTGTGTGTGTGTGTGTGTGTGTGTGTGTGTGTGTGTGTGTGTGTGTGTGTGTGTGTGTGTGTGTGTGTGTGTGTGTGTGTGTGTGTGTGTGTGTGTGTGTGTGTGTGTGTGTGTGTGTGTGTGTGTGTGTGTGTGTGTGTGTGTGTGTGTGTGTGTGTGTGTGTGTGTGTGTGTGTGTGTGTGTGTGTGTGTGTGTGTGTGTGTGTGTGTGTGTGTGTGTGTGTGTGTGTGTGTGTGTGTGTGTGTGTGTGTGTGTGTGTGTGTGTGTGTGTGTGTGTGTGTGTGTGTGTGTGTGTGTGTGTGTGTGTGTGTGTGTGTGTGTGTGTGTGTGTGTGTGTGTGTGTGTGTGTGTGTGTGTGTGTGTGTGTGTGTGTGTGTGTGTGTGTGTGTGTGTGTGTGTGTGTGTGTGTGTGTGTGTGTGTGTGTGTGTGTGTGTGTGTGTGTGTGTGTGTGTGTGTGTGTGTGTGTGTGTGTGTGTGTGTGTGTGTGTGTGTGTGTGTGTGTGTGTGTGTGTGTGTGTGTGTGTGTGTGTGTGTGTGTGTGTGTGTGTGTGTGTGTGTGTGTGTGTGTGTGTGTGTGTGTGTGTGTGTGTGTGTGTGTGTGTGTGTGTGTGTGTGTGTGTGTGTGTGTGTGTGTGTGTGTGTGTGTGTGTGTGTGTGTGTGTGTGTGTGTGTGTGTGTGTGTGTGTGTGTGTGTGTGTGTGTGTGTGTGTGTGTGTGTGTGTGTGTGTGTGTGTGTGTGTGTGTGTGTGTGTGTGTGTGTGTGTGTGTGTGTGTGTGTGTGTGTGTGTGTGTGTGTGTGTGTGTGTGTGTGTGTGTGTGTGTGTGTGTGTGTGTGTGTGTGTGTGTGTGTGTGTGTGTGTGTGTGTGTGTGTGTGTGTGTGTGTGTGTGTGTGTGTGTGTGTGTGTGTGTGTGTGTGTGTGTGTGTGTGTGTGTGTGTGTGTGTGTGTGTGTGTGTGTGTGTGTGTGTGTGTGTGTGTGTGTGTGTGTGTGTGTGTGTGTGTGTGTGTGTGTGTGTGTGTGTGTGTGTGTGTGTGTGTGTGTGTGTGTGTGTGTGTGTGTGTGTGTGTGTGTGTGTGTGTGTGTGTGTGTGTGTGTGTGTGTGTGTGTGTGTGTGTGTGTGTGTGTGTGTGTGTGTGTGTGTGTGTGTGTGTGTGTCCTAACACTCGCCGAACATAATGAATGAATCGATAAAAATCGATAAATAAATTTTTCGACGAGACGACCTTGTCGCGACTCGAACCGATCACCCCAAATAGCCGGAATATAGGTCTAAATTGAGCTAATGGTCACGTGCATCACGCCAAATTCAATTCTTCATTTCGCCCTTTTATTTTAAACATTAATTGAAATATTCCTTCTCGCCATATAAAAATACGTAATTATAATAATTTTATTTAGCAAGGTTTTGCACCATTTTTTTTCTTTTCATATAAAACAATTAAATATATATTTTTAATTGAAATGATTGAAATTAATTTATATTTTAGCGATATTTGAAAAATAAAATTAATTCCAAATCACGGAATCGAACTAAGGCCCCCTCGTCCAGAACAGGTACGCTAGCCATTAGACTACGGCCTCGACAGAAAAAACGCTCTAAAATTACTTAATATTCCATTATCCTTTAAAAGTATGGGGAACCAATTATTCGCGTATCTTCGGCTTTCGTCGGCAATCGACTTTCGTTCGAATCGATTTCCAATTTCTTATGATCAACCATCAACCAGTATGCGGAACAAATTTTTATTTTTTTCATATTTTTCATTTTTTAAATATTTTTATTATTTTCAGTTTTTTCTTTTTTTTTAATTTTTTTCAAATTTTTCATCTTTTTCATTATTTCCATTTTTTTAATTTTTTTTTCATTATTTTCAGTTTTTTCATAATTTTCAGTTTTTTGTGCCTTTGTCTTTCCGAAACCAGTCGATTCCATATCTTTAACTTTATTTTTATTCGAGTTTCAATTTCTTTTCGAAACCACCCGTTGAAATCAACGGGCCCTACACTAGTTTAACCATATTCGTCGCCTTGGGGTATGTCCTGTCATGGCACATATGTATGATGTACATATGTACGTACATATATAAAGTAAAATAAAATACATAATTAATGAATATTTCTGCTTATATGATATAAATGTTTCAAAATTAGTTTTTTTTCGATTTTATTGATAATATTAATGCTGTCATCGATAAATATGAAATTTATGTATATTTTTGTATACAAAGGCATCATACAGAGTATGTATGTATAGGTGGTATAAATAATACGTTGAAGCTTTTTCATTCTATGAAATATCATTCTTTTACGTTGAATCACCATAAATATTTAAAAATGGAACATATACACAAAGAGCCGGACACAATTTATTTAAAAAGAAACCTTTCGCCACGTAAATATTTGATTTAGGTGCACGTGAATGGCGACACACACATATGTATTCCGTTACTCGCGCCAGCAAACATTTATCATACTTTGCGTCGGATCAAACTACCAATAAATTTCAGGAAATAAATAAACAGCAAACGGAAAAATTCACTACCCACTTCGAATTAATATATTCAAATCGTACTGATAGTTAACTTTTCATAAAAAAATTCTAAAATTGACTTGTGCTGTGTCCTCAATGTGATCTGTAATGACGAGTGTACTTTGATTGATTGAATAAAAAAAATAAATTAGGAAACAGAATTAAACCATATGGATGCCATTTCATACTAATAGCCAAAAATATAGCTCGGTTGTTGCGTTAATGCCAATCACCGAGAGGTTCCGAGTTCAGACCCTGGTATTTCTGCAGTGGGGTTGGATAAAATTGCATATTTGTGACTCCAAGTTGATCGATTCCTATCAGAGTTTATCTGTTTATTTGATTTTATTGTTGAAACAGTTCCTCATCAAATTGGCAAATCAACCTACGAACTATTTGAATATATTATAGTACATACATTATTACATATATATATATATATATATATATGAGTTCGGTCTTTCGTGTCAAGCGGGGAAGACGTGCTTCTGCGTTCTTCCCGCTATTACTCGCTTAAACCCGGCTATTGCACGAAATTTAATCTAAAAATTTAACCATCTAATCACTTATTTTACTAATTGCATCCTAGTATAATTTAAGTGTAAAAATAAACAGACGATCGGCCGTTAACAGCGTTTTTAATATCAGTGATTGCGAAAAATTTTGTGTTAATTTTGTGTCAGTTACAAAAGCGTATACGAACGAGATACATCTCCCTACCTGAATACAAAAAAAATAAGGGTCGCCAGTCAAAATTCGGTCCCACAGAAGCAATAAATCTTCCACATAATTGCTTTCAGACAAAAATTTTTAACGAACTTTACTTAATAGAATAATAGCAAACAGAAACGGTGTTTCCCAACTGTCTAATAGTTCTTTTTCATATTTAATTTATATTAAAGTAATTCGTGTAATTTTATATTCTTTACTAAATTTATTATTAAAATATTAAATTGCAAACCGCACTCACATATATAAATCCGTTGTCTCCAAAGAGGCGTCTCACGATAAAGATCTGTAAAAAAGTAGTATAACAATTGCTAATCTATTATTATCATAACTAACTACTTTCACTTACAAAGTAACCCTGTTAAATGGCATGTAATAACTCATAAGTGATCCAAGTGATACCTAGGATGACTATCTGTCAAAGCTGACCACAGAGAAGAGTCTATGGCGGTAAGAACTCACTCCTTGAATGGAAATCTCTCTCAAGTACCGCCTTTTTCTCAACACATCTTGGATAAATGCGAGAAAAATAATATCCAAACCTCCAACAAGGTAAGAGTGACGATGGATGATAGCTTAGCTAATAGAAACCTGTATTTAGCCACGTACAATGTAAGAACGTTATCGAGTGAAGGAAGTGTGCTTGCATTAGAGAATGAATTAGAAAATATCAAATGGGATATAATAGGACTTAGTGAAGTAAGACGAAAACAGCAAAACCAAATAATCCTAAAAAGTGGTAACTGTCTCTACTGGAGAGGGCTACCAAATGGTAGAATAGGAGGAGTAGGGTTTCTTATCAATAAGAGAATAGAAAGAAATATTATAGAAATAAGCGACATATCGGAACGTATATGCTATATAGTATTAAGAATCTCGAGCAGGTACACTTGTCAAATCTTCCAAGTGTACGCCCCCACATCTAGCCACCCAGACGAGGAAATAGAAGACTTCTACGAAAAAATACAGGACGCATACGATAATAGCCGTCACCACTTTAAAATAATCATGGGCGACTTTAACGCAAAAATAGGACAAAAGGCAAATACTGAAAGAGCAGTAGGCAATTTTGGTACCGGCCAAAGAAACGACAGAGGCGATCGCCTCATAGAATTCGCAGAACACAACAGGCTCTTTATCACTAATTCATTTTTCAGGAAAAACACCAACAATAAGTGGACTTGGGAGAGTCCTAAAGGAGACAGAAACGAGATCGATTTCATCCTAACAAATGCCCTGCGCTCCGTTAAAGACGTTAGTGTTTTAAGTAAAGTAGATATAGGTAGCGATCACAGATTAGTCCGTGCCAAGATGGCCATTAATATAAATTGCGAACGTAGGAAATTAATAAAAGGATGCAGTAACTCTCCAGATTTCGCTCAACTAAGGTCTAGGAAAAAGGAATTCGAACTCGAACTTGGAAATCGATACGGGAAATTAAACCCAGAAGCAGACATCGAGGAATTGAACACTGTAATTAGTTCGGTTCTAACCTCAACAGGTAAGAAATTAGGTGGATTCAGGAAACAGATTAAATTAAGCAAAATTTCAGCGGAAACAAAAAACCTAATTAAGCATAAAAGGAATTTAGATAGGGATAATAATAAGCAAGAATACAATCTAGTAAATAAGGAAATTAAAAAGAGAATAGTCAGGGATGTCAGGGATTTTAACAGCAAGCTAATAGAAAATACCATTAAGAATAACCGTAGCCTGAAAAAGTGCAAACAGGATCTTTTCTTAGGCAAAAACCAAATGATCGCAATCAGATCAGAGAGCGGAGTAATAATTAGGAATAGAGAAGAAATCATAGACAGAGTTTACACGTTCTATGCAAAACTATACGAGAACGACAACGGCCAATTCCCCGCTCTGGAATCGACACACGGCCAAAGGGTTCCTGCAGTATTGCCTAGCGAAGTAGAGGCCGCGCTAAAAACTGCAAAGAACGGTAAATCCCCAGGGGAAGATAATATTCCCATTGACTTACTAAAATGTGGCGGCCCCCCCCTAATTAATATCTTAGCTAGGCTTTTCAGCAAATGCATCCAGAACCAAGCTATACCAGAAGGATGGAATAACGCAACTATCATTTTAATACACAAAAAAGGCGACAAAAGCGATATCAAGAACTACCGACCCATTAGTCTACTTTCAGCGGTCTACAAGCTCTTCACGAAGGTTATTACAGAAAGGCTGAAGAATATCCTCGACGAGAACCAACCTGTAGAGCAGGCAGGGTTTAGGGCAAATTTCAGCACAATGGACCACCTCCAAGTAGTTGGCGAACTAATCGAGCGCGCCAACGAATATCAACGGCCATTGTGCCTAGGTTTCGTCGATTATGAGAAAGCCTTCGATACAGTTAGTCATAATGCAGTACTTAACGCTCTAAAAACACAGGGAGTGCCGGAAACCTATGTGGGACTGTTAGCTGCAATATATAAGAATGCCACAGCTTCGGTTAAAATTTTTTCAGGTACAGATAGATTTAGCATAGGAAAAGGAGTAAGACAAGGAGATACAATCTCGCCCAAGTTATTCAATGCGGTGCTTGAGGGAGTTTTCAGGAAATTGGATTGGGATACAGCCGGAGTAAGCATCAATGGTCGCTTTTTGAGTCACCTTCGGTTCGCAGACGATATAGTTTTAGTAGCTCGTGATTCAGCTGACCTACTTATCAGACTAATACAGCTGGACAGGGAAAGTAGAAAAGTAGGATTAAAAATTAACGTAGATAAGACTAAACTAATGTTCAATAGTTATTGCATGCCTGATAGCATCCCCTTAGATGATAAACCAGTAGAAGTAGTAAATAATTATTTATATTTAGGTCAAATAATTGACATGTCTGGTAGTAAAAATGAAGAGATAAAGAGACGTATGAAATTAGGGTGGAGTGCATTTGGACGGATGAATGCTGTTTTTAAATCAAAAATGCCACTCTGCCTGAAGAAAAGGATCTTTGATCAATGCGTTTTGCCAGTGATGACGTATGGATGTGAAACTTGGGCACTGAACGCCAAGATGCAAAATAAAATCCAATGCACTCAAAGAAGTATGGAACGCTGTATGCTTGGCATAACGAGGAAAGACAGGAAGCGGAACACGTGGGTGAGAAATATGACAAGGGTAGTGGACATAGTGGATAGAGTGAAGAGATTGAAATGGCAATGGGCGGGTCACGTAGCTAGGAGGATGGACGAAAGGTGGACAAAAGAAGTGCTTGAATGGTACCCGAGAGAAGGCAAAAGAGTAAAAGGAAGACCGCAAGGAAGATGGGTGAACGAAATTAGGAAAATGTGCGGAATGAGATGGATGAGTGTTGCGCAAAACAGAGACGAGTGGAAGCGTGTTGGAGAGGCCTTCATCCAGCAGTGGATGGCGAATGGCTGTAAATGATGATGATGATGATATATATATATATATATATATATATATATATATATATATATATATATACATATATATAAATATATATATATATATATATATATATATATATATATATATATATATATATATATATATATATATATATATATATATATTAAATAAAATAAAAATAAAAATAATATTGTTAAATAAAAAAAATTGTATGATGTAGAAATATTTATGGAAAGTAGCTAACTTCAAAAATTTATAGTTTGCGCCCATGTTCAAATTGTATTAGCATATTATAATACATATATACGTAAATGTTATACCGCGTGGTTCAAAATTAATAATGCACATTGGAAATATAATGAGGTAAACAGCCTCTGTTCGTTTACATTAAATTCGGGGTCTTTGAACATTCTTGGAAACTACCCCATTTTATAAAAGTATATTGAATCCATTTGTATGGATAATCATCATCATCATCATTTACAGCCATTCGCCATCCACTGCTGGATGAAGGCCTCTCCAACACGCTTCCACTCGTCTCTGTTTTGCGCAACACTCATCCATCTCATTCCGCACATTTTCCTAATTTCGTTCACCCATCTTCCTTGCGGTCTTCCTTTTACTCTTTTGCCTTCTCTCGGGTACCATTCAAGCACTTCTTTTGTCCACCTTTCGTCCATCCTCCTAGCTACGTGACCCGCCCATTGCCATTTCAATCTCTTCACTCTATCCACTATGTCCACTACCCTTGTCATATTTCTCACCCACGTGTTCCGCTTCCTGTCTTTCCTCGTTATGCCAAGCATACAGCGTTCCATACTTCTTTGAGTGCATTGGATTTTATTTTGCATCTTGGCGTTCAGTGTCCAAGTTTCACATCCATACGTCATCACTGGCAAAACGCATTGATCAAAGATCCTTTTCTTCAGGCAGAGTGGCATTTTTGATTTAAAAACAGCATTCATCCGTCCAAATGCACTCCACCCTAATTTCATACGTCTCTTTATCTCTTCATTTTTACTACCAGACATGTCAATTATTTGACCTAAATATAAATAATTATTTACTACTTCTACTGGTTTATCATCTAAGGGGATGCTATCAGGCATGCAATAACTATTGAACATTAGTTTAGTCTTATCTACGTTAATTTTTAATCCTACTTTTCTACTTTCCCTGTCCAGCTGTGTTAGTCTGATAAGTAGGTCAGCTGAATCACGAGCTACTAAAACTATATCGTCTGCGAACCGAAGGTGACTCAAAAAGCGACCATTGATGCTTACTCCGGCTGTATCCCAATCCAATTTCCTGAAAACTCCCTCAAGCACCGCATTGAATAACTTGGGCGAGATTGTATCTCCTTGTCTTACTCCTTTTCCTATGCTAAATCTATCTGTACCTGAAAAAATTTTAACCGAAGTTGTGGCATTCTTATATATTGCAGCTAACAGTCCCACATAGGGTTCCGGCACTCCCTGTGTTTTTAGATCGTTAAGTACTGCATTATGACTAACTGTATCGAAGGCTTTCTCATAATCGACGAAACCTAGGCACAATGGCCGTTGATATTCGTTGGCGCGCTCGATTATTTCGCCAACTACTTGGAGGTGGTCCATTGTGCTGAAATTTGCCCTAAACCCTGCCTGCTCTATAGGTTGGTTCTCGTCGAGGATATTCTTCAGCCTTTCTGTAATAACCTTCGTGAAGAGCTTGTAGACCGCTGAAAGTAGACTAATGGGTCGGTAGTTCTTGATATCGCTTTTGTCGCCTTTTTTGTGTATTAAAATGATAGTTGCGTTATTCCATCCTTCTGGTATAGCTTGGTTCTGGATGCATTTGCTGAAAAGCCTAGCTAAGATATTAATTAGGGGGGGGCCGCCACATTTTAGTAAGTCAATGGGAATATTATCTTCCCCTGGGGTTTTACCGTTCTTTGCAGTTTTTAGCGCGGCCTCTACTTCGCTAGGCAATACTGCAGGAACCCTTTGGCCGTGTGTCGATTCCAGAGCGGGGAATTGGCCGTTGTCGTTCTCGTATAGTTTTGCATAGAACGTGTAAACTCTGTCTATGATTTCTTCTCTATTCCTAATTATTACTCCGCTCTTTGATCTGATTGCGATCATTTGGTTTTTGCCTAAGAAAAGATCCTGTTTGCACTTTTTCAGGCTACGGTTATTCTTAATGGTATTTTCTATTAGCTTGCTGTTAAAATCCCTGACATCCCTGACTATTCTCTTTTTAATTTCCTTATTTACTAGATTGTATTCTTGCTTATTATTATCCCTATCTAAATTCCTTTTATGCTTAATTAGGTTTTTTGTTTCCGCTGAAATTTTGCTTAATTTAATCTGTTTCCTGAATCCACCTAATTTCTTACCTGTTGAGGTTAGAACCGAACTAATTACAGTGTTCAATTCCTCGATGTCTGCTTCTGGGTTTAATTTCCCGTATCGATTTCCAAGTTCGAGTTCGAATTCATTTTTCCTAGACCTTAGTTGAGCGAAATCTGGAGAGTTACTGCATCCTTTTATTAATTTCCTACGTTCGCAATTTATATTAATGGCCATCTTGGCACGGACTAATCTGTGATCGCTACCTATATCTACTTTACTTAAAACACTAACGTCTTTAACGGAGTGCAGGGCATTTGTTAGGATGAAATCGATCTCGTTTCTGTCTCCTTTAGGACTCTCCCAAGTCCACTTATTGTTGGTGTTTTTCCTGAAAAATGAATTAGTGATAAAGAGCCTGTTGTGTTCTGCGAATTCTATGAGGCGATCGCCTCTGTCGTTTCTTTGGCCGGTACCAAAATTGCCTACTGCTCTTTCTGTATTTGCCTTTTGTCCTATTTTTGCGTTAAAGTCGCCCATGATTATTTTAAAGTGGTGACGGCTATTATCGTATGCGTCCTGTATTTTTTCGTAGAAGTCTTCTATTTCCTCGTCTGGGTGGCTAGATGTGGGGGCGTACACTTGGAAGATTTGACAAGTGTACCTGCTCGAGATTCTTAATACTATATAGCATATACGTTCCGATATGTCGCTTATTTCTATAATATTTCTTTCTATTCTCTTATTGATAAGAAACCCTACTCCTCCTATTCTACCATTTGGTAGCCCTCTCCAGTAGAGACAGTTACCACTTTTTAGGATTATTTGGTTTTGCTGTTTTCGTCTTACTTCACTAAGTCCTACTATATCCCATTTGATATTTTCTAATTTATTCTCTAATGCAAGCACACTTCCTTCACTCGATAACGTTCTTACATTGTACGTGGCTAAATACAGGTTTCTATTAGCTAAGCTATCATCCATCATCACTCTTACCTTGTTGGAGGTTTGGATATTATTTTTCTCGCATTTATCCAAGATGTGTTGAGAAAAAGGCGGTACTTGAGAGAGATTTCCATTCAAGGAGTGAGTTCTTACCGCCATAGACTCTTCTCTGTGGTCAGCTTTGACAGATAGTCATCCTAGGTATCACTTGGATCACTTATGAGTTATTACATGCCATTTAACAGGGTTACTTTGTAAGTGAAAGTAGTTAGTTATGATAATAATAGATTAGCAATTGTTATACTACTTTTTTACAGATCTTTATCGTGAGACGCCTCTTTGGAGACAACGGATTTATATATGTGAGTGCGGTTTGCAATTTAATATTTTAATAATAACTTTAGTAAAGAATATAAAATTACACGAATTACTTTAATATAATTTAAATATGAAAAAGAACTGATAGACAGTTGGGAAACACCGTTTCTGTTTGCTATTATTCTATTAAGTAAAGTTCGTTAAAGATTTTTGGCTGGAAGCAATTATGTGGAAGATTTATTGCTTCTGTGGGACCGACTTGACTGACGAAGGACCCTTTTTTTGTATTCAGGTAAGGAGATGTATCTCGTTCGTATATTCTTTTGCTTAGATTTGACACAAAAATTAGCACAAAAATTTTCGAAATAACTGATATAAAACCGCTTTTTACGACCGATTTGCTGTTTATTTTTACACTTAAATTATACTAGGATGCAATTAGTAAAATAAGTGATTAGATGGTTAAGTTTTTAGATTAAATTTCGTGCAATAGCCGGGTTTAAGCGAGTAATAGCGGGAAGAACGCAGAAGCACGTCTTCCCCGCATGACACGAAAGACCGAACTCCCGAAAGACCGAACTCCATATATATATATATATATATATATATATATATATATATATATATATATATATATATATATATGTATATATATACATATATATTGACCCATAGGTACTGCTGCTGAACATCACATCACTAATTGAAACTATCGTCGTGGTTCATGGCGTACTTTTAATTTGTATCCGAGCCGTTGGGTTCATTGTGTTAGCTGGGGATTATATTATATAATATGTACATATGCGGGAAGAGTTTTGTTCATTTGATGAGTGTATGTAGTAGGTTGAAGAGTCATTCAACAACTGAGCGGGGAAAAAAAATGTACCTGCCGGCTTAAACGAACCACTTTTATCTCTTGGGGCAAATATGAGGCCTTAGTCCTTATGTGTACTCCGCTCCCTCTATGTGTATACTATTCGAGGCTTATCCGTCGGTGAGTTCAATTTTTTTTTTTTTTTGCAGTATTATATTATAAATCCTTCAATTTATGAATGTAATGAATTTTTGGAGCAAGTTGTGTAAATCAATTTCGTAGAAATTTATCGCTTCAATTCCGGCTGAAAAAAGTGGTGTTTTATTATTATTATTTTATGAATTTAATTTTCGCTGAGGTTTGTTCGTGGATGAACAAAATAAATTTTGTTTATTATTTTTTTCTTTGATAGTAAATAATTTGATTTTAATGTGCTTCATATAACTTTTTAAAATTTAATTAGGGGCACATATCCGGTATTGGCTCGCCCCGGTGAATGTCTTTGTGCGTATTGGAAGTAGTCGCAGGAAAAGGAAGTTTGTATTTAGACCATTGTGGATATGGAAGAAAGGGTCAAATTCGATTTTCCGAAGGAATCGATTACTGGAGTGCTTTTTTACAATGTAAACTTTTTAGGCAAATTGAAAATGTTTATTATTTCGCCTATAAGCGAACTTACAGGTCGGAGTATTTACAATGTATACACATGTACATATGTTTTAAACAAACGTATATTTTCATATGTATTTAGAATAAGCCGATTAAATTAAAATGGAAAATGTTGGGTCTCTCATACTCGAAAGTCTGCCAGATCATTTATATAAACAGTGATGAACTCTGTATTGAAATTTTCAGCTTTTTCTTTTACATTTTCTAAACAAAGATACTTAATTGTCGAAAAACTGAAAATTATTAGTTTTAGTTTTTACATTTCAATTAGTTTCAACATGATTCGAAGTTAAAATAGGAAGTTTTATTCGATTTTGCAGGTTGCTCATGAATAGAAATTTACTAGGGTTTGTCGGTTTTAAAAATGGATTTTTGAATTCGTGAATCCGATGTCTAATTATGAGTATGCTATAATTTTAAATGAATATAATATATAGGAATTTATTTTTGTCCTGCGTGGCATTGTCGTGCGCGGCTTTGTACATATTTGTATGTATGTACATATATGTATGTATAATCGTAGTAATAATATTTAAATTCATTTTTACAATTGAATTCCGATTGAATCAAACATACATCATATTTTAAAAAATCATTCTAAATAAGAGTAAAAAATAAAAGCTTTTTAAGGGTATTTCAATAAAATGAATCTCACTTCCCGACTAAGAATTGAATTAATAATTATTTTTTATTTAAGTTTTTACATAAAGTTTAAGAATAATGTAATAGGCTATTTTCTCTTATTACTAATTAAGGCTATTTACTAATTTCAAGATAATTTGCGCTAATGACCTATCCGAGATAAGTATCTCAATTCAGGGACGATTTCAGCCAATTCTAGACGGTTGAAAGCCCTTATTGCGGTTGTGACCAACGTTCGCTCTGAAAGTAGGTCTTATGTATATGTACATTAAGTTTGGGCAGAAGGAGAGCGTGTGTACCATCTTTATTAAGTTAAGGATATCAAAAATGTGTATGGCTTGCAGGAAATTGTGCACACGGGTGTCCAAGATTAATGAGCTTTCGGAAAAGTGTCACGATGCTGAGAATTCAGCAGACGGCGAGAAAGGGACAATAGGGACGACCCTGGAGTACCTATCCCGGGTCGGTACTTAGCGACGTAGGTCACGCGGAACACTGTACTCGTGATGTCGTAATGGAAAGTTCCTGTTGCCGTCGGATCATCAGGACACACGTGTCCTGATGATGCTGTAATGGCCGCACGGTGATACGTGTCCTTCCTTATTACGGCCGTCCGTCCCGACTATTTAATTATGCTATATTGTATTTAATTATGTACACGCACGAATGCCTCGAAATTTGTGGAGAACTGTCGCTTTGTTAATCCACACTTCTATTTTCGTTATTGTTCCACGTAATAAAAATAGTGATTTTTCGATTCAATGTGTTTTATTTTCAATTATTTATTTATTGAAAAATCAACAGGCCTCAGATGTAGAAATTCATAAATACAAAGAATAAATATAACAAATTAACATATGAGCCCAATTATAGATTTTTACAAATAATCGTAAGTGAAACGTAAAGGAGGTTTGTAAATACATAATATATCTAATACATATAGACAAACAAATGGGAAAGAAAATAATAAAAACTAAAATATAACTAAATAGGAGAATACATAATTAAACATAAAGTGATATAATATAAGTGGATAAACATAAAGTGATATAATATAATTGGATAAACATAAAGTGATATAATTGGATATATGTACATACATAAAGTGATATAATATAATTAGAAAAAGAATATATACTAGAAATGGATCAATCAGCTAAGACTCTCCTGATGGCAGTCCTGAATTGTTGTAATGAAATACTGAATAGATCAACCTCATTCAGCTCCCCGCTAAGCATACGATAAACACGCTGTATATAGGAATATTTTAGGGAATTAGTTTTGAAAGGATTAAGTGAAAAGAGTGCAACGTGTCTAGAATACCTAACTGGTATCCTGATCTTATATAATGTGTAAAAAATACCCATTCTATTGTTTTATCAGTACTAAAGTTTATATACATAATATGTAAATGTATTGTATGCGAAGACGTCACTGTTTTTAGTACGCGAAAAAGCGCCAAAAGAATTGCGGAACGGAGATAAACCGAGATTTACAGGAAAACCTTATTTTTCCAGAGTTTTATAACATATCTACCGAATTTTTTTTTGTGTTCTCTGTTTCTTCGGGAGACTAAAAAAAGTAAAATTTTAACATTTTTCTTTCTTTTTATTCTTTTGCGGGTCAACTTTTATTCGAGCAAACTTTGATGAAATCTGCAGCCAGGAACGACATTGTTTTAATTTGAATTTGCTGTCTGCAATCTGATAATTCATCTTCGGAAATATAATAATGATAAAAGTCATCACTATAAATTGAAATTCAGAACAGCTAACAAGTTGAATTATTCGTTTGCTTGTCGAGTTTAGTTGACTCGTTAAAGTTTACAAACTATTAATTCTGTTTTTGAACGTTGAGTTTATTGTCGGCGGGAGGCTTGATACGTGTTCAAGATTACAGTCGACATATTTTGAATAACTATTTGTAGTTTTTATTTTTATTTTAAATTTATTTAAAAAAAAAACGTGCATCGTTTTGAATCATCCGGTGTGTTTTTTCTTTATTTAGAAAACACTTTCGGCGCGTGTTTGGTGAAATTTGGGCCCCGGTTTTGGAAAATTCACAGTTAAGTGATGGTTTTGTTGCAAATTTGATAATATCGCTAATGCGAATTCGTGTCACTTTACGAGGCGTCTTTTGAAACGCGGTTGCGTCGCACCATCAGGCAAGTGCTGCAAATTCGTTACTAAAGTTTGTGAACTTTTAAAAGCCCTCCCGGTAAAGGGTTAGCCGTCGAAGCTTTGTTTCACAACATTGGCGAAAGCTCGACTGGGAAAAAAGCGTCTGTCATTGTCTTTTTAAGTGTAACGAGTTTAAATTATAGATAACTATACAAAATTTTCACCTGCGGCACACTATGGCGTCGAACTCAAGTTATCGATTTTAAATTTACTAACTTTTAGGGCAAGGTTACTTACATTTAATTCGGATCATAATTTTTGTTTAGTGTTTGTAGATCACCGCTATTATGGGTATTGTCAACTTTATGCACAATTATATTTTATATGACTTAATGCTTTTAAAACACCATTAGTAATTCGACAAAAAAATTTTTTTGGCTTTTGTACTGGTTTAATGGACATTCACATTTATCGCAATTACCACTTCATTTTTCGTTCATTTGATTGATCGCTCTTTCGTGATTTTAGTATTTTTATTATGTATTAAATATTAATAAACTGAGTAAACGTAGGTTAATCTGAAATTTTAGATTGGTTATCGCATTCGAAATGAAGTGAAACTTAGGTAATTCGCGCTCAGGTGAATTTTGCATTTAATTACGTAAAATTAAGTAGATCGTATCGCGAATGAATTTTTTTTCGTTGTAAAAAAGTGGATTAATTCTAAATTTTATAATACTTAGAAGGCTCTTTAGTAGCTGTCTATCTAATATCGTAGACAACTTATTATTGTATCGTAGACAACTTATTATTGTATTTGTTACTTACATATGTACATATGTAGGTATGTACATATATTCATTTCTAAGTATTTAATTTTGAATTTAAATTTATAAATTAGTACTGAAAACAATAATATGAAATCTTTGTATGCAAATAATATTTTTCAATAAAGCAAAATCACTAAATTAAAATGAAATATGGTTCAACGAATTGGTATGCATCAAAATTATAAGTATTTAGTTGGTCAGTTATTATGTATATTGCAATTATTTTGTGGTAGATGGTCTGTAATTACTTTGTAATAAATGGTCAGTAAATATAATTTGGTCAGTTTAAATGAAAGGGTCAACTTATTTTGACATTTGGATTGTAACTTAAGAAACGAAGTTCTATTGTGATATTCAAATTGATCAATTTGAAACTATACCTACACATAAGCATTACTAGTAGGAAAAAGTATTGCGTTTTTACTGAAATTCCATCAAAGCTAACAAAGACTTATATTATTTTTCCTTTAGAATGATTAATGTAAAAATGATTATTTGTAATCATCGTGAATGAAACAGTAAACTGTTTTTTTTTTACAAATTAATACATATCATAAATGTTTTATGTACAATGTACAATGTTCAAATGTATAATTTTGATTTTGCAGATTAAATATTTGGGTTCATTCTCCGTATTATATTGTATAGGTATAATATAATTCAAGGGTATACCGTACCTGAGTTTCTGGATTTATTCTAAAGTGGACTAGGTTCTATTTTCACACGAGTACCCAGTCAACCCCACATATATACATACATACATATGTAAATTCACAAACCTTATAGTATACGATATAATATACTTAATACATCATAATGGCAATTACTAGAGCGGTTTTCGCGGATAATACTAATGCGCAAGTGAAGTGTCAACACGTGAGATATTGATCTTGAATTGGTATTGTTCGAGCTCGCAGCGTTTTATCAAAGCTACACAAAAGCACCTTTGTAGACAATCGTTATCCCCACTAACGCGCACTATACACCACTCGGTTAATTGTTTTGCGTAGCTTACGCTACGTAAACACAAAACAACGCGTGTATAATAGATTTCGCCAAATTCGTTCGCCTAGCTCGAGATTCTTCACGAAACAATTTGTGTATGTATGTATGTATGGTATCAGCTCAGATCGCACTAAACTGCTAAAGGCGATTATGCGTGTGTCTCCAAACATTTAATTGAATACATTACTTTATTCGTATGTATACATATATTGTAGTCTACATATGTACATATGAAATTTGATCGATTAAGTGTGTTGAGGATCTGTTTCTTCTTTTTTGTTTTGACTGAGTGTCAGAGTGTACGTGGCACGTGTTTTTTTAGACAACTTTGCACATTAAAAAAAACAGTTAGCTTGCCTGATGTATGTCAGGCCAAAACTCACCCCCTGGAGTGTTTTCGGTTATATATTTTCCTTGTTTTGACATAGGTTTGACAGTGATGGTGATTCCCCTATTTGAAGAAGCGTCGGAGAAACTTGTCGAAATAATAACATCGTACGAATTAACAATAGCATAAGACACGCCAATTCACAATTGGCCTACCCAAGCTTGCTGTGGCGTCTGTCTGTGCCTTCCATCGACACTATGACTAACTGCAAATATTTTAAAAATCTATAACAGTTTAGTTCGCAGCAATATTAAGTATGCTTCGGTCATACGGTCTCCTTATTATTAAACTCATATATGTATGTAGATCGTTTAGAGACAATTTAGAAGAGTTTTCTACGCCATTTATCCCATTAGACTGGTCTTGTAAGATTGTTACCAACGTATAATGACAGACTCTCTTATTTTAAGATCATAAGTTTGTCTCATCGCAGAAAAGTTTCTGATTTGCTACTTTTATATAAGATAGTTAATGGTGTCCTTGAATCATCTGTTTTGAATTAAATTAGTTTTAACGTCGTTGCCCGATTCACCAGATGTACAAATCTTTTCTATCCACCAATTTTTCATAACAATACGCACGGATATGCCGTCTTTACGATGGTATGAATGATTGCCCTGACCTTTTTGCTGACTATCATTACTTTTAGGGCTAAGATAATGAAGCAAATCTGTGATTGATTTGCTTTCTCACCTTCATTGTCATTTTTCTTTTTTGTTTTCTTTATATTGCCATGTGGTGCTAACTGTACTTGGAATATAATATTTTCATTTTTATTTATATCTTTCTTGTCTCACTGTATTTATTTCTTTTATATTTTGGTCTGTATGTGTGACAATTTACATAAATAAAAAATAAAATAAATAAAATTCTCAAAACTCAGTGAAAATAGATCCATTATTCAGAAATCACCTCGACCTCATTAAAATTTGGTATTTTTGATAAATTTAAGCGATTCAAAATTTCATTTGGTCAAACGTGCGTCAGCCAAGTATCCGTTTGGCCAAACGTATATATGTACGATCGGTCAATCGTCCGTTGACCTGAAGTACATTCGGTCAATAATCCGACAGCCAAAAATTTACTTAATTAGTTTTTTTTATTTTTTATTACATTTTATACCAGGAAGGCCTTACAGGTAAGCCCCAATGCGCCTTCCTGGCCAATTACAAACAATACAGCATTTTTATTATACAAGTCGCTTAATTACGAGACACTGGAAACTCTCAAATTAACGAGACATCTATGAATTGTACATCAATTTTACTGTACATTAATCATACTCAAATAGTGGTGACATAGAAGGTAGGAAGGATTTTAAGCCAATTTTTAATCGGGAACCGTTTTAACAATGAAATCAGAGAAAATTGGCAAACTCTGATAGGAAACGATCAACCTGGAATCACAAATATCCAGGTCTGACCAGCAGCACTACAGATATACTCTTTTCAATCGGTCAGCTCATGGGATCAAATCCGGCGCCTCTCGACGCTAAGCAGAGCTATGCTGCTGGCTTATATGTATTTGAAGTTGCTCTGTGTTAAATGCGTTTATATTATGTGAAAAATGTATGAAATTTTATTTGAACTCCCGTAAATGACCATATTAAACTGAAATATAGTCATTTTCAATGTTTTCAATGATGCAATGTGCAAGGCAATAATATGTAATAAAGCAATATGCAATAATATGGTAATAAAGTAGTCTTCGTAAAAACATTTTTGATGAAAGAAATCCTAAGCTAACGCATGTGTAGTTCTATCTATGTATAGATATATACATACATATATGTATGTATGTATGAAATCATCGATACATAACGTCAAAACATATCCAGGTGCAGATTGCGGATCGGACCATAACTTACTTGTTGCTAAATTTCGACTGAAATTGAAAATGATTAAAAGACATCAAAATAAAGCAATTAAACTCACCAATGATGATGTAATTAATTTTGGCAATGTAATCAGAGAAAAAGATGCAGAATTCCAAATAAATCCTAATGTAGATGTAGAAGAGTCTTGGAAAATTTTTAAAGATCTCATAATTCGGTATGCCAGAAAACATCAAACACCGCAAAATGAACATCGTAAGTCTTTTATCTCTGATTCAACTTGGGTTAAGATAAAAGAACGTAAAAGACTTAAACAAACTGGCATAACATCGACAGAATATCTTGAAAGGTATGCAATATTACATAAAGATATTCAAAGGAGTTGTAGGCGGGATAAAGCTAAATATATAAATGACATATGTGAGGAGATAGAAAAACACGCATTAAAGAATCAGGCAAGGGATATTTTTCACAAAGTAAAAATCGTCACTCAAAAATTTTCACCCAAAACTTGGACAATAGATGATCAATTTGGAAACACGCTTACAGATATTGATGTGATACTCAACCGATGGAAAGAATACTGTTCGGAATTGTACAGTGGTAGTTCGTCGACCTCAATTGTTTCCCTAATTGATGATGTCAGGGAGCCTGACATCTTGACATCTGAAGTTGTAAATGCCATAAAGAAACTGAAATGTAAAAAGTCTCCTGGCAGCGATGGTATACAAGCTGAACTTCTGAAAGAGCTTGGTGAAACTGCGATAAAGGCGCTATGTAATATGTGCAACAAGATCTGGGTAAACGGAGTATGGCCGAAAGATTGGGTCAATTCAATATTCATTCCCTTACACAAGAAAGGATCTACAAAAAAATGCGAGAATTACAGGACCTTAGCCTTAATATCGCACTCTAGTAAAGTATTGCTGTATATAATTAAAGATCGTTTGAGCAGTTACCTTGGATGGCAAATACCGAACGAACAAGCAGGGTTTGTAAAAGGCAAAGGGACGAGGGAACAAATACTGAATATACGTCAACTCATTGAAAAATGTCGGGAGTTTCAAACTCCAGCCGTTCTTTGTTTTATAGACTATAAAAAAGCTTTTGACTTTGTGAACTGGGACTATCTGTGGAAAGTTCTACTGGACATGGGAGTCCCCATGCATCTTGTAAAGATAATACATAACTTGTATAATGATAACAATGCAGTAGTTCGAATCAATTCGCTAAATTCGACAATTTTTCGAGTACAACGTGGAGTAAGGCAAGGGTGTATATTATCTCCAGACCTATTTAATATATATGGAGAGTATATAATGCGTAGAGCACTGGATGGTTGGAAGGGTGGAGTGTCCATTGGTGGAAAAAAACTATCCAATCTTCGGTATGCGGATGACACAACGCTCATAGCTAATAATCATGAAGAAATGGCCGAACTGATCCGTCGTGTTGAGACAGAGAGTAATGTGCTTGGCCTCCAGATAAACCGCCCCAAAACAAAAATTATGATAATTGACCGTCACCAACAGCTGCAAAACAACAACTCAGCTTTAAACGGTATAGATGTGGTTGATAATTTTGTCTATCTGGGGTCACTCATATCTAACAACGGCGGCAGCGAATTGGAAATACGGCGCCGGATTTCATTAGCAAAATCGGCAATGTCACAACTAACGAAGATTTGGAAGAATAGAGCCATTACAACTGCTGTCAAAATCCGTCTCGTGAAGAGTCTCGTTTTTTCTGTCTGCCTTTATGGTGTCGAGACGTGGACCATGAAGGCGGCGGATAGACGGAGAATCGATGCCTTCGAGATGTGGTCCTGGAGACGGCTACTGCGCGTGCCTTGGACCGACAAACGCACGAATGTGTCTATTCTTGAAGAATTGAAAATCAAGGATAGATTGTCAACAATATGCCTGAAACGTATATTGCAGTTCTTCGGCCACATTGCACGAAGAGGTGAGGAGAGCCTGGAGCGGTTGGTTGTGGTTGGTAGCGTCGAAGGCAGAAGAGCCAGAGGTAGATCCCCCGCACGCTGGACTGACCAAGTATCTGCAGCGACGGGCGCTTCCACGGTAGCAAGTCTTCGCCTGGCCGAATTTAGAACTGAATGGAGGCAGCTGGTTGACCGCACATCATAGTCACGATCCTCAGTGATGAGGGAACCGACAGCAATATATGTATGTATACGAGGGATGAATTCATTTTGGCTTCGATAATTTTTTTTAACGCTTTTGACTCTCCGCTTCACGTAGATATGTATTTCAGAATTTCTAATGTGAAATTTTACCTTGGCCGCATATTTGGTATCAGCACATCTATGAAATTGATCCGTGGCTGCACTAAATTTGAACAAAAAAGTGTTATAGAACTATGCATCACTCTTATTATGGTTCATGTATAATTCTGATCAAAACTTTTGTTGTTATAAAAGTAGTGTACTCAGTAGTGTAAAAAGTAGTGTACATATATAAAATCGTTAGTGGTTGCAGTAAAGTCTACATTTGAAAACCACCATTCTAGAATATACGTGCATATGTATGGTAAATATGCATTACTGTTTAGCCTGGGAGGTAAAATTTTTGCACGATGTGGTCGTAGTCATGTCGAGGATTTTTATTGGGCGGAAAGCTTAAGCGAAAGCTCGCCGCTCTGTCGAGTGCTTTATTGCTCGCCGCGATTATTGTTGCAGCCAGCTTTGAAAACGTATGGCCGAGCGGATTTAATCCCAGTAATCCGGCAAATTTTTCCAACATTTAGGCTACTTCGTCAAATGTGTGATGGTATTAGTGATTTTCGTGTGTTGGAATTTGGTTTTGTGTCGTTTTTAGTACTATGACGCCATATCTGAAACTATTCACGACGTGTGACGTATACATACAATGTACGTACAGTGGTATTTAACTGTCGCTACTTCCAGCTGTGTATTTGAAGTGAAGCGTTATCTTTCGGCTTTTGATACTTTTTTAATTGTGAATTTGCAATTATCTTCAGGAAAATATTTCAGTGTCTATTGTCTTCGAGTGACCTGAAATTTTTTCAAATGGCCATTGTTAAAGTTTTAGTTGAATTAAATTTCGTTAATTGTTAAATTTGCATCGTACAAACATAATCGAATAGATAGAACTAAAATTCAAATAATATTTTAGATTTTTTTTA
This sequence comes from Arctopsyche grandis, assembly GCF_051622035.1. Classification (NCBI taxonomy): domain Eukaryota; kingdom Metazoa; phylum Arthropoda; class Insecta; order Trichoptera; family Hydropsychidae; genus Arctopsyche; species Arctopsyche grandis. The sequence goes on from NC_135364.1 coordinate 15,370,226, forward strand.
CGATATATTAATAATGTAGAGTACGTCTACATATGTACATACATACGTGATAGCGTATATATTTAGCATCACTGAGGTCATAGGTTCGTGTCCTCGCCACTGCTGGTTAGATTTGGGGGTTTTGTGACTCCAAATCGATCGTTTCTCTATCAGAGTTTGCCAATTTTATCTGATCATTGCTGAAACGGTTCCTGAAAATTGGTATTAAAAAATCTAATCCTGTTGTCACAAAAATCTGCCTGTGTATAATTTGTATTAATTATACACAGTAATCTGAAATCCATAGATGTCACTATGATTATTATTTCTGATTAATTGTTATATTCTATATATTCTGATTCTATATGTATGTATTACTGTATTTCTGATTTCTGATTGTTTATGTATTTCATTAACGTACACCCGTCGCATTGGAGCAAATCTGTAATGGCGAGTGTGTATTGATTGTGACAATAAAATAAAATATACATATGTATATGTATATACATACATATGTACATATGTAGGCACATATTTTGACAGTTGCAATTTTTTTATATTTTGATTATTAAAAGCTTTAATAGTTAATAGCTAATGATCCTGTGATCATTACCTATTGTACACATTATTTTATTATTATTTTTTTATAATATTGTAACGTGGGAACATTGTGGGGATTATCCACCGCCTAAAGTGCATTCGGGGGCCAACAAAGGAGACCTCAAATTTCCTTAGTGGGACTCTAAGTGGCCTGTAGTATTCCTAAAACCCTGAGAGCGTGATACCACGAGAGCGTGAGACTCATTTAAAACTGTGCGTGCCCTTTATAAGGAGATACTTAGGCCATATCAGATCATTCTGGAACGAGCGCCAGCTGCGTGTGGACTTCTGTCAATAAATGCTGTGAAGCGACTTTGGCCTTTCATTTGGATCCTCCACCCACCCCTACGCAACAATCTAATCTATAATTTGGAAAGAGACTTTGTATGTATGTAAATATCCTTGGTCGTCGTCGTCGTCGTCGTCGTCGTCCGTAGATCGGTGACGTCATCGAACACGTGATTCGATTTTTTTTTTTTCGATCCATGGGCGCCGATTTGTTTTTTTCGATTCAATGGATTCACCCCCGCGGGGGCGCAAGGCGAGTAGTTTAATGGGGCCCCGCCAGGGGCGCCACAAGGGGCGCAGCCCCGTGGGGCCCAGCCTCATGGGGCGCAGCCCCATGGGGCTCAAAAGGGGGTGCCACAAGGGGCGCAGCCCCGTGAAGCCCCGAAGGGGGCGCGGGGGGCCCAGCCTCATGGGGCGCAGCCCCATGGGGCTCAAAAGGGGGCGCCACAAGGGGCGCAGCCCCGAAGGGGGCCCGGGGGGCCCAGCCTCATGGGGCGCAGCCCCATGAGGCTCAAAAGGGGGCGCCACAAGGGGCGCAGCCCCGTGGGGCCCCGAAGGGGGCCCGGGGGGCCCAGCCTCATGGGGCGCAGCCCCATGGGGCTCAAAAGGGGGCGCCACAAGGGGCGCAGCCCCGTGGGGCCCCGAAGGGGGCCCGGGGGGCCCAGCCTCATGGGGCGCAGCCCCATGGGGCTCAAAAGGGGGCGCCACAAGGGGCGCAGCCCCGTGGGGGCCCGGGGGGCCTAGCCTCATGGGGCGCAGCCCCATGGGGCTCAAAAGGGGGTGCCACAAGGGGCGCAGCCCCGTGAAGCCCCGAAGGGGGCGCGGGGGGCCCAGCCTCATGGGGCGCAGCCCCATGGGGCTCAAAAGGGGGCGCCACAAGGGGCGCAGCCCCGTGGGGCCCCGAAGGGGGCCCGGGGGGCCCAGCCTCATGGGGCGCAGCCCCATGGGGCTCAAAAGGGGGCGCCACAAGGGGCGCAGCCCCGGGGGGCCCAGCCTCATGGGGCGCAAGCCCTAATAGGCATTAACTAAGGGGGGCGAAGCCCTAGACGGCAATTAATCATGGGGGCGCGGAGGGGCGAAGCCCTAAAAGGCAACTGATCATGGGGGCGAAGCCTTAGACGGCATTTAATCATGGGGGCGCGGAGGGGCGAAGCCCTAAAAGGCATTAACTAAGGGGGGCGAAGCCCTAAACGGCAATTAATCTTGGGGGCGCGGGGGGCGAAGCCCTAAAAGGCAACTGATCATGGGGGCGAAGCCTTAGACGGCATTTAATCATGGGGGCGCGGAGGGGCGAAGCCCTAAAAGGTATTAACTAAGGGGGGCGAAGCCCTAAACGGCAATTAATCTTGGGGGCGCGGGGGGCGAAGCCCTAAAAGGCATTAACTTAGGGGGGCGAAGCCCTAGACGGCTTTTAATCATGGGGGCGCGGAGGGGCGAAGCCCTAAAAGGCAACTGATCATGGGGGCGAAGCCCTAAACGGCAATTGCTCATGGGGCGTGGAGGGGCGAAGCCCTAGAAGGCAAAGGCTCAGGGGGGCGCCGAGGGCGAAGCCCTAGAAGGCAAAAAAAAATTTTGATTTTTTTTTTTTTGATTTTTTTTAATTTTTTTTTGATTTTTTTTTTTGATTTTTTTTTTGATTTTTTTTTATTTTTTTTTTTTTGATTTTTTTTTTATTTTTTTTTTATTTTTTTTTTTAATTTTTAAATTTTTTTTTAATTTTTTTTTTTTTTTAATTAAATTAGCTTAGTCATGTTTAAGCGGTTTATATTATAAACACTGAGCGAAGCCGGGTAATACAGCTAGTATTAACATATTTTAATGTTAATGTTGAAGGCAGTAATGCACAACCTTTTTGACAGATGGGCCATTTTATCAATTATGTGTTGAAAAGTGTTGAAAAATAATGATATTCAGAGAGAGCCGGATGTAGATGAAAAAATACTAGGCTATTCCATTTGTGAGCCCCTCTCCCCTTCAAGCCTTCGAAAAACAATAATTCTGGACCTTTTTTATAGGGGGAGTCTTATTTTAGAATTTTGAAAATACAATATTCCCACTTTTTGACATATTAAATGTTTATTAAAAAAAAGACGAGCACCGTTTTTTTGTTTTAAACCTATTTTTGATTATCCTTCATGTTCATATTATTTATATGTTAAAATCTATTTACATACTTTTTGGTTGCATCGCAGGTAAATTTTTTAAAGAAATTCATTTTTTAATAATAAACATTCTAAAATTATAATGCTTTCAATGTAGAATATTCAGCGAGTATAGATTCGTTATTGGATTTTGACATAAGTAGATATTTTTATCCAATGGCTTCACGTTTAAATTTTATGAATTTGCTTTTTAATATTTTGTATTATGTATGTACATACCTACATACATACATATGTATGTAGAAAAATCGTTCATGAAAGTTTGAGAACTCGAACATATCATTCAAGTGGGTTAAATATTAAAAAATTAAGTTATGTATATATTATATACATATGTACATTAAAATTTAAAATGCACTCTAAACTAAAATACAATAATGAAAAATTCTACTGTAAAATGTTAGCAGTTTTTGCTACTCGTTTCTTATTTTCCTGCCATAAAGCTGATATTCTCACAATAATACCACACTCTCATTGATATGTGAGGATAAATGTACTAAAAAGCTCAACCTATAAATCCAAATAAATCTAAAAAAAATATATGTATATGTACCTATATAAAACCTCGTATAAAATTTTCAGCGGGATTAATCGCTATTATATTTGTATGGTTTCGGTTAGATCGATCGTTAATTAAATTAGATTAAATGGCAATCTCGTACCACAGTGTTCGTAAATATTTGCACGTGTGTATGTGTGTGTGGGAGAAATTAGGGTTGACGCGATCGGGCCGGGCCGATTTGACCCCAAATCGGTGTCGGCGCGTGTTAAGTGAATTGCTTCTCCGAGTCAACAATGGCAGTTTGTAGACAAGCGGCCGAATCGATTCACCGTAGATTAGGTATAACGGGCCCGTCGATTCAGATCGATTGCAAATTAGTTACATCATAGGTACCCCCGGCTCTTGGATGGTTAATCCCTCAAGGACCGATCCATCTGTCTCTTCTAATAACCTCGCTGCGACCAAAGTGAAGGCTTGATGTATGTATGTATGTATGTATGACGGTATGTGTTTGTATAGTCCTACTTCTCATACATATCTCAATGTAAGGAATGCTCGATTGAGTTGATGCTTGTTTACTTTATATGCATGTATGTACATATGTAGGTTTGTAGTATGTGTACAATGTATATGCCTTATTTTGTTATCTACTATCATATGGTGGGTGGCTTAAGGAAATAAATGAAAAAAAATGTGTATTAAACTTCCGGTGTTATTTTAGTAGATTATTTTTTATAACTTGTGTTTTGTACTTTTTGCGATTTAATTACAGATGTCCAGATGATTTGGGAAGTTGTAGATTTGTATGTACATATGTAATTAATGTAAACTATTATTTAGTAAAATTTCGGCTTTAATTTGTAAAAGTTATTAATCTTATAATTATATTCAATTTTCAATACCAGTCAACGATATAGAACAGGCGTCGGCAACTGCGGGTTAAAATCAACCAAAATGGTTTGGGTCAGTGCGCATTTTCATTTGAAAACTGTCTTTTAGTGAATAATAAGATAAGTTTTATTGAGAAAATAATAACAACATTTTAAACCTTATACACCAAAAATTATAATTCTAATTATTATAAAACTAAACATTATCGTTAAGTTTTAGTTCATAAATTAATGAATGTTCTCTGTTCTAGTTCTCTTCGTTATCGATGCTTCCCCATATTCTGAATTTACGACGTCAACTTAAGTCAAGTCTGGTTTATAGCAATTTTTGTCACCTTAAAACAAATAGAAGCGTCTGAATTTTCAATAATTAAGTTGCTCCTTTGTTGACTTAAAATAAATTTCATATATGAAATTATTTGTTCAAGGTTTATACCTAGAACCTAACGCGAAAAAAATGGCAAAGTCTGTTTTTAGTAGTAAGTAAGTTCAACACGTTGATATAATGTGAAGATGATTATCTCTTTTTCGAAATCTTTCCTCAATGAATTAAAACAAAAACTCGGTACTATTACTGGTACATTTTCAAAAGTATGCAGCTATTTCCTTGGCGTCGTTTGTTGAAATCATTATAATGGTTCATTAAATACATTTATCTGTTAAGAACCATTTGTTTATCATCGAGTTCAAGATCATTTTCATCGATTTTGTTAAGAAATACCTATTTTTCCTTAAGTTTTTGCGTAGATGCTTTTGCAAATAAACTTTCTTCATGTAGTGCTGATTACGTTACTACATATGTAGATAACAACTCATTTTTGACCTGACGCATATTCTTAAATATAATATATATTTTTTGGTATACACTATACGAAAAAAACTGTAGCCTTAACCGGTAACTCAAGGGGTCCCGCGGGTCATAGGTTGCCGATACCTGATACAAAATAATATATTGTATATTTATTTGTTTTTAATTGGACATCATATTGTTGAAAAATTAAATTATATCGTTAGAGTTTTAATAATTTGTCATGAATTTTAAATAAAATCATATTATTATACAATGTCTCCTGAAGTTTTGTGGTATACATTTGTATGTATGTACATTACAAACAATAAAAGTTTCTGCTGAATGAGCCGAATTAAATTTCATTTCAATTTTCACTTTATTTCCTGGAGTCGACTTGGTTTACTTTTAGCATAAACAATTTACGAGCATCGAGTGGGATTCAATTTTATAACAAATCAATGGAGTTTTGAAGCAATTTCGTATAACGATGTTTAGAGAAACGTTCTTGAATTTTGTTTCATGCGAATGAATGCTTTGTCCTTACAACGAATGAAACCCAATTATCGGAAAATGATTTTCATTTTTATTAAACTCTTCTCGATTTTTGATTTTAAAATCGTACGTACGATTCTAAAATCGTACATACGAAAAACGCGCTAGAAGAAGAGGAATTATGTTTTATAATTTTAATTACTTGCTAGTGAAAGGCTTCCGCGCCATAAATACGGCTTAATTAAAGCTCGTCAACTTCGTTTATTTATTAAGGAGTGTATTTTTTCTCTGTGTTATCACAATTCAAGACGAAGGAAATTATCTGCAGAAAATTCATATATCCTTAAGCGAAGTCTTTTAAAATGTTGGCGATAAAAAACAATTACAAAACCTCTCCGTAACCGTGCATGGGGTGGATGGTAGTGAATTAAGAATGGCAACGGGAGTGTGAAATCCAATTACCATCCCGTAATCCGCTTGCAGACCAACTTTAAGGATTCTTTGAAGAGATTGAAGATAAACCTTCCTTTTTTTATATTTCCTTTTGTTTAAAATGCGAGTAATTTAATTCAATTCGTTCGACGGATCGACATTTTTCGCGAAACGAACGACGGTATTGCTGCGCTGCGCTATTGATCTTTCTCACCCTGCTGTGAATATTAATTTGTAGCTATGTACATTCTCTTATTTTCAAAATTCATCCCCGTCTCAGTTCATCTCGACAATGTCGGACGGAGATATGTACTTCCGCAGAGATGTTCTAATATCCGAACGTGCCTCCCATGTAGTCAGACTGATTACTTCACTTATTCATACCACGTATACATGTATTTATACACAAAATACGATATTCAAAAGGTAGTTTTCGAATTGAATGCCAAGATTAAACGCCACAAATGATCCACATCAGATGATTTTGCTTCATTACTTTTATGCAAGATTTGGATAGAAATCGCAATTAGTTGATGAATTTGAAAACATTTTACTTTATTTTTAAGTTTTCGTTTAATTTGGATGTGCAAATTGTGTGCTGGTTTTTGTTTTTAATTTTAAAATTTATTTGTTTTTGTATTCGCTTTCTTAATTGGCGAGAGAGTAGATTAAAATAGTAGATTGTCATTGTTATGAGTTAAAAAAACAATTTAAACTACGTATTCTTAATATAATTTTTTCAATTTATTTAATAATTATGCTATAAAAATCATTATTGTTTTTCAATTTACTTAATAGCAAAACATAGTGATCTTGTAGAATACTCGACTCGAATTCTCGGCAAACAGCGTCGCTTCACGCTACCACAAAAACGAAAATAAAGTAGTTTCGGGGATGGATTTTACAACAAGATTTTTAACAATAGCCTGTCCAAAACGTAACGGGGGTATAAAATTTTACGTCTCGCAGTTTGTCGAGCTGACTGGCTGGCTAGATTTTCCTCAGAGTCCACAGGGGGGTCACGCGAGTCATTATGACGGTCGTAAAGGAGCTGCCAGGATAAATTGCTCTCGCATTATACATATGCCTATAAATGTAGATATTCGCCGGATAACCGAAAAAGTACGTATACTCGGGAGTACGCGATTCTTTTTCATTTTACGGCGTGCTTTTACGATATGCACGTCGTAAAAGTCGGTATCGGTTTAAAGGGGCGTCAAAGCCGATTACGCAGTGTGTTTGCGAAAAATCCTGATTTAAAGCATTCCGCACAATCTTTCGAAAGGGGGTTGTCAATTGCGTGCTCTTTGGTCCTGAAGTACGTGACTAATTCAATAATCTAATATTTTTTCGTAGATGAGGTCACGATTTTGTTATTTTTTCAGGATTAAAAAAAGCCTCTATAACTGATTCTCAGCGCACCGTGTGTGGACATTCTGTAGTCATTGAGATGTAAATTAAGCTCCATGGAGCTAAATGAGAAGATTGTTATCGAAAATCCGGCTTCACAAAAGTCATTTTTGCATGCTTCATTTCATTGAACTGCGTATGGAAATATTTTCAAGTCTAAAGGTAGTAATTCGCGCAGAGGTTTTTTATCAGAAAAAATTGCTGGCGAGTCTCTAGTAATTTTTTTGTCATAGCAGTTTTGCAAGGACTGATAACTTTTGTAAAATCAGGAGAGTATCCTTATTGTGCTTGTCGCTCTATTTCAAATAATCAATATTATATGTTTCGGTCTATATTATAATAATAGACCGGACAGTATAATAAATGATCAATTATAAATAATGAGCTTTATTATTTTTACTTAATGTAATGTATGAAGTTTCCTTTTTTTTGTCAATATCACATTTGACAAAATAGTTTTTTGTTCGAAAAAAGATTCTTAAATACGAAGTCGCCAGATTTGTTTCCCATATATATGTACATATACATTGTAGTGATATTGTGCTCATACATATGTTCATTTTGAAGTGATGATATGAGCCGCTATATTTGAAAGTGGCAAAAGCCCACTTTTATTCATTCGAGAAATATTTCGCAAAACATTAAATATAACGTTTAACAATATTTAAAAATACTGGTGGCCATATCATACAATAAGTATATTCATATCAGATAATACGTATATTCTGCTTTTCCGAGATTCTGGGCATATTGAGCTAAAATAAGTTATAACAACTTGTGAATAAAGTCAAACAGAAATAGTATTTTTAGAACTGAAATTTGGACTTCCACCTCTTTCAAATATAATGGCTCATCTATTTTTGTGAAGTTAGTTAGTAAAATACATCGTAACGATAAACATAACAGTAATTGCAACTAAATTTCGGTGTGATAGGATTGACAGTATTCGTATTATCTCCAAAATACAAGACACACATATTTCCTTCTAAACCATGACCAGTGATCGATTCTAAGTTAAAATCAGTCGAAATCTCGTATTCGAATTTTTAAATGATAACAAAATTTCATCTATTGTTACTACGGGCATGCAAAAAGCAATAAGTTTGGCTTACCTGTACTTTGAAATCGGTTATTTTCTTATAAACATATTTATGTATGTTTATATGGTGATTCGAACGTATGGCTATGTAAATTTTGTGTTGAGAATGTGGAACGAGTCATGTAACAAATGTCGACAGGGCGATAGTTTCAGGTTGTGCAAAGCTCTTTTCGGTGCATTTTTCATCTGGTTTGGTTATTACGGCACGTTTTACGGGAAATCCCCACTTTGAGGCAGCCGAGTGTGGAATGGGGTAGATGGTGGGATTCGTATTTCCGAAGCTATGGGGGTCGGTTTGGCCTCAGTGTGCTGTCAATAGACAAAAGCTCTCGTCCTCCTCCCACCCCCCGATGGGATTATTTCACAGGACTAGACAGAGATATAATGAATTTGTTCGTCGTTGTGCAATTTGATTTTTCTGCACTATAAGCTATATAACAATTAGTTTTGTATAATTTTAGATTGCAGTAAAAAAAAAAAAAATTTAGATATGAAGCTATATAGCAATGGTTAGTTATCAGAGCCTATTGTATTGTAGTAGAAGTATGTACCTACATCAATATTTAAATTATGTATGCTTTTTATAAACATGTATATTATATATGTATCTGATGAGAAATAGTTTTATATTGATTGAAATGGTTACATACATACTCGTACATATAAAATAATAAAATAAATAAGAAGCGATTGTTTTAGGCGTGAAACAAAAATCACATCACATTAAGGTGAAATCGAATGTCGCAATCTTTTATCTATCTTTGATATTTTTATTACAGTTTTTTGCAAGAGTGGAAATAAAAAAGTACTTGTAGTTATTGGGCGTAGCCCTTGGGACTTAACCACAGCCCTTATATTTCTCCCTCTTAGTCTATTTTCGAGTTATTTCCGCGAGAAAAGAAAAAATACAGTAGAAGGGCCCATTGTGGTGACAATAGGAACGTCGCCGGTCAGGTCATTAATTGAATATAAAATTTGCGAGTTTGCGAGTGGGTGGGGGGAAGGGGAGGAGGTGACTTTATAGATAAACCTGATTTATATTCACACGGTCCGTCACGACATAAAAACTTTACGGTCAGAGGAATTTATTACTGTTTCCCTATTAGTGACCCCAAAACTCCATTAAATAGGGTCTGATAAGTTCTTCTTATTGCGAATACAAACGGCCGGTGATATATTCATTATGTAACAATTAGCCGACAAAATATGAAAAAAATGTTAATTTTATATACCTCATATGTATACGTATGTAGAATGTATATTATACTCGTGTTTTTGCTGGGGTGGTTTATTTTAGAGCACTTGACCTTTTGCTCCATCAGCGGCGTCTCATTATCATTGTTGGCAGGGTCCCGTTATTTATCCTAATGATGTAGGGCCAGGTTGTGATTTAAGACAGCACACAAGAGGAGAGTAGAGTTGTTGAATTTGGTCCTTCAGGACGAGGTACGTGCTCTACGAGACGCTTTAACGACCGCGAAACATAGCCCAGTGTCGAATATTAATTGCAAGTTTTCCCCATATTCCGGAAATGGCTCTTAACGGTGCAAATTATGGTCATAGCTGCGCGCTACGTTTGCGTTCGCTTTTCTTTAACATAATTCACAATGGAAGAAAGTTTTAAAGCGGAATTAGTATAAATTGGGTGTTCAAAGATGTTTAGAATTTTAGAATATAACATTATTGTTGTTGAAAATCATTACGTATGGAGATTAAAATTCATTGCTACTTTGGAATATATGTACTTTCTGTGTAGCCATTAATTGTTTAGAATAATTAAATTCAAATAACGTTTTAAAGTGTTACGATGGTGCTATTCCCTCGTGTAGTTTATATATTTGTTTTGCAATCCTGAAAGTACAGTTTCATTGCATGTAAAAATGTCGTTAAACGAGGAACGGCACTCGAGAACTTTGCATGTCAATGAAATTTCGCATACGAAATATTTTTCTTTTGTTTGATTGCTTTTATTTCTTCATTTTATTGTTGTGTGAATATTAAATTTCCACATAGTCTTAGATTCATAATTTTTTACGCCCGTCGTATAATTTTGATGATTCACTCGCAAAATTTCCTTCGACAAAAGAGAAATTCAGTTTTTCGGTTGACGTGGTCTCAGCAGAGCGATGCAATGTTGTAACTTTGGAAACTTTCTGAGAATATTAAATAGTTGTCTCGGAAACGATTTGGCGTTTAGACTAAATTCTCTAGTCCCCGGAAAATGTCAAGATAATACAATACATACCTTTTACAAGGTAAAGTGGGCTCGAAAGGAATACGAAGTGGGTAGGGAATTGTTTATATTTTGGTTTTTGGTGTACGATAATGGGGTGAAAACCTTAATGGACCAACTGTGTACGTAAATATGTGACACACATATGAATTGTGCAAACTGACCTTACGTTTTGGAAAATTTAGGAATTTTAATCTAGGAAAATTCAATTATGGGAACGGTCATAATTTTCATGCTTGGTTATAAATGTTGCAATGCAGTGTCGGGAAATTTTACGTGTTGCACTTAATGAAATTTTCTTCTAATGCAATTAGCGTTAGACCTACATAATGAACTGTTCACGTTTTCAAATTTCGTTTAACTAAAAATTATCTGATATATCTTAAGAAATTTCGAATTAATTAACAATATCTGAGTGAATAATTTATTAGTAAACAAATATTGCAATTCTGGACCGAAGTATGTATGACACGCGAAAAAAACTAATCGATTCCGATGTCTGAGTATTTGAAATCATTTCTGAATATTATTATTTTGGAATAGTATCGGTAAATTTCTTGGAAAAAAGTGAAGTTTTAAACCATAGAAATATACGTAAATTATTTTTAATTATTTATCGATACTTTGGATACAGATATGACTTTATTATATCTGAGAATGGGAGTATGAAACTAAGTCTTGTAAATCCATTTTGTATTTGTAAGCTTGGAGGATTTAAAAACACACACGCGTTGTTGACGGCCTTTGATTGGATTTTTATTAATAATTAAGCGTATGTGATTACGGCTCAGAGTTAATACAACTGAAGAAATGAATATTAAGGCTTAATAATATATGTATGTACATGTGTATATTTCGTATTGTTAATTAATTGTAATTTTCGTATTGTTAGTAAACAATAAAAAATTGGTATTAAAAGTTCTTTCCATTTAGATAATTTTTTTCATGTTATAAAGAGTATCATTGGTAATTCTAGTTAAGTTTTTTATTATTATAGACATTCTAGAATAATCAATTATTTTTATTTTTAACTAAAAAATTTAAAGTTTATGTAATTATGTACTTTATAATTTTTCTTTGCTAATTCAGTGCTTATCTAATATATGTACCATTTCGAAAGAGACTTTGTAAGGTTTGTTGGGAACATCGAAAACAAACCAAAGTTTCTATGACGACGATATCGATTTTGATTCCGTTTCCGGATTACTTTGTCAGTTACGTTTCCGGATTCTTTTATTATTTTAGAATCTGCGTGCTTTTTTCAATTCCGGATCACCATAACTGTTTCAGTTTAGGATCTAGATTTGTTGCAGTTCTGGATCCCGTTAACTGTTCATTTCCTGTTCCGGATCCCGATTCCCTTGTCAGTTCCGGATCAGGATTATTTTTTCAGTTCCGGTTCCTTTATATATAATACATATACAAAAAAAACTATTCGCTTTGCGTGCGTAATTTCTGATTGTCTGTCATTATTTTTTTTTTCGATTCAAATAAATTTAATTAAAAACAAATGAATGTTATAAATACCAAGCGAAGCCGGGTAAAACCACTAGTTTATTATATATCACACAAAAGCGTAGTATGTATAGGTTCAAAACAAATTACAGGAAGCTTTTTAATTTTAGGTAAATTCAATCAAATTTTCGTAGATTTCGGTTTTTTCGTTAACTTAACTAACTCAAGATATTCTCGTCTCCAGTTTATAAAATATTCCCACTGCAGTTGATAAGTGCTTGCACTTGACGACAAGTTAATTCCCGGGAGAGCCGTCTACGTTTAACCTCGGATTACCACGTTGGCACACCTCTACAAATCTTCCTAATATGTATGTACAATGTATGTATATACATACCTAATATGTATATACATACATACATACATACATAGGTACATCTACGAACTATGAAGCTACAGTGTGTCGTATAAACGGTTGATTGATTGGAGTGATCTCGATACACTTCCGTATCAATCATACTGATGAAATGTTTATTGAAGAATTATCATATAAAATATGTATGTACATATGTTGCATAGCCTGTTTTAAGAAAATAAGAAATAATACATAGGTATGTATGTAGCCTGGTAGCACTACAAGCTCGAGAAAATATTTTCATCGTTCATACCTCAACAAATTTTCACGGAAAACGTTTTCTGCGCGAAACGATCTCATTAGTTCTTCGTATTTTTTTTTCGTTGGAAAATGAAAGTTTTCTTTATAAGTGAAGTGAGGTTAACTCACATTTTTTTTAGGTATTTGCACTTTTTGTGTGTGAAATTTATATTTAGTGCTTACATTCTCCTGTACACATACATATATATCAGGATTACCGTCACTTTTTAAGAGGAATTTTAATGTGGTTTCATAATTAGTATGTATACATACACATATGTATGTTGTAATATATTTTCCTTAGATGTACATATGTATTTTGGAATGCATATAGAATATATGTGCACATTACAGAAACGTAATATGTACATATGTATGTACGAATATGTATGTATGTAAGTGCATACTTTCCAGAGACGGCCAAGAAAATTTTTAAATTGGCTATTTGGTACAAGACTTACCGGTGCAGTAAGTACACATCTTGTGAACTTTCTGTATGAGACGTTATTTGTGTTGGATCTTTTGCACGTGGGGTGAAAATTCTCTTGAGATGATCTTCAGTTCTCGTGGACTGAATTTTATTCTTCAACAACTCTACGTATGTTCATCGTTATCAAGATTATTGTCTGCACACTGATATTTCGCGAAATTTTTACTGCCGAAAAGTATCATCAGAAGATGATAAGTCTTACCGTCAACCGAATTTTTATTTTAAACCTTACCCTTATCTCGAGTTTTTATTTTAAACGTGCATATATAAAATATGGACTATGGGTATTTTATTATGGTATATACAAAGTATTTTATTATGGGTTAATTGTATGATTATATATTTTTTAAATTAATGTATACAATACTATATATATATATATATATATATATATATATATATATATATATATATATATATATATATATATATATATATATATATATATATATATATATACATATATATATATATTTTTTTTTTCTGAAATTGACTACACAAATTGCATCTATGGGTGTAAGGTAAGCAACAAAAAGGTCCGTATTGTTAGGGCGTATTCAACTGGAATTAAAAGGGTCGGTTCAAATATTTTTGCTCTTTCTACATGTTAATAGCTTCAATCTTGGTAGCTATGGAGTCTTTTCATTTTACGTAAGATTTGAGTGTGTGGATGAATGGAATTTAAATAAAATAAAATAATAAGTGAGATTCGGTCTTCATCTAATTATTGCCAAATTAATATATGTACATATGAACATATATATGTATATACATACATATATTATATTATAAGAAATATGTATGCTGAAAAACTTATATAATTTTGAAGTACATGTGTGCTAATTATATCTTGCACGTTTATCATTGAAAGTTAAATTGGTATTTTCCCAAATGTATAATTCATAAAGATGTATATTACTAAGAATCAATTGTTTCCAATTTATTTGTTATTTATTTTATACATGTAATTTAACTATATTGTAATATTTATTGTCCAACAATATTTAAAAATATTGGTGGACAATAAATACATTTATTCTGTTTTTCCAAGATTCTGGGCATATCGATTTAAAAAGTTATGTATATATAAGTTTTATATACAGTTTTGTTAAAAAATCACCTATAGTATATACCTATATGTACAATCTTTTCTTCAAGTCATTGTTAGTAAGTATTTTTTAATTAATCTATATACCTACATGTTCCAGTTTATTTATTCCCTGTTGTACATAGTTCCAATGCTAAGAACATTTTTTTTACCGGCGAAGCGGTCCGAGGACAAGATTGCCAATTTAATATTAAAATAATTAGCTTTGAATTTTGGCGGCGGTAGTATTTTGTTAGAAACAAAAGCGATTAGAGTTGGAGATTACCGAGAGTTGGCGGGAGAGCCTTGCTTTTCGGTCGGCAATTCGAGGTTTTCAGCTGAAACGAAGGTTGGATAGCCTTTGTAGGCAAAATTTGCGCCGAAATTTCACCGCGTAGATCTACAAAGTTTCACCAAAGTGGTGGTTTCAAATCGCACGTTTTGCATTTGGACCCGATATAGAAACTTTTAACTGACAACTGCGGCAAATTAACATATATAAATGAAAAAAACATAGTACATATGAATACATTTAACTACTACTACTATTTTTGGCTTGTATGTACCTGAAAATGTGATCAACTGTATAAATATACATATATGCATGCATTTAAGATGCCGTTTTTTATGTCCTCCCTACGGATATATATTTTATGGTCGTGTGCATTTTTAGTCGCAAATAAAATTAGGGAACGTGCATAATTCGTAACGAAGTCGAGTCGTAGCTGTCGTAGCACTCGGTACTAGCCCTCACCGGGGCTTATAATATTCATGAAAATTAATAATTCGCGGTTCATCTTTTGTGACGGCCCACTCTCTGAACTACCATCGCGAAAGGCTGTATTTGTGGATTCGGTACGCGCGGCCAGTGGATTTAAACTATTCAATTTGAAGGGTCCGTGCGATCCCTGTACAAGTTGTAGTATTGGCATTGTTCTGAGGGATTTAATTTTTTCTCTTTTGCATAAATTTAATTAGAATTTTAGTAATACGAAGTGTGTGTGTTCACATTGGGCAGATTGGAACGATGCCTTTTCCATTTTGTTTAATTACACAGAGAAATAAAAAAAATTACTAGAGCGGAGACTAACCAATCTTTACTAAGTTTGACCCACTGAATTCGAATAAGATAATAATTTTTGTTGTTTGGGTCTCCTTTGCAACATATGAGGGTTTAAAAAAATGCGCAATTTTTACAGATTTTCGACTTTTGCGGTCTTTAATTCAAAATCTAGTATTACTGTAGTCAAAGTAAGTATTGAAATCAATAGTCAGATGTTTTTTCTATTGATTGTGATTTTTTTATTGTTTTACATTACTTTTTTTTGGTCAGTTTTTTATTTCACCACGTTTATAAGGATTGGTTTTCTATCTCCATATTTTTTATTTTTATCTAATCGTACTAACTCGAGCGGTAATTGCTAAGAAAGACTTTCGTTCAGATTCTACGAAAAACAAAATATATACATATACATGTATATACATATGTATATATATATATATGTATATATATATATATATATATATATATATATATATATATATATATATATATATATATATATATATATATATATATATATATATATATATATATATATATATATATATATATATATGTATATAAAAGGGATAAAAATAATTAAATAGTATGAATTCGAGGTTTTACATTGTTTTATAACTATACAAAATAATTTTGATGTTAATATAGCGAAATTTGGTAATGAAAACTTTTTCAAATTTATTATACGTTGAAAAAAATTTAATATGCAAAAGTGTATATAACCAATTTTGTTTTTTTTTTAAATTAACCTTTTGACGTGCCCGCCCCTTTCTCACCCCGCGATTAAATTGACGAAAGGTTTTTCTCGACTCTAGATGGGCGAAGGGGCGGCAATTTCACGTACTTGTCTGGTGTGATTTCCTAAAAAATGTATTCGTAAATTCCCGGTGCTTTTTTATTATCGTCGTATATTTCAATACGGGCGAGCAAAAAAAATTTTGCGAACATTTTTTCATCACCTCAATTTGCATATGTATTAGCCAGGATAAATTTATCTTCCCGTACTATTAAAGAAAACATTTTTGTTTCCTTTGTGTATTAGCGAAAGAAAATGTTTAATGTTGATGTTTGGATAAGATTCATGGAAATTTTAACGAGGCCAATACATAGTTTAATAGTCTTTAATTTGGCGTTCTTAACGTATTAATTAATTTGGCTTGGTAATTCAACGTTGTAATTGTAAAGGACTAAAATTTATTAACTAACTTGAATCATTGTGCTATTTAGGGACGGGAAATTTATGCTTTTTATTTTGATATTTAAAGAAAACTCGCTAGCATTGTTCGGTTGTAAATTCTTCTAATTACCATCTATTTTCTGAGATATTTATGTATGTACATTATGCCGGAGTGAAAAACTAGAATTTTGGATTTTCATCAGTGGACCTAATGGAAAACTTTCGTCATATAAATGGAACGTAAAATCATTTATTTTAAACAATGCTCTGTGCTACCAACCAGTTGACAAATATTTTGACAAACATTTTGAAAAAGTAGGTTTTTTTTCATACATACAAATATCCCTTTTTTGAGAATTGTTTTGATTTTTTTGATATTTAAAAAAAAAGTAATACTCCCTTATCCAAGTTTATTTGGGTCGATTATGATAAGTGTTAACTGATTAACGAGAATTCAAAGTCCCTGTTTTGCTAGAAAGTCCCCATACAAAGTGCGCCGCGCTTGCAGTCGGTGTTTGTATGGTGGAAGCGTTATTTTTAGATAATATAAAAGATAATTTATTTTATGTTCATGTGATTATTTTGAAAACAAAATTCATTAAAAGCTTTCTTGGGTATATATAAAATATTGCGAATTAACGCAATGTAAGGAGGCCAAAATGACATATTTTGACGCATAATGTCAGGTTTTACGATATCCAAAATCGAAATTTTTCGCTCCGACCTAGTGAACATAGAATGTTTCATGTTCTGATTTATTAAATGAATTATGAATATAAGTTAAAAAAAATGATTAATTTGTATAAATTTAATACATTATATCACGGCTTTTGGTGAGATTTGTTAGCGAACAGTACGAGATTTAACAAAACAAACTTTTCCCATATTTCCACGCAACAAAAGGAAAACGGCACAAATATACATTTGTATGTATGTAAGATATTTCTCATATCTGCAAAAAGTAGAATTCGTGTGCGTGAGCGTTTACTTTACACTGAATAAAAAAAAAGTAAAGCATTTGTTAGCGAAAGTTTACGAATAAATTGTTTTCGTTTTCGCGTGTCGCGAAAGCGAAAGAAAATTGAACGTTTTGAATGCGAAGCGAAGGGGCGCTCGTTTGGCAAAGTTTTCCCGAGTAATTTGCGTTTTAAATTGGATTAAACTGGGTGTAAATATGTCAAATTCATATGTAGCAAGAGTGTCATAGCCGTGACATGTGTATGTCACAGACCACTAGAGACTTCTGCGTTGGACTGGTGTGCAAAATGCATTATGTGCACGTGATGATTTTCCACAGATATAGTTTGACTGTTTAATGATATGCATATGTATAATGTTGTGCCTATAGAATCAAATGATAGTAATGGGATTCAAAAGGATACTTGAATAATAAATCGGCATCGTCTTTGTCACAAACAAACACCACAATCTTTGAATAATTCGCCGGGTGTGTTGTACAACGTAAACGCAGTGGAAAACGAAGTCTAAACGAAGCGCTTTTCCGAATTGAAGTTTTCCTAATTCCGAATTCGCGTCTCGGCAGACAAATGAAATTTTCTTCGGTAGATAGCGGGCGTTCGTTCCTTTAAATTTTTTGTGTCTTTGTAAGGACCGCGGGTTTTTCGCCGTGGCTTTTCACGGCTTTTCTCTCGGGCACGTTGCGGCAGCGAACCTTAATTTTCCTCGGTTTTCGGCATTTGCATTTTGGCTATCAGACGACGAGCACTTTTAGCCGCAAGAACACTCTAATACCTCTCCATTGTCGAGTGGAGATGTTGACTTTTCCGACTTCAATTACTGTATTTCCGATAAACTAGTTTCGTCTGTCCTTTTATAATCTGTGTTGTGTAACTATAATATAGCATAGAAAAGTACAATGGTTCGATTTTTGTTACTGATAATTACCGAGCTCTTGAAATACGATTTCTTTACGGAAAACTTTGCTATATGTACATATGTAATTGGCTTTTATGGCGCATTGATTTTCTCACTATAATTTATGATCTTTATATGTATACTAGTTTTATGCCCGTTCAAATTTCAACGAGTGGTTTCGGAAACAAATTGATAAATGATTTAATAAAGTTACAATATGAATAGTAATAACTAATCGGAATCGTAACTGAAACAGAAATCGGGAATCAGAACTGAAACAGGGATCGGAAATCGGAACTGAAACAGGAATCGGGATTAATTTCCTGGTATTTCTGGCCAGACCTTGGATGTCCATATGTGACTCCAGGTCAATCGTTTCCTATTAAAGGTTTCCAATTTATGGTCAGGAAAAGCGCATTGAGTTTACCTATTAGGTCTTCCTGGTATATGTATGTATATGTAGAATAAAATAAAATAAATAAATTATTCAATTATGTATATTTTAATTTTAAATTATTAGAAATTGTCTATACTTAATTAATAAACACATTAATTAATTAATTATAATAAACATATTAATTAGGTTTGAAATAATCCACGTAGATACATACATATTTTTATGTTTATCAGAAATATTAAAATATGAAAATATTATGAGTAATTTGAAGACGTTTACATATGTATACTAAATTATATTAAAAATCATGATATATTTTATTAATAACATTTTTAAAATTTTTGTTTCAGGTAAGAAATGGTTGCTTTTAATGCTGGTGTTCATGTAAGTAAAATGTATGTATGTACATATGTAACTGAGAAAAGGAACAATTTTTTAAAACCACTTTTCAGTTAGTATTTTCAAGCTCCACTACCTATGTCTCACTATGCTTCAATTGAATGTATGCATATTAAGTAAAAGCGCGTGAATAGGTATTTGTTCTCTGAACTGTGGATCAAATTTGATTTTTACGACAGCTATAAAACTTTTCAGAGGAAAAAATTATTAGCGTTGATATTTTCAGATCCTATCTACTCGTACGTACGTATAACGTAATGTAATAGTGTCTATATGCTTTTTAAGATATGTTCTCTGAAATTGTATAGCACCCAAGAGTGTTTCATGCGAATCTCCATATAAAAAATATTATATATTCACTCTATATGTATTTTCCTAGCGTACATGTTGATTACTTATTTTTATTGTAAACATATCCCACTATTTTCACAGCGTTCGTGTTTATGAAGTGGTGCAATACATTCGTCAAGGCTTTCGTTTTGTAAGCCTTCCGAGTGCCACTGCAATTGCGGCTCTTCTTGCATTATTAAAACGAGAAAGTTCGCATTTCAAGCGACGCTATATCGCATAGCGTAATATAAACATACTCCAAATTCGGGGATTTAAAAACACTTACGTATGCATATATGTATGTATGCGGATATGGAATATCTGAACGTGGGATATGCAGGGTGTTAAACGTGTGTCACGAGACGAGGCTTCGTCTCAATTAAATAGGCGGCCCGAGCCGACACATGCCACGTGAGATTTTCACGTTTTCATTGTGGGTCGTCGAAAATAAAATTTCCCCCCACGT
Organism: Arctopsyche grandis; assembly: GCF_051622035.1. Classification (NCBI taxonomy): domain Eukaryota; kingdom Metazoa; phylum Arthropoda; class Insecta; order Trichoptera; family Hydropsychidae; genus Arctopsyche; species Arctopsyche grandis. The sequence continues at coordinate 15,390,497 of NC_135364.1, forward strand.
GGAAATTGGAAAGTCGTAAAGCTTCGTCGGCTGGGGAGAGGCAATATCACATCCTGGGCAAATACGAGTACTCAGAAGCGCTCTGCGCGCAACATCCGGGTTTGTTGTTGTTCTGCGAGACGAAACGCCGCACAGCCTCCGGGAATGGAGATGATAAGAGTTTTGTTTTTTTTATTTTTTTTTTAGCTTTCTTTCTATTCCTTTTCCGGGAAACTTTGAAACTAGATTCATTGTGATTTTGTCTAAGAAAATTGGTGCACAAAGTCTAGGTTTTGTGTAGCAGTAGATAGTAAAAGAGTGTTTTGTGTGATCCATTTATAATGCAACCGTGAAACAAAACAAAAACAAAAACAAAAACAAAATAACAATTAAACATAAACATAAATACACCCATACATACATAAAAAATAGCATTTAATAATAACAGATAAAGTAAAAATATCAAATAAAATATAGCATAAGGAATGCCTTGCACCTACAGCCAGTTTCAATAAATATGTAAGAAACAACTACAAATACAAAACATCCCTGTAAGGCCCAAATGGAAGAGAGTTAATCAAAATTTCACTCATAAATCACAATCAATCATGAAAACAATGATGAGCGCAGACTACCAGATAAATGGGTTAGAGTAATTTCCGACAATTTACGCTCACTAAGGTGGAAAATATCACATTCAGTCTCGGCAGCAACGATTTCATTAAGAAGTCGGATAGCTCTTGGAATAGGAGCCATTCGAAAAAGGACTGTGCGGGCAGGAGGTACAGCCAGCAAATGATGATGTCTACCACGCACATAGTGATTAGGGACATAAAGCCCCAACTGCTCCAGCAACAACGGGCATGACGTATTACCACGTAAGAGCAGGAAATAAAATAAAATAAATAAAATTTTCTATTGAAATTTAATTTTTTCTTTATTTAATTTAATTTTTTTTATATACCATTACAGTTACAAACTTGTATATCATGTATGTATGTATAAGTATACATACATAAATTTGAAATTAAATTCTATTAGTGGTGACAATTAGACGATAGATGGCCAATTTGGCAAATAATCATGTTAGCAATGAAATCAGATAAATTTGCAACACTGTGATACGAAACGATCGACTTGGAGTCACAAATATCCAAGTATGACTAGCAGCACCGCAGAAATAATTCTAATCATACAGTGTATGATTTTTCAGTCGAGGTCAAACCAGGGCTCGAACCCGGGAGCTAACAGTCGTTAGCATTATACGCTAACCACTGAGCTATGCTGCTGGCTAATATATGAAAATCATCAAAATGATTGATTGAAATAAAAAGATTCTTCTTGTAATATAATATAAATCTAATCTGGATATTATTGTATTTTTTTATAAACTATGTTTTGAACGAATTCAACTTAACTATCAACGTATATTAATTGGAAAGGCAATTATTTTACCTTATTAAATTTAATATTCGTTCCGTTAAAATTATTTAATAATAATATTTCAAAAGGCGTACATTCTAATTGAAAGCGTTTGAGTAATGATTAACGCCAACGATTTTCTTAATCATTGTCTTCATGGGACTTCATCAATATTTTTAATATTAATAATAATACAAACAAAATTAATTGAATATTGTAAAATATATTTCATTTATATTTTCTAACACATATGTACTTACTATAAAAAATGCAATGTTACGACATTATCTAATATATAATTTCGAAAGAGACTTTGTATGTAACTACATATGTATGTATGTATGTAACTATTGTTGGTTCGTAAATCCGTGACGTCATCGAACAAATGAATATTCAAATAAATTTAATAAAATGTTTACTTTTAGATTGGCCATTTTTATGCGGTTTATATTACAAGTGCCGAGCGAAGCCGAGCGATTGTAAAATTTAATTAGCTATGGTCGTTTAATTTACGAACGGAATGAAATTAAAATATGTATATTTATTTGTCGCTGCAAATTTTATTTCAATTATATAACATTAATATAATATTTGCACGTGAGTTGTCATACGATATGCCGCCTGTATGAATAACGTGACGCATCGGGAAAATATAACGAACAATCGTAAATATCGCAATAAAATCATAATAATACACCCTGGAAATATAAAACTCATCTATATTATATTATTATTATTATTATGCGCCACCGCTGTATATGGCCGTGGTGGGGAATTCAATGGAGTCATTCAAAGGACGAACATCGGAAAAAAAATTAAATAAAAAAGGGTCTCTTTTCGCGAAACACTTTTGAGCGAATCCGAATTTGAGAAAATCGCGTTCGGTGTGTTAACACTTTGAGAGTTTGTGCGTTTAATTTGAATGATTTTGTTTGCGCACGAGCGAATCAAGGCGGCCGGAAATGAGTTCAGCATCCCGTCGTCGTCGTGTGAAAAATCCAATTAAAATTTAGGGGGTGGCGAAATGATTTACATTCTATGGTTATTCAATTCGCTCTGCACACCGTCGAGTGATTGCGTTCCTTTTGACCGTGACACAATCGGCATTCCCGCGGGATTTCCGTTCCGCGTTAATCGATATCGAAACGAAGGAGATTGCATTGGTGAGATGCTGGGATTGTTAATCGAATTAGAAAGATATTTGATCTCGTATACGGTTTTTTTTAAATAACGACATACCCGCCTCAATGCTTATTCGTGTAAAGATGGGAATATTTCAATTCATACAATACTTTCATCGTGCATTAATTAGTTTTCTGCTGATTTAATATTTACCAGTAAATCATGTTGTGTGTAAGAGGGTGGTGCGGGTCGAATTTAACGGATATCCGATCCTTGTGAATATTGTATGGGGCCTTTTTCAGGCCTAGGTGGATTGGAAGGGTGTTAAGGCTTTCCCTGCTCGATTAAGATAATGAAGAGCTTTTAGCGCGCTTGGAGGGGGAGGACGAAAGTAAAATCTACCACCCACTTCTCTATGTTCGAGTATATTCGCTTTGAAACTTTCAACTTGGAGATACGTATTATTTCATATTCAAATATACAGGGTCATAAAAACATAACTGTTTTCATCGGTTTTCTAACTGCGTATATAAGGGAAGAATGTTATGTCTTATGGTAATCACATCTCAATATATGTATCTACTTACCAGTGGCGTGCCGTCATTGGACTAGAAAACTCGACAACTAAAATTAAAAAATGTCAATAATTCAATTAAAATAAACTCAAATTAACCAGCAGCATAGACTAGTAGTTAACATATATGACTCTGGGTCGATCGTTTCCTATCACAGTTTACCAATTTATCTGATTTCATTGAAACGGTTCCAAAAAATTGGCAACCTTTACCAATTATCTCACAAATTTTTGAGTTTTTCCGCATCTCGAATTTCATTGATTTGTTAAATGCTGCAAAATTTATCACAAAATATCTCTGTGGATCAATGTATAATTTTGAATCGGTTTTTGTATTTGCTTTGTATAATACTTACATTCAATACTTCTGTACAATGTTTGATCATGGTGTTTAATGTAAATAAATGAGTGTATGCCTGTATACCTATATATAATTAATAATTCTTAATTTGTAAGTATACCACACTCGTCGATTCGTAGCAATTTTTTAAACGAGTGTGCGTTATTGATTGAAATTAAAATTGTTGTCCAAATTGATATTATTCACTCAGATTGGAGACGTTTATTAAACATTTACAACACTCAGAAATCAAAAAAATTGCATTAATTGAATGACAAGGTACACGAAAACACAATTTTTCTAAAATAAAATAAGTAATATTGTGTTCTTGATCATACATACATATGTAGGTAAATACTCAGGCTCGAAAATATTGAGGTGGAAACTCGACTGTAGCGCGTTTTCAGCAAACCGCTGAAATAGAGAGAGAGGGAAAGCACTCTCAGCCAGCAGTGATGTGGTGACTTAATCTACGGAAAATTTGTATTATTCTAGGCTACAGGGTTGCGCTTTTACTCCATATCGCGTTGCACTTAGCGAAGTTTACTGCGAAACTTGCATCCTCGGATGCGACTAATGCATCACCGTATACTCTCGCGCTAACCTTGGTATGGAGAAGCTTTTTGTGTATATTTTAAACGATGTCGGTGCTCGTCTAACTTTGACAGGAAGAGTTGTAAAGTTCAGGGATATCATATTGAGAAATTCAATATGTGAATTTCAAGTTTATTGGGTTCACTCGGTTCGAGTGAAGGATCGTTGGTAAGAAAATTCAGTATTTGTGAGATCGTATATTTTCTTCTTGTACCTATGTATTGTATACATATATGACGTTAATTTTCTTTGGGATGCGGTTTTATGATTTTGGTAATAGAGTTGCTATAAAATGTGTAAAGTTTTATACAGATACATTTATAGGCTACTTAACCCATTTGAACCCAGAGCTCGCGTGAAAACACATGTCCCATGTGCCCAGGACTATTTTTTCGTTTATTTTCCAAAATCTTTGAGTTATTTCATGGGAAATATTTTTTATAGGATAGGGATGGATAATTAATTGATTTTTCAACATTTTTAATTTTTTTCAAGGTGGTGTCGTGAACGACCTTTGGGGCTAATGAAACATGTTTTTTAAAATAAAACAAAAATCACAATGGAGTCACATAATCAGTTATAATACTTTCTCACTGGTTATTTGTAATTTTATTGTTAAGAAATTTATAAAATTAATTTTAAAAATAACAAGCACGCATCTCTTCGATAAAATGATATTTTCAAATCGCATAACATAACACACGTAGGTACATATATTGTGACATATACACATCGTCAACAAAAAAAAGGGTGCACCCTTTTAAAAGAAGAAATGTCATAAACGAGATTTTGGGTTCAAAAGTCGTAAAAACAAAATACATGAAGACAAAATAATTAATTATTATGATACGGTACAAAACATTTGTCATGCAATGGAATTTCACAGTTATCACAAGCGGAAAACGTTTTATTTTTACAGTGTCCACAATTTCTCCTTTTTTGTTTGACCAATATCAAATGTCTTCCAACTTCCTTTTGATTTTGATTAACTTTGCCGGGTCTGAATGGGACCAATTGTTTTCGTTTTTGACCATAACACTTGCACAACGTCTCTGTTACCTGTCTGATAAATCCTAATTTATCAAATTTACAACCAAAACTTTTGCTTAGAATCCAAGCATTATTCACAGCTACATCGATGTTCCAAAACAGAATAGGCATGTACCATTTTTTCCCTCTAATACTTATGTTATAGTTAGAAATATGGTTATCCATTTGATCAACCCCACCCATATATTTACTATACATATTTATACTAAATTGTTGATAGATTTCCACCCTACTTTTTTCTTTAACCGAATGTCAGTTTCCAGGGGTGGTAATATGTATGTATGTGGAATCCGGAAGTTGAGACTCGTCCCAATTATCAATTTCTTCCCGTATCTCTGCAGTAGTAAAATTGCATTCTCTGGAAAAAAATATGTGTCATTATCCCAAGGAGTCATATACGACTCCGTCGACTTTTGATTTTTTTTTTCAGGAATATGAGATATATAAACGCAATTTCTCTTATGATACAATAAGTCCTACTGTATTAGAAACATAAAGATAAATAAAAAATATGTAAAAATAAAAAACTTACGTATGTTTTCTCTTCGACATATCTGCAAGTCGAAAAGCGCTCGATGTTATTCCCTCAAAACTCCAAAAGGAACTGATTTAATTTCGTGTGACTTTCTTAAAATTCATCACCAACATCTAACCAAGCGTAACGAAAGGTTTTACGGCCGGCCTGAGTGATCCCTTTATTTTACGACGCAAAATTGTAAAATGCCGTGAATGACCGCGCTGGCATACATCGTGTAAGTTCATAACTGACCGCGTGGGTTCAAATGGGTTAATAGAAGTTTTTCCTATATTTTGTTGCTGTTTTATGATCTAAATTCGCAAGCAGTGCTTTCTATCAGCTTATATGTAGCATTTCAGATAAGACAAGGGTTCCCCATTAAAATAATAACCACTAACAGTTATGACACATAAATAAACTGTTACCCAAAAATTTTATTACAGTATACGATTTTTTATTTTAATTCCCATGATTTGGCAAGTAAACTTAGCTGAGCTTAATTAAACCTCATGTTAGCTTTAAAATAATGTATGTAATTAAGTAATCCGTTTTATAAAGCAAGTAATACTGGGTAACAACAAATTACCGGAGCGGAGACTAAATCAATCTTTATTAAGTTTAACCCACTGAATTCGAATATGACAACGATTTTTGTTGGTTTTCTATCGTTTATGAAATAAGGTAATTTAAAAAATGCACAATTCTGACAGATTTTTGGCTTTTTCAGACTTTACCTCAAAATCTAGTATCTGTGCTCAAAGTGAGTATTGGTATTAATGTTCAGATATTTTTCCTATTGATTGTGATTTTTTATTGTTTTAAAATACGTATTATTAATTATCTAGAAAATTTTAAGTCAAACGTATATTAAAAAACGTGATTTTTCGTTGCTCAGTGTAATTAGACCCGCTGTACATACAAAGCTTCTCGTTTAAAGCGTTTGATAATGGTATTTAATTCAGCTAAAATCTGTCTCAATTTAATTCTAAGACTGAAGCAACTATCACGAGTGTAAAACGACTAGTTAAAACTGCACTAAGCTGAATGCACTAGATGAAAAGCGAGTGGCTCGGTGGATTAATCGTCCGTTGTTCTCAAAATTTATTCTGCGAAACAACGGCAGAGTACCGTTCCGTGAAATTTACTGTTGAAAAATAAACGAGCACATTTTACGCGAATAGTCTTACCAGCTCGACTCTAAGGACAACGGGGATGGGAAAAGTTTTCGTATTGTTTTGGTCCTTGTGCAAAAATGCATCCGGGTTTGAATGGCGAAGTTGCAGGGTCACGTACTTCCGGATTCTTTGTAAATTTTCAGTGTAAATCATATGGGATGGCAGTCGCTGTGAGCGTGTGTTGAATTTTCTCGCTAATAGAATTTTCAAAAGGATATTCGTCCGTCGCTTATAATCGAAATTACTTATTTATGTATGTTCGAGGCGTGTATGTATTTTGGAAATATTGAGAAAAAGTTGTATCGACATCTATGCGACAACATGTATAACTAATTGACTATTAATGCTACGTTCTAACGGTAGATGGTATTAAATATTTATTATTTACTTTAATATACATAAATGTAGTAATAACATAAATGATTTTCTTTAAATAATTTATAATTATTTTATAATATATTAAGTGACGCTATTATAATTAATTACAAATATTAGTAATCGTACTTATTGAAAAATATTTGTAAAATTTATAAAAGTTTAAGCCGAGTCAGTACACCTTTGCATTTTTTAATATTAATGTTTTTTTACAAATTAATAATTAGTGATAACAATCTGTGGCGTTATATATTAAGCTTCTGCTATGTTCGTTACATGTTTTGTTAAATAATATACATACATATAAGGGATGATATTTTCAGAAAACGTCTAACATTTTTATTTCAATCAATCATGCACACTCGTCTTAACAGATTTCTTCAAAGCGATGAGTGTGGTATACAGATTAAGAATTATTAATTATAGGTAATATACACAGGTACATATACGACCATGTATTAACAATAAACATCTATGGTCAAACATTGTACAGAATTATTGGTAGTATTATACAAGGAAAATAAAATCAGATAAATTTACAAACTCTGATAGGAATCGATCGACCTGGTGTCACATATCTAAAGTCTGGCCAGCAGAAACCGGTGGGATTGAACCCGTGACCACTTTGTTCGAAAGCATTATATGCAAACCACTACCTAGTATGTGCTACTGGTTATATAAATTTATAAATCAATGAAAAACAATTAAACAATTAAAAACAAACACAAGAGTGTTCTCTTTATTACTTTAAAAATGTCTTCATTAAACGAAATAATTTGTAAGTTTGTTGTTGAAATGTTCACACTAGCTAATTTTTGCTTTGAAATTTAATATGGAATCATTTGAATTTTGATTTATTTTCCGTTTCTTTTAAAATATCTAAAGGAAGTTCTTTTCTTTCATTTATTTTTATTCAAATGAAGGTTTCCTTTATACAATTTGTAACACAAAGGGGAGACGCCGAGCGCAGTATTCCAGTCAAAGATTTAATTATATAGACAATTCAAGGTAAAATTGAATCAAAGGATAACCAGGACGATTAAGCTAATCTCCCCTGATTTACCCTCAAAATCCTCGCGAGGCGAGGAGACTGTTTAAGTCTGGGCTGTCCACGTTTCAGAGATAAGCCGAAAAAGAAACCGTCCTCCACTACCCGTCCAACGTGACTTAATTGCCAAGAGAACAAGACACCATTAATTCAGAGTGTCCTTATCTTCAGACGTGATCCGACACACGAGTGTCTTCCCCTTCCCAGCATGGAACATTTCGATATCGAAGACATGACACGATGCATACGTGAGATTTTTCTCGCGATGTCTCGTAAATTGTATGTGAAATTTTATGGCGTTCGTTGTGTAAAGGAAAGTGTGGGGAAAATCTTCATTGCACTTTTGAAACGGACTTTTTTCCCTTTTGGAAACATTCCAAGGCATCTGTGTGTGTGCAATTTTTCACGATTCGACGCGGTCAAAATTGCTGCAGATGGTGCATGCTTTTATATAATCTTATATTATATGTGTAACTAAAGTACATACATACACAACAATATATATGGGAATTGACTTCAATTAATTTATTAGAAGGTATCTTTTTTTTTATAATTCCGGCATTCTAAAATTATTTTTAAAATGTAAAACGTAAAATATTTTTAAGACGTTCTCCAAAATATCCAAATAATTTTGTTATCATATTTAAATGTTTATTACATCAATATTTATTCGATACAAATTATATTAGTACTTTTTTGATATATGTACTTACATATTATACATAGGCTAATAAAATAGTAGACATTTTTAATTACGTTTTGCCTTATTGACGTGTCGCAAAGCATTACTTTGTGGGTTAATTTTGTCATACTTAGAATATGGTATAGAATTATTTTATTTTATTTTATCTTCTAATTTATTTATTTATTTATTTTATTAATTGAAAAATCAACAGACAGGATGTACATAGATATGTATAAAAAAACAAATAGTAAATAAATAATATATGTAACATCCGAGTCCAATAATAGATTTTTACAAAAATGAAAAAGATAAATATAAGGAAAACAAATTTATATTAGTAAACTTATAAATATAAATTAAAAGTACAGCTTTTAATTTATACTTTATAGTCGACAGATCAGACAGTACACTTTCCTTGGGTTTTTTAAAGGATGCTTCGAAAATGTATGTAAGTTTATCAAAAATGTATCCATAGATGTCTCTATGTTGCTCTGTTAAAATTATTCTATAAATTGAATATCAGTGTTTGTAATCGGCCAGAAAAACGCATTGGGGTTTACCTGTTAGGCTTTCCTGTGATATATGTATGTGTATGTAGAAATAAAATAAAAATACCAGGAAGGCCTAACAGGTAGCCCCAATGCGCCTTCTTGGCCAGAAACATCTAAAATTTGATACAAATATTTATGAAAAGTATTATAAAAAGTACATAAATACATATCAATTAATATCAGCAGCATAACTAGCAATTAATATCAGCCAGCAGCATAGCTCGGACGTTAAGCTTCTGCTTACCGTCAAGAAGGTGCCGGGTTCTATCCCTGAATGAAAATGAATTTTTCAGAGTATGCTGTTGGTCAGACCTGGATTTGTGACTCCAGGTTGATCGTTTCCTATCAGAGTTTGCCAATTTTCTCTGATTTCATTGTTGAAACGGTTCCCGGAAAAAAAATTGGCTAAAAATCCTTCCTACCTACTATGTCACCACTATTTGAAATTTGATTGATGTACAATAAAAATTTATGTACAATTCATAGATGTCTCGCTAATTTGCGAGTTTTTTCAGTGTCTCGCAATTCAACGACTTATAATAAAAATGCTGCATTTGTATTTGTAATTGGCCAGGAAGGCGCATTGGGATTTACCTGTAAGCCCTTCCTGGTATATATGTAAAATAAAATAAAATAAATAAATATCCACGAAGAAACCTATGGTCAAATTTGTAAATTTGCAGTACTTTAAACAATTCAGTAAATACATATCAATTTACATCCACAGAGACATTTTATGGTCAAATTTGTGAATTGTGCAGCATTTATACAATTCAGCGAAATTCAAGATCGCTGAAAACTCGAGATATTGCGATAAAATGGGAAAGGTTGCCAATTTGTTGGAACCGTTTCAATGAAAATCAGATAAATTGGCAAACTCTGATAGGAGTTGATCGACCTGATGTCACAAATCCAAGGTCTGGCCAGTAGAAACCGGTGGGATTGAACCAGTGACCACGCTGTTCAAAGCATTATATGCTAACCACTAGTATATTATTTAAAAATATTTGGCCATGCATAAAAATTCGGTCTCCGTGACGAGACAGAATGTCAAATTACAGAAAACGCAAATATCGGAAGGCAAATATCGATTATGTATGTACCGTTTACCATGCACCATTTTTTTTGATCTTTCGACTTAAGATCTTTCGATTTTCGATCTTTGCCTTCCGATATTTGTGTTTTCTGTAATTTATCATTCTGTCTCGTCACGTAGACCCATAAAAATTAGTCCTTAGAAAGCTTGGCATAGAATTAATTGAAATCATCCCGCATGGGATCGAATTGTATTTTCTTCGTATTACAAAATTTTCTGCAAATAATACACTACAAATTTTATCACCATCGTATGTATACATGGAATAACCCAAGCGTACAGTTTTTCATTCGATTCTATCCTGCATCCTCTTTCATATGTATGTATGTATGTATATATTATATATTTGATTCGAGCAGTCTTTCGACGGTCGGAGACTGCATTTGGAGGCAGTGACTGAAGAATATATATGTAGGTATGTATGTATATATGTACAGGCGGTTGCAATTTTCAATCTGACGTCTCCGAATACAGACACAGAGAGAGAGGAAATAGCAGAGCAAGTACCGAACGATTTGGTATTGGTTTGAAGCACCTGCGATAAGCGCTTGCTCTTCCAACTTCGAATTATCGACTCAATTTTCCGACTCAACGGACAGATACCGGTCGGATTGTCGTGAACCCGCATCCTTAACCGGTTCGGTTCGAGACTTGTTCTTTTGATGGTTGTAAATTTAATTTTTCCTACCCTTAAGTTGCCGCACTCTAACCCATCTTGGTTGGGTTACAAACTACGCCAACGTGTAGACGTACCCTCGATACTTGCGAGTAGGTACTGAAATGTTTAGAGCGAGTTTCAATCTGTTTTATGCGACCTTCGAACTTAACCATCAACCGTTTATAAAATGCGGTTTCACCCTCAAACTTCCAGCTTTGTATTAATTACGTTAATGTATTATATATAATATAAAGTGGAGTTAATATGACTTTTACTTTGGATTTTCTGTGGGCTGCTTTTATTTTACGGTTGGTAGAGCATTTACTTGCCGGAAGGTATTATATATTTTTTTTTATTTCTTTATTTTTCATTTTTCAATTAATCATGCACATTCGACTTACAGATTGCTCCAAAGCGGCGAATGTGCTAAACAGATTAAGAATCGATACATCATATAATACATATATTATTAAATACATAATTAAACATACAAAAAAATTTAAATAACATCTCACATCTATGGTCAGACATTAATATAAACATCGTAAACAATACGAATTATAACATTATTTATTATGAAAATATTTTATTAAATTCATATGACTAGTTTTATTTTTTTAAATTTATTTGAATAGTTTTATTTTACTTAAATGTATTTGAATATTAATTTGTTTTTATTAAATTTAACGTCACGTATTCTATCACCCAAACCTTACATATATATATACATATAAAGTCTCTTTCGAAATTATATATTAGATGTATTCAAATAATATTATCAAGTAAAAAAAATAGTTTCCGAAAAAATTGGAAGGCGTTGAAGCTTGTCGTGATTAACAGTCGACTCTAAATCAATAAATATATTATACATATGTATGTATTCGGAAATAGTCTCAGCTATGTATATATAAGTACTATATTTTAAATTTATGTACTCCTCTGAATAGCAGGTTAAAAATGATGTTTTGTTTTTAGATGCTCATTATTTGACTAATTCATATAAATTAGCCGTACAACGTTTTATTATAAATGCAAAACAATTCAAATAATATAAAATTTAAAATTTTTATCCTAACTACCGACTGTACCGACTGGACCGAAGGATAGATTGTGATAAAATTTCGATAGTACCGGTATTGGAGTTACTTGTATTCATTCGTATGGAATATACCTGTAATATAATATGAAGTAGGGAGTTGTGCAATTTTATTTGTATAATGTATGATGGATTTATGCAGTGGTGTAGTGCTAAATAAAAAAGAACCAGGGCGGTGTTTAATTTTTACCCCCCCCCCCCCGCTTTTTTCGATACTTAAAAATTATGTATCCTAATATTGGTAGTTCAAATATTTATAAAAAAATATCAAATGCTAATTAACATATATTCTTGTTGAAATTATGATGTTTTTTTTTTATTTTATAAAACATCATAACTGCATCCTCTAAACCCGTAAACCCGTGCTTGTGTGTCAACAGTAACATTTGTTTATTAGCAATACTAAAGCCATATATGTACATATGTATGTATATGTCAAAAAATCAAATTTCAACATGTGAATTTAGACATGACTATCTATTTAAGCTACATATGTAAGTTCCCTTATTTTATCTATCCTCAAGTGCGTATGGTCAATAGTTCAAAAAAATATTTTCTTTCGAAGTTTTGGATGGTTTAAGATAAAAAAAGCCTATGAATTTCATCAAAACGATTTTTAAGTTGTCTTTTAAGCTTTGAATATGCTCAGATTACTATTCGTTTGTGGTCACCAAATGTGAGAACGAGTCTGCTCACAATATTTGGTATACAAAATTTTATATGACATATTACCCTAAATATGTTTTAATTGTACTCGAAAAACAATTTTCATATCAACCAGGTCTGATCAGGGCGGCGACCTGGTCAGACCTGGCCCAACTACACCACTGGATGTATGTACATATGTATAAGTATGTAAATATGTATGGAAAGGTTTGACGAGATGAGATTTTAGTTTAACCTAATGAAGCGTGTAAGATTTAAACATGCGATATTTATGTAGATCGGTATTTGCGTACATGTCTGTACCGAGTTTATTATGCATATGAACAGGTCGCGGAGGCTGCTATCAGGGGTTAGGTCTAGACCACTTTATCTCTGTCAACGCAGAGGCCTGTTGCCCTTCAGATCGACGGTCAGATAGTCAAACGTATTAACATCATTTTGCGTAACCCTGCCAGGACATACATTACAATTACAAGATAATAACAGCCGCATTATACCATACATGACGCGACTTAATTTGTCATTGCTTAAGAACGAGACTCGCATGTGAAATTTTACAATTAAATATGTATGTACATATATAGTACATACATATGTATACTCAACTGTGTGTGCATATAATTATTGTGATCGATTTATCCGGTTGTTTATATGTAAAATTTGTCTATTTTTAGGACGTGTATCATATGAAAATGTGTCTGAGCCATTATATAAATATGTGTGTGTGTGTGTTATGAAAACGTCAAAACGGACATTTGATTAATTTATCAAAACCGCAACTCTACGTTGATAAACCGTTTTTTATGCGGTATAGGTACACATTTTAAATAGAGTATTATAATCAGTGAGTAACGAGACCGCACACTCATGATACGCATTCTGTGTTATTTGTTTGTTATAAAATCATGCAAAACGTCTTGAGAAAGACGATCTCGTTCACAGCTTCAACTACTGATTTGTTCGGCAGGCGTTTGGTTACCAATAATGGAGTTCAATTGAAAACTGTAAGTACTTTTTAATATAATTTAAAACATGTTCGTAAAAGCTATTTTTCTTGTTGAAATTCCGATCGAGCGTTCGAGGAAAATTCTCGTAAAGCTATTATAGAACGTTGTATGTATGTCGGATAATTTCAATGTTTAATAAATTAAACGCCGAGTGCGCAAACTTGTACATATAATAAATCATTCGAGCTTGATTGAAACGAGACTGTGAAATATGCATTTTGTCCTTAAATTATGTTTTTACAGAGGAAAATGTGCCGAATAAATCACACTTTTGGACGTTAACGAGCGCGAAATTCAAATTAATATGTGGGAGCCTGCGTTGAATTTTTAACATATTTTTTATATAACATACGGAAAAAAATAAATTCATAATATTCTAAAAAATTCATAAAAATATTCTAATAAATTCATAATATTCAAATTAATATGTGGAAGCTTGCGTTGATATTTTAAGGTGTTCCATATATAATATACGTATTATAATAGAAGAATAAATAAAGAGACGTATGAAATTAGGATAGAGTGCATTTGAATGAATGAATGTTTTTTTTTAAATCAAAAATGCCTTTCTGTCTGAAGAAAAAGATCTTCGATCAATGCGCAATGCCAGTGATGACGTATGGATGTGAAACTTGGACATTGAACGGCAAGATGCTTTGCAAAGTCCAATGCTCTCAAAGGAGTATGGAACGCTGTATGGTCGGCATATCGAGGAATGACAGGAAGCGGAACACGTGGGTGAGAATTATGACAAAGGCAGTGGACATAGTGGATAGATTAAAGAGATGGAAATGGTAATGGGTGGGCCACGTGGCTAGAAGAATGGACAAAATCAATGCTAGAATGGTACCCGAGAGAATGCAAAATGGTAAAAGGAAGATCGCAGGGAAGATGGGTAGACGAAATTAGGAAAATTTGTGGGATGAGATGGATGAGAGTTACGTAAAGCAGAGACGAGTGAAAGTGAGTTGGAGTGGCTTTCATTCAGCAGTGGATGATGAGCGGCTGTAGATAATGATGATGATGATACGTATTATATACGGAAAAAAATAAATTCCAGTCTTCTTATTACACATATATGTACATATGTACATATGTAGACTATGTTATTTTATACACTGTTGTAAAAAAATACAATGTAAACGTTTGAACTACGTAAAATAAAAATAAAATAATTGTATGTATGAGTGTTAAAGTTAAAATATGCATTTTAAAAATTGGCTGATAAATGTATCTATGTACGTATGTATGTACGTACATAGAATAAATAGCATGGATGTTATCTCTGTCACATTGTGCAGTAATCTGATTTCGAAATGAATCAAGTCGTCTAAAAATAACGAAAAGTCTATTTATAATAGTTGTTGATGTTTCAAACGTGTGTTTGTGTTATAATAATTATTATACGCATTAAATTAATGTTCAACTTATTTTATTTACATACATAAAAATATTATATATGGAATTTTAAAAACAACTTGGTGGAATTAAAAATGGATTTAAAATTTATCTCAATTGAAGTATATGTACATATGCACATACATATATGTATGTATGTACATATATCCCGTTGCAAGTCTTGTGTAAATCCCAAATTGGCAATTTCGTACGGAGATTTACATTCGTTGTACGGTGGCAAATTACGCTCGGTACTCTTGGTAGTAATAAAATTACTATAAAGTTACAGTTAGTTCGATTCGACTTCGAACTTAAGACCAAAGGAGAATCCTTAGCCAACTGCAGCCAGTATTGCAATTTACCGCACGTGCAATTTTCGCAATGTGTTCGTACATACATCAATTATTCATGGGATTTATGGACCCCGATAAGTCAGCGCACGCTGCTCCCTTCTTTGTTTTTGCACATTACACAGCTGGAATGAATATACACTTTACTGCAACGATCGTATCTGAATTTTCATTTTCCAAAAGGAAATCTCTCAAAAAAGGCTAATTAAGCTGTGAAGAAGTGACACTTCTGCAACCGATTTCAAATTTTATTATAAATTAATGAATATAGTTTGGAAGTTTCTCCACGCAAGCATTATTATTATCGTTGTAACATAAAGTATTCTACATTTTATACACATATTAAAAGCTTTAAATTGCAGCAAGTGTCAAATCTCGAAAATTACGAGGGACATTTTATGAAAATTAATGTACTCGGTGAAAGTCGCATAACCACTACGTCAAGCTTTAGCGAGTTACTCGCATTGCCATTACGATTTTTTTTAATATATACATATGTATACATGTATTTACATATGTTATATTGTACATACGTGTGGGCAGTAAGTTCACGTTACAATAATTAATCATTTTCAATTTTGCACGGCCTGCTTATTAACGAAATATGGTTACGTAATCATATCTACGTAATTGTATCTATAGTATCCAGTATCCAATTAGGATCTATAAAAAGTTTGCGATTATTTTATAATAAAAATTTGCATACTGCGTACTACTAAATTTAGTAGAAATTATATTTAGTATCTGCTTAAATAGAAAACAAAGTGTTTGATTTATTTTACTGTATTGTACAAATGTATAGGTACATTTAATGAATTTTTTGTTGTTCTTAACACTTGCCTTACTGTGCTAAGAAAATCCGCTGGTAAATGTACTGGACGCCAAGGGTCCAGTAAAATATATATGTATGTTTTAAGTTAAAATAATGCAAAACCTGCGAGGTTAATTATTGTAACTAGCTATAAAACTCATTTTATCATGTATTAAACGTTGAATAATAAAAAAAAAATAACTGCTGAAGTAGAGCCGTCATTCCAAGGCGGATATCATTCTTACACTGACCATTGAGCGCGGTGCGTACTGAATTCTTCCTCTCTCTCTCTCTCTCTCTCGCATCTGTGAGTCTACAAGGGGCTTCCCGCGAAAACAGTTACTTTTTTAATGTTGATAGATATTGATCATATTTTTATTATTTCGCAATGACATAATTCGAATTATAAAGTTTTTGTGAGGAATACATAAAATATGAATACCCCACATTCAGTTTATTTAGAGAAATGAAACCTGCGCTCCCAATTATTTTTTTGATTGTATGTATGTGATGTATGGAATTTTGGAATTTTGATTTTCTCTCCTCCGTTTGGGCCTCATGGGGATGTTTTATATTTGCAGTTGGTTCTTGTACATATGTGTATATTGGTATATATTGGTGCTGGCTGCTGATGCAAGACATTCCCAATTTTTCTCATTATATTTTACCATTATTATATGTTTTGTGACTACTTTTATTATTTTTTTAAATTTTGCTGCTATTGTTTTTTAAGTATTATGTATAAATATGTATTTTTTTCTGTATAATTATATTTTCGACCATTGTGGTGCATTATGTTTTCCGGTAATGCCACAATGGCCCAAATTTAATTTAATATGTATGTACGTATGTAAGTATGTACATTTCAAATTGAATTATGAACACCTAATTCGTAATCGATTTATATCGAATATATTTTTACAAATTTAATATACCCATGCTATCATATATTTTCGTTTTCTGTGTTTAACTTAAAATTTATGTTTGGGTTCATTCGTGTGTGTATAATATGGTTAGCTTTTGTGCATGCGATATTATTACATACATAGGAACAGTAGTTCAGATTTCTTCGCATAGAAATATAAACAGCAGGCACATAAACACATATGTACATATGTACGTCAAAGTTTACTCTGAAAAAAAGTTTTAAAATAGACTTTCACATTTATAATATACATATATACATACATACATACATACATAGGTGTGAGCGGATTTTTGACGTCTTTATCGAGAGATGATTGATCCGTTACGATGGACGTCTGTCCACCAACACCCAACAACGTAAATAAAGTTGGAATTTTCCTTTTGATTTTTTTTTTCGGAAGAATCATCCATCTCAGCTGTCAATGTGTCATCAGCCGTTATCGACTGCAACACTTTTGTATTTTTTTCTCTCGCTGAAAATTGAGTGTTCACTTTTTTTGGAGAAATTATTTCACGACGAGTGTGTTTGCAGAAGGTTTTTGTAGGCTTTTCTCGCGACTTCGAAACATGCGAAAGTTGATTTTACAGCGAAAAAGCTCACCGTGATTTAGAAAGCTCGAGCAAACTGTCACTCAAAAAGCGAAGACGAACTTTCTTTCCAGCCTCCTCTTTCCTCTTCCTCTTTTGGTTGCAAATATTTGCTTCAATATCGCGAGCACAGACGCCATAAATTTATACGGTGGTAAATTGAAGATGGGGGAAATGTGTATTACTTTCGAAATTTTTCGTCCGCAAAATGTATTATGAGTGTATGAAGGAGGATGAAATAGTATGTTCAAACTTTCAAGACTATCTGGAAATACAGTTTTAGTTAGTAGTTTGCGTTCAGATACGTGGCGACTTCGGAAAATGTCAATATAATATTATTATGACGAAAGTGGTATGAAAATTTATGTATGTATTTACCAATATAATATAATGAATTTAAATTCTTATACGTGGAGATTTTTTTACATTTAAGGCATAATAAATTAAAATAACCAGCAGCGTGGTCTAGTGATGAGTGTTGTAGTCTTTCGTACAATGTGTCATGGGTTCGATTCCCACTAGAGTTTTGTTGTTGACCAGACCTTGGTTTGTCGAGGTCGATCGTTTCTTATCAGAATTTTTCCGATTTTCATTGAAACGGTTCCTGTAAAATTGGCTTTTCCTATCCAATTTTCTATTGGAAACCTTGGGTTATTATTATATCTCAGGTTTCGCCAGATTTCTCTCCATAGATGTCTCTGTGGATGATTTTTGAATGTAAAAATTCGTATTATTAAATGAAAAATGTTAATAATCGTATTGTTTACGATGTTTGTAATGTCTGACCATAGATATCAGGTGTTATTTCGATTTATATGTGTACATATGTATATAATAATTATGTATTTAATATATGTAATATATAATTTCTTGATACTTAATCTGTTTAGCACACTCGCCACTTTGGAGCAATCTGTTAAGCGAGTGTGCATGATTAATTGAAAAAAAATGCAAATTTTGTTGGATAGTGTATGTACTTATTTATACGTAGAATATATTCCAGTTTTTATTATTTAATTTTAATACATATTATATTAGTTAGACTTAATAATATGTAATTGAAATACAAGAACGATGTTGGGTTTGTTTAGTAGTAATTTATATGTACATATAAATAGATAGATATGTACATCAAATTTTCGATCTTTCGAAAGGCTGGCAATCTTCATACAATTTTCTAGTCGGTTCAGTGAATAGAAAAGTTGAATTGAAAAGTTATTCATTGAATATAACCAGTTGAAAATTTTAAAATGCTGCACGAGATCTTTTTATCTGTGTACTAAGTTTCTACAGAAGGTGAATTTTTATGAAAAGAGTTTTGCTTTTATTGCACAAAATTGAGTTGTATTTTTAGCTTAAAAATATGTAATACTATTGATGTGTTTTATTAATTTGTAAAATATATGTATATATGTACATACCTACTTCGATCGATGTTTGGTAAAATAACGTATTCGAGTATTTTCTTTATAAATTTCATAAATGTGACATTGATGCAAAACGTAATATTTTTACTTGACACTTTTCAATCAATAACAGCGGAACAATTTATAATGTATTCGTTTTATTTCTTATGAAAAAACTTTCTTAATGTATAAAGCTTTGAATAAATTCATATTTCTTTCGCATAAACAATTTCATTTTGAAGTATGTAGCCTGTTTCTATGAAATATCAAACAAAATTTAATTAAAATTCTATTAGCAACATTGTCAAGTACATATGTACGTACTTTTCGCTTTTTGAAACGTTCGGCAACCCAAAGTGCAAGTCACTGTTAAAAAAAGTAATCGATAAATAAAATAATATGATGTTCTATATAAAAAATTGATTTAGTAATAAAAGTATTTAGCGACGGGTCAATGGTTATGTCATCGCGAGCGGAAATAGTTCACGTCTTCCATAAAAAAAGGTTTCGTCGATTTCTTTTTTTTCACAGTGTTGCTTCAGATGAGAGTGTATGAAATATTTACGCGATAGAGGAGTGATTCGAGTCGCGAGAAAAAAAATCGGTCGTAAAATTCAGGTCACAAAGTCGCAATATCGTAATGGAATTCTTTACGTCAAAGCTACATCTGGTGAACTTTGGTTAAAATAACAATTTTTTTATTAAACATATGTACTTTCGGAAGACATCATCGCCAATATTTTACCATCCAATCCCCTTAATGATATCTAATATCTTCAGGAAATTTCGTACTATCCTTTTAAAAAAATTGCTAATGTTATTAGTAGAATGTGTTATTAATGTCAAAAATACCAAAAAAAGAGATTTATTGTTATATAGAAAAATAGCCGTTATAACTCTTTTACAACCGGTAAGATACATACAAATTCATATCACGTTGTAGATCTATTACTTTTTTTTTTAATTTCCGTGTAAAATTTTCGATCGCATCAATCATTTGTTACGTTCTTGCCATTTTGTAAAATTTATGAATTGCATCAGATCATTGTGTTCCGCCAATAAAAAATATTGTCGCAAATGCACAATTCGCATTAAAATCGTTCGTACCATATAATCGTTAATCATCAATGTTACCATGTTCATTCAATTGCGATATATCTGTACGAGAAATATCTGCGTGAATTTTCGGTTGAGTTATTCGCATACCAGTTCAATAATTAATTTATTATGTGTAAACTGTGTGGGTGAATCATATGTATATCTAACATTTGCATTATTTGAACGTAGTGACTAAACATATGAAGTTTGTTATATTATTAGCATTAATTGTTCTCAAAAATTTTAATTGGTATCGAAGTAGTGCGATGCTGCGTAATGACTAGAAGTTTCGTATTAATTATTGGAGGTATTCAGTGGAGACTTAACTTTTGGAAATATGTACATATGTATGTGTACTTGCATATGTACTTGTATATTCAGGGAAAATTTGATTTAACTCTGAAGCGAGATGTATTAGATACTGAGTAGTGTTTCGAGCTCACGTATGAAACGCGATCTGAATAATTTCGAGGAATGCGTGTCAGATATTATTCTATGTCGTAGAATTTGTGTCTGTGAGATTGTGTTTTTTTTTTGCAATAATTTAATTTGGACGATGGTCCTAGATAGTTTGAGGCTGCTTAAAATATAATATTTTTCTTTTTTCAATAGTGCTATCTGTACAGATCTTTAACAGAAATTAATATTTTATTTGACATATTTATTATTATATTTTTTAACGTAATGTAGGTTACTTCAGATTAAAAAATAAAATTGCTTGTAATAAATATAATTTTTCAACCATGTGGAATTTTTATTTAACTATTACTATATTGAATAAACAGGACTTAGAAAATACATTAATATAATAATTGAAGCCGTAAATATACAAAAAAAGCAGCACAATCTGTGATTCTATTAATTATGTAAATACATTTATACATCAAAATTTAATTTTAATTTTAATTTATACTCCATGTATAATAAATTATGGAGTAAATATTTTCTATACCTTCTTAAGATATTATTAAGTTTATTAGTATATTAACTTTCATATTGTTATATTATATATACATACATACATACTTAGAAAATATCACTTTTTTATGTTTTTAATATTTGAAACTATCCTCAATACTTGGATGTATGCAAATTCAAATAGAATGGTAAATTATCAAATTCCTTTTTAAACATATTAGAATTCTGTATTTAACATAAAAAATAAGGCATTTTAATAAATTGATTCAGTACCAGATTTTAAAATATTTACATTTGTATATACATATTTTTTAAATGCTTTTTATTAAAAATAAATTGTGTTAATATAGAATAACCATCTTAGGTCTATAATAAGAGTCACTGATCTACTGATAATTTTCTATTTATAATTATCTTATTTTAATGTTTGTGTACAGCGTAATAGGAACACAATCTCAAAAATCTATTTAAAATTCTTATAAATGTTCTTATTAAATTTCATCCATAATATTTATACTAAAGACTCTTTAAAGTTGACGATATAAAGCAGGTTGTGGTAAAATGTGTTGGATGGATTTAGATTTTATTATATACTATTATAAATATGTATATTTGTAACGCCTTTTCTATTTTCACGCGACGTGCATTCGATCAAAAATAGAATGAAAACAAAATGGATAAAAATAAATTTTTAAATTTGCTGAGCTTAATAACGTCAACTTTTAGCGTGGTTGCATTGCTCGTAGCGTTATAAATAATTCATGTTTTAATAATGGACGTTTTGGAAAATTGTAAAAGCTGATTTATTGCCAAGACTTCGCTCGGAAAAATACGCGGGACGAAAGTGATGGATAGCATTCAATACCTCGTGTTGGTATGTTACTATAGAAAGAATATTGCATTATTTCCATTTTGCATTTTTGGTCTTGATCGATTTTTGGCTGAAATATCTATTTTGGGCGAAGAGAATCAGTGGTTGAAGTATTTCATCGTGTTGTATGGATTTGACATAGCCACCATTTGATTGGGACATAATAATGTCAAATCCCTTATTTAAAGTCCTGGGATTTTAATCCTTGTAATCAATTCAATCTTTTCAATTAAAAACCCAAAGATCAGAAATAAGAAAATGGCCCAATTCCGAAATCTCAGTATTGGAAATTGTACATATTTACAGTATGAGAATCTCTGAGTTGATCTTTACTGTGTGTTTGTGTATGATTTTATACGTTATAAAAGTTTGCAAATTATTCAATATAAAATTTATCCATATACGTTTTTTTTAGAAATTAAAATATAATTATATTTATACGAAGTTAATCGAAAAATTGAAATAAGAAATATACTGCATAAAAAAACGAAAAAAAGTAATTACAGATTAATATTCAAGAACGATGATAATAATAATTTATAATACAAATAAGGATTAAATTAATGGGAGGGGTGTTATAATGATTTGCCAATACATTCACTCTTTTTTATCAGTATTGTAGATATTCGCATATGCCAAATAGACGTCTACCGTTAGCAACCCTTATGTTATCTAAATATTACTCGTATGGGTTTGTTCCATTATGCAATGTATATTTTAGCGTTATGATAATATTTAGAGGTTATATTTCTAGAAGGTCAATACGACATCATCGCCGTTGCGCCATACTTCACCTTGTGAATTTTTAACGCATCCCTCAGCCACGAACAATAAACTGGGCGAAATGGATAAAACGGTATTCCATGCCGTCCCAAATCCCTATCGGATTTTCATAAATGAAAATATTTCATGAGAAAACAGCGGGAGAACAACACGACGAAAGGAAAAAGCGGAAAAACTCCCCGAAGCGCGGCGTAGCGCTATCCATACTTCCCTTTCAGTTTTTCACACAGACTCGACGACATCACGTATTTATGCGGACTTCGTTGGTCGGTCGGTCGTGCACGTTTTGCATTTATTTAATATTGGGAAAAACGGCGTAACGATACCTGCCTACCTGTTTAGCTATGGGGAAGCACGCGATCGGCTCACGTGCGCTGGGTTTTATATTTTTTTTATTTTCAACTTTTTGGCAATCGAAATCGCTGCACGGTTGGTACATGTTTCGAAAGACTTTAAATTGTTTGTTTATTGTAATTCAGTCCATTATTTTTACATAAATATATTTGCTTTACTATTACATATATATATAAAGACTATTTTAAAGTACGTATTATTAATGCATTTTTTCCAAACAAAGTGATACATATTTCATTTTGTGATTGATAATTTAGATCAAATGTAAACTTTTCGATAACATCTGTATGTGACGATTTTTACATTACAAGTTTTAATCACTATACATACATATATATGTACGTAAGAACTAAATATTTATTAGGATGATCTTTAGTTGTTGATATTATCTTTTTATATTTATATTTATAACTACATACATACATAAATATGTTTGTTTGTAAGTTTATACACTTGTAGATACTTATTTATATTTTTTAAAAGCTTTTATATTTAATTTAAAGTTCAACAATCAAATTCGATCAATTAAATTTGGTATAATATCTAATGGTACCTTTACTTAGCCTCAAACTTACTTAAAATGGGCTTTGAAAGAGATTTGAGTATTTTTTTTTTTACTTTCATCCACCCGAGATACGCTGGATATTACCGGCTAGTATTTTTTTTTTAAATATATATTGAAGTAGCCAAATTCCCCGGCTTAATTCAGGCTATTGAAAGCTAAAAAAAATAAAATATGTACATAGCTCTTTACAGAGTAAAGTTCACATAGTACATATAATATATCAATTTTGGTTATCCTCATTTGGGTGTTATGGATTGTATAGCAAACAAATAAAAAAAATTAATATATTTTATTTTATTTTATTTTATTTTATTAATTGAAAAATCAACAGACAGGATGTACAGAGATAGGTATAAAAAACACAAAAAGTAAATAAATAATATATGTAACACCCGAGTCCAATAATAGATTTTTACAAAAATGAAAAAGATAAATATAAGGAAAACAAATTAAAAAGTAAAGAATAAAGGCATGACAAAATATGTAGTACATTGCATAATTAAACTATAGTATTAAAATATTTGGAAAAGGTTATAAGATAGAATATAAGAAGAAATTGAAATTTACAAATATAAAAAACAAATGAAAAAGGTAAATACAAAATAAACAAATGAAATGGAAAGGAATGAAAGCTATAATATGATTAAATAGCACATTACATAACTAAACTAAAGTATAAAAATAATGGAAATATTGGAAAAATAGAATAGAAGAAAAAATGAATCAATCGGTCAAGATTCTCTTGATGTTAGACCTGAATTGATGTAGGGAAATACCAAACAGATCAACCTCATTCAGCTCTCCGTTAAACATACGATAAACACGCTGCAGATAAAAATATTTTTGGGAATTAGTATTGAAAGGATCAAGTGAAAAGAGTGTAACGCGTCTAGGGTATCGAACTGGGATTCTGAAATTAACCTTATTCAGTAAATCAGAACAATCAAGGAAACCATTTATGAGCTTAAAGAAGAATATAGCATCAGAATGTCGTCGCCTGACAGAAAGATTGTTAAAAGAAAGGATTTTTAAAATGTCGGAAACAGTAGAATGGGTATAGGTAGGAAAAAGGTAGCGTAAGGATTTAATAAATTTAAGTTGAACTTTCTCAATACAATTAATATGGGATAAATAAAAAGGTGACCAGATAATTGAGGCAAATTCAAGGTGAGACCTTACAAAGGAAAAATAAAGTAATTTTAGTACATAAGGATCATTAAAGGGTTTTGTTGAGCGGAGTAGGAATCCAAGAGATTTAAATGCTTTGTTGGTAATAAAAGAAATATGTTCAGAGAAATCTAGTTTATTATTGAGTATTACACCAAGATCCTTAATAGAAGATGACGTGTTAAGGATTGAATGATTTAATTGATATTGATTAGTAATAATTGACTTATTTCTAGTGAAATTTAAAATAGAGCATTTTTCTAGATTAATAAAAAGATCATTATTTAAACAATATATAGAGAATCTATCTAGATCTTCTTGTATCTTATGACAATCGTCTATGGTGTATATAGGTTTGTAAATTTTTAAATCATCAGCGTAAAGAAGTATAAAGGAATGTTTGAAGATGTATGAGATATCATTAATATAGAGTAAAAAGAATATATGTACATATGTATTATATGTATGTACATATGTACATTAGGCTGGAATGAAAAACGTGAATTTAGGATTTTCATCGATGGACCTAGTGGAAAACTTTTGTCGTAGTAAGGGTAAATAAAAGAAATTATTAATTTTAAGCAATGTCCTGTGCCTCCAACTAATCAATTTATCTCAACAAAAAATTCTAAAAAATAGATTTTTTTCATATATATCTTCTTCGTTTGTAAAATACACCCAATATGATACGTTTTGACTGATTAACAAGAATTCAAAGTCGCCGTTTCGATCGATTGTCCCCATACAAAGCGCGCCGCGCTCGCAATGGGTGATTTTACGGGGAAAGCGTTTTTTTTTCACTTAATCGTCATTTTTTCATGTCCCCGTGATAACTTATCATAATCAATCCAAATAAACTTCAATAGGTGAATATTGAGTGTATAATTTTTTTTTTAAATAATAAACAAATTAAAACTGTTATTGAAAAAGAGATATATGAAAAAAATTTTATCTCCATCGAAATTTTTGTTGAGATAAATCGATTTATTGGAGACACAGGAGATTGTTTTAAATCAATGATTTTTTGGTCTAACGTACCCTTGATACGACGAGAGTTTTCCACTCTGTCCATCGATGAAAATTCTAAATTACGTTTTTCAATATACATACTATGTACATACTAGTGTTGTACCCGATGACATATCATCGCATGGGTGTTGGTATGTTAAGTTATTAAATAAAAAAAAAATTAAAAGAAAAGTGTCATCGGTCTTGAGTTTGATCTCCCACGCGGTTCAATTTTTTTCGAATACCTTTTAAACATATTTTATTTAATATTTATATTAAATTGTTTAAATTTTGAAAAAAAAATGTAAAAACTACCTACCTACCCACATATAAACAAACAAAACACCGATAGAAAAATTAATTAATTAAATAAATGTTCAATAGATGGCTGTATATTATTTCTAAATTATTTCGGTCTATTTTCTTAGCGGAAACATTCACATCAAACAGTATATATAGAACTTTTTTTCTTTTGTTATTATTCATATTACATTATACGTCATTTCATTGGTAGCTTACGTGTATATATACACATATACACACACACACATATATATATATATATATATATATATATATATATACATATGTATATATATATATACTATTATACATATATATGATGATGCTATTTATTTTTGTTGAGTGTAACTACATATAGCTGGCGGTGGTAGTGTGACTTCCGTTTTCTTTCTTTTTGGCTTAGTTGGAAAACCTTAGCGGGTAAGAGGAGTTTATTGCAAAGTTAGATAAAACGCCCCATGAAAGTTAAGACGAATGTTAGTATCAAGGTTTCACATTGTACCTGTAATGAATAATTCATCAGATGAACTCATATTACAAATTTATTTTTATATTTATTAAATTTGTTGCTGAAATGCGAGAAGTTGTAAAATAAAATTCATGGTATGTACCTGTACATTCATATACTCCAAATATGTATACATACAGTGTGAGAGACTTCGGGATGCTAGCTCTGAATAAGTCATCCTTGGCCTTTGACCCTCTCTCAGCTATGGCTCTGCATCTATTTGCGGTCTCAAAAGTCCGCGTCCTCCTTCTTCCGGTTGGTCTTTCGCAAATTCGTCAGATTTCGCGCATAATTATTAAATGAGGACACATCCCAGTGGGGCACGCACGCGAGCATTTTTCTCAAGCACTTTTACGACGGAACGTGTCCGTATTCTTCAGGTTCGTTTTTGAATTTTTGACGAAGACCTCGGGTAGGTTACGTATTTCCACGTCCTCTGATAAGGTCTTGCTCCCTTTTGTACGGCCACGTCTCGGTCGCATGATCGAAATCTGAATAAAACGTATCCCGAAACCGGGTGAGGCCTTTATATTCTCCGGGATTTAATCTCGAAAAGATTCCGATACGACTCGTTCCCTCTTATTATACGAGATTTTACTAATTAAATTGTATTGAAAGCGATTTCGATTCACTCCCAAGTACCTAGATGAGTTTGATATTAATTCTATTGATAGTCAGCTATAAGTGAACGGCATTTCTTGGGCGAATTCAAACGTATTCATTTCTAGTCTGATTAGTGTGAAGCAAATAAAGCTTCTTTCATTCCCTTTGTTTAATTTATATCGAACGTAAAAAACTATTGGAAGTTATCGAATTTAATGAAATTGAAAATGAACTGGATCACTTCTATGTATATTATGCTGAAATTTTATTTTTAACTTTGCCAAGTAGCGATTTGTAGGTGTTTGAATTGTTCACGCAGAACTTTATCTCAGTAATCGAGTTGGTTAAGGAGGAGAGCTTACGCGATAAATTACGACCGTGCAAACCTCGGTAAACTATTACTGATAATTTTCATTATAGAAATACTTATTATGTGAGTATCTATTCCATTCGTAAATATGTACTTTGTCATGGACAGCTACCCTCAATTAAATATAATGAAATATATATTTTTTGGATAATAGTTTAATTTAATTATTAACTTAAGATTTTAGCAACGTTAAATTTTGATTCCGTTGGTTAAAATCAAAGTTCCTTTCAAAGAATGTTTCAAACTTGAAAATATTACAAATTTCATCTGATAGCTTTTGATCTATCTATTCTGAGACGTTCATTATTTATTTACGATTTAGGCATGAAAATTTTATTAACATAACATTGCTTGCAAATATTATTTCATTCAAATGTATCAAATATATCCAATATCTATTTAAATTTATTAATTTGTTAAAAATGAGACATTGCTTAAAATAATGCCAAAATTCCTATGGTAAAATTCTTCATTGTTTAAGTTTTTAAGGCATATATTTAAATGATCATTTCAATTATATGTACATATATTAAATAATGATCCATTCGGAAAAATACAATTATGCGGTAAACTGTATTAAATGGGCATTAAATACTTCATTGGTGATACACAAAGCTTTGCAATTGGATAATCAGCAACAAAGATCAGTGGTTAGCGTATAATATTGGTATTGAATTAGCGTATAATTAGGTATTGAACCCTGAGTTGAACCCTATTGAATCGACTGAGGGGTTGGTCCAGTATTGCTGGCCAGACCTAACAGTCGATCGTTTCCTATCAAAGTTTGTCAATTTATCTGATTTCATTGTTGAAACGGTTCCAAACAAATTGGCAACGTAAGCTTATTTGTCACCATCATTTGAATATAATTTCAAATTTGTAATAATAATTTTATAAATTTATATAGAGTACATATGTACTAATTTGGTAAATATAAATTAATTCAAAAAAATCAAATAACGTATCCACAACATTATATATTATTCTTACTTAATAGCAGAATTTTTGAAAGAAATAATATTATATACTAATGCGTCTTCATAGCATGAATGTATGTACATATATACCTTTTGTATTATATTAACATATGTATGTATGTAGATACGATAACTTGAAAACGGAAAGCGTTAAAAGAGTTACGTATTATATGTACATATTTATAAAGGAGAGTGAGGTATTCTAAATGCATTTTGTTTATTTAGGATATTTTTCCGTTTGCTTTGTGAAGTATTTTCAGCGTTGTTCAAAAGTTAAATTTCACTCCGGCGTATGTATGTTTGTAGGTATGTACATATAATATTTATATTATATAAGTACATATGTACATGTTCATACATACATATATACAATGCTGGAAATAAGCCTCTGTTAAATAGAGAAAAGCAGTCTCGATTAATCGCATTTGTTTATTTTAAATTGAATTATTTTATTCTACATATATATGTATGTACAAATTTAAGATCTTTTGCTCTTGTCCATACAATTAGTCGTGTGGGTGACCTCGAATTTAACAAGAGTGCAAAATAAATATTGAAATGTCGTTAAGTTTTGCTTTAACGAGCGCTGTAAGTCATACTCGGTCTTTATTTAAACGACAACTTTCGTATTTCAAAGCTTTCCCGGACAGAGTTTAATAATGAAGTTCTGAAACGAATAAGCTTTTACGACTGAACTTTTACACATCTCTTTTCGATATGCGGTGCCGTTTAGACTGTGGTGTTTTTGAGAAATCAACAACCGAAAACCCATTTTTCTACTTAAAGTCACACATATTATTTTATTATATGTACATACAATCAAAAATTACTTGAAATAAATAAAACCAAATTTGTATTATATAAACTTAAGAAAAATAAAATTTGTATCATATGTATATATTATATAAATGTATGTATAATCTCATACGCATTGATTCAAAAGCTCGGTAGATTAAAATTTCAATGAAATCGAAAATGTTTATTTGATTTTTTCCATATTTTTTCCAGATTTTTTCATATTTGTATTATAAGTATTGTATATGTATCACGAATATGTACATATTCTTTGAATCCACATCGATTGACAGTCTCCTGCCTGGTTTTGTTGAATTTATGTGACAGTTGTTGATACGATTCTATACAAAAATTGGCATCAATAAAATACATCCTACATATTGTTTCTGTTTCTGCTTCTCCTCCTTCTCCTATAAAACCCACGAAATCTTACAGTCAAGTCGCAGCGCTATCTTCTTCTTCTTCACATCTGCCATCTTCAGCTTCAGCTACACTTACATCAGCTTCTGCTCCAGCATCTGCTTGTGTTCCTGTTTATTGTGCTCCTGCTTCTGCTTCTACACCTGATAATATTCTACAGAACACCGCACTATCTTCGTCTCCAGGAACATCATCTCTTCCTTTTCGACAATTCTTTACTGGTACCGGTTCTACTAGCAACCTATTATTGCCAGCACAACATAGGAAGTTTGTTCATGTTCTTTATCTTCACAAGGACACCACCATTGACTCATTAACTAATTATGTTAAGATGAAATTGCCATCCAGTGATGCTATAGCTGTAAAATTAAACTCGAAGGGTCCTAAAGCTTACTCTTCTTTCAAATTATCTGTCATCGAAGCTGTCTATACTAGTGTTTTGAATCCGGACTTTTGGCCCGCTGGTATAGCTTTCAACCCATGGAAATTTCGTCGGAGCCCGGCACCCTATAACAAATAGGGTGCGCAAGATTCGCAAGATGACGATGCTGTACCAGAATGTTAGGGGTCTTAACTCCAAAACTGTTGATTGCCTTTCTTCTGTTCTGGTACAGCATCATGACTTCATTGCACTTACGGAGACTTGGCTAAATGAATCTGTTTGCGACTTCGAGATATTCGATGATAGATACTTAGTTTTCAGAAGAGATAGGGCCAGCAGAGGAGGTGGTGTTTTACTGGCTGTTCGTGCCGATCGTGTGCGGTCTGCTCAACAAATTCACCGTCTTCAATCAGTTGGTGAACATCTTTGGGTTCGAGTTGATCTTCCGCGGTGTTCCATCTATATTTGTGTAGTATATTTTCCTCCAAATCAAAACGATAAGATCTCTGAAGTTTTTTTTAATAAATTACAAGAGGAATTTAACTTTCTAAAGAGTAAAAATATTTTGATTGTAGGGGACTTTAACACTGTTACTTTGAAGAATGTAAGCATGGAACTGTCGCATATGTGCAATCTTTTTAATTTATCAGATTTGAATAATGTATGCAATGTTTATGGCGGAAAACTTGACTTGGTGTTGTCCAATATTATTTGCAATTCCAGTAGAAGTCCCTGTTTTATTGTTCCTGAGGATAAGTTTCACCCTACGCTCAGTATTGATTTTGATGCTACATGTTCCCATTTAATGTTAAATGATTCTGGGCACAATAGTAATCGTAATTGTAATTCTGTTAATCATGATTTTTATGGTTGGAAATTTAATAATGTTGACTTTGCTGGCCTGAATTCTGTTTTGTTGGAATCGGAGTGGATTGATCTTTTCGAGTGCTTGGATGTGAATGCTGCTGTCGAGATATTTAATAGGATTGTGCATTCTTCTTTTAACAAATGCTTTAACAAAAAATTTCCTAAATCCAGAAGAATTTTTCCTAGTTGGTTCTCAGCTGAATTAATCGTAGTCATCAGTCGTAAATGTTACTTGCACAAACGCTGGAAGTTCACTAAGGACTCACATGATTACGTTGAATTCTGTCAGTTGCGTTCTCATTCCAAAAAATTGATCTCAATTTGTCACGCTGACTTCATTAAGAAATGTGAAGATTCCATTTCCATAAACCCAAAATTATTTTGGAACTTTATAAATTCTAAACATAATAACAATTCGAATTTGACAATGATGTTCAATGGTGATGAGTCGTTCTCAGGTTCGAAAGATATCGCTAAGGGTTTTGCTGAGCATTTTAAATCTGCATTTGTAGACTCATTCACTCAATCTTCAAATAATAAGTTTCAAATAAGTCATTCCTTCATTCTGTCAGTATTTGAA